>NC_140588.1:1122271864-1122887249 GCF_964204655.1 Triturus cristatus | reverse complement strand
TGCCTTATATCAAGGTTTGGTGAGGGTCAGTCCATCACTTGAGAACTGTGAATTGTGTGACTAAAAGTCACCACCGAGCATTGAGGATTATGCTGGAGTACCCCATTGAATAAAGGAGGACACCTTGAGTGCATCTCCACATCATTGTGACCCCCGCAGGGGGCATGGAAATCCAACCCAACTGTGCAGGTAGAGCACCCGAGGACCGCTGCTGAAGCCGGCTGCATAAGCTCAGGAGAGAGAGCCAGTGTGCACAGCTCTCATGTCGCTGACTCTTCCACCAGAGCAGTGTGAGTGCATACAGTCAGGCACTTGCTGAGAATGTGAAAACTTCCTTGGTGCTGGAGAAGGTAAGACTGGCTTCAGGCCAATTGGCGATTCACTGAAAAGGATGCTCTGGAGTCAAGACACTTTGGACTGCTTTGCTAAGAGTCGGGTGGACTCTTGAGTTGAGGCCTACTAGTGAGCATTCCCTGGATGCAGCCACCACTGAATGGGGAATTACCCCTACCACATTATGAAGAGCGGGTGGGACAGTGATTTGACAGTGGAAAGCTAGAGCCCATAACCTCAATGGCAATTTGTTATTGTTCATGTATGTTGCAATATTGCTTTGAATGCATATAAATAGAAGTAAAATACTTATTTTTACTATAAAAATAAGTATTTGACTGGACATCGATTTATTAACACTGCTGCACGCAGTTTGCATTATGATGTGTGCTCACTAACCTGTATTCATACTCCCCCCCCCCTCCCCCCCCCCCCCGGGAGCCTTAAACTGCACGTTCATATGTACCACTGAGAGTCAAGTGCAGAAGGGGTACATGACCAAGTTGCTCAGGATGCATCAAGGACATTCAAGAACAATATTACACAATCCCTGTGGCCCTCTGAAAGGGGTTCTGACAATGTGCACATCAGTAAGTGTAGGACGCTGGCTTCTTATGTGGTGGTGCCAATGTAAGAGCACGCCATGGAAAAGTCTGCAGAACCCTTGTTAGTTTACAGGGCTTACTGCAGAATTTCTACATAGAACTCCATTAAATCACTTGGGATTACACTAGACAGAAGCCTGAATATGAAAGAACATATCAATGCTGCAAAAAAAGTGTCTTCTACAAACTAAAATACATTTTAAAAAAATTAAGCCTTTTACTCCCTCCGAGGACTTTAAGACTGTAATCCAATCCCTTGTTCACCTCACCTCACTCAGCTCAGGGGTTGTCCACACCAGCTGAACCCATGCCTGGCAAAGCAGATCTTCTGGGGCCTCAGAGCCTTGCACTCTACTACTGGCAAACCTAAAGTGTACCAGGCAGGAATCTGTTAAGACAGAGTATGCTGTAGTGTGTCCTTACGAAAGCTCAGAGCAACAATCCCTAACAGAAGTGTCTAACACCAACATGGACTGATGTTCAGTGACCCCTCCATCTGGAGCTGACACCCCCTGGCTACCTTGTGTCACAGCGGGCTCTACCTATCTCCTAAATGTCCACCTTCTAAGGGGCCACCACCCCTTGTCCATATGGGTCACAGGACCTACCTCACCAGGCTGGGTATTGCCACAGTCACCACCTCAGGATCTCTTAGATGACATCCTTCACTGTACTCGGGCAGTTGCCTACCCTACCCTGAACCACAGGGTTCACCAATCCCAGGAATCTAGGGAGACCCCACCCTCTGTCTTAGCTCTCCAGGGTCAGTCACTAGGCCCATTTGGGGAAACTAGGGCACTCACTACCTACCATCTATCTCATCAGGGGCTCCCACTTCACCTACTACCTCAGGAATCGTCCCCTTAGTAGGCCTCCCACTACTATGGACCACATTTGGATAGCTCACGCACTCAGAATGTTTTACTTTCATGCAGCGCAACAAGCCACCTTGATGTGCTGTGCTGCACTGGGTGTGAGGGAAAGGATAGCAGTGTGGCATATTATACAGTGCATTCCTGTCCTTTTCTTGCACTGGCACACAAACTGTTGCCTAGCACCCACACAGGCACCCATGGTGGAAGGGTGCCCGCGTTGCAGACAGAATTGTTTTTGGGAAGGAAGGGGCACCTTCCAGCACAAAACAATCCTCTGAGGATGTTTCTTCTTTCTATGTGTGCTGCAGAACGAGGAAAACTTGAGTAGAAATTGACATATTTCTCGTTGTTATGCCTCACCTGGGGAGGTGTAGCATTTTGGCATATTTCCAGGTCTACCTGTAATGGTAAATCTGGGAATGCTCCAAAATCCATGGGTGGATGCGTGCGAACACCCATGATTCACCCAGGAAAGACCTCCCTGGAGTAGAGTAACACAACGCAATGATTTGTGCTGTGTTGCATTTCTCTAGATTTGCGTGGCTTCATGAATCTTACTTTAGTGTTGCGTCACCCTTGCGCTCCCCTTCCATGGTGCAAGGGCGGTGCAATTCCTTGATAATTATGCCCCTCACCGTGGAAAAGTTTCTCTGGGGCCACTGTGCTAGTGGTTGTTGGCCTGAATGTTGGACTCAATGGAAGCTCCTTCACATTGAAATGTGTATTGCCTATGACAAGTGCAACAATTTCCTGGTGCCCCTCAATCCTCTCCTATACCCCTAGAAACAGGGCCCCTGATTATTTGGTATAACTATGAGTAATCAAAGACCATGGTGTGAGCTCTCTGTGATCTTCTTGTCTTGAATCAGGCTCCCAAGATGTAACTTGCCATGGGTCAGTAAATGGTTTGGCACTCTGATCTGGTGCACAGTGCTAATACTTCTGTGCAAGATGCGATCAAAGACTCTGAACAAACTGATGAGCCATTTGGTAAGTTCATGTTTGGTTTTAGTGCAAAATAACATAAAGTACATTATTGTCTCCTGACCACCCATGTCACAGTCACAGATGTCGGAAGCGACACAACTGTTAGAGAATTTGGAAACTTATGTTTGAATGGGTAAAATGGACAGGCGGAATTTTAGATATAAAGTGCGGCATGTGTCGTGGTTGATGTCATTCAAGTGTTGTTCCATGCCAGTGATATTTGCAAGTTAATCCACAGGTAGAGTGCACAAAACCCACTCTGACGTGCAGGTACCTGTGCTGGGTGGTCCTAAAGTTGCAGTAGCAGCATGTTAAAAATGAAACCATTGACTTAAATCAATAATACTTTAAAAATAATGATGATATTCACAACACATGCTGCATGTTTGTATGAAGCTTGTTGATGAAAGATGCTACCACCTATATGAATTTCAAAGGGGTTGCAGTAATGTTATATGGTCTATTTTGGCATTTGTTAATGTCCTCAGAGCATGACAAAGCCATCAGGCCTTCCTTTTTGATAATATCCCTTTACATTGTGTGGGGGTATTGTGATTATTGGGTTCAGTGCTTGTGAGAGCGTGAATTATTCTGAGGGTCTCAGGAGGGTATTTCAATCTACCTAATTGTACATATTTGTACATTAATGTATAGTGTGTGTAATAAAGTAATTCTCATTTTTATACGGAAAAAGCACTGACTGGACAATCATTTTTTGAGTGTTGTTGTTGCGTACCAGCAAGCAGGAGGGAAGGGTATTAGCCCACGTCATTTTCTGTGTGAAGGCCTTGGATTGCTCCGCTTTGCCACCCTGAGAGAGTCAAGTACTTGTTTCCCAGTATTACTTGTGAAGGATCCTACACAACTAATAACTTACTTTCTTACAATACTCTAAATTAGTACAAAATAATAAATGCTCTGGTACATCTCTGTGAAGTCTATACTGGTCATCACCCTTCTTGGGCTGAATAAGGGCATATATTCAGTGGCTAAAACAAATCATATATCTCTGCAACAGGCTCTAATATACTAAGGATCTGATTTGAAGTGACGTATTTCGGATTGTACTGACGAGAGGAGTCGACTGTGACACAGTAATCTCAATTACATATATGGACTGGATTCGGGAGATATACCCAATTTAAGATTTTGGTAGTCCCAAGCCACAATTAAATCCTTCGTGGTTTTGTGTATATTATACTTCAAAAATGATTGTAGTGCATGATTTGCATCTTTTTGATGTTTGGGATGGAATTAGTTCCGCCTGAACAATTGATGGTTGCTCTCTATCTGTTTTGACCTGATGATGACCTGTCAAATCAATAAGGTTGAAACGTTGATAACGCCTTCCTTGGAAAAAAATAAGTGGAAGCATTAAGTGCATTCTGTCTTTGTGATCCCACAAAACCTATTGTTGTATACAATATTTCCTTTTTTGCCATTTTTGTTTCTAATATAGTTTGTCCTTTGTCAATGATACTTTGTTTGCGTAGCCCTGGGAGCATCTTGTGTAATAAAGTATATATGAATTTTTTATTAATAAAATAAAAAAGAATTCGATAACTTTTTGAGGGTATTGAGTTAGTGGATTCTTTAATTGTATTATTTGAAGTTATAAATGTTTTTTCTTTAAACTAGGAATCTGAACCATTGTAGCGTTCATGTTGATTTAGATCTTGGCGGATCTTGTTCCACCTTTGCTTTTATGTCAGTTTCTCCATCCACCTACTAGGCGGTCTGCCGCTTTATTTAGATACTGGTTGTTCCATGGGTGATAGTCCATCAGAGTGCTGAATTTACCTTCTGTGTTGACAGCACCATAGGCAAAAGCAGCTGTCATAGGGAGTCTAGCCAATATTTGGGCGGGGCCAATCACGAAATGCCTTCCCGCCGACATAACTGTGGCGGGTAAACCTCCACACTTTAGTTGGCGGTGTCGAAGGTCTACTTCTGTGTCTGACATGAAATCCAAGTCCTAACAAGTAAAGCTCCCTCACGACCTATATATAATTTCTTATATTTATCAAACTGTTTATTAAAACATATAAAGAGATATGGGCTTTTGAGCAACCAAATCAATTTGCCACTCTAGTTTATTTCTTTACTCTTATTTATTTTGTTTTTAGATTATCCTTTTTTTTAATATAATATAAATCAATATTCATTTATGACATCATTACAATTCTACATTTCCATTATTTACATCAATTACCTAATACAAAATTATTATTCCAAACCGAACCCAGGTAGAGAACACATATCACTCATACTACTCATTCATACATCCACATACCATCCACATCCCATATGTAAGTCTAAATAGTTATCCCAATTAGCGCTTGTAAGTTGATTACAGTCTCTATGATCCTAAAAGGAAACTACTAAAGCATTAGTAGGATTTGAAAAGGACTTGGTCAATGCGTTTCGGTGGCATAAAGAAACGTAGAAGCCACCTTCATCAGGACCCGCTACTTCTCACATCACAGGTTCTCGAACCCTGGGGCTTCCTAAAAAAATATATATAATGAAATCAATTATCAGCCCAAAACTATCTAAAATATAAAAGACACTGATTGGACCAGATAGCCAACATTTACAATATGTACCAACATAACAGTACACAGGTATCGTGTTGTCTCGTACAAAAGTACAAATATTAATAACCCAAACACATGTGACAATACACTTAGTGATACCTTATATCCCCTATACAGAAGCAAAAAGAGGGAAGTGATCTTGTAAGTCTAAAAGGAATATATCCAGGTTAGGCTGTATTATATAGGGAGAATTATTTCCAAAATACAGCTTGAATATTCTAATCTAGTCCTGCCATAATTCTTTAAATAGATACTTACTATATACGCATCTGATACTGGGGTGTAGTATTTCCTGATGTTACAACACACGGCAACCACAGATATGCCCTATGTAACGATGCCCTGACAAGGTCAAAACAAAGAGAGAACAAAAGGGTAGTTGTAATTATATACTGGTTCTCATTTTGCTATACTATACTCCAACCTTTATCGGCCGTTCTTATATCCAGACATAGTGCTCACTTACCAGCAAATAACACCTTTGATTTCTTCTTATTATTGGAAAATGCCCCGATCCATACGATATTTGTCTAAAAATATGCTCCGTATACCTGTGTGGGAGAGTTTTCATTTTTAACATTACCTCCCATATTGCACTATAAATGGCATCCTCATCGTACTCTCTCTCCAAGATGAAAATAAACGGACTGAAATACCTTAGTATCGTGTCTCTTATTGGAGTCACAATGCGATTTCCGTTTCATCAATATCCAGATACACAGCAGCCCCGGATGGGATTTACGTTTTTATAATTCCTCGTAATGTCCCTATTACAAGAAAGCACATGAATGTAGTAATATATTTTACTACGAAATCAAAACTGAAGACAAACAGAACGGAGCCTCAACCATATAAATCACGTATTCAGATTTGACACAATATATTACCTACATCCCCTGCGTAGAAAAAAATATAATCCCAAAACGGCAGACACTAAATAGTCTAAGCTACTCAACATAGACTTATGCCCACTTCCCCTAGGTAAGAGAACTCCAAGACGGCAATCTCTTAATAGTTCAAGCTAGCAGCCCCAATATCCGTTTACAAGCGAAGGCTAAGATAAAGACTCTACAATTGGTCAAAGTCTATAATTTTACCAATACAATAAACACAGCCTATTTGCTCCTAACTCACCTTTTTTTTAAATTTACATGTCCATCCTCCATTCATATATCGAAGTCATCGGGTCTCCTTCCTGTAGGTCGGTGAGACGTACCGCAAAGAAATATCTCTATTTATACTATTCCGGTCTCCATTGCAACGCTTACACGATTGCCAAAGTAACATCACCTGTTAATTTCACAGACAAAGACGACGGACTACCCACCTATACTGCTGCGGGCGCCATCTTAAGTAAGTATATTGCATACCGCATGTTCCAGTCTCCATTGCAACGCATTCAAGCTTGCCAAAGCAACATCATCTGTTAATATCATAAACAGGGATGACCAAGTCCTTCCTTTGCTGCTGCTACTTGACCTCAAAGCAAATCAACCCCATTGGCGGCAGAATCGAAGGTAAGCTTCTTTTTTACTTGTTTCCTTTTGAATTGTATGATTACATTAGCTCTGGACTCATGCATTTTTAAATCTCTCCTACAAGCAATAGTTTAGTAATGTACAATGCGCATGTGTGTAATGTTCTCGTTTTAGAAATTTAAAGAAACACACCTAATTATGAAATTTGATGCAAGCTGCCCTTGTGATAATTGACACTTACACAAAAAATAATATAAAATTATAAACATATGTATTACACATTATTGGAATAATTTAAATTTAATATAGAGTAGATATTGCACTAGACAAGGTGAAGTCTTTTTTTAAACTAACTGTAAAATTAATGTTAGTTCTAAATTTAAATCATTTCATATATTTATTAATGTAACATTTCCCTTGTCTAGTGCATCTTCTGTATTTGGTTTCATTTTGTCTCTTTATTTTTTTAAAGTGTAAGTGATATTTCTATCAATTATCAAGTTAAAAAAACTTTGTTTGGTGTGTGTATCCATTACCATGATGAATGATTGCATCAACATTTAAATGGCCTTCATATTCTTTTTTTTCGTAGTTTATTGACTTTACAAATGAGATGTTTAAAAATATTGTATTTTCCGACATAATTGTAAGTAAAAAATATGTAATTCATATTTTCATCATTAACATTTCTAGGAATCAATGAATTGCAAATTAAAAATACTGTCAGGACAAACTTTGTAAAATTTACATTATTTCAATTAACAAATAAGAAACTTCTCCCATATATATTTTATATTTTATTTAATGCAGAACATAAAAGGGTAACCAAAACCTTTCCCTTTACAACAGGCTGTCAAAGTGGTGCCCAAAACTTGCCTCCTATACAAACTGCCAATGGGTAACCTCCTCAGGAAGTGGCATCTCCTTGCCACAGAGCAAGGACCTCAAGGATCCTTCTTGGGAAGGGTGGGTTTAGGTTTGGAAGCGGTGAAGGACAGAGCACATAAAGATCAGAAGGAGGAGAACAGGAAAGGGGGGTATGCAGGATTTGGTTTGGGAGGCAGAGGGAGCTGGAGAAGGTGATGTGCATGTATCTGTATGTTATGTTATGTTATGTTATGTTATGCTATGCAATGTTATGCTTTGTTATGTTATGTTATGTTAAGTTATGTTATGTTATGTTAGGTTATGTTATGTGGGATTTATAAAGCACGCAGTTACTCAAGAGATTGTCCCGGATGCGTTTTTGAGACCTGTTGGCATAATTCTCTCCACACCTACCTGCCGTGAGGGGAACGGCCATCGCAGCGGGCTGTCTGTGACCTTTGTTCTGCACATGATCTTCGCCGCCGTGAGGGGAACGCCCAACGAGAACTACATCCCCCAGCATTCCCTGCTCTCGGCGCTTGTTGGTGATGGCGCCTGGTAGCGCCGGAACACTATTTAGGCCGCCAGGTGCCCCACAGGAGGTCGGGCTGGGCCATTCCCCCTTACTGGTGATAACGGGTTAGTTGGTTTCTTATGTTCAGTGATTTAATTCCTTTATCCTCCCGTAGTAACCAGTCAAAAGCTGTAAATATAGTGTTGCTTTTTTATTAACTCGCGTCCTTTAGCTAATTAGCTAATACCTACAAGGTTGAGTGTGTCCTTAAGTGACTGGTGTTTTAATCATGGGGAAACATTGTAAGTCCTCTACTGCTCGACCAATGACTAGGCAACTTGCTAATTCGAATCCGCCGCTCCCGAGCCTCACAGCCATCGATAAAATGCTCCAGAAAACCATTGGGGTGGTAGCCACAGCAATTGAAAATACTGAAAGGCGGCTGTCAATTACTCCCGCTATTCCTCCTGCACCCCCTCTGGATGATGGTTCGGTAGAGTCTTTTAACCAGGTTGATGCGGAAGCCCTGTCTTTTATGCTGCCCTCTTTTACTCACCTACCTTGTGCCCAGATTCCATCAGCTGAGAATGTGCAGGTGGAAGCTGGTCCGCTTTCATCTTCTTTGGTATCTATAGTGACACATAAAAAGCGGCTGAAGGTAAAAAAAAGAAAGAAAGCTAAAATAATGGCAAAAAATGTTGCCCCCTCCTTGTCTAGCCCTGATTATTCGGACACTGTTCGCCATCCACCTATCTCAAGTCCGCCGGTGTGGGCTACCAATTTATTAATAGATCTACAGTCTCACATTGACCAGACACTAAACGCTCTTTTAAAAACTCTGTCGACACAGATCGACAGATTAGTAACCTTGATCAATTCTAAAGGTGTTGGGAAAAAACAGTCAAATTCTGCTCTGCGAGATTCTGGCAACTTGGAGGGTTTGGGAATACCAACCACGACTAGCCAAGCTACCTCACAGGTTCCCTCTATCTCTCCTCAATCTATTTTACCTGAGTCAGTCCAGCTGCCTCTGATGATGCCAGCGTTACCTCCGATTGTTGTTGGTCCTTCTATTTCTTCCAACACGACTCGAGTTCCTATTGGTCCAGCCTCTTGTGAACAACCTCCCAGTACTAAGGCTTGCGCTACACGGAGCCTGGGGGTGGGTAGGCTGCTTCCCCACCCGGTTGTGAACACAGGCACAACGGGTTCGGTTATATCTCCTTCCTATCCGCAGCTCCCCCCCGAGGCTTCACCCTATGTCGTGGTGCTCACGGGTGTACCTCCATTATCTGGTGATAGGGGGGAAACATACCAAGAATTAAAAAATAAAGTCATCCACTGGTTATCTAAATATAGACCACTGAATGGAGTAGGTCGGGGGTAGATCCTTTTTGTACGTAGAGTTTGTTGGTTGGGGACCAGACCTAAAGATATTGGTGGGGATTGTGTCCTAATTAACTTTAGGGACCCGAGAGTAGTGGGCCACATACTGGAATTTGGAGGGATGACTAAATTAGGCTCTATTGACACCTGTCACTTGGGGTATTTCTATATGCACCTTTGTGCTCCAAGCCCCTTGGAACTACCCTATTTTCATCAAGCCACCCACCAATCTCATTATAATATTCCGGTTGCCAATCCATTCGATGTACTTAGCTTTGTGGATTTACCATCATCTCCAAGGCACACCAATGGAATGCTTACGCATGTGGAAGGGGGTCAGGTAAAGGGTGGCGGTAGTATGGAAGCGGCTCTCTTTAATCCAGCATGCGGAATCGGGATGGGAGTAATTTTTATCTCCCTATCTCCCCAAGATAACAGTTTTACTCAAGGGTCATCAGAGTCTGGTCTTTTAAACTGTATAGCTTCCCCCATTTCCGTTGACTGTGACCCTCTAGTGGATAGTCCCCCCAAGTAGCTACACGCAGACCCCTAGTAGGGTCCTGGAACGTGGCTGGTTTGGGGTCTAAACTCCCCAATCCAGAGTGGGGAGAGCTAATGGACAAATATGATATTTGTTTATTTCAAGAAACGTGGCTACGGTCCACCCCAGTGAGGGTGGGTTATGCATCTTTTTTTGTTCCTGCGGTGCAAGGTGCCAGGGGTAGACCTTCGGGGGGGCTAGCTGTCTGGGTTGCCACTCACCTAGGTTGCTCAGCCAAGATCATAGACACACAGTGCCCTGATATCCTTTGCTTGTTACTAACCTTCCCCGCTGGATATTCGCTGGTAGTACTTAATGTCTACTTGCGTCCCCATCCTATTCAGCTGGGCTTATCGATATTAGGTGCCTTAGATGTCATTTTACATTCTCTTTCTCCTTTGTCCCACAAAATTATAGGTGCCGATTTTAATTGCCATTTTGAACCCCTCCTTGGGATCCCCTCTGCTACTTTAGATGAGGATGAAAATTATAAAATCCCAGATTGCATCATGTACCCAGAAAAACGGTTGTTGCCTTTGGCCCTTGAGATTAATAAGATAGCTATTCTACATTCCCTGAGGGCCTGTAATGGTAGACTTCTTCCCGATGTCCCGGGTTCTTATACCTTTAATAGACCCGGGAATTGTTCTACAATTGATTATATCTTGGTGAATGTCGAATTTTGGGGCTATCTAGGAGCTTTTTCTGTTATACCTAGGGTTGACAGTGACCACAACTTATTGTCATTAGAACTGGTCACTAGTATCGGTGGTCGTATAGTTCCTGGGGGTCCAGGTTTGCCAAGAAGCCAGAATTTGGTTTTAGCTGCAGGTGGAAGACGCATCAGGTGGGCAAGGATCGCGACTGAGGAGGCGAAGCTGGCGGAATTGTATCGCAGCGTCGCCTGCTCTTTGGTGGAGGTTTCCCACCTTTTGAGTCCCAATGGAGATATTTTTCAGCATTATCTCCCGGACCTGCAGGGTATTCACAATAAACTTCTTGGTTTTTTGGCAGGCTACTTTTATAGCTCTATCATACAGAGGCCAAGGACTCCAAAGTATGATCACTGGTATAACAAAAGCTGTAGGCTGGCTAAGACTGTTTTGATTAGGGAAGTAAAGGTGGGTACTCAGTCAAGTATTAGAGCTGCAAGGGTCTACTATAAAAACCTAATAAAAGAGGCAAGATCTGAGTGGGAGGACTCAAGGTGGTTGAGCATGAAACTAGCTTTAGAAGATCGTGATCCTAGGGCATTTTGGAATCTTGTTCGAGCTGGCTCGGCAGAAAGTCCGTCTGCTATCATTCCTAATCTTAGCGAGGAGGTTTGGCTTGAGTATTTCAAGCCCCTCTATGCGCTTAGTAATACCGATAGTAGATTAGACCTAGTAACTCAGCCAAATGATATTGTTGTGGCTTTTCCGGAACATGTGGATCTGGAGAGTCGATCCTGCACCCTTTCGGAAATTGAGTTGGCCCTTAGTACTCTATCTGTGGGGAAAGCCCCGGGTCTCGATAGGATTCCAGGTGATCTATTTCGAAGCGAAACAAAAATCTGGGCTCCCTACATTCGGGTCTATTTTAATGCTATTTTGCAGGGCCTTGAGATTCCCCACTCTTGGTTAGGAGCCGAAATTATACCCATCCATAAAAAATCTTCCCCTTTGGACCCGGCCAATTATCGCCCCATAAGCCTGATTGATGTTCTACAGAAACTGTTTGCCCGCATGCTTTTATCAAGATTACAGACTTGGATGGAGGAACATCAAATCCTAACCTCCCTTCCAGCGGGCTTTCGAGCAAAAGTCCCATTGATCAACTGTTCAGGCTACAGTTGGTCCATTGGAAGACAGTTTCTATGGGTGCAGGCAATCTGTATCTGATCTTCGTGGACCTTCGGTCCGCGTTTGATATGGTCCAAAGGGAGAAACTATGGGCTTTACTATTGAAGATGGGCGCTCCCCCTTATCTCTGCCATTTATTGAAACGTATGCATGAAGGTACCTATGCAAGGGTGAGATATGGGAGATGTGGGGAAATTTCGGGTCCATTTCCGGTTGAAAAGGGTGTGAGGCAGGGATGTGTCCTGGCTCCAACACTATTCTCCCTCTTTATTAATGGGCTGATTGAGCACTTATTGTGTGCTACTAATCTGGATTCCCCAATGTTAGTGGGGCGTAAGATACCTGCCCTAATGTTCGCGGATGATACGCTCCTATTGTCAAAATCATTTATGGGCATCCAGCGTACCTTAGAGGCATTTTGCTCCTTTTGTAAAATAAGGGATCTTGAATTGAACTTAGCTAAAACCAAATTTATGGTCTTCAGCTCTAACTCAGCCAATTGTCCTCATCCCCAGTTGGATGGTGTAAAGTTGGATCGCGTATCCACATTTGATTATCTGGGGGTAACCCTTAATGATAAAATGAAATGGGGTTCTCATATGGCGAAGGCCAATTTGAAGTTACCATAATCCGTGGGGGGTATTCTGAAGGTTTTTAATAATACTTCTTCTAAACCCATTGGCCCCCCTATGGAAATCTATAAAACCCAAGTTAGAGGGGGTGCGCTTTATGGCGCAGAGCTCTGGGGCCACTGTAGTATCGCCCCTCTAACCTTAACGGAGAATTCCTTCGTTAGGCGACTTCTGAAATTACCTAAGAGTACTCCCTTAGTCCCCCTGAGATGGGATCTAGGTTTAGTTCCCATTGAAGAGATCGCCCTGAACCGCCCACTCCTGTATTAGAGACGAATCTGGTCAACAACCGAGCTTGTAAGCTATAGGCAGGATCTCTGTGATCTCTTATCAAGAGGGAATTTGGGGAAAATACCATGGCTGAATCTTTGCTATGGCTTAGGTATGCGGGATTTGTGGTTGGTACCTGAAGAGTCCTGTCGTTCGCTAGCTAAGAAATCATTGACGGTGGCTTTACAGCAGCACCGAAAGGAAATGTTATTACATTCTTCCTTGGGTAGGCTTACTAACACCTTTTTGGACATCAAGACTAGCCCCTACTTTGAAGTTTTCTTGGATGTTATTCAGCCCCCATTGGCCAAGAAATTATACATTCAGTTCAGACACGGCTCATTACCACTGAGGGCTTTTACCCATAGGTGGTCTAGTGCGCCTTGCCCTACGAGCTTATGTCCAGAATGTATTGATACCTGTGAGTCAGAGTTGCATGTTGTCCTTTTTTGCCCTCTTTACACCATGGCAAGAACAAAATGGATCATTCAACTCTGTAAGTCTAGGGGCCTTAGGGACTATCGGGAGGTGTTCAGAATTCTCAAATATGACAGTACCCCCATGATAGTGGTTGCAACGGCTAGATTCCTTCTCTCCATGTGGTTTTCTAGGTGTAAAAAACTACAAAATATAAGGTAATACCCTGTGTATAAAGCTGACTTTAGTGTTGTTGTGAAAGAATGTCCAGATACGAGATTATTTAGGGTTTGGACACCTTTATACTTCGCCCCCACTATTAATGCTTCAATTGTGTCTTATTGAAATTTTATTTGTAAAACAAGTTTTTTATGATGGATTGTATTTTATGCAATTGTACATTTTAACCATTTTTATTGTATATATGTATTTATGTCTTTTTATGGTATTATACCGAAATAAAAGCTTTTGACTGACTGTTATGTTAAGTTATGTTATGTTAGGTTATGCTATGCGATGTTATGCTTTGTTATGTTATGTTATGTTAGGTTATGTTATGTGGGATTTATGAAGCACGCAGCTACTCAAGAGATTGTCCCGGCGCTAACGGAACAGTAAGGGCAAAGAAGAGAGCGAAACAGCTGTCTACTGGATAAAGAGCCAGGTTTTAAGCATTTTCCTGAACAGTCTTTTGTCATCTCTATGCCTAAGTTCTAAAGGAAGTTTGTACTAGCTCATTGGCCTCAAAAGAGAGAAAGACCGCTAGCCAACTCTTGCAAGCCGGGCTCTTGAAACCGTGGCCAAGAGAATGTTGGAGGAGCACAGCTTTCTGAAAGGGCTTTAGAAGGAAATCCTCGAAGATAGATAGTCTGGTCCCGAGTGGTAAGGCTTTCTCTGCACATGGAGAGGGGTCTAAAAAGAATCCTCTTGTGCACAGGAAGCCAGTGCAGCTTCTGCAGATAGAGAGAAATGTGCTCCCTTCTAGGTAAACAGAGAGCGAGCCAAGCAGCAGATTTATTTAGAGTTTGTAGTTTCCTCAACAGGTTTTGCGGGAGACCACCGTATAGGACATTGGCATAGTCCAGCCTGGATATGACCAACGCCAACACCACAGTGATCCGTATTGGGACCGATAAAAAGTGTAGGAATTTCTTGAGCATGTGTAGTATGCCAAGACATTTGCCAACCACTGAATTAATTTGATTATTCAAGGACAATTTATCATCAAATGTCACACCCAGATTTTTGACTATTCCCACATGCCTATTGGGCGGAGGTACCCCCTCTGGCCAGTGCACATCCAACTTGAGGTCAAAATTATGACCCACACAGAGCACCTCTGACCTTCAGTATTACACTCCAGTTGGAAGAAACTCATCCAGCGGAAAGTGGCTGAGAGGCATGGTTTTATATCATCTTGTTCAACTGGCACCCCTTTGTCAAATGTGAAAATAATCTGGGTGTCATCGGCATAGGAGATCGTTTTAGCCCAAAATGACTCCACTAATTCAGCAAAGGTATTGATATGAATATTAAACAGAGTGGGGTTTACAGCTGACCCCTGCGGGACCCCGACTGAGACATTTTGGCTGCCCGAGGAGAAGGGAGGTAGCCAAACATCTTGCTTTCTATCTTCTATGAAGGATTTCAACTACTTCCAAGCCTTGTCTCTGATGTCAATCTCCTGAAGTCGGTAGAGCAGCCAGGCATGCGGGACCATATCGAATGCTGCAGATAGGTCTAGCAGTACAAGGACTGCCCTACCACCAGCATCGATGGTGCCTTTTGCAGTTGTATATGGGTTTGATGCATGTTGTGTATGTTTCTATGTGTGCTTTTTGGCAGGTGTTTGGTGTTCGGTGGGTGTGTGTATTTGGTTTGGGTGAGTGTTGTTTTGTTTGTAGATGTGCATTTGTGTCAGTGTGTTGGTTTGGATGAGTGTGCTGTTGAGGTGGTTGGTGTGGCTGTGGTGCCTGTGTCTGTATGTTTTGCAGTTGCATGTGGGTCTGCTGTATTTTGTGTATGTTTAAAAGTGTGTGGTTTGGTTGGTGTTCGGCATTCTGGTGAGTATGTGTGTTTTGGTTTGTTTGGTGTTGTTTTGCATGTAGGTATGCTTTTGTGGAAGTGTGTTGGTTTGGATGAGTGTGCTGTTGAAGTGGTTGGTGTGGTTGTGGTGCTTGTGAGTGTGAGTGTGCTGCTGGTTGTGGGTGTGGTGCTTGTGGTGCGTGTGGATATTTTGGTGGTTGTTGGTGTGCTGGTAGTTGTTGATATGGTGGTTGTGGGTGTGGTGGTGGTTGTGGGTGTGGGTGTAGAGTAGTGTCAATAGTATGGGTATGTTGTTTGTATGTTTGTGTTTCTTTCTGTTTTTGTGCTCATGTGTGTGTGATTGTGTTGCATGGGTCTGTTGAAGTGGGGACCTGCAAAGACGTGAGTGTGCTTGGGATTGGGGTGGGAGTTTGGTATGGGTTTGAGGAAGGGACCTGAGCTGGGGCACAAGATTGGTCTGCTTGGGAGGCTGCTGTGAGCAAGGAGGCTATTTTTGCTAGTGATCTCTGCAAGCCAGACAGTGTACTGTGAAAGGCATCCAGAAATGCAACCATTAGTTGCGTTTGGAAGCTAAGGCCTAGGATACCATTCACTATCGCCGTCTTGTCTACAGAGATACCTTGTAAGAGGTCAATAGACTTCTCACTCAGAGCAGCCGGTTTCTTATGTTCAGTGATTTAATTCCTTTATCCTGTAGGAGATGAGGTGCCTGTGGTAAAGGAGACCTCAGCCCTTTAAGGGGGTTGGGTTTTGGCCAACATAGGGGGGAGCAAGAGGGAGTGTTGAGATGGGTCTCTGAGTGCCAAACAAGGATGAAGGTGGTACAGTTCCTGTAGGGCCCACCACCACTACGGACTGGTCACTTGTGGAGGCCTTCGAAAATGATCCACGCTCCTGTTCCCTTAGCCTCCAAGCCACTGTGCCCATCGGTGTCCGAATGTCTCACCACCCAGAATACAGTGGCCAGCTGCTTCCCCGCCTTTGAGGCCCATGTCACCTTCTCCTGCTTTTGAGAATTCTGAAAAGACATATACAACTCTTTTATTGTATCTGTGTAAGTAGAACTGATCGTGAATGTTTTTAGCCAAACATTTTTCAATTTTCTATATTTCACCTGCTTCAAGGCTCTCAAACTATGGTTCATTTTATCATTATCTCAAGCATATAGGGAACATCTTCAGAAACCATATGGTCACAGTTAAGTAATTTCCCACTATTGCTCCTATCTTATTTTTTTATCATTTCTCTTATTCATATTCAATTCTCTCCAGGAACGTTTAACATCTCTGAATGGTTCTGATTGGATGTTTAGAGTAGTGAACCTATGTCACAAATATCAATGTAAAGCAAAAAGTCCCTTTGTACATTGTGTGTACAAGCCAAAAACGCTGATTTATTGTTATTTAAAAAAATATAAATATGAATCAATATGTTTCAATATTTACTGTAATGTTATACCAATATTTGTATAAACTCAAAGTCTGTTTCTTTTCTTTGGGCTTTACACAATGGTAACACTTATTTCAAGTAACTTAAGAATTTTCAAAATTAATGTTATGGATTTAGTACTTAAATTACTTTTTAATGTATCACACCCTATGTATTTACTTATGATATTGAAGAACTTCATAAATAAATGTGTAGATATTTTAAAATTACTTTTACAGCATAAGTAAATACATAGGGCTTGATACATTTCATATCCACTTTAGTACAGAGCAAACGGTTTTTCCATTTGACTCCAGAATATCTTGAGTTTTTTTTCATTTGTTTTTACCATTTTAAAAAACAATGTAAAATAATCTCGCTTTGATCTTAGGTAAAATTGGTACATTACAGTGAATGTTAAAGACACTGATTCAGATATATCTTTCAAAATAAAAATTAAAATGCATATCACAATATGAAAAATATTAAACCTTGATGAATTTCTAAAATTTCCTAAAGAGTAATGTTTTGTGACTGATTTGGATTTTTCCAGTTGAGATGCTCCAACACATATTTGACAGCACATTCCATCTGCAAAATCCCCTTTCACTAATCTATTTATATTCATTATTGATTTATTGTTTGAACATAACCAAAGACATCAAAATAATGTTTTTGGGTAAAGGTTGCTTTGTCATCAATGTGTTCACATTGCTGTATGTTTTTTTTTAAATGTATGCCTAACAAATTCATTTTTCCTTAAACAGACTGGCTTGCATGAGTAAGACATCATGCAAATCTGCCACTTTTAATATAAGTGAAATTGTATTTTTTAGTGGAAACATGTTTGTAATATGTTTTTAATGAAAAATGTAGCCATTAATTCTTATGTTCCTAGTCATTTTGGCTCACATGCTCACTATTGTTTAATGTCAAAAATAGCAACGGTGGACCCCGAGTTCTGCACCTCACGCTAGTTCCAATAAATGTGGTCCCTGCGCTATCAACCCCAGTGCCGGCCGCTGCACGACGTCACTGTGCTCCAGATCTAGCGGTTGATAACAAAGATGTGGGGGGCGCCAGGTAATGGAGTCCAGAAACCAACTAGTAGTGTCAACCAAGTTCTTCATTTAAAAATCATATGTGCCATCACCGATATGAAATGTCAGGCAGATGCTGCTGATGATGCTGCTGCTGCTGCTGCTGCTGATGCTGCTGATGCTGCTGCTGCTGCTGATGCTGATGCAAATGCTGCTGCTGCTGATGCTGCTGCTGCTGCTGCTGCTGCTGCTGATGCTGATGCAAATGCTGCTGCTGATGCAAATGCTGCTGCTGCTGCTGATGCTGATGCTGATGCAAATGCTGCTGCTGATGCTGCTGATGCTGCTGCTGCTGCTGATGCTGATGCTGATGCAAATGCTGCTGCTGATGCAAATGCTGCTGCTGATGCTGCTGCTGATGCTGATGCTGCTGCTGCTGATGCTGCTGCTGATGCTGCTGCTGATGCTGCTGCTGCTGCTGCTGCTGATGCTGCTGCTGATGCTGCTGCTGATGCTGCTGCTGCTGCTGCTGATGCTGTTGCTGTTGTGCTCTCAACTGCCCATGAAGTTAGGGATAGGCCAACGCAAGAATGCTGGCAATTTGGGGGTCAGAGTGTGGCCCATGCGCTTCACATGTTGGGAAGACTGGCTGAACTGGACTTTAGCTGACATCTTGGTCCAACGTCCAAGGTCCTCCTTTGCATGAAAAGTTACAGAAAGCAAAACTCAAATTAGCATTGATTAATTAAGCTATGGAAGCATCAAATAATACGAAGTTTAAATCAAACAAGAGTTATATAAAAAGAGGACGAATAAGCATAGAATCCCCTCACAGGAAAGAGAAATGAAAAGCCACTTCTCTCTAATGGAGGATTCACATTCTCCTGCTTTGCTCTCAGCTGCATAGAAACAGTCTGCTCTGAAATCTGAAAAGATCTGAGAAGGTCTCACAAGACGGTACAGCCAGGTTAAAGTGAGATGATACAATCATATGCTTGAAGATTCAGGGACCAGCCAGGACTCTGCAGGTGTCTTCGTGAATACAGTACTCAATAAAACATTTCATTAAGATTGCAAAGAAAAGAAAGAACATGTATTCTCGTGGGTATGAAAGCAAAAGAGCATTGCATTCACTCTAGATTTACATAGAAAGGTAATGTTCACTATCATTAAGATGAGGGACCGGAGGCGCAACTTAGTCATAGATTTATTCAGCTTAAAACTACTGCCACACGCCAAGATCCTGTCTGAAAGGCCCACATTATTAGGCCAAGTAAAGACATCCAAGTATTTCAGTGCCCATTTTGAATTGTGTACCCAAATGTAAACATGTGAAGAAGAGCAATAAACATTGAAATATGTATTAAAATAAGTGCATGCACTTTCATGCTTAGGGTGGTCTGCCCCCAAATGTTTTGCCTTTACCCTCAACTTTTTTAACTGAATTTGTTTTTGTTGGCTTTAGAACTCTGTGCTCTTAACCACTACTAACCACTGCTAAAGTGCTTGCGCTCTCTCCTCCAAAACATTTTAGAATTGATTTACACGTGATTGGCATATTCAATTTATTTATAAGTCCTTACTAAAGTGGCATTACCTGTGCCCGGGGCCTGTAAACTAAAAGCTACCAGTACTGATTGTGCCACCCACATGAGTAGCCCTGCAAACATGTCTCAGGTCTGCCTTTGCAGCCTATGTGTACAGTTTTAAACTGCCATTTCCATTTTTACAGTCCAAACCTCCCTTTTTAATACATATAAATCACCTGTAGGGTAGGCCCTGGCCAGCCCAGAGGGAGGGTGTAGTGTATTTAAAAAGTAGGACGTGTATTTATTTTTTTATGCATTTTTATTAGAAAGCGTATTTTTAACTTTTACATATCCTTATAGTGAAAATGTCTTAAATTTGGTTTTTGCTATTGGATGTCCTACCTTTCCTATAGTATGAGCAGAGGAGGTACCTTATTACATTTAATAAACAGTAACTTCCTAATGCGAACAGTTAACAGTTCATATTTGGTGTGTTCAGAATTTTAATAGAAACTCCTCTCTTATGGTAAAGTCAGCTATTAAATTACAATTTTGAAACTGCCACTTTTAGAAAGTTAAGAATAGCACTCCACTTGGGGGTGTGTGTCCCCTCAATGCACAGCGTAATATCCGTTAATTTACATTAAGTCAGTTTGACACAGGTTAATCCTTTTTCATGAATTGAATTTATTCACTTTAAATGTTGTTTGTAATCCACTTAGATACAAACTGAAAACAGTAAAACTGGAAACTCCAAGTAATATTCCAAATGTGTGGTCCCCAAAAAATTGGTGGTCCCAATGCATTTGGAGATACTAGGAGCCCTTCATCAGGGGAATGTTAAACTCCTAAAAAATGAAGCAGAAAGGCTGGGGTCACTGAATAGCACTGTTCATACCCTTGGCATACAGCATTTGTTGCATGTTTTGTGCTGTGAGAAACCCATCAGTTGTTAATTTGTGAATGCCAGCTGGTGTCATAGTGACTGCTCTGTCATGCAATCCAGAAACATGTGTTTAAGACATGCATATTAGTTAATGTGCTCTTATGGGTTAAACAGGCGACGTTGTCCCATTAATTAAGTGGTGAAAACACGAGTCAACATAAACTAAAAGTGCACAAAAAATGGACTTGTGCCCGTAAATAATGGTGAGATGAGCACATCCTGCCATTGTGGCAGAGCTCAAAGAAACGCGGTTCAAAAATATACACTATCAATACATAGAAATCTAAAATCTTACAGAGGTTGATGACCGCTGGCACAGATAAGATCCCTACCAAATTCTACAGGTTTTTTTTTGCCAGCTTAACGTTGTGCCTAATGGACACTTTTGTACAGATTCAGGAGGGTGTGGCAGCTCCACAGTCATAGTCTTCGGCAAATATTGTCGCGTCCCCAACTAAAATAAGCAAGAATTGGGCTCATATAGGCTCATAACCATGAATAATCGGGGACACTAAAATCTATTCTAAGATTTTGGCCACCCGCCTGCCCAGTGTGATAAGCAAACTTCTGTCTCCTAGGCAACATGGATTTATACCCGGGAGAGAAATAACGGACCATATCCGGCATGTTATATCTCTCTTTGATGATGAATGCGGTTGCTTGGGACCCTATGGGTTTAATTCTACTAGATACAGAAAACAGGAACACGTTCCCCCCACTGACACAATATATAGGCAATAAGTCCATAAATTAAACTGTGTCCACAGACCAAACAAAAAAAACAAAAATGATGCTGTACATACTACTGTAACTGTCGTAGCAAAATTGCTGCTGATGTTCAATTAGTGGTGCTTCACTGTCTTGGTTATATTGTATTCTCTCAATAATTCCTTATTTTTTGCTGTTGTTTTGATATGTTTGAATCAACTTTAAATATTGTTTGGCTGTTTCATTACAGTTGGGTTTATGCATATGATTGTTTTCTTTCTATAAAATCCATTGTGTCAAAGTCTATTTTATAATGTATTTGATGTATATGTAATAATTGAACATCAGTAGCAATTTTGCTACGACAGTTACAGTAGAATGTACAGCATCATTTTAGAAAAATAAATGAAAATGTGAAAAAAAGAATTTGAATTTTTTTTTTTGTTTGGTCTGTGGACACAGTTTAATTTATGGACTTATTGCCTATATATATTGTGTCAGTGGGGGGAGCATGTTCCTGTTTTCTGTATTGATTATTCCCTGACTACCTTCCCCTCCCATTCATTGCTTCAGGGTCCCTCTTTGTTGTATTATTGATATTTTTAATTCTACTAGACGCAGAATAAGCGTTTGATAGGGTGTCCTGGCGCTACCTCTGGGCATCCATGAGCAGGTTCGGTACAGGGACTAGATTTATGAAGGCAGTGAGAGGTTTGTATCAAAATCTTAAGGCAAGTATCTTGAAATGAGTGGGCAATCAGGATCATCTATGATCCAGCGGGGGACAAGGCAGGGTTGTCCCTATTCCCCTGTACTTTTTGCCCTAGACATTGACCCCTTTATTCAGAGGCTTAATACTGACCCTGTAATACAGTCAATCTGTTTTCATGGATGGGACACAAAGATCCTTGCATATGCTGATGATGTAGCGATGGTTACTTTCAATCCAGGGGTCGCTTTAAAAGAGATTGAGGATAAGACCCAAGTGGCTATTAATTGCACTGTAGAACTGAGGGACAACCGAGTGGTGGGCAGTGCTGTTTTTTTTAGGAGTTATTATGACAGCAGATGTGGACACAATTGCAGATAATAATGTAGAGCCGTTTGGGAAAGCCAAAAAAGATTTTAGCAGGATGAACAATTTACATCTTTCTTTAATAGGCAGGAGCAATATTGTTAAATTGATATTCTTATCACAAGTGTTATATTTTCCCGGCGCTATCCCTCTGGAAGTGGGGAACCTGTGGTTTCAAAGGATCATGGTATTCAGTTTTCTATCTGCAGTTATCAAATCTTGAATGGCACTTAAGTTCCTCACACTCCCGCCAGAGAGAGGGGGGTGGGCTGACCCGAATTTTAAGTAATGCTATTGGGCAACGGTACTTCACCAGATGGCCATTCCCCTTCAGGATAAGGATGAGGCTCATGTTGCAGATAATGGTTCTCCCTCTCCTTTTGAGTTGATATTGGGGGAAGAGGCCTGAGGATGTCTCTGGGGGCAAATAGAGTTCAGCTATTTAAAAAGGTCTGATTTATGTTTCTTTAGGGTCTTTTAAAAATCTGGTCTGCACTTTGGAAGAAATTGGGGATCAGTTGGTTGAATTTTTAAATCCTGCTGCTTAATAATCCCAAACTACCTGATATGTTTTGGGATCCTTATGTGAATCGCTGTGAGGGGCATGACTGCAGACAGTTTGGTGATTTTTACTCCTACGCAGATATAGTTTCCTTTGAAGAACTCAAGGCAGACGTCAAAGTTAGTCGAAAGGATTGTTCTTTAAATACATTCAAATTCGGGACTTTCTTGGTTCGAAGGGAGAGGGTACTTGTGGGTTCTCTAGGGTGGAACTGGTTGATATTATTAGGGGGGAGTATTTGCTCAATTGGATGCTTACATGGGTTCTTGAATTCTCTTTTGAAGGATGATCTTGAAAAACACTCTGGGAGATGGCGAGAGAAATTACAGACTCTGACTCTGGCGTCTTTTGAGTCTCTAAGCTTCGCTTAATTTGTTCTCCTCTCTGCATGCTCACAAGCCAAACATTATAAACCTGCTCGCTGGTGATTTTTGCATTGAACCATATGCACCTTACCTAGAACTCATTAAGGAAAAGGACCTCTCATGGGAGATTCCCGCTCTCGTAAAATCAGAGAAACGGCCCTGCAGATCATAAATTTGATGGTCTTGTATTGTCTAAGACCTGGGAATAGGTGATTCCCCTCAGATACAAGGGGGAATAATAGCAGCCACATTGATTATATCCTTCTGGATTTGAGAATTTGGTACGAGATATCAGATCTGGCAGTGAGCAATCATTTCCGAATTCTGTTCCATTGGGACAAGATGTCAATCAAGGGCAGAGGGGTGTCGGACAAACAATATGCTATTAATCCAGTAGTGGTAGCTAGTAGCAAGCGTACTATCAGATGAGAAATTATCAGGCAATCTCTATAAAAAGGCTCTGAATGGATTTATGGTGCTTTCTTTCACAAAACGAGTTCACACCTGTTCAGATAGTTGCTGCTCGTGAAAACTTCTTTCGCATTTGGGTCTTCTATTGATCAAACATTGCCAGGAGAGAAAGGGTCCCAAACCAGTGAGGTCCAATGAATGGTTTAATGAAAACTGTAGACTAGCTAAGAATAACCTCATTGAATGTTTTGTGACCTTGAATGCAGTCGCAAAACATTTGCATTTTACCACACTTTCCCCTTTGTGAATGTATGCAAAAACTTTTTTTAAGAGCAGGCAGTGGTCCCAGGGACCACTGCCTGTTCTTAAAAAATGAGAAATTAAATATTAATTCTTTTTTCTAACGCAACCCGTTTTCCTTTAAGGAAACAGGCTTCATTTACAAAAAAAAAAACAATTGCTTTATTTTCCTGGGGGGGTCGCAAATTGTGACTTACCTCATTAATATTAATGAGGTAGGTCGATTTGGGACCCCCATGAATTGCTGTATGAATTCTCGGAGTTTCAGACATTTGTACTAGTGATTACCTACTTGCGATTCTCTGAAAATCCAACTAGGTAATTGATATTACAAATGTTGATACCTGTGGCCCTATATCTCTACCAAGTAGTCATATCACGGGGGGTTTTGGGAAAGGGGTAGTGAGGGATGGTGTCTACACCAGACTCAATGTTCAGGGCAATCAAGCAGTAGTATACCTTACAGAGGTTCCCAAACTCTCCAAGGATGGGTATGAATACCAGGACCCACTCAAAAACAAGGTTATCCACTGGTTTTGGTCTACTCAACACTGTTACTCAATTATTCAAGATGGCATCAAGTATGTAGAAAGAGTGCCCCTTCCAGGGTCACCATAGGTTATGATTCAAGTCGGTTTCTTTAAAAAGCACATGGTTGTTGGATTATTGTTAATTGACTCCCGCACTATTCCCTCTGTGAACGCCTCCATTACCATCAGATTTAGACCCCAAGTCAGGCAAGATTCAGTGTTACCTAGGCCTGTCCCGGCAGGGTACCACACAAGCAGCATGGGTGATTTGAGAGGGCAAAGATAACTTTGGGCCGAGGGTCTGATTTCCCCAGACAAAAACCTAGGGTCTCATGGGCCATCCTCAAACTCGCACCAGTCAGTAGTCTCTATCCATCCGGGGTTGGCCAAAAATTCTGAGGTTCATTGTGAGCCAAGTGTCGTGGACTCAAGGAGGGGTAGGGCACCCACCCATCTCGATACTGTGGAAAGGGGGGAACCCCTGGATCGCTGCAGTAACCCCAGAGTTTGTGATCATTATTTAAGGTTCCTTGTTTGGAATGTGGCAGAAATTTCTAAGCTTATAGGTGACCCAGAATGGTGTACTTTCGTGGACTCCTATGATGTGATTTTATTTCAAGAAACCTGGAGTCTGTGTACCCCCCATTGAAGTGGGTTTTCTGCTGATTGCATAAATGCAACTTGGAAAGAGATGTGTGGTCCCTCAGGAGGTCTAGCAGTCTGGGTCAAAACTGCACTAGGGTCAAAAGTCAAGCTGGTCCACGTTGAATCGCAAGATATGTTAGCGTTAGAGCTGACACTTTACAATGACTGGAAAATTAGGATTTTTCATGTATATTATAGAGTGGTGCGGTCTCTGAGGAAACCGACACGATCCGCATCCTAGACCAAGCCCTGTCCAAACTCTCAGATAATGTTTCTGTGTTAGTAGTGGATGAGCTTAACTGTACCTTTAAACCCCTCACCCTTACCCCGTCAGATTTGACTGAGGAGTGGGACCGTGAGTGGCACATTCCACAGTTAGATATTCCTACAGTCAGGTGGATAAAGAGAGGAGGCCAGGTGCTGGTTCTTACTCTGCAGCACGACCTGAGAGCAACTAACGGGAGAACAAACTCTGACCCAAAATGAGATTTCACATTTAATAGACCGAGCCATGCTAGCAGAATTGATTATTGTTTGGTTGCCCTCAAACTCTGGCCCCAAGTCCATGACATGACAGTGGCCAAAAGAATAGGTAGTGACCATAATGCCCTTGTCATGTCTCTTATTAAACCAGGCATTCATGAACCTGACATTACGGGAAGACCCGATTTGGGAGCCCCATCCATCACGAACAACCTGAGACAAATTAGATGGGACTGGGTGGAGGAACACCCGGAGGTTCTTGGCGCAGTTAAAGGCAAAGTCCACCTGGAGCTGGAAGAACTGGCCAAATACCCCACAAATGATGTAGTGTAGATTTTGGGCACCCGCCACAAATCACTCTATAATGAGATTAGGGACATGCTGAGTAAACCGTGTAAGGTGCTAAAAAAGGAGGTAAGAGATAAGAGATGTGACCCCTAGGTTGCTTGGCTTAAGGGTAGAAAGCTGGCTCCGGAGTTTACTGTGCAACCGGAGAAGTGGGCATCTCATTATGGGTCCCTTTATGAATCAGGCATCACAGTAATAGAGGAAGCTGGCGATAGAAGGGGGGAGGTCCCGACCGGAGTGGGTGAAGCTCTGTTTTTTTCCACCGAAGAAACTCACGCATCGATTCATTCGTGTGTTCCAGCCCATGCCCCTGGCCTCGATAGAATTCCGAATGACTTGTATAGAGAGGATATTATCCTTTGGGGCTTCTATATAAATTTGCTTACCAATTCCATTACATCTGGTGCTACTATGCCCCCATCGCGGAAAATAGCAGAAATAATCCCCACCTATAGCTAAACTGGCTAGTTATAGGCCCATATGCCTCATTGACTCCCTGCAGAAAATCTTTCTTCTGCAAACGGATCTTGGCTATTATCTAGGACGGGATCCTAGATTCACGAATCTTGAGTGAATATCAAGCTGGTTTTCGAACAAAAACACGTACCCTGGATCAGGCCTTTTGCCTTCTTTGTATTTATTGGAAGGAGGTTGTTATTAAGGGAGGGAAGCTTTATGTGGCTTTTATTGATTTATGGTCTGCGTTTGACTAAGTTCCCTGAGCCAGTTTATGGAGAGTTTTAAAAGAGATGGGTATACCAGGAAATCTGTTAGATATTCTACTTCGATTGCACTCATCAAACACAGCTCAAGTTAGGTGGGGGGAGAACAATCAAGTAATGGAGAATTTCCCAATTCCACGTGGAGTGAGACAGGGATGCGTGTTAGCTCCCACACTTTTTACGCTTTTTAGGTCTCGCTGAGCCCCAGCGCTTGCGCTGGCTCGAAGAGACATTTTGTATGTGGGCTCCAAAAAGTGCTACCAGGCCAGCCTAGAGGTACAGTGCATGTGCGCGGGCGCGCGCGCCGCGCTTACTTTCACTTTTGCGACCGCACGGCCGCTTTGATCGCGATCACGGCCAACGCTTGTTTTTCATTACTACAAGCTTCCTGCGTCCCGCGGCCAATGCTTGTTTGGACTTGGACTGCCGAATTCCAGACTTAAGCTCATGTGCGCAGAGGTGCCAACATGTCGGAAGAAAATCGCTCTAGAAACTCGTCCCAGCGATCCGGTTACATTCTCTGCAGACCCGCAGGGCTGTGCCAAGCGATCTCCGTGCCCTCCTCACCGCCTCGCTCTGCCCAGCATTGACTTGTAATGTATTCTGGTAAGACTCCCCGGGCCCTTTTAGAAGCATTGTGCGCGTTCAGTTGTGTCTCGCGCCGACTTGTGTGGATTTAATCCTGCGTTTTCGAGAGAGCGCTGTGTGAATCGGATTTCCGCTCTCTACTAAATTGCTGACCTTAAAGACCTGGGTTTGAACCCGAGGTTAGGCACTTGGCAACGATAATGACAGACTTTAAACATCACTTTATATCCTTGTGTTTCAAAATGTAAATAATGCCTATCGTTATAAATCATCTATAAAGTGAAACGCCCCAATGACACAATTGCACATTTTCTTATCCTAATTTCTGCAACTCTTTCTGAAATATACCCCACACTCCAAACTTGTTTATGAACAGCACTTCAAGTCAGAAGTGCCCCTACTATAGTGGAAATGCCATTTGTAAAGTGCACGGATGGTATCCTTACAGCCAGGTCTGCAGATCTAGCCAGTACCCACCAATAACAAAATAATCCCCGATGCAACACAATCGGGTCCTTTGATTCAAGAACATTATTCTGACGTGTAATCCTAAAAAGGCCCCCAGATGGATTCTCTTTTATATATATCGCGAGCTTTGAAGTATTAACATTACGTCTCATGCTCTCCAGGTTGTAGTACGCAATGTATAGTGCAGTTGCATTTGCAAATCATCATTGTACATCTACTATGTAATAAGATTTATATTTGTTACATTATTTTTTAAATGGTCGGTTTTTCATCTGTAATGCCTTGTGGTTATCTGCTAATGGAATTTATGGCCTTTCCAGGTTCTGCCGCCCTGGATTAAACTAGTATCCTGTTACTAATTGATTTCCGCCCGGATTTTCTTTGAAATGCTTGTTGTAATTGAAAGCAGTCCCCAAAGAACCTTTTTCGTCACTGTTTTTGTCCTAGTTTATTAAATAATAATAATACACAGCAGAGCCGTGTGCCATGTTTTACAACAGCAGTAATGAAAATGTTGTCCTGAGCACAAAAATCAACTTGAAGAATGCCTGAAACTTCCCTCTCGCAGTTGTTTCAACACAAGGTACTCGCGGTATGCTATATGGCAGTTGTGCAATACGCCGCGCTCTCCATACAGGGGCTTAATTTCACCCGGTGTTTCACGGTATGCACCAAAACATATTAAAACATAAAACAATATGGCTAATATGTATGATATGCTATAGGGCATTTATGCAGCGCGCCACTCTCTCCATACAGGGGGATTAATAGCTGCATTCCACGTGTGATGTTAAGCACCGGCTTCTTGCTGCGCAGCGTTTTGCCTGCTTTTAAGAGATGACGCATTATATTGGCCAGGGTGATGTAGTAAGCGCTATATAAAACGCAACGTCATGGTGTTATATAACATTATGTAAGTCAGTCGTCACTGTCCCATTCATTCCCACCCAATGGCTTAGTAACCAGGACGCAGCGTGTGATGTTAACCACCGGCTTCTTGCTGCGCAGTGTTTCTGGTGCAAATAGTCCTTTTTGAATTGTTTACATTTAAATGTTTGAAAGCGCTGCACAGGTTTCAACCCTATGAGTTATATGGGGTGCTGGAAACTCCCGGGAGACTCAGTGAGTGCTGTGGATGAGTCGCACAGTCAGTCCTCGGCTAGTGTTTTTGTTGCAAGAGACAATACCTGTGCCGTCCATTAGGGTGCAACAATGAGACGGGAAGCATCTCTACTCTTTTCTGCAAGGAGAGAACTCCTTCAGTAGGAGGGAAGTTATAGTACATCTCAGCAAACCTACAGTGGATGCTTTCAGCCGGAGAGTAGAGCAGACCTGCAATACTCACTGAAAGAGTAACTGCACTTCTGAGCAGAGCTGCAATACTGTCAGTGGGACAGTAACTGGACCCCTCAGCAGACCTACAATACGCTCAGTGGGAGAGTACCTGCACTTCACAGCAAACGTGCAATTCTCTCAGTGGGTGGGTAACGGCACATATAAACAGACCTGCAAAGTTTTCAGTGGGAGGGTACTGGCACTTCTCAGCAGCCCTACCATGCATTCTGTTGGAGTGTAACTGCACTTCTCAGCAGACCTGCAATGCTTCCAGCACAAAAGCACTTCTCAGCAGATCTTCGGTGCTTTCAGTGGGAGGACGCCTTCATTTCTCGGAAGAGACACTCATTTCACCAGGGAGCACTGCTTGGCAAAGGCAATAGGTCTGGATTTAATGTGCTACCGCAAATACAGGCATGCACCACCGTGCCCCAGGGGTGTAACACAGGCCCCCGCATCCCCCGTGGTGTGGGGGGGGCCTGAGCTGAAAGGGGCCCCCTCAGCACAGTACTAAGGCCTTAGAGCTCCGGGTTAAATCCAGAGCGGGGCCCCTCTGTGTACCTTGCAGGGGGGCCACCTCTGCTTTTGTTACATCACTGCTGTGCCCAGATGACTCTTGTTGTGTCTCTGAGTAACCTGTCTCTTCCTGTGCATCCCATCTGTGCCTTTTAAAAAACAAGCATTTGCAATGCAATAGTTCCGCATTTGCGAGAGTTTAAGCTATTGGCATTGTAAATGACAATGCCTTTTATTTATGTTTTAAAAACCAACACGTAAATAAAAGGCATTGTCATTTACAATGCCAATAGCTCAAACTCTCACAATTGCGAGACCTATTGCATTGCAAATGCTTGTTATACATGGGGTGGTAGATTTTTTAGATCGTGATGAGTGTGATGCTCCCAAAATAGGTCTAAGAAGAGCACCTGCTCTTCTCTTCGCCCACGACACCCTTCTAATTCCCGAATCCCCGCAAGTTTTCAACAACTCCTGAATGATTTCACACGATTCTGTGATGAGCGGGGCCTGGTATTACATGAGGCCAAAACAAAATATATGATTTTCACAAGAGGAACTGGTAAACCATCCAAAAAACGTGTGTCTGTAGGGAGCACTCATTTGGAGCGAGTAGATGTCTTTGATTATTCGGGTATCCGCCTGACCCCAAACACACATCGAGAAATTGAAACTGTTACTAATTCAGCAGCCCGCTCACATTAGTAAAATTCATTGAAATATGCTGTCTAGGCAAGTGGCCCCAGCACTGGAAATCTACAATATTAAGGTCCTGGGGGGGTCCTTTATGGAGCTGAATTCTGGGCACTGGTAACACAAATTGTTTGTCTAGTATAGAAAATCATTTTTTGAGGTCTCTGTTAGACCTACCCCTCAGTACCCCTCTGACTTCCCTTTATCTGGAATTTGCCCATAGACAGCTGGCCTAAACGTTAGATTACAAATTACTCATATTTTGCTATTGGTTATGTACTGTTGAAGAGTTTACCTCCTACCATGAGGCCCTGTCTGTCCTTTTGAAACTCTCCCAGGTAACCTCGGTTCCATGGTTTAGCTCATTGAGGGACTTATTGTGGATGCTTGAAATGGAGGCGTTTTGGTCCAATTTGGAAAGTCTGGCTCTTATTCCGAGGGCCAGGATTAATGTGATGTTCTGGGAAACATCAGCTTGATAAAACCAGAGGGTAGTTTGACCCAGGAGTTCCTTAATTTCAAATTTGTTTCCCATTATTAGGACACCATTGATTAAATTGTTCCCCCTCTGGCACGCAAATGTTTTTACAGTTTCGCTACAATCCTTTACCATCTAAATTGTTTTGTATTAAGTAGTTTTGCAATGTTTTTAATTGTGATATCTGTCCCTCGTGGAAAGTCATCCCAGAATCCATTGTGCATCTACTATTCTTTTGTCCACACTACATATCTCTGAGGATAAAGTGGATAATTCTGTTATGCAGATTGGCTGGTCCAGGCCATCACCTAGAGATGTTGAGAATCTTGTACACAGATACACGTACGGTAATAGCTTTGGCCTTGCCAAATATTGGTATGCACTTTGAATCAAGAGTTCCAAATGTTTCCTATGAAGTACTGTATTTTTTTACTTGCTTCTTCTTCCACTGTCTTTTAAACCATTTTACCACACTTATGTCTTTTTTTTTTTGTTTTAAATAATCAAGAAAATGTTTTTTATATTCTGTTTTTGTACTCCTCTTGTGCTGTGTACTTTTTAAGATCTCTGTGCTCGAAATAAATTTATATATGATGATGGTAGTCCTTTTAATTACTCCTCTCTTGAATATTTGTATTCTTTTTATTGGTGTCATTTTAAACTCAATGAATTTCAATTGTTATTGTAAGAATGAGTTTGTAGATGAATTGCTTTTAACTGGATCATGCCGGATGGGCATGGTAGTTCCTCATGGTTTACAGACTGGGTTATATCCATCCCCAGCCGGCGTCGGCAGTAGTACCGAGCGCCTTAAGCGGTTATTGCACGCTGGACCCGATTATGTTAATCCCCCTACAGTCAGCATGCTGCATAAACCATGTTTTAGTGTAAGGAAGAACCCGCATGCTTACTGTGACATATGTTGGTTGAACCATTTATTCTCATGTCTCTTTATTCTATTTTAAGCTGTGTGTTCTTTTTAGCTTTTATGACACGAGCTGTTGAAATAATACTTATATGATGATGATAAAAAGATCTACATTATTAGATGAGGAGGTAATGGAGAGAGTAACATGAATCTAAAACAGAGTGCTCGGCTATCACAAGGTTTTTGCAAAAAGGGCATCTTCCTTCCCTATTTCTCCACCCCAAGAAATATACAAAAGTAAAGCCAGAGGGGGCAGCCCTTCCTGGGGCTGAAATTTGGGGCATTGCTATCTGGACAGTCTGGAAATTACTGAAAATGCATTTCTTAAGACACTACTAAAGATTCCCCAAAGCACTCCCACACTTGTGATTCATATGGATTTAAATGTAAGATCCATTTCTGGTATTGCCGCATAGAGACCTATCTAAAATTGGATAAGAGTATTGTTAACAGATGAATTAGAGCCGTACAGGGAATGGTTTCTAGGGATGATAGAAGGCTCATGTGCACATAAAATCCCTTGGTGTTTTTACATTAAGAATTGGCTATCTAAGCTAGGCCTGCCGGAGTTCTGGGCTAATCCTTAGAGCTCATGAAAATGCTATTGAAAAGCTCAAATTGACCTATTGGAAATGTGTGCTAGGAGGGAACATCTCAAGAGTACACTCATATAGATGTTACAGATGCATACAGGTGTTTTTTATCTTCCAAATGTTCCTTTGAACTTGAGATATACTTAAATATTATAAGTAAACAGTATGCACAAGTACTATTTGCCCTCACGGGATCATGGAAAAACAAAACCGTGTGCTAAATACCTGTCCAATGGGATGTGCAATGACACAGACTAAGGAGCACGTCCTATTCTTTTGCACAGCCTATAAGAATCAGCAAGCACTTTGGATTAAACCACTATGCAAATTGCCGGGTTTCAGGGATGAGGGTTTGCAGAACTAGCACTAGCGGCCCAATCGTGTTTTCAATAGTCACATTTTTATCAGCCATAACGCATGGCAGATTCAAGAAAATCTAGGGTCAAGATATGATGTTTGTTTGCTTAAATGGTGCCCGAGCTGCTAATATTGCACGGCCAAAAAAAACAACTTTTTTCTTATTTCTTTTAAAGATTTGAAATGCTTTTATTGTTTTTATTAATTTGTATGTGATTTTATTCATGTATTTTATTGCTTGATATGAACATATGTATGTACCTTTTATGGTTTATGTGAACTGAATAAAGGATGATGATGGTGATTTGTACTTTACACCTGGGAGGATTGTCAGATGCAGAGGGGCCAAGGGGGCGTGCTGCCCTCGTCAACGCTTCTGTAATATCCAGCTCAAAGTCAAAATGTCTGTAACCCCCAGCTCATTTTGTTAAGAATCCATGATGACATACAGGCTGTGCATGGCCTCAGCCCGGCTTGACCACAATCCTCCATCCTTTCATCAATGGCTGGCTCGACTATTGGCAGTGCACAACCTTGAAAGTGCTTTGTACTCACGAAAAGGCAAAAACACCAGAAAGAAGGGACTACAGATCTGGACACCTCTTGCTGGGTGGACCACAGGTCAGTGGGCGCTAAGGGGTCTGCAGGAAGGAGACAGGGCGATGGGACAGATTGTTTTTTGTTATAAATGGCACCGTGTATTTATGACCTTTAGGGCATTTGCCTTGTTCCTCCTGTGTAGTAGGGATCTACGCCTGGACGTACAGGGTTCCTGGATGTTATGAATGAATGATTATTATGCAGTGAGCACTTCTTTATGGAAAGGTTTGTTGGCTAACCAAGGAGCCTATAACTAAATGTATTTACTGATAGGAACGTATCTGCCATGCTGCTGTTGTATGGTATATCATTGTATTTCTCTTGTGTTGTGGGAGAAAAGATAAACGTTTTATAAATAAAAATATTTAAATTGGATTTTTGCCATTTTGATCTTGTTTGTTTATTTCTTAAAATCTACACTAAGGGGCATATTATCAAGCACGGCGTTCAAATTATCGCCGCTTTAGCGGCAGAAAACTGCCGCTAAAGTGGCGATAATGGGCTTGATAATATGCTCTGGAGAATTCCCATAAAAGCCCATATTCCCACCAGAACATGGGCTTCTATTGGAATTCTCAAGAGCATATTATCACGTCCATTATCGCCGCTTTAGCCACAGTTTTCTGCAGCTAAAGCGGCGAAAATTTTAACTCCTTTTCTTGATAATATGCCCCTAAGTTTCTAGCCTGGAGTTGGATCTTCTTTGTGGTGTGTTTTCACTTTATTACTGTGTAAAGTGTTGCACAAATACTTCACACATTGCTTCTGAGTTACGCCTGACTGCTCTGTGTCAACCTGCCTGAGTTGTGAGCACAGGTTAATTTAGGGTTGCTTGTGACTTCATTCTGCTTTAGTAGGGTCTCACCCCCCTCAACCAGTAACCCCATCCCTTACAGCAAACAACTTTAGCCATTTTAAAATGCAGGCCTACAGTAACTATGGTCAATCTAAACATGAATAAACATAGTTATATGCAAATGTATAAATGTTTTTTTTTTTTTGTATACAAATCATTTTTATTGAAAAAGAGAAAGGAAAGGAAGAAAGAAAGAAACACAAGGTCACCGATACATAAAATGAATTACATACGTTGTCATAAGAAATCATACCAAATAAAGGCAGGATAATACACTATTCCGTGATTTACATGAAACACATACCATGAGATCCGAATGTGAAGTTCGAATTGAAAACAATTGCTACCTGTACAATGTCCTTGTCCAGATCCCTGTATTTAAAACTATTTGTATCCATTCCCGTGTACTTCATTCCCTTTAGGGATGATGGTTCCGCCCTTGTTCCACCTCACCTTACATTATAAAGTATACGACAAGTAAACTCCACTTCGCTACTGATTTTACACACGACTATAACTCATCATGGAGGATCAAATGAAAACGATGAAGCATCAAGAGATTTCCAAAGCTTCTTATGGGAAGCGCGCCATGGGGAGGAATGCAGCTCCTCTTAGAAAGGATAACCATTCTTGCCATATTTTAAAGGACACCTCAGAAGCGCTCTTCCATTTACATAAGACTACTTTACAGGCCAGGGTGAGCAATAGATCAAGCAATTGGCGGTCATGTTCGTTAACTAGGTTCGGGTCTAGGACACCCAGTAGGACATAAACGAATTCCCTCGCAGGTTTGATACTGAAAATATGCTCTATGCAATCAAACATTTTCCCCCAGTATGTTTCCAGAGAGGGACAGTTAAAAAGCATATGGGCCAAATCCCCTACAGCTGAGTCACAGTTCCAACACTTAGGGCTATCTCTCAGTTTAAGTTTAAAAAGCTTATCTGGCGTCCAGTACGTTCTGTTTAATAACATGTATTTGGTTTGGGATAATATCGGAGAGACTTTGTTAGAGAAAGCAGTGGTGTGAATCATGTCCCAGTCAAACGTCAAGCCCGTAGAATTGGGTTCCGACTCCCATCGAATCTCACTTCGCCTGTGGGTCTTCCTAGGTAGAGGGAGGAGAAGCTTTTATGTTTTCGAGACAAAGTGACCAGCGCCATGATACATGTTATATGGGTCTTAAGCCAGGGATCACAGGGTTTAAGAGAGTGTGTAGATAAAAGGTTTAGCTTCAAGAAGTCATAAAAGTCTATCGGCGCAAGATTATGTAGAGCCTGGATCGAGGAGAACGGTAGAGGGTGTATCCCTTCATACAGGTCACTCACCAAATTGACACCTTTCTTGGACCAATAGTCCCATTGGAGGGGTTTTCCTTCAATCTTAAATGAGGGGTTACGCCATAAGGCTACCAAGGTAGTTTTTTTGATTTTTAAGCCTGTTTTGTGGGCTTGATCGAGTCTTAGCAGGGCACGTCTTGTGTTTAGTAAAATATATTTTGAGTGAGGAAGATGGGAGAGATCCATAGTGAGTAGGGCAGTAAGGGGAACGTTATCAATGAGGGATTTCTCAACATCCAGCCACAGCGGGGTGTAGGCCGAATACTCAATCAGCCATTGTGCGCCTTGTTTACACAGGAACGCAGTTTGATCATTTCTGAACCTGGGGAGACCCAGGCCGCCTTTTTCTTTAGATAGCTGTAACTTCTTCATTGATATCCTGGGTTTCTTCCCCTGCCACAGGATTGTACCAAAAAGCTTGTCCACCCTGGTTAAAAAGTCATCCGAAAAAGTCATCGGCAACATACTCGCCAGGTAATTCACCAATGGAGTTACCATCATTTTCAGGGTTTCGGCCCTGCCCCACCATGATAGGTACTTAGGAGACCAACCATCTAATAATTTTGATATTTTCTTTAGGGTCACGTTTTCGTTAAAGCTTAGAGTTGAAATTAGGTCCTTATCAAAGTCCAACCCCAGGTACTTGAAGCAATCCGTTTGCCAAGTTCGACCGGAGTCCCCCAGCACATCCTTATTTCCCTGATTATTTAACAATTTAACCTCCATTTTATCCTTATTTAATTTATACCCCAATACCTTCGAGAACTCGTCAATAGTAGACATGAGGGCCGGTATAGGCTCCTCCGCTTTTTCCGAGACAACCAGAACGTCATCAGCATATGCGGTTAGTTTTATTGTACAGTCTTTAAATGGAATTCCCGAAATGCCCTTATTATTCCGTAAGGGGTGGAGGAATGGTTCGATCGTCAGTAGGAAAAATGAAGGGGAGAGGGGGCACCCCTGTCTGGTTCCTTGCTGTAATCGGAATGATGAGGAGAACGAGCCTCCCGCTCTAACTCTGGCAGAGGGGCAGGAATAAAGGGATATCGCCATCTTCATAAAGGACGTTCCTAGGTTAAATTTATTTAACACTGCCTCCAGATATGTCCAGTCTGTCAAAAGCCTTTTCGGCATCGAGCGTAATTGCTACAGTGGGGGTGGTAAGAAGCTTCGCCTTTTCGAGTACATGTGCTAATGTCCTGATATTGTCACTGGATAACCTATATTTCAAGAAACCTGCCTGGGAGGGGTGGATAAGTTTGGGCAGAACTTTCTGGAGGCAGTTGGCTAAGATCATGGCTAAGAGCTTACAATCAAGGTTAATAAGAGAGATAGGCCTATAGTTTTTAGGGAGTATTGGGTCTTTCCCTTCTTTGGAGAGGACGGCAATGATAGCTTCAGATAGTGTGCCTTTCGCTTCCCATGTACTATTGATTTCCTGAAACAGGTGTAGGAGTGGATGTGATAGGAGAGAGGAGAAGCACTTATAGAATCTAGCAGTGAACCCGTCTGGTCCGGGGGCCTTTCCACATTTTAACGATTTGATAGCCTTCTCAATCTCCTGGATCGTGATTGGGTTATTAAGATCGGTTTGATCGGCAAGGGAGAGAGACGGTAGCTCGCATTCCCCTAAGTAGTCCTGAATTTTGGTTTCCTCCACCTCTACGTTCTTTGCATAGAGACGCTCATAAAAATCTTTAAATATATCTGCGATCTTTACAGGATCTGAGTGGGCCACCCCAGATTGATCTTGAATGGAGTTTATTGTGTTTTTCTTCCCATCCTTATTTGATTCACATAGCTTAAATTGTTTCCTCCTATTCAGCCATACCCCTGCTCTTTCACTTACTATTTTGTTGTATTCATCTTTCTTATTGGCCAACTTATTCAGTGTATCTTCTTTCCTATAAAGCAGATATCTATCCTCTAGGGCAGATATGTCTCTTTCTAGTTTTTCTAGAGCCTTGTTATGATTCTTGTTCATAGCTGACCTAATTTTGATAATGACCCCTCTAACAGTACTTTTTAGCGCTTCCCAACGGGTCAGATCAGTGGTGTCCCCCCTAATGTTATGTTCCAGGTAATCTTTAATGGCAGACCGATGCTGCTCCTTTTCAAGTACCTCCTCATTGAGCCGCCACATTGATTGACGGGTAGACGATTTCACATTAGAAATGGACAGTGATATACACAAATGGTCAGATATAACCCTCGATTCTATTGTTGTCTCCTCTATTCTGGGGATGCCATTTTTCGTGATGAATAAGTAATCGATACGGGAGAACGAATCGTGTGGAGATGAGTAAAATGTGTAGTCTCTTCCATCAGGATTTTGCAACCGCCATGAGTCCACTAAGTTAAATCGGGTACAGAGGTTAGTGAAGGCCTTGTGAGACTTACTGCCACGGAAGGTGCATCGGGAATCCCTATCAAGAGTTGGGTCGAAGGGTAGATTAAAATCTCCTGCGAGAATGTGTATAGCTGAGTCAGGGATGGTATCAATTTGCTTAGTGAGGTCTGACCAAAAACTTAAATCACATGTGTTAGGAGCATAAACATTTGTGACATAGAATTCAGTATCATCTTTGAGCAACTTGGATGTGACCCACCTCCCCTTAGTGTCAGCCGTGGAGGAGAGCAAGTCAACATTGGATTTTTTTGATATTAATGTTAAGACGCCATTTTTCTTGCCTATTGCCTCCGATCCTGCCACTTCGACATAGAATTTATTCCTAAGTGCATTAAATTGTTTAGCATCGATTTTAGATTCTTGCAGTAGGACAATATTTCCCTTTTGTCTGCGTAGGTAATCTAGGACTTTCTGACGTTTAACAGGTTGATTAAGACCTTTAACATTAAGTGAGAGTATTTTCAGGTTGTCCACCTTCGCTATGCCGAGCGATGTGTCAATTGTGGGTAATGAGATAGAGAATTAATGGAAGATCGTTTCCAGTCAGATAGGCAGAGTGCTCATAAGATCCGCGACCGATCCTGACTAAAGTACAGCGGTGTTTGTATGATGTAGATAACAATACCTGAACCTGCAAAAGCAGAGCATCAATAGGGATAAAGACAGCATTAATTGTGGAGCAATAGAGAACGTCTTCAGAGTACTGACAATGTGGGCAGCCTGATCCTGGTATGCAGTAAATAATAAAGACATAGACAAGAAACAAATAAATTCCAAACTCTTACCCCGCCCTACCCTACCCCCCAACCCTCCCCCATTCCCCACCCCTCCCAACCCACCCATCCCACCCCGAAAGAAAGTAGTAGGCATGGTCACAAGGAAAAAACAGCGTCCCTCCCATGGCCTTGAACAGAAACCATATTGATATTTGGAAACTGGATCAACAATTGAAACATCGTAGAACATTGGTTGCCGGAAGCAGTGCATTCATAAACCATTATACTTTAAGATCACATGTGGTATAGGTACAGCGAGTCGTGTCACTCTTGAAATAGTTTGCTTACTTACTACAATCTTCTTTGCTACAGATTTACTACATTTCCCTTTACCACAAACCTGAATAACCCATCTCAGAGAGTAACACATTTCAGGTGGGGTACGGAGTGAGCACAGCTACTTTGAAAGGCTGTGCCATTAATGTTTAGAGCAGATTTGTAGGTGAATCTAGGACAATACACTCAGCCAAAAATAACCTGGAAACATAGAGGCATAGAGGCAGGGCTCCCCCTCCCCACAACACCGTCTTACGTAGGACGAGATCATTATTAAGGACCTATCTTGCAACAGAGCAACTTAACAACTGAGCAATGTACATTGCAATTATGCGGGATACAACGCAGACAGCTGGCAGCTGGAGAGTAGAGAACTCTTTCAGCATATGATATCAGAGACCTGCTTAAGGAAAAGGATACTCATTTAGGAGCAGCTGCGGAGACCAGCGTCATCGTGTCCATATGGAGATCGTCTGGGCCGTCTAAGAGCCTTCTGAGCATTTGTGGGTCCGTGAAGATCTGAGGAGTACCTTGAATAAGCACACGAAACCTTGCTGGACCTATGAATCCGAATTGGTGGCCCAGCGACCGTAGCCTTGGGCGAAGAGCAAGAAAGGCCTTTCTCACATCAACAGTCTCCTTACTGTAATCCTGCGAGATGAAGATCTTGCTTGATTTCCACATAATGTGGTTGTTTTTGCGCACAAAGGATAACATTTGCTCCACATGCTGATATCTCAGGGGTTTACAGACGATGGGCCTGGGACCTTTTTGGCTCAACGTGATCCTACCGGGAACTCTGTGCGCCCTGTCGAATTCGAGCGGTTGATGAAAAGTGAGGTTGGTTGCTTGCGAGAACCATGACTCCAAGAAGGAAACACATGAGCTGAAGGCTTCATCTGAGCCTTCCGGTATTCCAAATATATGGAGGTTCCCCCTTCGATTCCTATCCTCCAACTCGGACAGTTTCTTTGTCATCTGTTCTGAGGATATAGAAAGGCTTTTAAGAGTTTTGCAGAGCTTTGTCTCCGAGTCTTCTAGAAGGCTGATCCTTGATTCTGTTTCCGTGAGCCTAGATTTGGTATCTCGAATATCTTTCCTAATAGCCACGATTTCCTCCTTTGTGGATTTCGCAAGGTCATGTACTTCCTCAAGTTTATTTAGTATGATATCCATTGTGTCGTTGACGTCTTTCCTGCCCTTGATAGGTGAGATCGGGTTAGGAGGTTCGGCCTTGAGCCTCTTAAGATTTTTTGCCTCTTTCTCGCCCATAATGACACTTGCAGCGGAGTACTTGCACAGAGTTCCTCTACTTCACCTTCTGAGCGACAGGCCCAGTGGTAATCCCAGTGGTAATCCCAAGGGCTAGTGAGGATGCTAATGAGGATGCGTAGGATGAGCAGTGTGCAGTGTGCAGTATGCCGGGATGACCACCTTCAATTTAGAGCGCAACCCCTGATCATAGAGGGAGTGGAGGTTACCAAAGCCCTTCCTAGGGCATATGGTCTGTGCGGGCTCAGATCAGAGGGCTCAGAGGGTCCAAACCAGAGGATGTGACTGTACCATTCCGCCTGCCATCACAATATAGCCTGTCTTCATACAAGCTCTCGTATATTGCCTTCTTCATGCACTCGCACTGTTATTGAGGCTTTGCACACATGCCTCATCAAGCTTCAGGTAGCAGGGCCAGGAAGTCGCTTGCATGTGCCCCCTCCAAGCGCTATACTCATACACATTAAACAGCAACAGCCCCTCAGAGACTCGATTTTAAGCCGTGAACGCGCCTGTTAGCGCGCCCGCCATTTTGTGAGGTCTTCGGTTTTCACCACAATGAGGAAGCACAGGTGACTCAAGGATACCACAAGTGACTCAGGGGTACCACATCATGGGGTCAGCGGCAACGCGAATACTTGCTCGTTGCTGCAGAGTAAGTGCAGTTCTTATTATGTGTATAAATGTGTCTGCGTTTACGTTTAGGCTTTAGGCGCGTCCGCCATTTTGTATGTGCCGTGTGCCCGGGCAGCAGAGATCGGCGTTAGAAGGCGGTGGTGGACAGCGCGCTCAGGTCCGTACTCACTCGGTGGCCTCGGAAGCCTAGTTCCTCCCAATGCAGGTAGGCAAACAGCTACCACGGGCTCAACCGCTGCAGGAGTTGCGGGAACTCTGCGGATCCATGGCCCTCTCGTTGACGGCAGGGTTTCTGGTGTCAGGGCTCTCACATGTTTTTCCGCGTCGGAGCCTCGTAATGTCCCAGGAGCCAGCCTCGAGTGGAACCCACACTTCCGATCCCCGAATCCGTCTTCAAAGCAGTTTTTGCCATAATCTAGGTGTTCCAAAATGTTTATTGAGCTGGTCGTCACGGGAGGAGTGTTGTTTTAATGCAAAACATTTAATAATGATACGTGTTTCTAATTCATCCCTCTGATGATTCTGAGAATCACTAAAAACCATATTTTCACTAAATACAAATTTCCCATCATACTGAAGGTGATGACTTTCACAGCTTGCTATCCTTTTTAGATCACAATAAACCCTATCTTGACTGTCATGTACTTCATACTCTGTGCTCTTCCTCGTCTTGCCTCTCGTTGCTGACAGCTGCTTCCCTCTGTTGCAATATGACCCACCCTTTGCTGAAAATATTTTAATCTCTTTATAAAAACAAAAATGGATATCACACAAATCAAAAATATTAGTATAGGGGTTAGTATACTTTTTGAAATTCCACCACTCATGCCACTAAACAACTCACCAATGTTGGAAAATCCTTTATCACTTCCCAGACACCTGTGTTCTCGAAGTAATTACCTTGCAAGAAATTAATGACATGTTAGTTATGACCTTTTTAATCTCATTACTTTTATCTGGTACATAGGTGCAGCATTTCTGAAAACAAAGCATGCAGCATACTCCGCCCTCTCTTGCTCATAAGATAGTTAAAGCATGCCTATTTTGTAAAACCATACATTTATAGCCATAAACTCAGTATTTATTTCAGTTAAAGTACTATCCTTGTTAGTGGCCAACTAATCTACCAAAGTATACAGGTTTCGAACCTTCAAGTCATTTAACAGTACACTTCTAGAGAGTTTCATAGCTCCAAATATATTGCCTACCACTTGTGAAGCGCTACGCTTAGTCTTTCTAAAGGCCACTACTCTCTTATCACTTGTATCATCTAAATGATACACTTCAGGAAACACTAAAGCTAAATAGCAACTGCCTACCCAACTGCACGGAAGCTGAAAATAGTCATTTTTCCCTCGCATATAATAGACTCCACTAATAATGGATACTAATATGATAAAACTTGATCACCTATAACCTTGAATGTGTGTGCACAATCACTACAAACCACCATTTCTGGACTTACCACACACAAATGCATTTTCTTTTGTAAATCTAGACTATGTTTCCGATGTATTTCTGACTCCATTACTGTTTCTTTCTTCCAACCACTCCTGTCTCCTTTCTTTACCACTTCTCAGTCTTTGTTCTCCTTTTATTCAATTCTTCTATAAAATCTTTCTCAGCCCTATTCAATTTATATGAAGCTTTAGAGTTAATTAAATGAGTGAAATTAAATTGTGTGCTAAACCATATATAATGAGCTATCTTCTCCACGGGTTTACCCCCAGCATTCAGATATAGGGCCTTATTACGAGTTTGGCAGTCCTACAGCGGAGGCGGTCCTCCACTGTACTCCTCTGTAGGACCACCAAACCCATAGTGTAACCACCCACCAGATCAGAAGTTAAATCCAGGTCTGGCGTTTGGTGTTGCAGCAGTCTGACTGCTGCTCATAGAAGAGCCTATAATATAGACCGCCGAAGTCAGACCGCCGACTGCAACTTGCAAATCCTTTAGAACAGTTTGAGCGTCAGCCGAGCGCTGGGGCTAAACCCACAGGAATTTAGAGCATGAATCCACTGCTACCAAGATGTACTTATGAGCCCCATCAGATTGTAAGGGGTCACAGTGGTCCAAATAGACACATGCGAGAGGTCTGTCTGATATCAGCAATTGTGTCTGTGGTGGAGTAGCTAAGGTGGAACTCTTCATCTGCTGACAACCCTTGGTCTGTGTGGTAAGACCTGGCCACCAATAACGTTGTTTCAGTAGTGAAACGTTTGCAGTAATACCTGCATGTGATGAACCCAGAACCTTGTGTGCAACTAGAATTAAACCTAATCTGTGATCCATGTTTGGTACTACTTTATCCCCCAGTGCTGGAATTTGAGCATACGGAATATTTTGCACCTCTAACTTTTAGGAATACTTGAGAGGAAATCCTTTTGGCAAGCCTAAGCTTTTTTTATGCAAAGCGATGACAGCTACCATTATCTGTGCGTCTATCCTCGTGCTAGAATGAGTGATTGCAGCGACGGCAGCAGTTCACACTGTCGCCTTAGCAGCTTCATCAGCCAAAGAATTCCCTCCAACATGCATGCCAACATGCTGATGATTCAGCGTATGAATCATGTGAGCCTGTGGCAATCCTTTTTTTCAGCTCTGCCACTTGTTCCCAAAGCATCTCATGCTACATTGTGAAACCTTGGGAATCTCTAAACCCATTCTGGCCCCAATAGTGAAAGTATTCGTTATATAACTGGACACAATAAAATGAATCACACACAATAAGTGTGGGGAATTCTCGATCCGTATTTTTTAGTGCCAGCATCAGGGCTTTTAGTTCTGCCAGCTGTGCCTTGCAAACTCCTAGAGACTTCGTCTGTGTATTGCTAGGACGGAACTTACCATCCCGTATGTCCGTTTAGAACTGCGCATGCGGTGCTGTATTACTGTTTACTTCCAACAGCAGGTTGAGCAGAACCGTCAGTGTAAATAATATATTCATACTGATCTAGAGGCATTATTTCATTTGAAAGAGGATATTCTTGTTTGTTCTGCAAAAATGTTTGTGTTTTAATGTAGAATCAAATGTGTAGTCTACATCTGTTCCAGTGAGAGAATTAGCCCATTGTATCTATTGCGGATGCAGTGTTTTAGTGTTTGAAATGCTTACTTTAGTAACAGCCTCTAAGGTTGGTACTGGAGTTACGAAAATTATTCGTTTTCCTGAGACAGTGCTCTTTCTCTCACTACAGCAGTCTGTACTGCTGTGACAACATTTTCTGTTGATACAAAACGCATCTCAGTGTTCGTGTACAAATGTGATTTGTATGCAATGGGTACAGTTTTGCCTTAATTGAAGGTTAGGTAAGTGTACTCAGATTGACCTGTGATTACACGGATCACCAAATTTGTAGTATTTACACGTGTATGTAAATTTTTGGAAGCTATCATGTCAGCTTGTAGGAAATGAACAATTTCTGTATGTTCCTGTGTCCAATTTCAAACTGAGAAATCAGGTTTAAATAAGTCATAGAAAAGTTTTACTTTTTTTGCATAATCTAAAATGTATATTCTGCCAAAATTTAGGAGTCCTAAAATGGATTGTAAGTTTTTCAGGGTCTTTGGAGGTTGGAGCAGCGCACACTTTTCTAAACAATTAGCTTCTAGGCTTTTCCCTTCACTTGAGAGTTCATATCCTAAAACATAGGGCATTGAGGTGGGTAATTTTAGATTTTTTTAAACTTAAATTTTGTAGCCCTCAGAGGTGAATACCAAAATTATGTTGTTCACCATGGTCAAATGATCCAATAATCCATCGTCCGTCAGATGAATATCATCTACATTGGACAATTTTGAAGTAACTCTGATACGCTTGCTAAGAATAACCCAGGGCTATTCTTATACCCTAGGGGCAATCTACAGAATTTACGTTGATAGCCAAGGGCCGAAAATGCTGTAAAATATCTGCTCTCAGGCACTATATTTTGGCAAAAGAATCCATTTGAGATATCTAGTGTTGTTTCCTATTTTTTCCGCACAATGTTATTCATTTAATACGCTACTGTGTACCTTTTGTACTGCAAATGTTTTCGTGCATATGTTAAAATGCCTGTATTCTAAAACTAGACAGTATGAATTGTCGGGTTTCATTCCTAGAAACAAAGGATTATTGATGGAAGAGGTGCAATTCTAGACTATAACCTGGTATTCAAATTGATCTAAGATCTCCCTGACCTAATTTTTTCGCATCATGTTTTATTGGGTAATGTCTCTGTGGAGTTAGAGTCGTTTTTACTGATCCATGGTGAGGTGACTCAGTATCCCAACTTACATGATTGTGGTATAATGCAGGAGCTAGTGCTACCACCCACTCCTGCGTGTATGAATGTTTTAATGATTCTGGAACGAGGTTTGAAAAAGCAGCTAAAATAATTGTTTCTCCTTTTGGGCAGTCCATAACGAACTCAGGTGGCCAGTCTTTTTCCACTAAAAGGATATCATATTCATATGTCAGGTTCTCCCAAAGGAGACATTTCACTTTCCTGGGTATGTCCCCCTCCATATGGAGTGTTATTTCATTTAACTGATGTGGGACACTTACCCTAGTATCAGGTGTCTCCACCGTGATATACTCATTCAACGCAGCTGTCACCAGAAATTCCATTAGGTTCTGGCAAGCTATTGTTACTTCTGCTGCGCTGCCTAGCATCGTCAGAGCCCATTCCCCGTTCAGAAGTTGAGTCCTCAGTAGCCTGGGCATTTCTTATTTTAAGGCCAGCTACTTTCTTCTTTTTAAATTGAGGTTTACTCTTGAGTTTATCTTCTTTTTGGATAATGTAGTTTGAAGTGCGATGTGTGTCTCTTGGCTTGACACGCTCTTCTGATCTGTGTTCTGACCGTCCTTCCCTTTAGGAGTTTTTTCATGAACCCTGAAAGGAACGAGAGGAACGTGCATCAGTATCCTGATACATGTCAGGTTTTTTTTTATGTTATCACGGTACCTTAGGTTACACCTCCTATCAGAGGGCTCCTTTGGAGGAGACCCACTCCTGGACTGATTGTGACACATTCTGCCTATTTTGTTGTTGTTTATTATACCATTTAATTTTAGAAGAATCGGGTGCTCACTTGGGTTTATTCTTTTCAGGGTTACCCATTAATTGTGTTTATATAGGTCTAGCTCCCAAATTATCCCTACCCAATGAAGCATACGTTTCTTCATAATTGTAGGTAATTCTCACTCCTGCTGTGAAGGAGTGCATTTCCTCATACATTGGCATATAGCACCGCTGCTGCCTCCCCTTTTATGTTTGCTAACATAATTGTAGATATCTTGGAAAACTTGCCTATTTATTTCTTCCCTAAGTTCAGGGCAGGTTTTGCCCCGTACTCATTCTGTATTTGTCTTAATACCTCCGGTATCACTGCTATTGAAGGGGTGCCATGAGTTTGGGTATAGATGACAGCAAAAACTGTACCCCAAGTGGTACAATCCTCTATCTGGGGAGCTCTTCCCATTGACAAGGGGATAATTAGTATTTTGTGTTTTTCTTGTGGGTCTGTGTGTGGAAACACTGCCTCTTGCTGTGCTATTTTTCAGCTATCCTAAAATTGCCAGAGACCCTACATCTGAAATCCATGATCTTACACAAAGAGGGGTGGAAGGTGGCTACCTCACAGAGCAGGAACAAGGTTTCCTAAATAAAAAAGATCCCCGCATACCAACGATTTACACACTACCCTGAGGAACTTCGATTTTCGATCACGATCGAATCGACCCGCCATTTTGTGACCCACCGCCATTTTGCGTTGCCATCACTCAGGCAGCACGGCGAACGAAGTCTATTCTGCTTTTTCTGTAGCCTGGTGTCAAAATACGTCCTCGGCCTTTATTTGCGAAGCTGGTGTTAGAACTAGCCGAGTACACTAATCCCTGTCTGGCTTTCCTAATCCCTGTTTCAACTATCTGTTGGCTCACACTATTCTTTCCTGATCATATCTTATCGACTGGCCTTCACTGTCTCCTGCTAGCATTCTCTCGTGTCACGACTGTCCTCCAATACACACAAACGTATCTCACCACCCGCAAGTTAGTTATAATCTGTTAATGAATTAGTTTGAGGGTGTGGTGACAAACACAGTTAGAGGAGAAGTCTCTTCGAGTCATCTGATATTTCTGTTTTCGAACCTTTTCTATTGGTTCCGCTTTGTTTTCCAACTTTCCCTATTGGCTCTTTTCTTATATGCTTTGGGAGCGTATCTCGTTAATAATTGTGTATTGTATAGTATTTAATCTGATGTGCCACAGAGTGAAGTGGCAGTCTCCTGAGAACCTACTTTGTGTACTTCTAGGATAACTGTGCTAGCTGCAGCTAAATAAATCCAATCTTCTAACGCCGACAGAGTGTCCCGTGTCTCTGTGTAGCGAAGCAGGTGAACTCCGGATACGGAGGGCGTACCCTGCGCCGCCAGGTCCAAAAGGTTCTGGTTCTTCAATTGGCGCCCAACGTGGGGCGGCTTCAGTGGTACCGGTTCTGCTCGAAGGTCGTGAGGAACCCCGCAAGAAAATTCCGGAGGGTTCGCGAGCCACACTAAGCGACCCCTGTATGTCGAAAGTGGTCCGAAGGTCTTTTGCAGCGCAGTTACTCCTTCCTGACGGCTACTGACGACCGCTGCCCTGACTGCCGCCCTGCTTTGGCCCATTCCTTTGATGATGTATGGTAAGGCGAGACGATAGACGGGCCTCTGTTGGTGAAAGAAGACGTCCTTAGTTAAGTATTTTCGTGGGTCGCGCCCACGATTTGGTTCTTTGTTTGATGTCCTTAGGTTTCTTAGATTTAGCTTTTGCAAAGGCTAAAGCCGAGGGTAAGTGCATTTGTGCTACGTAAACTGAGTTTTACTCCCTTGAAGTTTGTGAACAGTCTGGAGACATCTCGAGATGCCTGGTCTGACTAAGTTTGGAAGAATTTGTTGTCTTGGTTGTAATAGGGATTCCCGACTTGAGGACTCTTGTCCGATTCCTTCGGTTGGAACTCCCACATATGAGCTCTATTCGAAACATGGTATCGGCCCCATTGCCTTTAACAAGACATGGACTCGATACACGAAGAAAGATGGTGTTCTCAAATGGCCAGAAAACTGTAGTTTTGATCCTGATGTGCTAGACAATTTGGACGCAGTTTTGTTCAAAAGAGAAGCCCGGCCGGCAATGTTTGACTCTTTCCGCCTTTGGAGTAAGGAAGCCAAACAGAAAGAAATTAAACAAGCAAAACGAGATAGGAAAGCACAGGGTATGACAATTATACAGGCTGCCCAACAGTTCAAAAATGATGAAATTGACAATGCGACTGAAATTTCAGAAAGACAACATCGTATGGCGATAAATAAATGCTATCCGGTGTTGCCTGTTTCTCCTTCTGATAATAAGAAAGATATAGAAGAAGATCCCCTAATGTCTCATTTATTAAGGTTGCCTCCAACCTATGCGCAAAATACCAATGTACCTCAGCTGTTACAGCCTGCTCAGCTGCCAGTGGTACCTCCGCCGGTTCCGGCTCTTCAGCATTTGCCTCCTCCAGTATTACCGCCCTTGCCGGTTTTATCATTAGTCTCAACTTCTTTGCCTTCATCTCCTGATCTTAGCTCTCCTTTGCCTTCTGCTCCTCCTGCAATTATCAGTTCTTCTCCTGTCAGTTCTCCTAATACTCTGTCTCCAGTTCTAATGTCTAATTCACCGTCTGTGCGTAAGCGTCTCACAGATTCTGTCACTAGTATTCTATCTCCTTTCTTTGGAGCTTTTAATGTGTCTCCGGCTTTTGCTCGAAGACAATCTCGTAGTCAGTTCCCAGATTTTGAGGAACGAGAGAAGCTAGACTCTCTTGCACGAAGATGGATCAAGAAGGGTCCACAATATAGTGTGCTTGATATTATGCCTACCTTTTTGCAATGGAATGCGCCTACGCAGAGATATGTTTTTAATGTAATGTGCGACACTCTCATTAAAGAATGGGAAGATATGAGTTCGAGTCCGATCTCACAAGATCTGTTAAATGTTCAAGCTGATTTTGAAAAAGGACTTATTGTAGGTTCCAAAGTTGAGGAAGCTGTAAGGACACTTATCTCTTATAGATCCTTATTGTTTTCTCAGATTTTTCTTGATTCCGATCCGTCGGTTAAACTGACGTCAAAAAATTACCCTATGAGAGAGGTTCCTCCAGTTTGGAAGGAGGCAGTTGCGGGAGTAGGTGGTAATGCGCCTATTCCTGCTCATTTTTAACGTATATGGGTACATGTCCCTTGGAAGAGGTCTGAAGTTTTGGCTCTTAAACAGACTCTACCAGATCCTCGTAAGAACCCTGCAGGTTATTACAAAGAATTATCGCAGACAATCGATGCTTGCATTATGAATCTAGCAGATATTGATATGTTGATGGGTAATGTAGTCCCACAGACAATATGGGCTAAAATTCGTAGAGAGGACCACGCGCAAGAACTAGGAGCTACTTGGGATGTTATAGCTAATACAGATAGAAACCAAGTGGGTGGCGCAAAGCCTGACGCTTTGATCTCGGAACTTCCTGGTAGAATCATCACGTTAATGAAAACTATGATGCCTGCACTGAGAGTTAATTGGGATAAACTGGCAGCATGCAAACAAAAGAAAGATGAAAGTGTCTCTGACTTCTTTACTCGTTTTGAGGAGACATTTATCGACCACAGTGGTCAGGACATGGCTACCGAGGGTGGACAGCGATTATTCGTGGACAAATTTGTATTCAATTTGCTTCCTGAGCTGTCACACAAATTAAAAGATTCAGAAAGTTCTTGGGCTGTTTCTTCTTCTTCTCAGATATTGGCTACTGCACAATATTATGAGAATAGGGATAAAGAAGAAAAAGAAAAGCAAGAGAAAAAGACGAAAGATTTGAAAACGAAGGTTCTTTTGCAACAAGCCTATCCACCACGTTATGCTCAGCCCCAAATTCAGCAGCCCCCGCAGTTTCAGAGGTTGTATCAAAAACCTGAGCCATACAATCCGCGACCTTTGTTAGGTCCTAATCAATGTGCCTATTGTAGGGAGGAAGGTCATTTTAAGAATAGTTGTCCGGTTTTATTGCAGCGCAATGGAGCGTTATCTGCTCCACGAGGTTGTGCTGGCCTCCAGTCAGCAAACAAAGGTAGAGGTCGAGGTGTGTTAACTCAAGAACAGCGTGCCCTTCCTTCTCCCAATTCCATTAACTACTTTGATCAGCAAAATGTGAGATCTGCACAGTATTACAATGAAGACCATTATGTTGAAGGCGAGAATGAGAGCCCTCATGCCAACTAGGACAGCCATGGACAAAGTAGGGGAGTTGTGTCGATTCCAGTAGATCAAAATGGCCCTTATGTCAATGTCACTACAATGGGTATATCAGAGCCATTTCTTCTAGATACTGGAGCAATGAGAAGTTCTATCATTCATTCTAAACTCCCTGGGGCACCTTTGTCTGGCTTAACGAATGTTTCTGTAGGATTCTCTGGCGCCCCTGTTCGCAATCCGGTTTCTTGCCCTTTGCCTATTTCAGTTGGTCCTTATGATTTGGAAGCTCCACTTCTGTTGACGAATGGTTGCGGTGAGAATCTGTTGGGTCTAGACCTATTGAAAAGAATGCATGCTACAATATATTGTTCTCCTTCTGGCGTACATCTCACTCTAGGTCAGAAGTTGATCTCCCCAATGTATTTGTCCAAAGATCAGTTTCCTCCTGAGTTGCTTTCTCTTCCAACAGCGCTTTGGGCCACGGGTCCGAACGATGTGGGTTGTCTTGAGATTCCGCCTTATGTTGTCACTCTCAAGCCCAATGTTGAATTACCACGTATCCCAATATATAGAATTTCTGCTGAAGGTGAGAAAGCGCTTTTGGAAATCATTCACGATCTCTTTCGGAAGGATGTGGTTGAAGAAACAAGAGGTAACACATGCAATAGTCCTATTCTTCCTGTTAAACGTACTGATCCTTCTCAGCCTCCTGTGTACCGTTTTGCAATTGATCTGCGAGAAATAAACAAAATTGTGATTCCACAATTTTCTGTTGTTCCAGATATCACTGCTTTGTTGACAATGATACCTTCCACAGCGACTTGGTTTTCTGTTATCGATCTAAAGAATGCCTTCTTCAGTATTCCCATTGCAGAAGAGAGTAGGGACATTTTTGGTTTCTCTCTTGGAGGCCGAAGCTTCCGATTTAAGCGCGCACCCCAAGGCTATTGTGAAAGTCCCTTCATTTATAGCCAAGCTTTAAAATGTCATCTTGATACTTTTCACTTGCCGATTGGTCCTGCTCTTATTCAATACATGGACGACTTGTTAGTCACCGCCGATACAAAAGATATCTGCAAAGATGTCACTGTTGCACTGTTACGCCACTTGTTTAAACTGAATCACAAGGTTTCACCTTCCAAACTACAATATGTTTGTCAAGAGGTTACCTACTTGGGTCATCTCCTATCAAAGGAGGGACGACGGTTGACACGAGAACGAATTCAGGCGATTGCACGATTGTCTGTACCATCCACACAAAGGTGCCTTTCTGGGTATTACTTCTTACTTTAGACAGTGGATCCCTAACTTCTCTTTGATCGCCAAACCTATGTTGGCACTCACTTTAAAAGATACGCCTCAGCCCCTTCCTTGGACTGATGAGTGCCAAAGGAGTTTCACTGATTTACGCACTGCTCTCTGTTCTGCTCCTGTACTAGGCACCCCAGATTACACTAAGCCTTTTACGCTGTATGTTCACGAGAGAGCAGGTTGTGCATTGTCAGTCTTGACACAGCAATTTGGAGACAGACAGCGGCCATGTGCCTATTTTTCGGCTACATTAGATCCCGTAGCTAAAGCATTGCCCAGTTGTCTCAAAGCAACAGCAGCAGTAGCAATTTCTATCCGACAGTCTGCTGGAATGGTGTTGGATAACACTCTCATTGTCATGGTGCCACATGCAGTGGATACTTTGCTAAACAGAACAAAAACACAGCATCTTACGAGTGCACGTTTAACTGGTTACGAGCTGACGCTTTTGGCTAGTCACGTACACATCAAACGATGTAATACCCTGAATCCAGCTACTTTGTTGCCCCTTCCAAATGAGGAGAGTGTTGAGGATCAGCATGATTGTTTCTTCCGTACTGAGGAAGAGTCAAAAATCCAACACGTGCAGTTTTTCCTTCCAAAGAAAAGCTGAAAATGATGTACTGGGAATGGGTTTATAAACTAGAAATTGCCCAAGGCCTTTCCTCACAATTAACGTCCCGCTTCCTAGAGTTTAAATTCCAACCCCTCAAAGAGAAGTTCTGGGACATCATTGAAAAAACCACTGATCGCAAGCTATACTTTCAACTGCGGGTGGGTACACTACCCGTTGCAGATTTCACCTCTAGATGGGGGGGAGCAGGCATTAACAAGGATAGGTGCTTTAGATGCGTAGATGAATGCGAAAATATAGGTCATGTACTATTCTTTTGCCCATTGTATGCAATTCCGAGGGAAAAATGGATAAAACCAATTTGCAAGTCCATGGGCATTAAAAGATATGCTATTGCCCTTCGCATTCTATGCACCGACCCTGCACCTCCGATCTGTGTAGCTGTAGCAAAGTTTATAGGATGGGCCTGGGGCATAAGGTTAAAAGCTTTGAAACTTAATGTTAACTTCTTACCCATAAGTAACTCAACATCTTGTTAACATTACCCGCTGCTGTTATTATAAGTAGGAAATCAAGGTGCCCATAATGTTATATTATGTTATTCCCTGTGTAATTTAAGCTGATATAAGCTGGTTCGAATTTTATGATTGTGGAGCTCATTTTTAACTTTTTCTTCTTAAAGCATGAATTAGCTTGACGGACATTGAATAATTTATTTGGAATTTTATTCTTTTTTTAGGTAATTTATATAATTGTAAATAAATGTTTGTAAATGTGCTTTTATGTCTTAATTGCCGAATAAAGCTGATTGATTGATTGATTGACAAAAGGAAGAATTGACCTGAGAGACACACCGCTAGAGAATCCGGATGGAACTCTATGGGTAGATGGTTCTTGTTTTAAGACACCTAATGGAGATACAGTTTCAGCCTATGCTGTAACTACCTTACATACGATTGTGGAAACTGCACGCATTAGACACAATTCAGCGCAAGCAGCAGAGTTGATAGCACTAACGAAAGCTTGTGTATTATCGAAAGGGAAAAGAGTGAATGCGTACACTGACAGCCAATATGCTTTTGGTGTAGCGTTCAGTTTTGGGCGTCTCTGGAAGGAAAGGGGATTCCTAACTTCACATGGCACCAAAATACAGCATGGTCAGTTAGTTACTGATCTCCTTGAGTCACTTGCTTTACCCGTCCAAATAGCGATAGTGAAGTGTAGTGCACACAAGAAGATTACGGATGATGTTGGACGAGGAAATGCATTTGCTGATGAAAGAAAACAGAAAGAGAGGAATGTGTGAGAATACAGTGGAAAGCGTCAAAGCGATTCAGAAAGAGGCTTCAGAAAGGGAGTTGAGCAAGTGGAAAGAAAGTACGGGAATGTTGGATGAGATGGGTTGTTGGGTAGAATTATCCGAACATCAACGTTGGCTGTTACCAGATGCCTATGTTCTCCCAGTGGTTACTATGGCTCATGGTCCAGCTCACTTAAGTGCAAAAGGCATTTGTAAACTTCTGGCTCCAGTGTGGCAAAATGAAAATATCCCAAAATGTGCAGACAATGTAGTAAAGCACTGTATTGTTTGTTTAATGTACAATCCAGGAAAGGGAACCCCAACTCCAGCAGGTCACTTTGCTCCTCCGACATACCCATTTGAGGTATTGCAAATCGATTACATTCATATGGAGCGATGCAACAACCTCAAATATGTTCTGGTGGTAGTATGTGCCTTTTCGAGGTGGATAGAAGCATATCCTTTAAAAGACAACACAGCTTTATCCACGGCTAAAATCCTACTAAAAGAGTTCTTCCCCAGGTTTGGTTTGCTGCGCATTGTCTGGAGTGACAATGGGAGCGAATTTGTTGGCCAAGTCATGCAGAAAGTTTGTGCAGGTCTTGGAATCAAGCAAAAGTTCCACGCGGCAAATCACCCACAATCAGCGGGTTTAGTAGAATGTTACAATGGAACCTTGAAGTTAAAGTTAGCAAAGGTTCAAGCAAGTACTGGACTCAATTGGCCCGATGCTTTGCCGTTAGCTTTGCTATCCACCAGAACTGCAGTACACTCTCATTTGGGATTTAGCCCTTACGAAGTGGTATTTGGCCGTCCGGCTAACGTATGGGCAATACCTCGCCCTAAGAAATTCTCAGACTTGCCATATCCAATGTTGATTGATTATCTGCATGACCTTACAACTAAATTGTGTGTTCTTCATCAACAGGTTCAGAGTGCTCTGCCGGAGGCCTCCACAGACCCAGGTCACTCCATCCGACCAGGTGACTGGGTTTGCGTGAAGAATTTTCAAAGGTCCAATAATCTGCAGCCCAGGTGGCGGGAGCCTCGAGTGGTGTTGTTGACCACAAGGACAGCAGTCAAAGTCGAAGGAAAGAAAAATTGGATTCATGGTGTGCATTGCAAGAAAGTACCTTTGCCCTTGCCTTTTGACCAGTGGGTTCGTAGAGGGGTTGGTGACTGTGAAGGCGAAACAGTTCCACGATTTGTACCCTTTAGCGATGCACACCTGAATGGGACACTGTCTGAGAAAGAGGACGACGACATTTTACAGGAAGCAATTCCATCGCATCGTCGCTTGAATACGACTGAACCAAGAACATTGTTTCAAAATCAGAGTGTTCCGGGGAAGGAACGTTATAACCTTTGGCCCAGACAAAAGAACATTTGAGACTTTCTTCTCCCTTGTGTAGTGTTCTGTCCCGGTTGCAGGGTCACGGTAGGAGTCTAGGTCACGACCTGAGTAGTGACAATAGGTCTGCAGGATCTTCAGTGTCATAGGACGGTTGAGCATCGTGACTTCAGTGATTGAAGAAGATTGCCATGAGCATCCACTAGTGAAAATGGAAACTACACCAAGTATTAAAGAAAGAAGAAATGAACTGAAGAAAGCATCTTGTAAAATAAGGTACAGTCGTTACAGTGTAACTCTATGTATTTTGATATCATTATGTATTGCTTTGGCGATTATTGGTTGGATAGTTTATGTTTTGCAGCCAAAAAATACCTCCCCTTTTTCCTCTTTGCCTTCTTCTACTATCTCTTCACACCTCTTTCATACTCTCCCTTCACATGAACTTGTCAGAAGAACCGAGTATTACAACAATTCCTTTATCCAACTATTACATCAGCATCAATTAGTGGTTAACATAACTGATTGTTGGGTATGGGGTCTTATGCCACATACCACCGAGAAAGGAATGCCATATCTAGTTCTTCCTTTTTCTTATGAGGGTTCTGCTTGGGCATTCTTCGTCATTTTCTCCAATGCTTATCAAAGCAAATTCAGACGGTCTGTTACTTCACAAATTAATTATCCGGATTTTAGTCATAGTTCTTTGATTAAGGGTATGGTAGTTATGGCTAAAATCATGGAGAACAGCAAAATTTCCATCGACGAAAGGAAAGCATACACCAATTGGAACGTCACACAATATATGTCGAGTCTTAATAGTAAAGTGGGAAAAGGAAAGTCCTCGCCAATCTGGACTATACCGCATCAAGGTAACTTCTGTTTACAGACAAACGATCACTCTTCTGACACTGCACAAAAGAGTAACTGCTCCTACACGTACATTTATTCCTCTCAAAACTCGCCTCCTCTAGTGCCGTCTCTAGGCACCTATTTCATCTGCTACGATAGAGCTTATACTTGGTCACCAACGGGTTTCTCTGGTACTTGCTATATAGCCTTTCTTCTTCCTCCTACTTACACTGCTTCTGCCAATTATCACCGAACCCGTTACGGCAGAGGGATTATTGATTCAAAGGACACAGCAGGACAAGAGGGGGGAGATTTCCTTAAAGGTTTTCTTCCCTTCTGGGGTCCAATGGCTAACAGCAGAAATATAAGGCAACTGGTCCGTGTCGTAGAGACTACAATAGACATCACTGTAGGAACCTTAAGTAATATCACGGCAGAACTACAGGCGGATCGTCTTATGACCTTGCAAAATCGAGTTGCCTTAGACTTTATTCTTGCCGATCGTGGTGGTGTGTGTAAATTGATCGGGTCAAGTTGCTGTATTTTCATTCCTAATGACGCTCGGACAGTATACCAAGCTATCTCCAAGTTGCACATAATCTCCGAGTCTATTCATCAGGACGAAGGAGATTGGTCTTTAACGGAGTGGTTTTGGGAACTACTGTCCAAGTGGGGTTGGAAAGCATTGACATTTGTTGGAATAATCTTGACCATTATATTTTCTTGCTGCCTTTGTATGCACTGTGGTCCCGCTATCTGTGATCTTTGTGCTACCATGTGCATCCCAAAACCCAAGCCACAAGTAACGGAAAACATAAGAATGATGTTACAGCAACAGCTCGATGACCTCATGGCTATTGACGTGGACTCAGATTAACGTGAGTCTATCTTGCCTGAGTTCTGGCAAAAGGAGGGTCTGAGGAACTTCGATTTTCGATCATGATCGAATCGACCCGCCATTTTGTGACCCACCGCCACTTTGCGTTGCCATCACTCAGGCAGCACGGCGAACGAAGTCTAGTCTGCTTTTTCTGTAGCCTGGTGTCAAAATACGTCCTCGGCCTTTATTTGCGAAGCTGGTGTTAGAACTAGCCGAGTACACTAATCCCTGTCTGGCTTTCCTAATCCCTGTTTCAACTATCTGTTGGCTCACACTATTCTTTCCTGATCATATCTTATCGACTGGCCTTCACTGTCTCCTGCTAGCATTCTCTCGTGTCACGACTGTCCTCCAATACACACAAACGTATCTCACCACCCGCAAGTTAGTTATAATCTGTTAATGAATTAGTTTGAGGGTGGGGTGACAAACACAGTTAGAGGAGAAGTCTCTTCGAGTCATCTGATATTTCTGTTTTCGAACCTTTCCTATTGGTTCCGCTTTGTTTTCCAACTTTCCCTATTGTCTCTTTTCTTGTATGCTTTGGGAGCGTATCTCGTTAATAATTGTGTATTGTATAGTATTTAATCTGATGCGCCACAGAGTGAAGTGGCAGTCTCCTGAGAACCTACTTTGTGTACTTCTAGGATAACTGTACTAGCTGCAGCTAAATAAATCCAATCTTCTAACGCCGACAGAGTGTCCCGTGTCTCTGTGTAGCGAAGCAGGTGAACTCCGGAGAAAGAGGGTGTACCCTGCGCCGCCAGGTCCAAAAGGTTCTGGTTCTTCAACCCAAGGTACCTAAAGACCTTGCACAACCCCAAGGGGAAACCAATCGTATCAGGTTGTGGGTCTATCTTGGTGCCCATTAACAAATACATTGATAACATCTTTAAACCTATGGTAACGAAAATAAGATCGTACTTTAGAGACACAGTGCATAATATACAGCTGGTAGAAGGGCAACCATTTGATGTGACCAAACAATTTATGGTGACACTAGATGTCACTTCTCTCTATACAAGCATTCCAAAAGACAAAGCTTTAGAGGTTATACATAAGGTGCTTGACGGTAGGGACGACCACATTCGGTACCAACAGAATTTTTGACAGAACTATTAAATGTGGTTATGAGAAAGAACTACTTCCATTTTTGTAATCAAATTATATCCAATGCAAGGGTGTAGCGATGGGAGCTGTATTTGCTCCAAGCCTAACAAACCTCTATATGGCCAATAATGAGAATGCATACATATATAATCATGATAACCCTTTTTTAAACAACATTACTGTATGGAAATGTTTCATTGACGATGTTATCATGATGTAGATGGGTGATGAATTGATCCTCATTGATTTTTCAATGTGGATCAATACCAGATCACCAGATATTCAATTCACTATGACATACCATCAGTTTCCCTGTTCTATCCCTTAACCCCTTCGACGCTCATGACGGAATGGTTCCGTCATGAGCGTCGGTTGGGCTGTGCTCATGACGGAACCGTTCCGTCATGAGCCCGCCCGCGCAACGAACCTACAGCGTGGAGCGGGAATCCGCGCCACGCTGAAGGGGTTAAAATAGAAGATTCCAAAATATACACTACCTTGTATAGAAAATCTACTGAGAGGAATACATTGTTGAAATATGACTTACACCATCCCAGGAACTTAGGGGACAATCTTCCGTATGGGTCGTGTCTGAGGTTGATACGCAACTGTTCATGCCGGACTGATTTCTTTCAAGAAACTGTGACACTTCAGTGTCTGGGTGAACGCGGTCACCCCAGGGGACTGTTACTAAGTGCTAGGAAAAGAGCATGGTATTGCCCCAGAAAGAGTCTACTGGAAATCAAACCAAGAGAGGACACAATGAACAAATTAGTCTGAGTGACTTCAATTAACACAAAAAGTAACGCGATCAAGAAAATCATTAATAAAAATTGAAATTTGGCCGCCACAGAAATTGACATGCCAGAAAAACCTCTCTTTGCATTCAAAAGGAACAAAAACATCCGTGATCATGTTGTGAGTTCCTTCTTGAGAACTGAGAAAGGAGCAGACATACATACACAATTGAATCTTCCCCAGCTTGTGGGACATTTTAAGTGTGGACACTGTAAGGCCTGTGAACTTGCCACAGAGGGCAAGCATTTGGACCACTCTGGGCGGACATACACAGCACGTCACTACACTAACTGCAACATGAAGGAGGTATTATATGCGATAAAGTGTCCCTGCAACAAAATCTATGTAGGTCTGACCAAGCAAAAAATCAAGCAACTAATTTTGCAACACTGTAGCCGGATTAAATGTAGAACACAAGGTGCACCTTTGGTGGAACATTTTCAGCACCAGAAACATCCGGTCTAAGGTGGTGGATCCTCGAAAAGGTAGTACGTGACACGAAAGAAGGAGATGTAGAGTCCAAACTGTAGGAGAGTAGGATCTGCTTCACGGGGGTACCCCTACTTTTTGCTGGTGTTTCACTGGTTTTCGACCTTAGTCTGGCTGTGGCCCTGCTAATCAAGACCCCAGCCTAGCTGCTTCCTCTCTAAAATGGTTTCCATGTACATTAGGTACATATCTAATTGGATTCTGGAGGCCCTTATAAGCCACTAGTAAATGGTATACTATGTACCTAGGGCATAGGTACCTCAGAGGCCACAGGTCTGCTACTGCAACCTGTGGTATAGGCTACCTACATCACTACCTTATACAGACACATATAAAGCTATAAGCCACTCCTTAGGCAGGCCTTGACAATCCTGAAGGCAGAGTGCTTGGATTTATGTGAGAGGGTGCCCAAGCATGAGCTGAGCCCCTCTGCAGCTTTCGGAAATACTTCCTTATGGCTGTTCTGTAATACAGATAGTTGCACTGTCCCATCCAGGGAGGTGTCCCTCTATGCGCACAGCGCTGTGGGGTAACGAAGTTACCAAATTTTCGCACAGGTTGAATCAAAGTTCATTTATTCATGATTAGAAATTCATTGTGCTGTGTAGCAGATTATCACATATTGTATCAACAACGGTACCAACGGATATCCTCAATGCATTTCGGGTAGAACCCTTCGTCAGGAGGAATCCTATAAACAGAAATAGGAGATAATGTAGCGTGTCCCCTCACGGGATTCCATGAATCAACAAATTAATGATAACAAACAAAAGGATACCACAGTTTTTAGCCTAGAACCATGTGAGACTAAATGTGTGACATATCCCATCCGGGATACCAAACACAAAGAAAGTGCACGAAAACATATAAAGGAACGCTATTGGGAAGAATCACCAAACGTGTGACGTTAAACCCAAGTTATCCGCTGTTTTCAATTTACCGCGTGTAAAGAGTGCGCCGGAATAAAATACGGTAATGGCAACATATTAAGTGAAATAGAACCACGTACCAAGGTCAGGTAAGATAGTTAGTCGCGTGTAAAGAGTGAGCCGGAATTAAATACGGTAAAGGCAACATATTAGGTGAAATTGAACCACGTACCAAGGTCGGGTAAGATAGTTAGTCGTAGAAGTTACCTCGGTTCACCCGTTTAAATGAGCATCTCCAAAATGCTCTAATCCGGAAGACTGTTATTGTGCGTGTGACCGTGTTAAGTAAAGGAATCCAGTGGTAAACAGAAAAAGAGGACTCGAAATGTGGTGGCCATCTTGGAGCAGGGAAATTTAGACAATGTCAAACCGTAAGTGAAAAGAAAATCGGTAAACGACAACTCGACGGAAAAAACGTGCAATTGATTGGGTACGATGTGACAAATAACTGAATGTGAGTTGAAATTATAAATTAAAATATCCAGTGTTAGTTAAAGAAAAAAGTGTTGGTTGAAAAAAGTTGTGTTTCAGAAACAATAAAGTTATGGAAAATCAAACAACAGGTCCAAGAATAAAAAACATGGCGGAGGAAGCACATGAACAAAATGGGTTAAAAATGGGTTAAAAAATGGGATAAAAAATGGGTTAAGAAAGTGGGTTTAAAAAAGAACAAATGAAAATAATGGCATTAAACACAAAAGAGATTAGAGTGTCTTATAACTAAGGTGTGAAATGTATGAACATTTGAGCGTTCTCGCAGGCATCAATGCAAAGTCAAATAAAGCAACTCAGTTCGAGGCGGTCATTCAGTCCAAGGGGTACCATGGAGTTCATTTTGTATATCCAAAAGGTTTCTCTTTGGATCAGAAATTTTCTGTTGTCACAACCTTCTCTTAACGGAACTGTTTCACACACTAGGAAGCGTAATTGGCTGACATTGTGTTTGTGTTCATTGAAGTGTACAGCTACTGTAGATTTGAGGTTGCTATTACGGATGTTGCTTTTGTGTTCATTTAGTCGGGTTTTCATTTTTCTTTCAGTTTTGCCGATATAAGGCAAGCCGCATGGACACTTCAACATGTAAACAACGTTTTTGGAATCGCAGGTTGCTGAAACAAACAGTTTGATGTTGTGGCAAACTGTTCAGTTATTTGTCACATCGTACCCAATCAATTGCACGTTTTTTCCGTCGAGTTGTCGTTTACCGATTCTCTTTTCACTTACGGTTTGACATTGTCTAAATTTCCCTGCTCCAAGATGGCCGCCACATTTCGAGTCCTCTTTTTCTGTTTACCACTGGATTCCTTTACTTAACACGGTCACACGCACAATAACAGTCTTCCGGATTAGAGCATTTTGGAGATGCTCATTTAAACGGGTGAACCGAGGTAACTTCTACGACTAACTATCTTACCCGACCTTGGTACGTGGTTCAATTTCACTTAATATGTTGCCATTACCGTATTTTATTCCGGCGCACTCTTTACACGCGGTAAATTGAAAACAGCGGATAACTTGGGTTTAACGTCACACGTTTGGTGATTCTTCCCAATAGCGTTCCTTTATATGTTTTCGTGCACTTTCTTTGTGTTTGGTATCCCGGATGGGATATGTCACACATTTAGTCTCACATGGTTCTAGGCTAAAAACTGTGGTATCATTTTGTTTGTTATCATTAATTTGTTGATTCATGGAATCCCGTGAGGGGACACGCTACATTATCTCCTATTTCTGTTTATAGGATTCCTCCTGACGAAGGGTTCTACCCGAAATGCATTGAGGATATCCGTTGGTACCGTTGTTGATACAATATGTGATAATCTGCTACACAGCACAATGAATTTCTAATCATGAATAAATGAACTTTGATTCAACCTGTGCGAAAATTTGGTAACTTTGTTACCCCACAGCGCTGTGCGCATAGAGGGACACCTCCCTGGATGGGACAGTGCAACTATCATTATTTACCGACCTTGGTTTAGGGGTCGCTCCTCTTCCAGCACGCCACTACCTGTTAAGCTTAAACCACATCTAGAGATTAAACCGGTGTGCGCGATATTCTAACTCTTGTTCTGTAATACAGCCATACCATATACTCTTAAGTGCATTATAACCTCGCGGTAAATACTAACTTTGGGATGGCTGCATCAAAACATATCGTCTTTGGTGTCAAACGCTTTGGAATACTACCCCCCGCCAGTCCTGGCGGCGGGGGTAGCATTCTACCCTTCTAGAGGGAGAGACATGTTCACACTGGCTTAACCCGGTTAAAACTTTCCAAAGGCCTGGCATCACAAAATGGATGCCACTGCCACAGACACGGGTCTGGCCTCCTGCTGCTGGGGATAACTCCGGCAGGGGAGGCCTGGACAATAGGTTTCCTGTCACAGGGAGGTGTAACCACCTCCCCAGACAGGCAGATGTGTATTGGGGCAGGGTGGGTGCATTCAGAGAATGCTTTTCAGACACTGAGTTGGGCACACAAGGTGTCCCTGTGCATAGCCCAGTTCAAACCGGTTGCAGGGGCACTCAGCCCCTGCTCTGGAGCAAAACTGGACAAAGGGGAAGGGGTGTAACCACCCCCACCCCAGGCCCGCCGATAGGTGGAGCCTTAGAATTAGTCCATCCCCTAAACTTAGTATAAGTATAGGAATCCAGTCCCTAGGACTTTAGATTACCCTGGACAAACCTCTGAAACATATATCCTAGACCTTCGACTTTCTATAACGACTAGAAGACAGAAGAAATCTCCCTTGGGGTCAAGGAGTGACTCCCCTGCTTGGCAGGCACCAAAGAAGCAACTGACTGGTCTGCAGTTCTGAAGCTCCCGCTGGGTTCTGGAGTCTCTGCATCCGCAGAGGTGGATTTCCAGACTTCCCTGAGGCTACCCTGAGTCCACAGTAAAGCTGAGGCCCGTGGCTATCGTGGGTAACGTGGAACCGTGACCCCTGGACACCGTGAACTTTTGCAGCAACACTACCTTCCTGGTTATCCTCAAAGTTGTGCTTCGGGCTGCGAGTAGCCCCAGCCTTGAGCACCTCCTGCCATAAACCGGTCCTAGGAAGCTTGTTTCCGGTCCAGGGAAGGCATGGCTTGGCAGTTCGGGCTGGACTGTTCCCATGAGGCACAGGGTCAGACTGATTTGCATATGGCCATGTCTGAACTGGGGTGGCAGAGTGGGCTAAAGAACGGTGATGGATCAAACCCAGATCTGTTGACTGGGTGTGAGTGTTTGATTGGTTCTGATGCTCCGTCCATCACCACCCCTTTTTGTACCGCTTTGTTCGCCATAAGTTGGCAGGGTATGCTCAGACGTGAGTCCCTTGCTCACTTTGCCTCTGGATTCAAGCAAGCCTGGCTGAAGACGGCTGAAATGCCAGAAACCGGTCCTAGGAAGCTTGTTTCCGGTCCAGGGAAGGCATGGCTTGGCAGTTCGGGCTGGACTGTTCCCATGAGGCACAGGGTCAGACTGATTTGCATATGGCCATGTCTGAACTGGGGTGGCAGAGTGGGCTAAAGAACGGTGATGGATCAAACCCAGATCTGTTGACTGGGTGTGAGTGTTTGATTGGTTCTGATGCTCCGTCCATCACCACCCCTTTTTGTACCGCTTTGTTCGCCATAAGTTGGCAGGGTATGCTCAGACGTGAGTCCCTTGCTCACTTTGCCTCTGGATTCAAGCAAGCCTGGCTGAAGACGGCTGAAATGCCAGAAACCGGTCCTAGGAAGCTTGTTTCCGGTCCAGGGAAGGCATGGCTTGGCAGTTCGGGCTGGACTGTTCCCATGAGGCACAGAGTCAGACTGATTTGCATATGGCCATGTCTGAACTGGGGTGGCAGAGTGGGCTAAAGAACGGTGATGGATCAAACCCAGATCTGTTGACTGGGTGTGAGTGTTTGATTGGTTCTGATGCTCCGTCCATCACCACCCCTTTTTGTACCGCTTTGAGCACCTCCTGCACTGAAGATTGTTGGCCTCCACTTTACTAGTGACCCATGGGCCAGCTCCAAGTGCGACCGCTCAAGGCTCCTTCGCGATCACTAGCCCGTTGGCTAGCAGGTCCCCACGAAGGCAACTACACCTCTGCTGATGCTTTTCTGGTTGCTCCAGACTTTCCCTTACTTACCCTTGCTGGGTGAGTCCATCAGACCTTGCTGGTCTGCACCGCAGTCCTTTCTCTGATTTCCTGAGACTTGCCGTTGTCAAGGCTTGTTGGGTCCTTCCTGGTTGCCGAGATGGCAGCACTCGACAGACTTTGTGGCACAGCTGGAATCTGGCTCGTGGACCTCGTCAACGCCTCCTGGAACTTGTGGCTGAAGAGTCAAGACACCCATCAACTCACCTGAAGCACCCGACATCTGTGGGCATTGGTCCATACTGCCCTAGATCCATACTGCCCTAGGTCACTAGCAAGTGACCCAGACTCTGTCCCCACTGCTTTCAGGTTCCTTACATCCCAGATCCAGGCTTAGATCTCTCCGGACACCTCTCCTCTTCACGGCAGCAGCAGTTCTTTGCAGGCTTCCATTGAAATCGACGACGCGACCCGACACCAAAAGTCACCTATGCACCCAGCCTTCCTGGGTGAGGTAACTCGAGTACTCCGGTACTTTTGCGGGTGCTAGCCCTAGAACTTCCTAAGTCCAAGAGGGTTTGGTCCTGACTTGATTAGAAGTGTCCCTAATCTTTAAAATTCCAACCGCGACATTCCCCATAGAAAGTAATAGGAACCCGCGGTTGTGTTTCCACACTGCATACAGTTCCCGTGGGTCCCCTGTGTCACTGCCTTGGGTGGTTCCTTGGGGTCCCAGCGATTCTAGAGGCAATAGGCCTAGTGCCTATTACAGTCATGGTTCTTATACCACTTTTTTAGTATATGGTCTGGTACGCCCCTAGGGCTCAAACGAGTATTTGTGCTTTTATGGATGCTTGATCACTTGTAAACTAAGTACTTCAAACTCCAGTCTCATAAAGAGACTAGAGGGGTGTGTTTAACCTTAAATACATATATTTTGAATATATACCTGGTGTGGTTGTCTTTTCATTTGATCATTGAAGAGATTACAGACTGGTAAAACAAGCTGCTTTACATTCCTTCAAGACTTAGCCTGAAGGCTGCTCTCCATACTACCACTAGGATAGGTTTGATATAAGGTTTTCTTTAACCATTCACCATAAGGGGTTGTTTGGACTGATACAAGGTGCCCAGCATATATCAGGCCACCTTCTCACACAAACTAAACACTAGGTAATGCAAATGGATACATGCTCTGGACTCAGTTAGTAAGGGCCTGAATGAAATTGAGGAAACAGATAGATAATGCATACCTGATTCTTGAATCGGACCAGGACGCTGAGCAGATTGCATTAACCTTGATATACAGTATAGAAAGTATGACCCTAGCAATACAGCTTGAAGAAAACCGGGTGTCTAGTTAGCTGTGTCCTTGTTGTTAAATTAGAGCAGCATCAGAGCAATACACTATGATCCTTACTGTACAATTTCATTATCGGTTGTAGTCGGAAGGAAAATATAGAGTCAATGGGATGTTTAAGAGCTTCTGTGGGGAGACTGGAGTTATGTTATGTTATGTTAGCCGGATTTGTATAGCGCACAGCTGCCGCAGCGAAGGGGTGTCCCGGCGCTCCTTGAACAAGAAACCGGCACACAAACAACCCAGTGAACAGTGCTAGGCATCCAGGGAAAAAAGGAAGGTCTTGACGGCCTTCCTAAAAATCAAAAGTTCATCGATGGCGCGGATATGGGCAGGAAGTGAGTTCCAAAGCTTGGCAGCGAGCACACTAAAAGAGCGGCCCCCGGCCCTAACCCTTTTAAAACGAGGAACTGTAACCAGATGAAGCCCTGAAGATCTTAGAGGCCGCGATGGTACATACGGTGACATAAGATGTTCCAAGATCTGAGGGGAAGAATGCTTCAGGATTTTAAACGAAAGGCAGAGAGACTTAAACTTGATCCTCTGAGAGACAGGGAGCCAGTGAAGTCCATAGATAAATTGTTTGGCCGAACAAAATTTTGGCAGGCCAACCAGGACCCTGGCGGCAGCGTTTTGAACGCGTTGGAGTCTACAAAGTTCGGCCAGATTGGCTCCAAGCAGAAGGGAATTCGCATAATCCAACCGAGACAGAATAGTGGCTTGTACAATAAGCTGTCTGGTTGGGGCATCGAAAAATAAAAAAATAGGTCTAAGCCTACGAAGAATCCCGAAGCACATGGCAGCGATTTTCTTAGTATGAGAGACAAAGCTAAGTTTGGAGTCTAGCCAGATGCCTAGGTTTTTTACCTCGGTAGCAGGAAGAGGGGTAGGGCCGAGCTCAGATGGCCACCAATGGTCACCCCACAAATGGCTCTGGTTACCGACAATAAGCACCTCAGTTTTCTTTGCATTCAGTTGCAAACAATTGCCTGTCATCCAACAGGCCACTGACCTGATACCCTCACGAAACTTGGTGGCCTCTAGGTCGGATGCCCCACTTATTGCAACCGCCAGCTGCGTGTCGTCAGCATAAGACACCATAGTCAGATTGCAGCGCTTGGCGACAGCAGCCAGCAGCTGCACATAGATATTGAAAAGTGTGGGGCTGAGAGCCGATCCCTGTGGAACACCCTGTGTGATAGAGTAAGGTCTAGACTGGAAGGGAGGGGTAGCAACCCTGAAAGTGCGGCCCGATAAGAACGATCGAAACCATTCAAGAGCCACGTGATCGACACCAACCTCAACCAAACGCTGTAATAACGTTGCGTGGGAGACGGTATCGAACGCGGCACTGAGATCTAAAAGCACTAAAGCCGCCGTTTGACCAGAGTCCAGCAAAGTTCGCAGATACTCAACCATAGAAAGAAGTGCGGTCTCAGTGCTATGGCCTGGACGAAAACCATTCTGAGAAGGATCTAGGATATTAGCAGAATGGAGATGGTTACATAAGATAGTATTAACATGGGTCTCAGTCAGTTTTGCCACCCAAGGAAGGAGGGAGATAGGACGGTAGTTTTCAAATTTTAAAGGATCCAGAGCAGGTTTTTTTAGAATAGGCATCACCTGCGCTTGTTTCCAACTGTCTGGGACAGAGCCTGACATCAAAGATAAGTTGACAAGATCACATAAAGGAGGAAAGCAAAATGTCGCAGATTCTCCAAATTGGGCAGGTCGTAGAGGATCCATAGGAGAACCTGATTTGACTTTCTCCGCGATTTTATTAAATTCCTCCATCGAAAGCTCAGGAAAAGAGCGCAAGGACATAGATGTTTTCAAGCCGGAGTCAAGTTTCTCCTGATATACAGATGAACCAGGGAAAGAACGGTAAATGGCCTCCACCTTTTCCACAAAAAAGGCTGCCAGGCCCTTGCAATGAGTGGCGGAGCAAATATCGGCGACTGGGGCTCTACTGGCAGTAAGGTCCTTAAGCACCTTGAATATTAATTTAGTGGGATTGGTGCTAGTATTAATTTCATGAGAGAAATAGGCGCCACGGGCTTTACAGACCGCTCTATGATAAGTTTTTATTCTGGCACGATACAATAGTTTTTTATCAGACAAATATGACTTGCGCCAGGCTCTTTCCGCTTGTTTACAAGACTTCCTTAGGAGCCTAAGTGAGTCATCATACCAGGGACTAGGTCCGGTGCGGCGACACTTACTCTCAGTCATAGGGATCAAGCAGTCTAAGGCTCCGGTCAGCCATCTGCAGAAGAGATCATAGCCCGCCTCAACATCGATAAGAGGGCCCAGGGGGTATAGACCAAGAAGCCGATGAAAATCAGCTAACTTAAGTTTTTTCCAAGGGCGTCTGAGGGACGCAGGCACGGCTGCTCTGAGAGGAGAGTCATCGATCCAAAGGTGCAGTTCTTTGAGATGATGATCAGTCCAGGCCATAGGCCTGGGGGGCAGCACTTTCACCCTAGGTAAATTGGTGAAAATAGGGTCTAAAATTTGCCCACCAGTATGAGTGCAATGTTTAACCAGCTGGGGTAACTGAAGAGCTTCCAAATCGGCAAGGATGCTACTAGCCGCAGGAGAATGCAAAGCATCAAAATGCAGGTTTAAATCACCAATAATGCTAAAGTTGGCAGCCCTTAGGGCAAAAGCGCTAACAGCTTCAGGAAGAGCAGATCTGAAAGCCGCATCCGGCCCTGGTGGCCGATAGATCAGTAGTCCGGAGAAGGTAAAATGCGGACTGACAGTAATACGAAAGTGGGCACTTTCACAGCCAACTATATTCAAGGCCGTCCATAAACATGAGTAACAAGATTTGACAGCGGCCGCAATACCACCTCCTCGCGAGTTACGATTATGTGTATAGATCGCATACTCAGCGGGAAGGGCTAGGTTGACCGCAACCAAGGCTTCCTCATGCAGCCATGTTTCTGACATGAAAAGAATGTCAGGACTTTCCTCCACGAGTAAAGTGTGAATGTCCAGATGATGTTTGACCAACGATCTCACATTGAGATGACAAACCTTGAAATCATACGGGGCTTGTAGATTTGCAGGCGGTAGAGCTGGACAGTCTGAGCACTCAGGGGGGGCTGTCCTATGGCCAGAAATGAGAGCAGGAGAAGTAAGCCCAAAAACACACTCCTGGCACTGAAAAGGGCTAGAAAGAGGGTGTACCTGTCCCTGAGTACAACGCGAAGATTCGCGAAGACTGCACAGCTCCGTTCGAGAATACATTTGCAATAACCAGTCAAGTCACAGCACCACTTTAAAGGCCTCTAGGGCCTGACTCGATCCCTGACTCGGCGCGGACGAGCGCAGACGGGCAGGACTCTGGCACGACTCAGGCGCAGGGAAGGCGCTCCCGCTGCGCATCACCACTGTGCGCTTGAAGGGCTGGCTTAAATAGAGTGGCAGCGTAAAGGCAGCACCGCTAGGACGCTAAAGATGGCGCCCAAAAAGCGTCACCGCAGCTCCCAATCCAATATGTCCGCCAATTCACCCCTATTATCGAACCCCTAGGACAGGACCCGCTCTAACAGCGGTGAGACGACAGATTTAACGTGCAGGTAAGAGGGAAACCACTAGCAATGAAAACAGGGGACAATAAGTAAAATGTAAACAAAATACAAAACGCGGGAATTTTAAAATAGCAAGTAGGCAAAGCGCGCCTTCAACAGCGCTAGGCACGCGAGTTCTAATGCGCGCTAGTGAGCAGGATAGCTTGTCAGGCTGACCCCCTTGAAAGACCGCCTTAAATAGGGTGGCAGCATAAAGGCAGCACCGCTAGGACGCTAAAGATGGCGCCCAAAAAGCGTCACCGCAGCTCCCAATCCAATATGTCCGCCAATTCACCCCGATTATCGAACCCCTAGGACAGGACCCGCTCTAACAGCGGTGAGACGACAGATTTAACGTGCAGGTAAGAGGACAACCCCTAGCAATAATAAAAACAGGGGACAATAAGTAAAATGTAAACAAAATACAAAACGCGGGAATTTTAAAATAGCAAGTAGGCAAAGCGCGCCTTCAACAGCGCTAGGCACGCGAGTTCTAATGCGCGCTAGTGAGCAGAATAGCTTGTCAGACCTTTATCCTGGTACGGCTACTACACTGCAATTTTCTTAAATATCGGGAATTAAATTACTTATGTTATACAATTCTAAATGGAGCAAATTCAGCAGTTGTCATCGGAGCACCATTCTGGTTTGACACCTTCAAGGTCTTGTGTTTAGGATTCCTTTGCAGAAAAAAATCTTCTGTTCCTTATAAGCTGTGTGGGAACTGTGCAATATAAATGGCTTAGAGCCCAGTATTAGCACCACGTACCTTGCCCGCTGCCACCACTGATCACTGCAGAGGAGAGCCAGGGAAGCCGACTGGGGATCGGGTGGACCGAAGGCCAGTGAACCACGCCTCCCATCATCCCTTGAGGCACTCCACGCCATGCACCGTCACCAGTGCGCCAGGAGGCGCCTAAAAGGGGGCCAGGGCTCATGCCCGTCTGCGTCCGTCAGAGGCCGTAAGAGGCTGGGCTGGGCCACCCCTCCAACGAGCTTTAATGGGTAAGTGCAAACATCTGGGCAATCAAGATCAGGGGGGGTTAAAAGCTAAAATCCCTAGAAAATCACCTTCCATTATTTCATATTTGACCTCGGCCGTGGGTGCCTCGAATAAGGAGATAGCCAACGCGGAAAAGGAATTGCGTTTGGGCACAAGTGAATGTCCTGGGATTAATGCATCTGTTACCTTGTCACCTTCCCCCTTACCTTTGGAACTGGTGGTTCTAATTAGCGGCCCAATTGCGAGGAGTGAAGCCCTATCCCTCAATACTGTAGCACCAGAAGGTGTGGATAAAAAGTCCAGGGGTTTCTACATTGGCAGAGGGCAAGACTCAAAGGGACCCTATTGAGGGGTCTGTAGGGGCAAAACGAACTAACAGAAAAGCAACCAAGCAGCATAAGGGTCCTAAAAACAGTACTTTTAAGATGGTGCCGGGGGTTGATGAGAACATTCAATTGACATTGCGGACTCTTATTGAAGACATTTTCAGTGCCCGATTTGAATCCATATTGACTACTATTGCTAAGTATGTAATTGACACTATGAATTCTATTGTGGCTGACTTAAAGAAAAAATGTGAGCGCTTAGAGATTTATATGGATTCATGTATGGGGGACACAATGCACCCTCCGGAAACTAATATTAACTCAGGCCCGCTACCTACATCACCAGTAGCAACCAGGACCCCTATTCGAGGGAAACATCTAGGAATTCATCTGCCGCCACTCCTGGGGGGGGTGTAAAGTTGAAGCCTGGTGGTGGGCTTGATGTCTCCCAAGACTTGAATCTAGGGGGAGCAAAAGTATCTAATACTGTCTCTTGTACTGTTAGCTCGCAAACAATCGGATTGTCTGCAGCTTCTAGGGAGAATTTTATTCAACATAAGAACCACAAAACTTCTTTTGAGAGTAGAATTGATCTCCCCCCAGAAGCCACCCCTCTTGTTGCAATTCTCGTTGGGGTCCCTCCTCTAGGTGCCCCTGATAATAAATCAACGGCGGCTTTGTTGCGTAAATCAAAAAATTGGTGTGAACAATATTGTTCTGGTGAATCCAAGATCTCTAATCACATTATAATGGCTAGACGGGTGTCCTGGGTGGGTAATCGACCCAAACAAGTTCCTGGCGACTGTATTATAATTCATTTTAATAAGCAGGATATAGTCAATAGGTTGTTCTGGGAGGGTTCTGATTTACGTGGAGGTGGCATAAGGGCTCTCCCGTTGGTTTTCTTTTATCCATTAGTAAGCGCAAACTGCGCCCCTGTCAGGGTAAGTGCTAAAAGCACTTATCAGCCCTTGTTGGGTCCGTCACGTAACACAAGTTCTGTCCTTGGCCCTGTAAGTTTATGTGGGGGGGAGAGGTAGTGCCTAAAATATCAGGACGGCTGTTAATGTTACGAAAACCTAGAACTCGCTCTGATCATAGTGCTTCTGAAATATATTTGGTACTGGGTTTCATGTGTTACCTTTATAATCTGTCACATTATGCAAGGATGTGTCTTCTACAATATTGTTCCGGTAATTATAAAAGTCAAAGAGTCATTGTGTTCTTTTACAGTTGCTAGAAAACAGCATATTGTATTACATTTGCCAATGCTTGTTTGTATTGTATTTGAATCACCAAAACTATCTTTCCACAAGACTGTACTAAGGCACATTGCTAATTGCTTTCAACACGTTTGTAAACCGCCGTGCCGGTACACGAGTTATGCAAATCATCCTCAGAGCACGTTTTACCGGTCTCCAGAACCATGCGTGCTCAGCCCTATTTAAACCCCACCCGCCTCGATTCAGTGCTTCGCTTCCCGTGAGCTCCACTTACCTGACTCCGTCTCCTGACGGCTCTGGACTCCCTCCTTGAATCCAGGAACCCGCCCCGACTCCTTGACATCCCGGAGATTTTCACCTTTGGGATTCTGGTGGTGTCGTCTTCCGCTTCCTGGAGTCGTCACCGAACTTCCTGCAAACTTCCTGCAAAAAGATCAACAAATCAGTTGCCTAGCAACCCTCGAGAGAAGGTAACGCTCAAAACAGACTAACTTACGAGTTAAGAGCTCTTGTTTCAATTATTATTTCAACGCAAAGACTCATCGTGAGAGAAACACGATTAACCCTTCACGAACAAAAGTGCAAGAAGTGATTTTTGCATATTGGTAAATTCAGGAATGTTTTAGGACTACACAATTCAACAGTTGGCTTCGAGATCTAGAAGCTTGCGAACTACAGTTGTGAAGGAACTCTGGTGCTTATGAAAGAGACAAACTCTGGTGCTTACAAAAGAACTTTGGTGCTTTCAAAAAGATCTTCACTGTTGGCAATATTGTATTACCGAATTTATATATATATTGAGGAAAGCCTTTTTTATTTATTTATTTATTTTATTTGTTTTTTTTTTTTGTTTTTTGTATTTTATTTTTTGAAACCGTTTATTGCAGTTCGTAAAAGTTACAGGTATGGGCCTACAACCATCCGGCCGGCCGCTAGAATGACAAAAACATATTGCACACATACAGTAAAAGTCTCTAGGCAGTGTAGAGCAGTGAAACAGGAGTAATCAATGGTGCAGGCCACACAGCTCCAAGCCCACAGTACGGTTCCCTTTTCTTGAAACAAAACAACACCAAAAAACCACACCCGCAAGGCAACCCGCGATCCAAAATAACAGCACGTGCTCCATAAGTGGGGGATCCAAACCAGCAGCAGAACTCTGGAGAGGGGAATGGGAATAGATCAGGGACTGGGGGACCGCGCGCCCGCGGCTGAGGGAGGGGGGCCGTCTAGGGAGACGGAGCAGGCGAGTATTTTATTTGTTTTTGAACCATTCCAGAAACCCCGGTTAGGGTTTATACCTAACAGACTACCAGGTATATTGTGATATATAAGATGACCAATAAGAGATATATCTAGAGCAAGCTGCAGTGCACATTACATCACTTAAGTTGTTGTTTATTTGTTTAGAGAGATAAACACCGAATATCCACAAATCGATGACACAATCTAGATGGTGGTCTCAACGTTCAAATTCTTTCTGCGGTATGTTCAGAAAAGAGTAGTAACGTTCTATAGAGAATACTAAGGACAATTACACAGCTTGTTATAAATTGTGTTTTTATGTCTCTTAGGACAGGTGCTCCTGAACCCTAGAAAACAGAAAAAGCAGAAGTTCACCTTTGTCATTATCAGAACGATACAACCACAGAGGTTCCAGTGTTATATTTTTCTCTCTCTTCCCATTCCCCTCTTCCCCCGGGGGTCAGACGGAAACGCAAGAATTATAACTCCTTGCGTTGCCGGCTGGCTTCAGGGAGATTCAGGGACAGGCAACATCGAAGAAGGAACAACCGGAGTTCAGGTGGGTGACTTTGCAACAGTTAAGGCCTAATGAGGAAGGTTTATCACTTTCAAATAGATTCTCCCCACTTAGCCGGTTGGACATGAATGAATGACTAGAGGTGAAAGAGGATTGTTTATCTGTATTGACTTCTAACAATTTTGTTGGAGATGACACTGGGGGTGAAAACCCCCCTAATTGTAGAATCATTAGTTGGAATATTGCGGGCCTAAGGTCTAAAAGAGATGATTTAATCTGGCTAAACTTTATAAAAACATACAATATAATTGCTTTCCAGGAAACTTGGGATAGGGCGCATAACTTCTAGCTGGATGGTTTTAGTTCTTATTTTTTACCTGCTCGTCCCGCTCAAGCGGGTAGAGCAACGGGTGGCCTCATGTTTCTTTTCTCCTTGAAATTAATGGGGTCTATAAAAAGGACTGGGACAGACTCTTTTAATTGTCTGACAGTAGAAGTAAGTAAGCCCAACTACCCAAAGTTACTATTTGTGAATTTTTATAATTCTGGGGAGAGTGATTTTATGAACCAACACCTGAGTAATTTGAAACTCTTTTTAGAAGATTATAGGTCAAAGCAATCCACTTCTTATCAAGTACTACTTATGGGTGATTTTAATATACACTTGTGTGATTCGCATTGCCTAATTGATGACTTTCATGGATATAATTATGCGAGGATCCCCCACTTTGAACATTCAGCACGGGGTGAGGGCCTAGAGTCCCTTTTGACTGAAGCCGACCTTTTTGAACCTGGCTTTGCTAATTATCTTGATCGGTGTCCCACGTTTAAATCTAAGGCCAGAGGCCCATCATTGATTATATATTTTTGTCCCCCATGCTACTAGGTAAGGTAGTCTTTTATAATGCCGGGAGTCGCCATTTAGTGATCATAACCCTGTCACTTAAGAACTGGATAAAAGTTGTGGCTTATTGGGCAAAGGAGAAAAGGACTTGATTCCTAGTAGTGTGGTAACCTTTGACCAGGGGAGGAGGCTTAGATGGTCTAAAGTTACGCCTGACACTTTTTTTATGGACTTGTGTGAGAAAAGTAAAGGGAATATTACAATATGTGCTGACCCCTCTAGTGCCAAGGACGCGGTTCTTAGAGCCTTCGATGGTATTTGCAGACAGATAGCATGTGACTTAACCGTTAATACTAAACCAAGAATTACTTGTGGTACAAGATGGTTTGATGATAAATGTTCCCGTGCCCACCGCTCCCTAGTTTTAGCCTTGAAAAATTTACCTTGTGATAGGGTTTTGATAGCTAGGTTGCGGAAGCAGTATAAGATAGCAGTTCATAGCTGGAAAGCAGAGATCAAGGCAGAGGCGTGGAATGCGCTACTATCCGTTGAGGTCCTAAAGGATAGCTCAAAATTTTGGGCAATCATTAATACCCCTTTTTTCTGTGGTGTGGATAATGAGGTACAGGAATGCAATATTACAGAGGCCCAGTGGCTGTCCCATTTTGAGGCAATGTATGCCTGTAATGAGGCTCTGGATAGCATCCCAAGGCCTTCACTCTCCCAAGCTATATCCCCACTTGTTTTTATTGAGGAGGAAATTGAGAAAGCCATAAGAGGGACTTCTAGTAATAATGCACCTGGTCCAGACTACGTCCCTGCAGATCTATATAAAAGTGAACCCAAATTTTGGGCGAAAATTCTGGCCAATGATTTTAACGCCTCTGGTTTGCTAGGGTTCCCTGTTTCATGGTCACAATCGGTTATTATCCCTGTTTTTAAAAAGGGTCAGAGAGGGAATCCACGGTGTTACAGACCAATATCCCTGATCGACTCCTCTGTCAAAATATTAGGCAAGGTGATTTTAACTAAAATTACAGACTGGGCTAACGAGAGGAAGATCCTATCTAACCTACAATATGGGTTTAGACAAGGCAGAAGTACCATGGATCAGTGCCTTAATCTATATCTATTAATAAGTAAATACACCATGGCTAAAGAAGGATGTCTGAGGATGGCATTCATGGATCTACCCTCAGCGTTTGACCTGGTTGACAGGTCAGAGCTATGGAATATTTTGTTGGAAAAGGGCCTTGATCCTTGTTTAGTAAATTTTTTGGCTGATCTTCATTGAGACCTTTAAGCATCGGTTAGGATCTCCCAGGAATGTAAATGTACAAGATCTTTTAAATCAGGCAGGGGCGTTCGTCAGGGCTGCATTCTGGCGCCCCTGCTTTTTACTCTTTATATTAATGACCTGGATAAATCCTTAATGGAGGCATCCCTGGATATTCCGCGTGTAGGAGACTGTCCAATCCCGGTTCTCCTATACCAGGATGACGCTGTCCTCTTAGCACGTACTGCAGTAGGCCTCCAGCAGCTCTTAGATGCCTTTGGGGCCTACATGCAGTCTTTGGACTTGGTAGTGAATATTGGAAAGTCACATATTATGTCACCAGGTAACAGAGCTAGAAATGCTAAATCTTTTTATTGTAATGGGTTGGAAGTGTCTTCTGTGTCCTCTTTTACTTACTTAGGGGTCCTATTTGATGACAGGTCCTCCTGGATACCCCAACAAAATTATTTTAAAAATGCAGTCATCTTATCCTCCTTAGGTTTATTAGGGTTTGCACAGCGTTTGGGGGCCAGACCTATAGAGGCCATTTTAAAGATATACAGACCAAAGTGCGGCCTATGGTTCCTCTATTTGGAGATATAAAGAGCAGTTTGGGGTTCAGATAGCTGAAAACAAATGTTTACGAAGTCTTCTGTCTGTACCACAATCTACCCCATTTTTTGCTATACATCAGGAATTGGGGTTAGGCTATGTTTCTGACATCTTGAGCACGGCTCCTTGCTTTGCTGGCTCAAAACTTGGCTAAATCCTGAATTAACCCTGAATCACCAGATCTTACGGGATTGCGCCAACTTAGATAAGTCGAGTAAAATGAAGTGGTTGTCCTATGTTAAACGCATGTTATTTAACCCCTTCGCTGCTAGGCCTTTTCCCCCCCTGTACTAAGCCTTTTTTGGGCTATTTGGGGTAGGCCCCTGTAACTTTTTGACCACATTAGGTATCCCCGCCAAATTTGCGTCCTTTTCTTACAACATCATGGGGATTCTAAAGGTACCCAGGGTTTGTGGATTCTCCTGGAGGGTTCCCAGAAATTACCCAAAATACAGCAACATTTTGGGTTTTTTTGTGAAAAATGGGAAAAACAGGCTGCAAATGAAAGCCTCTGGGTTTTTCTCTGCAAATGGTATCAAAAAAGGGTTTGTGGGGCTGAAATCACCATTTCCCCAGCTTTCAGGTAATGACAGAATTTTGTCAGAAAACCAACATTTTTTGCACAGTTTTGGCATTTTTTTGGGACATAGCCTATTTTTGAGCTTTCAACCTCCTTCAGTTATTGGTAGAAATGGGTGTGAAAGCAATAATGGGTTAGCAAAGTAGACAAAATTCTGAATTCAGCAAGGGGTAATTTGTGTAGATCCGTCAAGGTTTCTTTATAGAAACTAACAGTTAAATAGAGGAAAAAGTAAAAATTAGTTGAAAAAAACAGCCTTTTGGGTCAACGTTTTCACCTGTAACTTCTTCTAATTATGATAGCTCTTTGAAAGCAATACTCCGTTACATCCGCTAGACCTTCCTGGTTGTGGGGATATATAGGACTTGTAGGTTCACCAAGAACCCAACGAACCCAGAGTAAAAAACTGAGCAGCAATTTGTAATAGTTTTTTATAATGTTCCGGGTATATAGCAATTATTGTGGGAAAATGTATACATGGAAAAATCGGTATGAAAGACACCTATGTATTTCTGAAATAAAAACAAATTATAGAGTTTAGAAACAGTGCATATTTGCACATTTTCGAAATTGGGAATACTCATACTAGCATGAGAATTATTGGTCATTTTTCAAAATTACTTTTTTTTTACACAATGTCTTTTATTTGGAAGGGAGAAATGCATCAAAAATCAATAGGTAATAACAGTTGCTTTACAAATCTGAACTGCCCTAAGTCTCCCGATAAAAATGGTACCTCACTTGTGTGGGTAGGCATAGTGCCCACAACAGGAAATGGCTCAAAACCCAACGTGAACACACCACATTTTCACAATGAAAATGTACACTTTTTTTGCGAAGTGTCTAGCTGTAGTTTTTAAACACTAGCTCTGCCGGCACCTAGGGAAACCTAGCAAACCTATTCATTTTTGAAAACTAGACACCCAGGGGAATCCAGTATGGGGTGACTTCACTGCCTCCCACCATGTTCTGTTACCCAGAATCCCTTTCAAACCTAAAAAATTGTCAAAAAAACACATTTTTCCCACTTTTCTGCGGTGGAAAGTTCTGGAATCTGCGTGGATCCACAAATTTCCCACCCCGCGTTCTCCAAAGCCTTCTGAGAAAAATGGTACCTCACTTGTGTAGGTCGGCCTAGTGCTTGCGACAGGAAACGGGACAAAATGCAACATGGACACACCTCAATTTCACAGTGAAAAATGACCCTTTTTTGGCAAAGTGCTTTGCTGTAGTTTTAGAACCCTAGCTCTGCCGGCACCTTGGGAAACCTACCAAACCTATACATTTTTAAAAACTAGACACCCAGGGAAATCCAGGATGTGGTCACTTGACTGCCTCCCACCAGGTTCTGTTACCCAGAATCCCTTGCAAACCTAAACAATTGACAAAAAAAACACATTTTCCCCACATTTCTGTGGTGGAAAGTTCTGGAATCTGCGTGGATCCACAAATTTCTACCCACCCCGTGTTCCCAAAAGTCTTACGAGACAAATGGTACCTCACTTGTGCAGGTCGGACTACTGCCCGCGACAGGAAATGGCGCAAAATGCAACGTGGTGACACCTCAATTTCGCAGTGAAAAATGACCCTTTTTTGGCAAAGTGCCTAGCTGTAGTTTTTGAACCCTAGCTCTGCCGGCACCTTGTGAAACCAAGCAAACCTATACATTTTTGAAAACTAGACACCCAGGGGAATTCAGGATGGGGTGACTTGACTGCCTCCCACCAGTGTCTGTTACCCAGAATCCCTTGCAAACCTAAAAAATTGTCAAATACAACACATTTTCCCCACATTTCTGTGGTGGAAAGTTCTGGAATCTGAGTGGATCCACAAATTTCTACCCACCTCGCGTTCCCCAAAGTCCTACGAGAAAAATGGTACCTCACTTGTGCGGGTCGGCCTAGTGCCCACGTCAGGAAACGGCGCAAAACGCAACGTGGTCACACCTCAATTTTGCAGTGAAAAATGACCCTTTTTTGGCAAAGAGCCTAGCTGTAGTTTGTGAACCCTAGCTCTGCCGGCACCTATGGAAACCTAGCAGACCTATACATTTTTGAAAACTAGACACCCAGGGGAACACAGGATGGAGTGACTTGACTGCCTCCCACCAGGGTCTGTTACCCAGGATCCCTTGCAAACCTAAAATATTGAAAAAAAACACATTTTCCCCACATTTCTGTGGTGGAAAGTTCTGGAATCTGTGTGGATCCACAAATTTCCACCGACCCCACATTCCCCAAAGTCTTATGAGAAACATGGTACCTCACTTGTGCAGGTCGGCCTTGTGCCAGCGACAGGAAATGGCGCAAAACGTAACATGGTCACACCTCAATTTTGCAGTGAAAAATGACCCTTTTATGGCAAAGTGCGTAGCTGTAGTTTTTTAACCCTAGCTCTGCCGGCACATAGGGAAACCTACCACACCCACACATTTCTGAAAACTAGACACCAGGTGGCTTCCAGAGAGGTATGGCTTGCGTGGATCCCACAACGTTTCCTTACCCAGAATCCCCTGCAAACATCAATTTTAGCTGAAAAAATCACTTTTTTCACACATTTTTGTGTGGGAAAGTTGTGGCATCACCAGGCTCACACAAATTTCCCCCCACCCAGCGTTCTCTCAGGTCTCCCGATAAAAATGGTGCCTCACTTGTGTGGGAGGCTGCTGGAGCCGGCCTCGTGGCGTGGTCCTGTTCCCCCTCGCTAAGCCGCACGAGGTCCCATGCACCTCGGGGCTCCTCCATTTTGGATTATACGTCACTCCACGTGACCACCTACGTGACCCTGCTCTACCCGGCCTCGGTCCCAGCGAGGCCCGACATCGAGGCGCCAACCCCTGGCCCGGGGGATACCACGTGAGCCCTTCTTACTCCCGGCGGAGGGCAGTATCGATGGGACCCCCAACCATCCTTCCACACCTAGGTGCGATCGCCCCACAGCTCTCTGGGGCCTGGCGCCTCTCCTGCTGGGCATCTGGCCGCGCCCTACCCGGCCTCTCCGCCCTTCTGGGCGCAAGGGTCCGGACATCAAAGGGCTCCAGACCTATATCTGGGGAGACCCGGCAACAAGACGACAGTTGTATCCCGGAGTCAAGAGCCCTGCTGATCGGATCGCGGCTGACCCTACGGAGAAAGACTCTTCCTGAAACCACACTCTGAGCCCTGCTGACAATGTCGTGGCTCCATCGTGCTTACAAGACCTTCACGAACCTTTGGGGCCCTGCTGACGCTGTCGCGGCCCGACCTTGCTGAAACGTACCATCAGAGCCCAGCTGACCTCGTTGCGGCTCGACCGAAGCGGACCTACCACCGGAGCCCTGCTGACTGTGTCGCGGCTCGACCCTAGCGGAACTACCACCCGAGCCCTGCTGATGCCGTCGCGGCTCTCCACGTCCGAGCCGCTCTGAGACCAGCACCCAAGGTCTGGCGCAGAGCCTTCCCGTACCTTGCTGGTACTAAGACTGTCCCGCTACCCTACCCCTCCAAGGACATTGAGACTCTTATTGGATCACTCGATCCCCCTGTAAATATTGAACGTGCTCCTTTTTATATAAAGAACCAAGATAAGCAACTGATACAGAGTCCTGTGTGGTGGTGTTACTGGGCCTAGTACGATCATAGGAGAAGGACCTCTCCTAGGAGGCTTCTCAGCGGCGCTCGGCTATAACTTTGCGGTAGGAAGGTGCCCCGGAGTAGTCCCCCCGACTCCCCGGAGGTCCTCTCTCCAACAGAGGCCCAAGTACCCGCGACAGGCAAGGGCCCAAAACGTAGTGAGGCGACATCAAAATTGCCTATCTCAAAACCACCTGGTTTTGCAAGGGGGGTCACCTGGGTTTTTGGCCCCGTACTCGGCGGCCATCTAGGGAAACCTACCAAACCCACACATTTCTGAAAACTAGATACCCGGCGGCTTCCAGGGAGGTATGGCTTGCGTGGAGCCCCCAACGTTTCCTTACCCAGAATCACCTGCAAACCTCAATTTTAGCTGAAAAAATCCCTTTTTCACACATTTTTGTGTGGGAAAGTTGTGGCATCACCGGGCTCACACAAATTTCCCACCACCCAGCGTTCCCCCAGGTCTCCTGATAAAAATGGTGCCTCACTTGTGTGGGAGGCCCAAGTACCCGCGACAGGCAAGGGCCCAAAACGTAGTGAGGCGACATCAAAATTGTCTATCTCAAAACCACCTGGTTTTTTCAAGGGGGTCACCTGGGTTTTTGGCCCCGTACTCGGCGGCCATCTAGGGAAACCTACCAAACCCACAAATTTCTGAAAACTAGACACCCCGCGGTTTCCAGGGAGGTATGGCTTGCGTGGATCCCCCAACGTTTCCTTTCCCAGAATCACCTGCAAACCTCAATTTTAGCTGAAAAAATCACTTTTTTCACACATTTTTGTGTGGGAAAGTTGTGACAGCACCGGGCTCAAATTTGAGTGAGCCCGATGATGCCACAACCTTCCCACACAAAAATGTGTGAAAATTTTGATTTTTTCAGCTAAAATTGAGGTTTGCAGGGGACATCATTCTATTGCCAAACAACTATATCAAACCATACAGACAAGGCAGTACACTATTAGACTCACTGTTGCTCCCAAAAACTCTTTTTAGTGTGATACAATCTGAAACATGAGGGCACACACAGCCCAGGATTAGAAGGACAATCGGCACAGTGCAAACGACTCTCCTTCCCCACACCTCTTCGCAAGCAGACTCTACATCTCTTATAGGGATTGTTTTTTTGGGGCGTGGGAGGAATTAAATCAGGAAAATGGCGATCTTTCAATCTAGCCACATCCTCCACCACTCCAACTCTAGGAACACTTGCCTGTTCCACAACAACAAGGCTTCCTATCACAGACTGCTGAAACTGAACAAAAGTCAACTTTGACTCAGGAGAACACTCCTTGTACACAACAAAAGCATTGAAAGTTGCTAAATTGAAGAGATGGATGGCCAACTTTTTGTACCAAATGTACGCCTTACGAATAGCAGTGTAAGGTTCCAACCTCTGATCTACTCTATCAACACCACCCATGTGCTTATTGTAGTCTAAAATGCACACCGGTTTGCGTACTTCAGCAAACTGACCCCAAACAGCCACAGGTGAAGTACTCTCATCATGGATGGTAGTCAGCATGTACACATCCCTCCTGTCCACAAATTTTACAGCTAGTAGTTCATCACTACGCAAGGAACTGCACTGCCCCCTCTGAAGTTTTTTGGAAACAAGCTCTTTTGGGTAACTTTTACGGTTAGAGCGGATTGTGCCACAAGCAAAAGTGTCCACTTTGAACAATTCCTTAAACAATTACACAGCAGTGTAGAAGTTATCAAGGTACAAATGGTGGCCTCTGTTAAACAGTCCTCTAGCAAGATCCCACACAATTTTCTCTGAAACTCCAAAAGTAGACGGACAACCAGAGGGGTCAATAGTGGAATCCCTCCCAGTGTACACACGGAAATTAAAAACATATCCTGTCCTACTCTCAGACAACATATACAGCTTAATTCCATACCGTGCCCTCTTGCTAGGGATGTACTGCCTAAAAACCAAACGGCCCTTGAACAGGACCAAAGACTCATCAATAGATATTTCTTTCCCAGGAGTATAGATCTCTGAAAATCGATCTACAAAGTGATCAAGTACAGGCCGAATCTTAAAAAGACGGTCACAGTCAGGGTGATCTCATGGCAATGCCAAAGTATTATCAACAAAATGCAGCATCCGAACCACAAGTAAATCTCGATCACGGGTCATAATCGCAGGAAATATGGCTGTTGCCATCAAGGGACTGGTAGACCAATATGAAGCCATGGACGGTTTCCTTATCAAGCCCATCAAAAAAGTCAAACCCAAAAACTTCTTCATCTCATCCAGATTTGTGGGAGTCCACCGGGTAGCTCTAGAGTGGGGCTTAAGTGTGGCACCGTGGTCCCTCAAAAACTGTTCAGCATACAAATTAGTCTGCTCAAAAATCACAGCCAAAAATACATCATCCATAAACAACTGAAAGAACTGTATAGGCAAAAAAAATTTACAATCCATTCTACACCCTGCATCCACACTAAAGGCAGGCAACACCGGTTGCACCATGTTTGGATCAACCCAGAGTCCAGCACTTCCAGTAGGAAGCCTTGCAGCCTCTGGGTGCAATGCCGATGTCTCTTGCTGCACCATCGGCACATCAGTATCCCCCTCTAAAACAGGCACTTCTTCCACACTGGGGGTACCTTCATCCACACTGAGAGTATCTTCATCATCCGATGATTCCATGTGGAGAGAAAACTCACTGCCTGAATCTTCCCCTCCCTCCTCTCCCTCAGACGCACTGTCAGTCTCATAATCCTGCTCAGAGGAAGATTCAAGCAGCATACCAACAACCTGCTGAGCAGTCATTCCACGGCTAGCCATAATCCTTACTAATAAAGGTAACTTGTCAAACAAGTCAACAACAAACACTTTGAAAAATAAGTTATAAACAAAATGCCTCTTTATCACAAAGACCTATATACTCCAAAACGATACCACTCACTTGCCAGAAGCAGCTAGACTCACCACCACCTACTCTGCACAGCCACAGTAAGGATCAACAATATCCCACTAAAAAAGAAAAAGAAAAGACAATTACACATAAGACAATACAAAACACATTGCAAAGAATTACATGCTCAAAACACTAACAAAATATGCTGCCATTACGATACCACTTACACAAAAAATTCATGCATGCATGACAATAATACTCATTTGGAGTAAATACAACAAAAAATGTTTTTCTTACCAAAAAAAGTCAACTAAGCAAAACTGCAGAACAACCACTGCCGAAACCGCAAACAGGAATCAAAAACTTTACACTAGAATAAAAAGGAGAAATAAAACATTACAATCACATATACAAATAATGCGCTAGTCCACAAACTAACCATAATGGGGAGCGACCCTTGCCCGAGGGGCTGCTCCCATCAACAACAAAAACAATCCCTGGTGGCCTAGTGCGCAAAAAATAAAATTAATTGTTTAATCTACCATTCCCAGGGGTCAGAAACGGCCAAAATAAATGCTCCCCAGAGGGGAGCAACCCTTGCCGAAGGGGCCACTCCCCAAAAACATATTGCTCCCCCAAGGAGAGCAACCCTTGGGGCCACTCACTAAAACAGATAGGGCATTTAAAAAAAAAATCATACTGACCTAGTGGGGCCACACACAACGGTTTTTAAAAAGAATAACAAGGATCTGCCCCCCCCCCCCCAAGGGGGACAGACCCAGCTACACAATTTTACACACCTAGAGACCCTTGCCCAAGGGGCCGCTCCCCAAAACAGATTGGGCAATTTTTTTTTTTTAAACAAACAAGCCACACACACCTTGTTTTTATAAAAATGAAACGGATCTGCCCCCCCAAGACGGGCAGACCCAACTTCTAAAGGTTCCCCTAAGGGGAGCGACCTTTCCCAAGGGGCCGCTTCCCAAAACAGATTGGGCATTTAAAAAAAAAAAAAAAAAACAGTCCCAGTGGGGCTACACACATCTTTTTTTTTTAAATAATTAAATGGATCTCCCCCCCCCCCCCCAGTTGGGCAGATCCAACTTCTCAATGTTCCCCCCAAAGGGGAGCGACCCTTGCCCAAGGGGCCGCTCCCCGACACAAATCTCGCGCAGTGACATAATTATGCAGAAAATATCATATAAATTATAATTAGTGAGTAAAGAGCAGCAGATTTATATAATTCATTCAGCGAACATTTAACTATTGTAGCTGTTCTTATTCAAATCGACAAGCTTGATTATGAACCATAAAATCTCAATATTGAGAAACAACATTAAGCCCTGTATGGGCATGATTAAATATTGTTATGGCAGCTTAAATAAGAAACAAACTATGCTCTTACTGAATTTTCTTTCAAGTTTTCAAAACTTAATTAACAGTTAATTCAAGAACAAATTTGCATTATGCATTCCATAGATCATGATTAAATAAAGTTTTACACACAGCTAAGTGGGAGTGATCTAGCCCAAATGACATGCCAATTCTTCTTCAGTATTTAAGCCATCAGGGGCAGTAGTTTGAAGATCGATTATAAAGCGGGATTCCAATCGTCTTAATCTAAGTTCTCGATTACCAATCCGATCACTAATTGGTATATGGTATAGACAAAAAAATGTTAATAAGTTTCTGTCGCTGTTATGATACTTTGCAAAGTGTCTAGCCACGGGGTACGTGAAATCCTGGTTTTCAATGGCTCGTGCATGTTCTAAAATACATCGCTTTGTGGGATGAATCGTACTACCAACGTAGTGCTTGTTACAAGGACATACCAAGCAGTACACGCAGAAGGGCGTATTACAGGTCAAGAACTTATTTATAATCCTTGTTTTTTTCTTGCCTGGGATACTTAGGTGCAGATTTATAAGCCCTGTGCGCCAGATTTGCGCCGCCGTTGCGTCACATTTGTGACACAGCGGCGGTGCAAAGCCAGCGCCATGCTGCGGGCTATTTACAACGTGACGCATCTAAGATGCGTCACGTTGTAAAGCTTGCGCCACATGTGGGCGTACCTGCACAGGGGGGGGGGGGGCGTTCCGGCGCAGGAACGCCTCCGAAAAGTGGCTGGGTGAAATCTACAAGATTTCACTCAGTCACTTTTCCGGCCATGCTGCGTCAAAACCCTGCGCCTGCTTGAAGCAGGCATAAGGATTGATGCAGCATGTTAGGGATAGGGGCACCCCGAGCCTTGCTGTAGCTGCGTCGCGGTTGCGACGCAACTCCAGCAATGCGCCAACCTTACGCCGGCAGATGCGTAACGCATCTGCTTTTCCTTGCGCCACGATGCACCGCATTGTAAATGCGGCGCATCTGCGGTGGCGCTAGGGCAAAGTTGCGTGACGCATATTTCCTGGCGCATCCATGCTGATTTGCAGGGATGCGCCAGAAAACATAAATCTGCCCCTATATGTAGAGTCCTTTTTGCTTTGTCTACATGCCTTGCATTTGCAACAAGGAAAGAAGCCAGTCAAATTACTAATACGTGGGACAAATGGTGTAGGTTCATAATGGCTTTGCACTAGCTTATCCTTTAGGGATTTACTCCTTCTAAAGGTTAATTGTGGATATTCTGGTAATAAATAGCCTATTACCCCATCTGTTTTTAAGATATGCCAAGTACGGTAAAGAATCTTTCTCAATGGACCAGTTTCATTCGAGAAGGTAGTGATACATCTACAAGTTTCCTGTCCTTTCTTGTTACTGTCCTGTCTAGTCCGTAATAGAGATTGCAGTGGAATGTTATTAACTTTAGTGAGAGTTTTGGTCAGAAAATCCGGGCAGTAGCCCCGCGATTTGAATCTTTCAATTGCTGCGAAAGACTCATGCTGGAAATCAGAGTCTAGAGAACAATTTCTCTTAAGTCGCAATAGTTCCCCGTAGGGGATACTGTTTTTTAATGACTTTTGGTGACTACTGTGTGCTTCAAGAACTGAGTTACCTGCAGTTTCCTTCCTAAAAAGAGTTGTGCAGATATTACAATCTCTCACAAATACTTTGAGATCTAAAAAAGATACCTGTGAGGTACTCAGATGTCCACTGAAACGGAGATTCAAAGTATTATCATTCCATGCTGCAATGTAATTTTCTGCTTCTATTTTGGAACCTTTCCATAGAATAAACAGATCATCAATGTATCTGTGCCATGCAATGACACATATGGTCCAATGATTATACCGCTCGGCCCAGGCCACCCGCTTCTCCCACCAGCCAACGAACAAGTTTGCATTGCTGGGGGCGAAGCAGGTGCCCATAGCCGTCCCTTGGATTTGTCCATAATGTTGCTTATTAAATAAAAAGATGTTATTCATTAAACAGAATGAAATAAATTCCATAAGCATAGCATTATGTTCAGTGAATTGCAAAGCTCTTCCCTTTAAAAAATAATGTACAGCTTGAACTCCTTTAACATGTTCAATGCAAGTATAAAGACTTGTTATGTCTAGAACAATCATCAGCATGTCTGATTCCCATGGTATGTCCATAATGTTTTTGATAAAATGAGTGGTGTCTTTGATATATAGCAGGGCAACATGAACACGAATTCTGATAGAAAGAAATCAATATACTGAGACATGTTTTCTGTAAGGCAACCCTTTGAAGACACAATTGGGCATCCCAGTGGTCTGGCTGCATTCTTGTGAACTTTCAGCAGATGATAAAAGGTTGCCGTGACAGGATAAGGACACGTTAAGAACTTAAATTCATTATGGTTGAGCATCCGTCGGTCAAACCATTTTTGAATAAGTGCATGATATTCATTAATACTTTCAATGTACTCAGCCTTAGAAATTGGAAGGTAACATGTCTTATCCGAAAGTTGTCTTAATGCCTCATCTTCGTAAAACTTGCGTGTCATTAGCACCACGTTACCTCCTTTATCAGAGGGTTTGAAAATTAAATCAGGGTCACTCATTAATTGTGATAGAGCAGTGCGCTGTCTTGTAGTAAGATTGTTCTCTAAATTCCTCGATGTTGTGAGTCTCAATTTCACCAGATCTTTTCTAACAGATTCTTCAAAAATATCAATAGTATCCAGAGGAGACATAGGTAAATAGGTAGATTGTGGTTTAAAGTCCGTTCTTGGTGCTTTCTGTTCTATGCCAAAGCTTTTTATGCAGGAAACATCCTGAGTCGCATTTGGTGCGTCATCATTAATCTGGCTAGATAGAATTTGTAAAGTCCTAAGATCTTCCCCTGTAAGAGCTACTGATGAACTTGATGATACAGTGTCTGCACTCGATATACTTGATTGATCTCCAGTGCCGTGTTGTACGCCCTTCAGCTGGAAGAATTTTTGCAATTTTAGCTTCCTAGTAAAAAGATATAGATCAATGCGCGTTTGTGTGTATTCAAATCTCTTAGATGGGCAAAAAGTCAGTCCTTTCTTCAATACAGTTTGTTGATCCTCCGTTAGCTTTTTCGAGGTTAAATTGATAATAGTTAAGTCTTCGCTAACTCCTATTTCTTGGACCCCCTCTTGCTGCGGGTTTGTCCCGTAATGCCTTGACCTTGATCTTGATTGAATGCGGCCACCCCGTCTCAGTTTCCTGCCGCATTTTGTCTTCTCGTTGTCTGAGTTCTGCCTCGTCCCCATCATTGTCGCGAATTCCGCATCAGCTGAAATTCTTCTAAAAAACGACTCTGTACAGAGGAGGGCACTGTGATGTCCGCAGTGTCATCGCCCGATTGCTCGGCGTCTGTGCTCACATTCGATTTCGAGGTGTCTCGTGTTTCTATATTGTGGGGTGCTGCATTTTTTATTGCTTTACGAGGTCCATCAAATTTCCGTGCGAAAGTAAGTATTCTGCCCTGGGCGTTAGTCTCTAGCATTTCTGTTAAATTTGGTATGTTTCCTTGTCTTAATTTTTTCCTGATACCTGATAAGGCGTTCCTTCATGCCTTGTCTCAATTCGTCTTTTGTCTTGGTGTCCGGATTCAAAGCTATAAGAGCTTCCAGCTCTTCAATCTCTTAAAGGCATTTATCTCGATCGCTCCACGCAAATTTAATTAATATTTTTAGCATACCCACTGAGGACTCCGTGGTGTACTCCGCCCATTCCTCAAGGAGCGCCGGGTCGTGATTTTCATAAGACGGAATAGTATATACCTGTATATGTGTATATATATATATATATATATATATATATATATATATATATATATATATATATATTATCTACTGGCGTCGCCAGTAGATAGTTATAGTTAGGACCGTGTTTCCATAGGAAATCCGCAACATTCTATTTGGAATAACTTTGGCGTCGGTTGACGAATCCTCGCGAATTTTTCAAAACTAATGGGGCGCTACGCTCCGCTCCTACCCTGAAAGTTTCGGGGTGATTCGTCAAGCGGGGGCTGAGAAAAAAGGGGGGTCCCAAAACGCGTTTTCCCCATGCATTTTTCCATAGGACCTTTAGACACAGCTACAGCCCGAACGGCTGAACAGAATTATGTGAAATTTGGCAGAGAGGTAGTCCTCAGGTCAGGGATGTGCCTTTTGCAGGTCTTGTGTAAATCTGTTCAGTATTTCCTGAGAAAATAGCATTTAAATCAATATATATATCTGTGAGCACGCTCCGTGCGCTTACCGTAAGCTTACCGTACGCGCACGGTGCCGTGCGCGAGCGCGATTCTGATTGGTTGTTAGATCAAAGTAAACATTCGAATCGGTCGAAATCAGGAAGTGTCGGCCGCCATTTTGTCTCTCGCAGTCTGATGGGGTGTAAAACAAAGGTGGATAACGTGAAAAGGGGGCAGGCTGGACAGTTCCTGACCCCCTAGCCTTTGTCAGGGGGTCTCAGAAGGACCCCCAAGGGCAAAAAATTAATTTAAATTTTTTTTAAAAAAATCGCCGAATGCGCGCAGCGTACGCGCACGGCGTAAACGGAGAAATTCCGCGAAATTCGCGTAATTACGCGTGCCGTGCACGCACGGTAAAAAAAAATTTCAAAAAGGAAAGCTTAAAAAAAAAAAAAAAAATTGTGAGGTAAGGTTGGCTCTTAAAAGAGCCGTTGGGTTCATAGAGGGATGGAGGAAAGAAAGAATGGGAATATTATGAGCGTCTACAAACGTGCTGGTCTATCTTATTGTTAATAAGGGGAACACTGGTCTCCCCAAAAACAATAAGACCAGAACACGTTATACACCTCATTACAACCCTCCCAAATCAAGGGTTAACGTCCAGAGGAGCAGAAGAAGGTGATGCTCCCACCTCAGAGGAAGGGCTCAGCTGAGCTGCCGATGATGTACTCGGCTGAGCTTCTGAGGCTGGGCTCTGGTGACTTACTGAAGAGTTTTCTCCAGTATGTCGAGCAAAGGTCCTGGGATGTTTATCCCTAAGGTGTCTCATCATAGAGTGATTTCCAAAGGAATACTTTTTCCTAGGATTTCCTCTTGATAAAACACGGTCACAAAGTGTGCAAGTGACCAGTGGAGCATTGACCTTTTTCTCCCCCTCTGGAAAAGTAAAATACTCCCACACAAAAGAATTCTTCTGTTTCCTCCTTCTCTGGATGATGGTGGTGCTGCTAGCCTCACTCTCAGAAGAGGTCTGCTGTTCTGCCATTGTATCCCAAAGACAATTCAGCTCCTGTTCCTAGAGAATCACAAGCAGTAATGAGGGGAATGGGTGTGGTGTGGGAAGTTTCTGGAACTGAAAGTAGTTTCAACCAATGAAAAGTGTTCTTTCAAGCAGTAATGAGGGGAATGGGTGTGGTGTGGGAAGTTTCTGGAACTGAAAGTAATTTCAACCAATGAAAAGTGTTCTTTGTGGATCACATGACCTACCGTGCGCGCCTACGGAGCGCGTACGTAAGATGCACTCGCGCATGCGCATTACACACCCCTGCGTAACCGCGACATTGCTTCCGCGTGTACGCGTACGTCACGCACGTATCATGTAAGCGCGCTGTACTTATGACGTGCGGAGCGCGTAGCGTCAGCTTACCGTACGCGTATCCTATTACGTACGCGCACCGTACTTATGACGTACGGAGCGCGTACCGTCAGCTTACCGTACGCGCACGGAAAAAAATGCATAAAAAAAAAAAAAAAAACCTTTCCATAATGCAGGATATAGTACATATATTATTTTATACATAGGTTTACAAAAAATCTCCAAAAAAAAATTGCATTTAAAAAACCGTACAAATTCACTGAAAAAACCATGGGTTTCACACATGTTATAGTTAGCTGTACATTTCACTCGTAAAAAACCAATGAAATTCCCCCGTTATAGTTAGTGCAGGCAACTATAACTCACGCGACCGCAATCCTCTGTTGATGCTAATACTGTATCTTTAGCTATACATATATTACAAATATTTATTTTTTATAAACACACATATGTCATCAGTGATGTAATATCTGACATCATCAGCAGAGGATTGCGGTCGCGTGAGTTATAGTTGCCTGCACTAACTATAACGGGGGAATTTCATTGTTTTTTTACGAGTGAAATGTACAGCTAACTATAACATGTGTGAAACCTATGGTTTTTTCAGTGAATTTGCAAGGTTTTTTAAATGCTAATTCCTAACTATAACGTGTGTGAAACCCATGGTTTTTTCAGTGAATATATATATATATATATATATATATATATATATATATATATATATTCACTGAAAGAAAACATAGGTTTCAGGAACGTTATAGTTAGTTGGACATTTCACTTGTATAAAACCATAGAAATTCCGGCGTTATAGTTAGTTCAGCTAACTATAACTCGCGCCCCCACAATGCACTGCTGATGACGTCACATATTACATCATTCATGACATGGTCAGTGACATCACTGATGACATGTCAAATGACATCACTGATGACATCATCCAGTGACTGTGTGTTTCTGTAAAGTTTAAATTTGTTTTATATATATGCCAAGCTGTATTGAAGAATGAATGGGTGTATAAGTGTCTGTATGGAGGATTTAGTAGGTACGTGACTAACTGTATGAGTGAGTAATTAAATATGTCTTACTGAATGCATGGGTTAGTGAATAAACTGAGTGAAAGTCTGTATCAGTCTGTCTGTTGTTGTGTAAGCTGCTGCATGGGTTGGTGAGTAGTTGCATGAGTGTCTATATGGGTTATTGATTGCTTGCCTGAGTATTTGTATGGCTGCCTGAGTGTGTGTGTGGGTGGGTGTGTGTATGGGTGTGTTGGTGAGTGAATGGATGTCTCAGTGGTACATGTGTAAGTAACTACATATGTAAAAGGCAGTATATGTGAGTGATGGTGTATATAAATAACTGTATGTGACAGTCAGTAATTGTGAGAGTGGCTGCATGGATGAGTGTGTATTTGTATCAGTGAGTCTATAAAAGACTAATTATGTGTTAGTATCGGCATGAATAAGTGAGGTGGTGTCTGTATAACTGTATAGGTGAGCAAATGGAAGTATGATTGATTCTTTGCAAGGGGGGGCAGACCCAACTTCTAAATGTTCCCCCCAAGTGGAGCAACTCTTGCTCAAGGGGCCGCTCCCCAAAACAGATTGGGCAGTTTATTATTCTTTTTTAAACAAACAGGCCACACACACCTTGTTTTTATAAAAATTAAACGGATCTGCCCCCCCCCAAGGGGGGCAGATCCAACTTCTCAATGTTCCCCCCAAAGGAGAGCGACCCTTGCCCAAGGGGCCGCTCCCCGACACAAATTGGGCCGCAAAAACAAACAGGAACAAAAAAACAAATGCATTCCTGCTGCACGATCGCGCCCCAGGCGCGATCGTGCAGCGGGAATGCAATTTTCAAAAGACATCAGAGGAAAGGAAAACTCTTTCCTTTCCTCCGATGCCTTTGAAAATACACCCCCCACCCTCTACGAGGCAAAACTCACCTCTTACTTTCCCAACGCGCTGGAAGCAAACCTCCAATGACGTCAGCGCGCCCCGCGCGCTGACGTCATTGATGACGTGGAGGGGGGCGGGGGGAGGCATCGCAATCGATGTCCCACAGGGGGAGCGCCAGCGCTTCCCCCGTGGGTGGGTGTCACGACGGCTGGGAGCCGTCATGAGCACACGCCCACTGTGTGCCATGACGGCTCCCAGCCGTCGTGAGCAGCGAAGGGGTTAAAATAGGGCAGCCTGAATTATTTGAAGTACCCGAAAAGATCCAGAAGGAGGATGTGATGTGGGTGAAAATGAATTTCAAGAATTTATTGATGTCGTAACGGGAAGAACAGGAGCTACGCAAACCTTTAGTTAGTGCTCACTTTTTGATAAAAAAAACTATTCTTATTGAACCCTACTTGGTAATTGTGAATAAGCCTTTCCATCGCTGGCTCCTAACTAGGTTCCGTTGTAATCTGATTCATTTTTCACTTGGTGATCTTCTGAGGTGGTGTAAACCTGAGGACACAGTACCCTGCCAATGTGACAATTATTCACCTCAGGATACCTTACATTTTATGATGTTCTGTCATTTTTATACTGATATTCGTATGAAGTTTTTGATACCTATTTTGAGAGGTAGGGGTTTTTTACAGGTCAGACCAGCATTATTCTATTTGTAGATGCTGAATAATCCATGGGATGTTTTCAATATTGTGTGTTTTCTGGTTGGTGCTATGAGACGCAAGAAAAATAGAAACCCGATGATGAATTTTGTTTAAACCCTATTGATAATATCTATGGAAATTTTAAATAACTTGGATACGATGATTCCCAAGTGATATTGTTTTTTATACATTTTGCTCATAAGTTTTTACTATTGTCTGTGTCTGTTGTGTATTGTACTATTATGATTTTAATTAATCTAATAAAGTGGATTGACTGACTGACTGATTATCTGCACACGAGCAACTATGATCTTATATGATGCATCCACTTTTTAACATATACTACTGTATATATATATATATATATATATTCACTGAAAAAACTATAGGTTTCACACACATTATAGTTAGCTGGAAATTTCACTCGTACAAAACCATTGAAATTCCACCGTTCAGTTCAGCTAACTATAACTTGCGCGCCCGCAATCCACTGCTGATGACGTCACATATTACATCACTCATGACATGGTCAGTGACATCACTGATGACATCACTGATGACATCTCAAATGACATCACTGATGACATCACTGATGATGTCATCCTTTGACTATGTGTTTCTGAACAGTTTTAATATGTTTAATATTTTTAGGGAAAGGCCTGTTGAAGAATAAGTGGGTGTAAAAGTGAGTGAATGGATGATTTTGTAGGTGCATAACTGACTCTATAAGTGAGTCATTAAATGTATCTTACTGCATGCTAGTGACTAAACTGTGTGAATCTCTGTATGTGTGTGTGTGTTGGTGTATAAGTGGCTGCATGGTTTTGTAAATAGCTATATGAGTGTCTATATGGGATAATTATCGGTTGTCTAAGTATCTGTATGGGTGCCTGAGTGTATTAGTGGGTGAGGTGTGTGTAACTCTGTGCATAGATGTATGAGTGGGTGATTCTATGGGTACATGGTTTTAAGAGTGCAACTGTGGTCGACTGTATGGTTGGGTGAGTGTATGTAAGGGTGTGTTAGTGATTGAATGTATATCTCAGTTGTACATGTGACAGTAACTACATATATGAAACACAGTGAATATGTGTATGAGAGTATTTATCTATCTATATCTGAGAGTGTGTGATTGCGGGACTGGCGGTATGGATGAGTCTGAGCATGTACTAGAAATTGAATAAGAGTGTCAAAATGTTTTAGTATTTTTATGAGTAAGTGAACTTGAGTGTGTTTAACTGTATAGGTGAGTTAATTGGACTGTGTTTATTTATTCGCACAACTGACTAGGTGTGTCAGTACCTCAATGGATGATTGTTAGTATGTGAGTGTCTACATAGGTGTATAAATGCATATGATAGTCTTGTACGGAGTGACTGTAAGTATAAGTGACTGTACAGGTGAGTGAGTGGAGGTGCATGTAGATCTAAGAGTCAATGAGTGGGTATGTAGTTATTGGTATTGGAGTAGCTATGGTTTTCACAATAGCCGTCTTGTTGCAGGGATTCTGCTTATACACAGAACTATGCGTAGAACCCCAGGACCTCAGTGAATTGTGGTGTACCAGAAACTCACCTCAGAACCCAGAACCCAGTATCCGGCTAGCATAAGTGTCCCATTTGTTATCCGAGATTTGGCTTGGCGATCCCAATGAAAAGACAACCCAGAACAAGCTACTCAGTGTACTCTCAGGAATGGTGGGAATCGGAAATACCTGTTCGTATATTATTCTCACATCAGTCCACAACAAGAATCAAATGAGACACGGTGAAAATAAAAAGAGTTTATTTTTATAGACCACGTGTCCTAAGATGCAGTACTTTGGCTAATACAAGCAGACAAATGATTATAATCAAAACCATCAGCATCGTTACAATACCATAGAATATAAAAGGAGTGATCATGTTATAAATGACAGTGGATACTACCACCTTCCCTTTACTAAGAAGCTAATATTATTATTATGCTAATAAAAGGTCTCTTAGGCTTGAATGGGGGACCCCATACCTCAAAGATCAGCTTAGTGAAATCACATCACAGGAGCATCAGGAGTCTTCTCGCAGGAAGGCTCGTCTTCGGTCTGAATATTAAACATGATGTCTGCAATATTAAAAGCACCAACTTTCAGGTATTCGCAGCTGCCTGTGTGTTATAGCTAAATAGTGGGTCGATCAACCTAGAGTGGAAAACATGCATTGTCTAACAACCCAGACTGTTTGTTACACCATGTACAGACCAAGGTCGCTGCGCAGAGCTCGGGATGGTAACAGATTGCTTTTGTGTGAGGCAAAGCGCGAGTCAGCAGTTTGTTTAAACAATAACATGTAGACGCAGTGTCGTGTGCAAAAGCAGCAAGATGGCTTTCTAACATCTAACGTGGTTATGCTAACTTAACAATGTATGTACGTATTAAGGGAGTCCTTACTACATGCCCCCTTGATCGAAACACTAACCAGTAGGGAAGAAATGAGAGAACGCAGAGTTCAAATTCGACAGAGCAGAACAAGGCGTATTCAATTTCGAAACCAAGTATCGGTTAAGAGCAAGTTCGAAAAGAAAAAAGAAAACGGGAGAAAAAGAAAAAAATAAAACCTCAGAAAGGGAAAGGAAAAAAATGAAAAACCGCTGGTTTGGCCAGCAATCCAAAGTCACCGGTAATGTTCAAGACATGGGAGAAAAAACATAGTGGACGACAGTTCACTCAATCCATGAACGTGTATGCAGCATACGTGGCAACTGCTTCCAACAGGAAATCGTTTGCAGAGCCACTAAAAGTTTCAGCCATCCAGTTAAGCAAAGAAAAGGAACATACATGTTCTTCAATGAGCAGAGCCTCTAGCACCATCAGAGGGCAACCGACGTGTTCCTCCAGATAACTCATATTCAAGAAGTCATAGGCAGCCCTTGCGATGTCCCAATTACCCAGGATTCCATGCGCCGCACCACAGGCCATAATCCGAACACCAGAACAGGCAAACTCGTGAGACACTAAGGGCCTCATCAGTCGATCATAATCCGGCACCGGAAACACCGTGTTGGTTAAGCACAAATCCAGAGGCCATTCAAAGGGACAATCTAGGCAGTGAAAGACAGGTTGCACGCAGGTGAAGTAGGAATACCGGAAGGATAATCCATACGCCAGGCTCAAAGTCGCCAATGGCAGCGTACCATAATATTCAAGCATCCTGTCACGAAGAAGACGCAGACGGGACAGGTTGTCGTGTGGCACAGAAAAAGCAGCCATTTCATAGTATGAAAAGTAAAAGTAGCACACCTGCCACCAGCGCCAGAATCAGCGGGACACCGCCAAAGACGCTCGAGAAAATAGAATGAAAAAATGCCGGAATCACACCAAAAATAGTTTGGAAGGAGGTCACGAGGCCTGAGCCCACAAGTTTAAAAAAATGAGCCAGGCCGGTTGTGGACGAGGCATTGAAAATTGTTTGGATCAAAGCGCCAAAATGCAGGGGGAGGTCAGTATTCAAAAGCGCCTGCACCTCAGTGCGCGTATTTGCTACGTGAAGGACAAACGTTACTCGGGAGGAAGTCAATGGCACCTCCTTTTGGGACAATAGAGCTCTTATTCTGCTCATCTTGTTGAACTCTGCTTTCAAGGTCGGAATCGAAGGCCAGATGGAAACATCCAGCCGCCCATGCGGGGGAGGAAATAGAACACTATTGCAGCAGACTACTCTCTGCGATACAGTTACTATATATGGGATTCCCACTAACATCCCGCAGCAAGCTTCATTATTCAAAATCAAATAACTACCGTTTGCAAGCAGCGTGAAAGATGGTGTAATCACTGGCACTGGGATACCTTTGAGGACGCAGGCCAAGTTCGGGGCGTGTACATTGCATGCACCGTGTAACTGAATGTGCCTACAAACTACAGAATGATCAGGTGTCGAGGTACACTCCTCACCTTTCAGATAAACCTCTGTACCGTCTCTTGTACATCTATACGTAAAAGGGAGGGACCAAACCTCATGTATGAAAGCTGTACCCAGCTGTTCATATCTACCCAGAGCATAGTGTTTCATACAGGACGTAAACTTAAAAAGCGCGAAAGGGAGCGTGATCAACCCATGTACTAACCACACGGCTGAATTTAATTCCGCCACAGAGAAAGGTAACGGCTCCAATTTTTCAATGTGTAACAATGAATATGTAGCATCTTTCATGGACATGAACTGCTGCTTTACAGTAAGGTTAAAGGGAAGGAATAATGACGTCGTATTCAGATAGTCCCAGGGGACTTTTCCTGCCTTTAACGTTTGTAAAGTCCATGCAAACTGCATAACAGAACGCAACTGGTTTTGACCATGATACAACACAGACATATCATCATGTACAATATGAACAATTGAAGAAACTATATTGTCTAATGTATAAATTCTGGAAGAAAGAGTGTTAATGCTGTTATCTATAACGGCCAATACCTTTTCCATATTTGCTTGATCAATAGCTCTCAATCTGGAAGCCGCCTCAATTTGCGACAATTTCCATACTTCGTTGTAAATAGCATACACCCACCTCTTGGATCTGCCACCCACTGGACCTTTAACAAAATCATTCAAATCTATTTTGTCATGTAATCTTGATAAATGAACTTTGACAGATGCCAAGGTGGAATGTCGCAGCCAGGACTGACATAATTTCCCTACAGAGTAGGTAGTTACTGTATGAGATGACTCAAACCGAGGGTCTACGCGTTGCTGCGTATACCCCGGTTTCAGACCTAGAAAACGACGTTGACAGGTATCAGAACACCTTTGCCAAATTAACCATCCTTCACTACTAAATTTCGAAATATTGAAAGATGAATTAGAAACCAATGACTGCAAAGCAGGAAGGGACAGATCTGTGTGGTTATCCCAATTTGGGTAAGCGCCCAGATCTGGAACAGAAGGGGAATTTAGTTTTTTAGAAGTGGCCAATCCAAAACAGGTGGTCTGGAAGATGGTCAAATTTAAAAACAACATATGATTTGGTACAAGACAGGCACGATGTAAAGCTTCAGTTCCCTGAACCTGCCACGGTTTGGAACCCCAAACCGATTTAAGATCAATTGTAGCCTTCCACAGATCATAACCTTTGATTGACAACTCATCCATAAAGGACTTAGAATAGAGTAATTTGGTGTGTGTCAGTCTAACCTTCGAGGCAGACTCAGGCATCACTTTAAAATAAAAGGATGCCGGGTCGGAAACACTGAAATCAGTAAAATAAGTATACTTATCAACTAATGTAGGTGAACTGCCGAAAGAGGGGGTGGGACAGTGTTCCCATTGGGTAAAATTTACAAAATTACGAAATGTGTTCGCTTTATGCAGGAAGTGATTGCCATAATGCTGAAAACAATACTGTTCTGCATAGTTAGCCGCATTTTCATATAAATCTTCTGCATCAAAAGCGGCATAATATTTCAAATCTGAAAACAGTGCTTCAATGGCATGAACATCCCAATCATCAGAACGTATGTTCTGCTTAACCACATCACCCATAGAAACACGAAATACATTAGGTACATTGATGACCTCTGTAGGACCATGAATTTGGAATTTAACAGCATCCCACGCAATTCCATCCAAAACGGGCCAGGCAGTAATATTCACAAAAGTCTGGTCCCTTTTCATGATGTGGGATGAGGAGAGGGGGGCCAAAGTTCCATTTATAAGTCTAATTGTTGATCTTTCTTTGAGATAGTGGCCATCCACCAGACGGAAAAACACTATTACAAATCCAATGGACATAAACAAAAAAATACTGAAAAGCACCAGCCAGATGTATGTCCAAGGGGAAACCAAAAAATGTCTTTTGAACCAACTAGCAAAAACAGCAATGTTCGATGGGGGAGTGGAGGGCAATGAGTTAGTGTCAAAGGAGAAACGGGACTGGTCAACCGCCGTAGATTGCAAAACAGGCGAGTGACCAATTTGTAGGATAAGCATACTCAGTCTCTTCGGGCAGACCACCAGCAGGCGGTATTAACAAGGGATCAGTAACTGACTGCATCTCGATGGCAACATCAGACAAGGTGGTAGAAGCAGGAACCAACACTGAATTTCTTTGCATCGTCTGCCATGAAACTGCTGGAGTCAGACTAAGAAGTATCGGCCACTCGCTGAAGTTTGACATTGTCAATAGAGATGTACCTGTTTTCTTTGCGACCAGGAAGTGGAGGTAAAATGACTGTTCTTGTACCCTGCACTCCAAGCACTGGAACTGGTGCACGATAAGAGGGGCCGAACTCCTTCTTGTTCTCCACCTTCTCACGGACCAGGTCTCCAACTCGGGGTAGCCAGCCGACTACCGGAATCTGAAGCTCAGCATCAGACGTGGAGGGCAAGTGTTCCTTCGAAAGAGTGTCTCTGGCTTCTTGTAGGGTCTGCAAAACAGCACAGTGATCATCTACGTCAAAGGGTGCGGTCGACGCCGCCATGTCTAGACCATCAAGGTCTGGGACAAACATTCTCATTCCGAAGAGCATCATGTACGGGGTCCGCCCACCCAGAGACCTTCTAGGGAGATTATTAAGTGCACGTTGGACGTTATACAAATGGGCTAGCCAGTTCCGGCCTGTGCCTAAAACACGTGCTGTCAAAGATTGCTTTAAGTCACGGTTCATTCGCTCCACCACACTATTACCCTCAGGTCGGTAGGGGGACAAAAATTTGACTTGGACCCCCAAATTTCTCATAGCCTCCTTGTAAGCCTTAGAGGCGAACGCAGGGCCCTGATCAGAATGGAAGGTACCACACGCAAATGTTCCCACAAAGACACGCAAATCCTTGATTACAGTCCGCGAGTCAGCACTCCTTTGTGGCCATACCCAGAGAAAACGTGTGCACGAATCCACTGCAACCAAGATATACTTGTACGCAGTATCAGAAGAAAAAGGACCGCAGTTATCTAGATAAACACAACCAAATGGTTTATTAGATATGTACAACTATGTTTGTGGTGGGCGCGCAACAGTGGAAGGTTTAATCTGTTGGCAAATGTCACAATCAAGAACATAAGCGCGCGCTTGTTTATATAAACCAAACCACCAGTAACGTTGTTGTAACAGAGATATAGTAGCGGACACGCGGCGTGGGCTGATGCCAACCCCTCGTGCGCTGCTAGTATCAGAGATGGTCTGCAGTCCGCGTTGGGAATAATTCTGTCACCAACGTCGTTAATCCTCACTAACGGGACGTTATCAGGACTTAAGTGATAAAAATAACGAGAAGGAAAACCCTTCGGGTAATCACTTCCCTTCTCTGTAGCAGCAATAGCTGCCAAGATGTCATCATCAATCTTACTTTTGGATCTTGTAACTGCTGCCACTAAGTATGTAGCCACTGCGGTTTTTGCTGCCTCGTCAGCCAAGCTGTTACCGACAGCATGGACACCAAGTCGTTGGTGACCCAGAGTGTGAATAACATTCACGAGAGGGAGACGTTCTTTAAAATCTTCCACTCGAACCCAAAGCAGTTTATGCTTAATTGTGCTACCTTTGGTATCTCGATAATCATTTTGAGACCAGAACTGTAAATTGTCATTGTAGGACTGGACACAATAAAAGGAGTCACTCACTATAAGAGTAGTGACTCGGGGATCTGCAAACTCCAGTGCAAGCACCAGAGCCCGAAGCTCCGCCAATTGCGCGGTACAATCACCCAATGACTGCGTATGCACTGCATCAGATTGGAATTCACCATTTACGAATGTACCCACGAGAATTGCGCAAGCCGCAGAATAAGCATGCTTCGATCCAATCGCGGGCTGCGCCGAGCCGTCAGTGTATATGACACAATGGTATTCTTCGAGCGGGCGCAAAGACAGAGGAGCTGGATGAACGAATTCATACTGTAAGTACTCCTGAGTCTGTAAAGAAGCGTCAAAGATATAAGTGACATCTGGTGACGTCAGAGTTGTGGCCCATTGTATCCACCGTGGATGCAAAGCTTTAGAATTTGGTACACTTGCTTTTGTCACTGCCTCTAGGGCAGGATACGGTGTTACAACCAGTATCTGTTTTCCATGCGACAGTGCGCGTTCTTTAAGGATCGCCATCTGTACTGCCGTCAGAACTTTCTCGACAGTGGAAAAACGCAACTCAGCAGAGGTGTACAAGTGTGATTTATACGCAATGGGGACTGTATCGCCCTCATTGAACGTCAAGTACGTGAAACCCACTGCGCCTGGTACTATTCTTATTACCAGGTTAGTGCGATTATCACGCGTCAATAAGTATTGAGAAGCAAGAAGATCAGCCTGTAAAGACTGAAGAATAGCAGTATGTTCTAGCTGCCAGCTAGACTTCGAAAAAGAAGGTTGTACCAAGGCGTAAAGCGGCTTGATACGCTGGGCATAATCAGGAATATACGTACGTCCGAAATACAGAAAGCCCAGCAGAGATTGTAATTTTTTCAGTGTTGTAGGAGCACGCAAGCATGCGCACTTCTCCAGAAAGTGAGGAGCCAATCCCTTACCCTCATTGTTGAGCTCGTAGCCCAAAAACAACACTGTATATTCCGCGATGTGAGACTTCGCAAAATTAAATTTGTAGCCATAGTCTGCAAAACTCACAATAATATTGTCGACTCGAGACAGATGTGGCATCAGCTCATCATACGTGAGATAGATATCGTCAACATAGGAGTATGCGTCGGGGTCTATTCTCTCTAAGAGAGAGACCATGCAAGCGGAAAAGACGCCAGGGCTGTTTTTATAGCCCAGGGCTAATCTTGTGAACTGTTTTTGTTTGCCGCCCAAAGTAAACGCCGTCCACTGGGTACTCAGTGTGGACAGGTTATGGCTAAAAAAGCCATTGGAGATGTCAAGTGTCGTTTTAAATCTCTTACGCACGAGACTGTCGACAAGAGCCGAGCTGTGAGTATTTTGTACCGCGCAGGTCCGGCAATGGGAGTTTAGGTGCCGGTAATCCAAAACTAAACGGTACGAGCCGTCAGGCTTCGTTACAGTGAATAAAGGGTTATTCATAGGGGACACACAGGTTTCAATAACACCCTGATACTCCAATTGTTCAAGGATCTCATGGCAGGGGGACAACCGGTCTCATCCCACCTGAGTACGATACACCGCCGGCACAAGCGCCAGCGCCCACTCCTCAGCGTACACTTCAGCCTGGTCCATAGGCACCGTGTGCGCAAAGGACGGGAGGATTCCCTCCTCCCCTCTAGGAGCTTCTAAAATGAAAGCTGGGGGCCAATCTGCCTCCGCTAGGAGGATATCATAGGTGGTAGTCAGATTATCCCAAAAAATCCCCTTTATTGTTCGTTGTATGTCACCCTCAATTAGTAAGACTATTTCATAAAGTCTGTCAGGGGGAGCCACCCTGGTGTCAGCTGTTTCAACAGTAACCATTGTATCAGTTGCTGTCGCCGCCAGAAATGGACGCAGAGCTTGACGGACTATGGTAATTTCCGCCGCGCTGTCCAGTAGCGTCAGCGCCCATGTCCGGTTCCGAAGTTGTGTCCGCACTATCTGAGGCATACCTTGCCATCAGAGCAGCCACTTTCTTCTTCTGAAACGGGGGTCTTTGTCGTGCAAATTCGTCTTGCTTGCCTTTACCCTCAGTCTGTCGGGGTTGGTCACGTGTTTGTGGAGCACCCCAACCTTTGCCACCGCCTCCGCCACCGGACTGTGAAGCCGATGTTTCCTGTGAAGAACGAGGAGAACGTTGTTCAGAAACCTGAAATCTATCAGGAGACTTAATAGTAGTAGTATGATCACGCAGATCATAAGTGCGCTCACTACCTGACTGAACGGGAGAGGCAGGCCGAGACCCCTGTTTCTGCTGCTGCTTTCCCTGTTATTTTGACTGCCAATTCTGTTTTGGAAAGTTTGGACGGTCATCCTTACCAGAGGCTTCTGCCTTACCCTGCTGCTTAATTTCGGGAGTTTTGATCACAGGTTTAACTCCTAAAGAGCTACGACCCAAATCTCTGTACGCCGACGAGACTATTTTCGCAAACTCCCGTGGCTTATCCTCATCAGCAACTTTCTTCAGTTCATTACGAACTTGGAACTGCATAGCATCACCCTTAAGGTTACACATTATCATGGTAGCCACCAGGTCAAACTGTCCGAGGAGCCGCATGCCCAATTCTATCGCAGACTCCACACCGTGGTTATCCTGAACACGTTTAATAACGGAGGGTAGTACCGACATAGACGGAGTGCCAAAGCACTGCGAGTACGTCGCTGCAAAGACCTTGCCCCAGTTTACACAATCATCAATGTCGGGTACCAAGTCTTTAGGCAAACTAATGGTAAGGATCCTGTGTTTCTCCACAGGAGATGTATTCGGGTATACCGCTTCTATTTGGTCAAATTTCTCAGCAAGCCAAAAAGGGAAATCATCCCTAGTTTGGGGGCGCTTGCCCATAACAGAATTAACCATAACAGGACTAATGACCACCGCGTGGTGGTCAGTAGGCTGTCCCGCAACAGCAGGTGCCCCCGCCTGCACATTGCGTGACACGTACTGTACCAACGCCCTATATACTGTAATTTTTTTTTTTTTTTTAATACTTTATTCGATAGCAATGTATCATAAAAGTAAATACAATACAACATACATGGAACCATAAAATTAATAAAAAGACATATAAAAATATGCCTAGTTTTCTTAAGAAAGCTAAAAATACATAAAAAATAGAAACATAAAAGGCTCAGATAAAAACAGACATCCTAAGGCACAGCAAGGGAGAGCACAACAAATGTAGAGAGGGTATTTCATTTAGTGGAAAATTGCATAGAATTACAACCCAGAGCTACTTAGTTCAATAAGCTTAGTTCGTATTTGCCATGCTTTCCCAAGATATTTAGCCACCCCACAAATTACCAATAAGGATGTGGTATCCGTTGTTAGGATACGGAGGGCCACAGACGACTGCCTAGTTCCCAGACCTCTACAAACTGGGCTCAGCCAACATTTTCTGGGCGTCTTATATGCTTTGCAGGCGAACAGGAAGTGGCCCAATGATTCAGAAGGGTTAGAGCATCCCGGGCAAGTTGTGTGGTGGGTTTTATGGTTTTTCCAGCCAATTGTAAAAGCGTTCAGTGGTAAGGTACCTAGCCTCATTTTAAAAAACAAAACTCTATCCCTTGGTGAGGAGATAAAGTCAAAAAATGGTTCCCACTTTGGTGTTGGCTTACAAATCAGAAATGTATCAGTTAGGGAGCCCAGCTTGGGGTTTTTCAAGACCGCTGCATCTATATTTGCCCAGTATAGTTTCTTGATGATGTCTTTTTGCGGGGGCTTCTGCAAGAGCCATTCTTCTTCTAACCCCAAGCTGAGTACCAGGTCCCTTAGGTTTTTTAACCATGGTATATATATACTGTAATAAGGGCAGTGTGTAGTACACGCAATTCAGCCACCGTCACCGTGAGGTAACGGGGATGAGGCGTAAATCCGGCTAGTACCAGCCAAGTGGCCCCTGCAATTGAGAAAGGGCCCATTCTCGGCGGTATAACCGCATGGGGAAGGGCGCCATTAAACCAAATAAGATGCTGCCAAGCAGATATTGGTATTTCCTGTGTCCTATACGGTGTATAGTTCGCTGGCACGGCAGTGGCAGTGTAAGAATGAAAGGAGTTATCGTCCTCACTCACTGCCGGAAGCGTCACCCAAGAGTAGAACAACTCATAAGGATGAGCCGCATCAGCTCCTACCACAAAGATGACGTTCATACCAGTGTCCGGCACCCCATACTGCGTCAAATGACGTTTCAGAGCTGCACGGCTATGCGCCGCTATTTCTACCGCCATAAGGACAAGCTACACTCGAAGTAATCAGTAGCACAAGGGTTCAATAACCTTTTTAATGATCAAGCTTGAAGAAACCTATATCAACAGAAATAGGTAGGTTTAAATCCGTCAGACTTGTTATCCGGAAACAAGAATGAGGGTGTTGTGGACTAATATAAGCACTACTAAGGCGTTTCAACTCATAGACCAAACGTTAGGTGCGCCATGTTGCAGGGATTCTGCTTATACACAGAACTATGCGTAGAACCCCAGGACCTCAGTGAATTGTGGTGTACCAGAAACTCACCTCAGAACCCAGAACCCAGTATCCGGCTAGCATAAGTGTCCCATTCGTTATCCGAGATTTGGCTCGGCGATCCCAATGAAAAGACAACCCAGAACAAGCTACTCAGTGTACTCTCAGGAATGGTGGGAATCGGAAATACCTGTTCGTATATTATTCTCACATGAGTCCACAACAAGAATCAAATGAGACACGGTGAAAATAAAAAGAGTTTATTTTTATAGACCACGTGTCCTAAGATGCAGTACTTTGGCTAATACAAGCAGACAAATGATTAGAATCAAAACCATCAGCATCGTTACAATACCATAGAATATAAAAGGGGTGATCATGTTATAATGACAGTGGATACTACCACCTTCCCTTTACTAAGAAGCTAATATTATTATTATGCTAATAAAAGGTCTCTTAGGCTTGAATGGGGGACCCCATACCTCAAATAACAGCTTAGTGAAATCACATCACAGGAGCATCAGGAGTCTTCTCGCAGGAAGGCTCGTCTTCGGTCTGAATATTAAACATGATGTCTGCAATATTAAAAGCACCAACTTTCAGGTATTCGCAGCTGCCTGTGTGTTATGGCTAAATAGTGGGTCAATCAACCTAGAGTGGAAAACATGCATTGTCTAACAACCCAGACTGTTTGTTACACCATGTACAGACCAAGGTCGCTGCGCAGAGCTCGGGATGGTAACAACAGATTGCTTTTGTGTGAGGCAAAGCGCGAGTCAGCAGTTTGTTTAAACAATAACATGTAGACGCAGTGTCATGCGCAAAAGCAGCAAGATGGCTTTCTAACATCTAACGTGGTTATGCTAACTTAACAATGTATGTACGTATTAAGGGAGTCCTTACTACAGTCTGAAATTTTGAGTTGGTGTATCAAAATTTATATAAGGGTGGGAGAAGGTGTACTAATTCATCACATATATGACGTCAACAGTGATGTCATCAGTGATGTCATTTGAGATGTCATGAGTGATGTCATCAGTGATGTCACTGACCATGTCATGAGTGATGTAATATGTGACGTCATCATCAGTGGATTGCGGGCGCGTGAGTTATAGTTAGCTGAACTAACTATAACGGGGGAAATTCAATGGTTTTGTACGAGTGAAATTTCCAGCTAACTATAACGTGTGTGAAACCTATGGTTTTTTCAGTGAATTTTCAAGGTTTTTTCAATGCTAATTTATGAATGTTTTATTATATTTTTTATATATTTCTTTTACAAAAAGTTGCCTATGTATATAGTTATAGATTACCTGTATCCTTTAATTTGGAATGGTTCAGCTTTTAAAAAAAAAAAATTTGGATAAAGTTCAACAGCATACTTAATATCTTCTATTAACTTATAAACACGGTGCTTGCTACGTCTTCGTACGCGCTCGGTGCGCTCACTAAGTATGCATGCGTACGTTATCCGTGTGCGCAGGCATCCGTTCTCAATGTACGCATGCGTACGACGTGTGTGCTCCGCGCGCTACGTTCGCGCATGCGCGCATGCTACGCGCGCTAAGTTCGCGCGTGCTCGTGTGCAACGTTCGCGCATGCGCGCGTGCTTCGTACGCATTCGCTGCACGCACTACGTACGCATGCGTACGTTCTCTGTGTGCGCATGCGTACGCCGTGCGTTCTCCGCGCATGCGCACTACGTTCGCGCATGCGCACGTGCTATGCGCGCTAAGTTCGCGCATGCGCGCGTGCTATGTTCGCGGATGCGCGCAAGTCATGTGATTCAGAAAGAGCACTTTTCATTGGTTCATAGTACTTTCACTTCCAGATTCTTCCAACACCACACCCAGGCAAGTCATGTGATTAAGAAAGAACACTTTTCATTGGTTCATAGTAGTTTTACTTCCAGATTCTTCCAACACCACACCCAGGCAAGTCATGTGATTAGGAAACAACACTTTTCATTGGTTCATAGTAGTTTCAGTTCCAGATTCTTCCAACACCACACCCACTCCCCTCATTATTACTTGTGATTCCCTGGGAGAAGGAGCTGATCTGTTTTTGTGATACAATGGCAGAGCAGCAGCCATCTTCTAGCAGTGAGCAGGAGACTCTTGTGCCACAGAGGCAGAGGAAGCAGAAAGACTCTTTCATATGGCAGTTTTTCACTTTTCCTGAGGGGCAGAAGAAGGTAAATGCTCCCAAAGTCCCCTGCACTATTTGTAAGCGGACCTTATCACGTGGAAATGCTCATAAGAAATACTCTTTTAGTATTCACACGATGTTAAGGCACGTTGAAGGATTACATCCTGTGTCTTTTGCTCGAGCTGCTAGTGAAAACTCTCCAGCAGCTCAGCCGAGCACATCATTGGCAGCTCAGCCGAGCACTTCCTCTGCGGTGGCGCCTTCACCTACTTCTGTACCTCTGGATATATACCCTGCTTTTCGGAGGCTGTATACACGGTGCGTTGACTGTCATGCTCTTATTTCTCTTGGTGAAACCAGTATTGATCTCATTGAGAGGAAGATAGAGCAGCACTCATGCACCCGGCCATAGTTTTTTTTAATTTTTTCGTTTTTCTGTTCCTCTGTCCCTACATTAACACAAGGGCTCTTTTTAGAGCCACCTAAAATCTAAACACAAAAATTTGTTTTTTAAATCTATTTTTCGATTTTTTTTGACCGTGCGCGCACGTTTTTTTAATTTTATTTTTAAACTTATCGTTTTTTTCCCCCTTTGTGATCCTTCAGGGACTCCCTGACAAAGACTAGGGGTCAGGAAGTCTCTACCCTGCCCCCTTTCCATGTTCTCCACCTTTGTTTTAAATTGAAACACATTTCTATTGCTTGCAAATTTTAACCCTTTCCAAATGATTCCTACTTCTAACATGACTTCTACCTGCTAGCTTAGCAATAGATCATGGAATACTGATGTGACCAGAGAGGTCAGAACTTCAGCACACAATGGGGCAGATTTACAAGCCCCTTGCGCCACTTTTGCATCACTTTTAACATGGAAAAAGAGACGCAAAAGTGGCTCAAGGGTCTTGTAAATCTGCCCCAATGTTTCTAATCCAAAGAGCAAGATTGCTTAACTTTTCAAAACTAACAGCAAATCCAAAGTAATGTTCAGTAGGAACACATTTTTCTGAATTAATACAAAACATGCTTTTAAAAATGTAAACATACAGCCTAGTTTTGAGTGTTGAGTGGTGTGAAACAGCCAATGTGTTGTTTTTAATAAAAAAAAAGTATGTAAGCCTCCATTTTCCAACTATCTTTCATTTCATAAAGACATTCTACTGAAAGACACCTTCTGAGTGCATCCAGGTCTACTCTTCACTCCCTGAAGTAGACTGCTGTTCTGCAATTTTCAAGTAAAATTGATACCTTTTCATCTCCTTGTCCCAGGAAATAAGAAGAAATAGTGAGGGGAGTGGCAAGGCTTTTATAAAAGAGACGGTGTACATTTCACAGATGAAGGGAACAGAGTCTTCCTCTTGAACTTTAAACTCTGCATCGGTACTTACTTATAGGTACCCTAAAACTCTCAAAAAAGATAACGGCTAGTTTTAGAGCCAACCACCATCAAAACACTTAAATTTGATTTTTAATTCTTTTTTTTTACGGGCATGAGGATTAGAAAAGGGGGTAAGGGAAAGTGAGAAATGGAGAGGGAGGGGATGGAGGGATTTATGAAACTGGAGTGAAAGAAACGGAGTCAGGATGTCAATGAGCAAAGCAGAGTGAGGGAGATTGAAGGAAAGAATGCAAAAAGGAGAAGGGGTGTGAGATACAGACAGGAGGAAATGAAGTAGGAGAATAGGAGTGACTATGAGTAAAGGATAGTGACAGTTACGGAAGGTGAGGGAAGGAGAACGACGGAGAAGGTTAAAAAATTAACATAGATGGAAAATAAGTGATGGAGAGAGGAAGAGTGGTAGAAACAGAGGGGCAGATTTATAACAAACTAACGCAGCACGGTGCAGCAAGTAATTTTGCTGCGCCGTGCTGCGCCGTGCTGCGTTAGTTTCAAAGCACAGAGATGCAACATATTTACAAGAATTTGTCGCATCTCTATGCTTCCCCTGCGCTGGTGCGAAAACTGCAGCCATGCGCCGGCGCAGGCTCCCTTGCACCATGATGCAAGGGTGCCTGCCTGGTGGGGAGATTGTTCTTGTGCAGGAAGGGACACCTTCCTGCACAAAAACAATCACAAGAGGCTTTTTCCTGTTTCAATGCGTGCTGTAGCATGCAGCACGCACTGAAACAGGAAAAAATAAAGAGAAATGAAAACATTTCTCCTTATTATGCCTCGCTACGCCACCTCTAGGGTGGCGTAGCATTCACACACAACTTCAGACCTATGATTTCTCGTAAATCAGGAGAAGTGTGTAGTTCTATGAGTGTTGCGTGGGAACACAAACAACAACAGCCATAGAATACCCCTTCAACGCACAGTGCTGCGTGTGAAGTGGCTGTATTTACGAGGAGAGGAAAAGTCACGCAGGGTTGCTTTTCCTCTCCTTGTAAATATGGCAGAGCCCCCTGTGCCCCCAGTACGTCATGAAAAGTGACGTAGTGATGGCGCAGGGGGCTTGTAAAACTGCCCCAGAGATGTTAAGGAAATTAAGGGTAAGACAGACAAAGGGAGAGAGACAGAAACAGAGAGTGAGAGCAAGGAACTGAGAAGGAGTAAGGCAGTTAGAATGACTGAGACATATGGAGACAGGGAGAGAAACATGGTTGAAAAAATAGTGATGGAGGCAGTAAACCTAGGGGAGTAGTAGAGAAGGAGTGAGGGAGTTACGAAAGAGTTGTAAAGCAAGAAGAGAGAGGGAAGAGGAATGAGAAAAGCAGAGTGAGGAGAGGTGAAGAAAAGGGAGCATGAAAGGGAAGGTGTGAGAAATACAGATATTTTAAACTTACCTAACCAATAAAATAACTTAATTAGAAATAAATGGGTTTTTTTTAATTGCAAGTAAATTGGATTACATTTCCTAAATTTTCTTTCAAGATCTGAAAAAAAGAAAAAAAGTATTAATATTCAACAATACATTTTATTAAACAGTACATGTTTTTTCATATTTAACAAAGCAATTTTTTGCCCTTTTTTTGCTGTTTTCAGAATGTATTGAATTTCACTGAAAATAGTGATATCAATTGTATTCATCATTTAACAGCGGGCAAAAAAAAACCAATCTGAAAGATTTTTTAAAAAAGCCCTGAATGTATCCTCACTAAAACATACCTTGATAGAAATGTCACAAATATATTAAAAATACCTTCTAAGAACAATAACTATTTGCAATAAATAACGTCTGTAAATCTTGCTGCTTAAGCACGTACACCAAAATAATATCTGTCAAACAAGTCCACAATTGTTACCTTTACCTTTCCATGAGGCCAAATGGTAATTTTAAAATCCTTTTTAAGTGAAATATCCAATGTTAATCCTATAAAATTGAAATAATGGTTTCTTCAGATGCTGAAATTTGTATCTAAAATTTTGGTTTTAGAAAAATTAAGTAACAATTTGGTAAATCATAAGGCAAACGTTGCTTGAAAATCAATTGAGAATCATTACACAGTGTCCATCCTTTTTCACATTTAAGATAAACTGTGTAATGACCAGAAGTTATAGAAGGTCCATCATGAAAAATTATTGCAACTGCAACAAAAGTTTTACCTGATATTGATAATTGATTTCCTACAAACTTCTTTAGTAAAGTTTCCAATTTTGTTCCATCTGCTCTACAACGTTGTATCATTAAAATTACATACTGTCCATATTTCTTAAAAAATAACGTTGATAACATGTCTGATTTACATTGAGAACATTCCATGTTGTGATTTGCATCTTTAACTAATTTACTAAAAGTCACTGATTTACTCTCTGGTAATGTTAAATGTATGAACCTTTCAGAATCAACAGTACTGCTGCATGTGTTCATACAGTTTTCACAACAATGTTCCCATTTATATGAGACACCAAATATATTTTCTATTTCTACCCCTTCATCTTCCAGTACCATAAGCATATACATTAAAAATTCCTGTGCATCTTGCTGGACATCTTGTGTAAACTGTGTACATCCAGAACATACATCTAAAAGATTTCTAACATCAGAAGCACTTTCTATTTTAGTTTTATCATTACTCAGCTTCTCATAAAGGAGACTCAGCAGAGTGAGGAAATATGAATTTTGTGATCAGTTATGTCCCCTATCGTAGACCCCAACGGCTCCATGTGCATGCTATAAGTACATGTATGTTCCCTCCAGTTCCAGTTTTGAAGACGCAAATATATGTGCGTCCACCGTCAACATGTCCTCTTTCAGATCCGCCATGAATGGGTCAGATATTCCATTCCTAAGTATGAAAGGCCACCGACTTTATGTGGTTCACTTTCCACATTTTACAGATTCAGGCGAGTAGGCCCAGAATTCTGTCATCAAGCCTTTTCCTGCCTTCTGCCTCTGAAAGCTCCAGTCTGAGCCTGCATCTGTATCCTTGAACCTTGTCCTACTCCCTGCGCGGCTAACGGTGCCTGATCCAGCCTGTTGCCTGCCAAAAACTGTATTTCACCTTCAAGATTATCTGCTTCGCTCCTCATCCGATGCATTCCTGTCTAGTAGTTTATGTAAACATTCCTCCAGCTACCGTGCAAAGGGCCAGGCCTCGCTGTCCTCATGCAAGTAATTCATAGCCCCTGTTACCATGGAATATTCCTACCCCCTCGCATCTCATGTAGACACTTAGACGCTTGTACACGCACTAACAGTCAGTATAGAATAGATTCTATCCTAGAGACCTCTCCTTTTGGATAACACAGTTCTTTAAACATAGGATATTAGATATGATTTGGGATTAGGTTGACATGACCCCCAGACTTCTGTCTCCACATGTAGAGCTAAATGTCAAGTCCCCTTCACCCTCTAGTTGCACGTCAATCACACGTCATGCGGCTGCGCGCGCATCTCTGCCAAATATTTCTGCTGACATTGCAGGATTCTCTTATGGATCCACCCACTTGTGACATCATGTATGATGACGTTTATTAAATTCCACCCATATGTCCGCCTCTATTAGTTACGTATGCACATTTTATCTGTATTATCAGCTGTTACGCCTCCTGCATCTGTTTCACTGTAATGCATTTTCTATAAAACTGCTTATCTGTCAATAATGTATGCCCTTCCTTCCTGAACTTTCGTGGTGATGGAATAGAAAGCCTGCAATTCGAATTGTATTCCTTTGTATAGGAATAAAGCCTTTTTAGAACCTCTAATACCACGGATTCTGCCTCTTATATTTACTGAGTTATTCTTACTAGACTTCACCGCATAAAAAATAGTACCGGTAATGAAATATTTACCACATAAATTGGCGCCCGAACAGGGACACTTTCTCATCTCACGCGCCGGCGGTGCGTTGCAGGCCCGGTCTCCTGCCACGGCTGAACGGACAAAAACGCGTACCTGCAGGATTTCCTGTATCTCCTTCCGGCCAAGCGGAGGCGACTGAGGCTGCGATCAACACCCAGACGAGGCGGTGAGAAGTGCGAAGTATCCCGACCAGAGCCTAGCTGAGAGAGCAAGATCCGAGGTATGCAGAGGCCCACCAGGTTCCGAAGTTCCGAGTCCAGTCGAGTCGAGTCCAGTCCGGTCCAGTTTCAGTTCCGTTCCGAGGCCTTCCGTCCCGAGCTACCCGGTGAGTACCATTACCGGGGAGGCAGTTAACGTGCACATAGTCTGTGCCGGTCAAGACGGGTTTGGGTACACAAATCCGGTCTGCACTGTTTCAGCAGTGTATCTGTACTGTTTAGCAGTATATATAGTATGTCTTGCATATAAATAAGTATTATCTAATGTCAGTATTATGTCAGTAACTAGTTTTCTATTAGTTAGTTAAATGTTTTAATACGTTCTATATATTGTGGTGTGAATGATTGTTCCTTATTGTGTTTTATTGTATTACGTGTGTTTAAGGTTAAGTAACCAGATCTAAAAATGCCGCTCTTTTCGAAACTAAGACAGATCAAAACTAGAAAAGGGGTACTCGAAGAAGCTGTTCCCATCCCACCTAGGGACACTCCAGGGTACTTTATGTATCATAAGCATGGCCTAGATGCCGTATTATTTCTTGATTTATGGGTGGACTACACCAAAGAGTTACCAGAGAGTCAGAGATGGCCCGCAGCGGGGACCTGGGATGCAGATTGCATCATGAGAGTAGAAGAAGAATTATGGAAAAAGAAAGCCAGACAGTCACAGAAAGATGCCATTGAATTATGGCGTAAAGAATCATATAGACGTACAGAAAAAGCACTCAGACAGGAAGAGAGAGGTAGAGAGAATTCAAATAAAACCCGAGAAAATCTATTACTTGAGGAAGGTACCCGAGTAAAATCAGAACAAGTAGATAGACAAAGAAACACTCTTATGAATGGTATGTATCCTCTTCTGGCCGAAGGGTTACCTAAGGCTACCCCGGAAAAACCAAAAGACTTAACTCCTCCATTGCTCCCGATAAAAGCACATCCCAAAACACATCCCAAAACAGCAAAGGACGTTTTCCTTTCCTCCTATTTAGATGACGTAGCTCCCGAGTATGCTAATGCCATACCACACACACCGCTTGCCGATGGTGTTCAACACCAAGAGCATCCGTCTGTATCCCCGCAACTACAAACTCCTACGCAAGTCCCAACAGGTCCGTCCGTTTCTACAGTTTTTCCCACATCTACAATCTCTATCCTACGTCCAACGAATCATTTCGTGCCTAGCACCTCAGATGGTGCTACAGGAGGTACGACAGACATGTTTGCCACCCCGCCGCGAAATAAACAGACCCTTAGAGATTTAGCACTCCAACGTACACCTCAATTAGCAACATCCGACATGTTTAAAGAACAGCTTGTGGATTGTAGATACGACCCAGTACCAGGTAGACAGGACAAATTGCTCATATCATCACTACGTATACGACGAGCTACATTATATTTAATGACGATACCAGGAATGGGTGAACACCTAGACGAAATATATCGCTTTGTCCAAACAGGGCGAGGTCCAGAAAGTATTAACGAAGCTATGGAATACCAGAAAGTGGATGTCCAAAGACAACTACTACGTTTTTTCATAAATTGCGTAATTAGGAATCAAGAAAGGCCTGGGGCAGATCACGATACCATGCAAAGACTTGCCAAATGGGGTCAGAACATATCAGAAGAGAAACACGATAGACAGGCGTGTATAATCGCCATGTGTCGAAAGATCCGCAAGGAAGTAGAACGAATACATAAAGAAAGACGAGAAACAGACAGAGTAGAATCAGAAGAAGAGGAGGAGCAAGAATCAGAACAATTAGAAACGATAGCTTATGTAGGTAGAGGAAGACCCCATAATAATACTAGAGGCTTCAATGATCCGATACGTTCGATACGTCCAGAACATAATAGACATTTTCAAACCCCTATGTTAAATACAAGATCCCCTGAACACCTATTCCAAGCCGCTGATAAACTACTCCGAGATCGAAGTGGATACCACATGCTCGATTCCATGGACGAACAAGAATTAGCCAGGTCAGCAGTACAATGGGCTGACAGTCCCAGCGAATACAATGATGATGTACTTGCACACACGTTTCTGAATCTCGACCCATACGAACAGCGTTTAGCTAGTATATACATGATTCAACACCTCCTTATATTATATAAAAGCCAACACTCCGATCCAGGACCCTTACCTGACATATTGACAGAACTACTCACGAATATATGGAGAGGGTCAGGTACTGATTTGATTAAGGAAATTCTAGAATTTCGAAACCAATATTTAACTTTCGTATGCCCAGAACACGTTCCAGTTCCCATCATGGGAAGAAAAATGTATCACATAGATAGACAGAACCCGTTACGCGAAGTACACCCAATAAGAGGTGACGATAATAACTTTACACGCGTGTTTGTGTACACGCCTATAACTAAACTGGAATTATTAGAAATGAAGAAAGTAGTACCCAGCCATGACAAGGATCCAGCAGGTTTCCACCGTGAAATAAAAGACATGTTACTCATGGGAGAGTATACCTACCCCGACATTATGAAAATATTAAAAGTCCTATTACCCGCCGGTGTTTATGAGAAACTCAAAGAAAAGGAATGGGAGGTGGGAGACCAAAAGATAGAGTGGACAGCATTAGAAAACGAAGAAAGGGCCCGAGCTGCAGGAGCAGGGCTTGGGGAAAAGACTACAGCACTACCAGGATTACTAGTGCAGGTACTGCCACGTTTATTAACTACGAAAAAGGAAGACTGGGGTGCAATATCAGCCTGTAAACAAAAGCCAGATGAAGACACTAGTGATTTCTATTCCCGATTTGAAAAATGTTTTGGTATAAATAGTGGCATAAAAGCAAGTAGCGAGTCATATCCACATCTGTTTGTGACAAAATTAGTTGAAAATTCTCTGCTGCAAGTTAAGAATAGAGTATTGAAATTCGAAAGTACCTGGCAAGGTAATACCCCATCACAGATGTTACAGATGTTACAATATCACCACAATAGAATTAGAGAAGAACAAGAACATGAACAAAGACGTATGAAAGATACAAAAATGAAAATGCTTGTTGCTCAGTCAGTTCCAGCCGATGGTCATCAAAAGGGTGATTCCGCAGGTCCAACGAAAGGGACATGCAACTATTGTAAACAACAAGGTCATTATATACACGATTGTCCAGTCCTGAAACATAATATTGCCACAGGTAGAACACAGGAAAGACCACGTCCACCTAGAAAGGATCAGAATCAACAACAAATCCCTCAGCATGCACAACCTAGGTTAGCTCCGCAACAGGCAGCTCCACAACAGATCGTAGCACCACCACAAGCGCAGCCTATTGCTGCAACACAAGCAACGACACAACAGATGTATCAGTATGCACAAGCAGATTATCCCGATTATCAGCGATACACATGAAATAGCCTAGAGAGGGAAGTTGGCTTACCCCTTATCGAGGTTCCTGTAGACCAAGAGGGACCTTACGTACATAGTGAACTATTAGGGGAAGACAGAAAGTTTTTACTTGATACAGGGGCAAGCAGAACCACTATAAGACGCAGTGAAGTTCCAGGGGCACCCCTCTCAGGCTCACAAAATATTTCCCTTGGATTCTCAGGAAAACCTATTATCAATGACGTAACACAACCTCTTCCACTCACGGTTGGTCCATTGACACGTACTACAGATTTATTGCTTACTAAATCATGTCCAGAAAACTTGTTAGGTATAAAAACATTGAAAGCTCTAGGAGCCATAATATGTTGTTCTCCGGAAGGAGTACGACTATTTTTACGTGACTTTAAAGGTCACTACGTGTCCAGAGACATGGATCACCGACTGCAGAATTTACCTACACATTTATGGGCACAAGGCCCCACTGATGTTGGTTGCATGAATATTACACCATATCGTGTCACACTAAAAACAGGAATAGTACTACCACGAATGCGACAATACAAGTTACCACCAGATGCTGTAGTGGCTTTGCTGCAAATCATTGACGAGCTTATTGCACAAGGAGTGGTTGTCGAAACCGACTCCAATGTATGTAATTCCCCGATAATTCCGATTCTTAAAAGAACGGATCCAAAGGCACCACCAGTGTATCGATTAGTTATTGATCTGCGCGAATTAAATAAATGTATTGTACCACAATACCCTGTGGTCCCAGATATCTCTTCATTACTCACCGCTATTGACTCAGAAGCAACGTTCTTCACTGTAATTGATCTCAAGAATGCTTTCTTTAGCGTCCCAATAGATCCGGAAAGTCAATATCTGTTCGGATTCAGTTTAAATGGACGAAGTTTTAAATTCACACGCGCACCTCAAGGATTTACAGAAAGCCCCAGCATCTATAGCCAAGCCCTGAAACGAGAACTTGACAGTATCCACATGCCCGTTAACACTGCCTTGCTTCAATATGTCGATGATCTGCTGATCACCGCCCGAAGTGAACATGAATGTGAAAAAGCGTCACTGACGGTTTTAAAATTTCTGGCCGACAAGGGGCACAAGGTGTCCCCTTCTAAGCTGCAATTCTGTGTCCAGCGAGTTGTTTACCTTGGACACTCGCTGTCCAAGGAGGGAAGGCACCTTACACCCGACCGCATCCAGTTAATTGCTAACATGTCACCACCCAAGACACAAAAGGAGGTGCGGGCTTTTATAGGCATCACTTCATACTGTAGGCAGTGGATCCCTCAATATGCATTTCTAGCAAAACCACTCATCCAGTTGACAACACAGGAGGCAGCCACATCGACTGTCCTCCCTTGGACTCCAGAACATACACATGCCTTTGAAAGCTTAAAGAAAGCTTTATGCCAAGCACCTGTTTTAGCAACACCATGTTACAGTAAACAGTTTACACTCTTTGTTACAGAACGCGAAGGTACTGCCTTGTCAGTACTCACTCAGGAACAAGCAGGATCACACAAACCATGTGCTTATTTCTCTAGTACATTAGATCCAGTAGCTCAGGCTCTTCCTGCGTGCCTGAAATCGGTGGCAGCAACAGCTTTAGCAATCAGACAAAGCGATGCCATAGTGTTAGGACATCAATTGACAGTACAAGTACCACACGCAGTAGAGGTTCTCTTGAACCGCACACAGACACAACACTTGACTATAGCGAGACTCACCGGTTACGAATTGACATTGTTTCAGCCACACATAGAAATCAGACGTTGTAATACGTTAAATCCTGCCACACTGTTACCAGTGGGCGGAACAGATCCATTGGCACATGATTGTGTCGAAGTCATTACTATCACGACGAAACCCAGACAAGACTTGACAGATATCCCTTTGTCAGATCCAGACTTGACATTGTATGTAGATGGGTCATGTATGAGAACAAGTACAGGAGAGTTAGTGGCCGCTTACGCAGTCACAACAGACACTGAAGTCATTGAAACAAATTGTATTAATACTTTGTCAGCTCAAGCAGCAGAGCTCATCGCTCTGACACAAGCCTGTATTCAAGCCAAAAATAAGAAAGTCAACATATACACAGATTCACGTTATGCATTCGGAGTCGTCCATGACTTCGGCGTACTGTGGCGAGAGAGAGGTTATTTAACTTCTCACGGTGCCCACATCCAACACGGACCCCTCATTCAAGCCCTATTAGACGCGATTCATCTGCCTACTACAATATCGATTATGAAATGTAAAGCCCATACAAAAGTTACCGATATCATTTCTCAGGGTAATGACCTAGCTGACAGAACAGCTAAACAGACTGCTCAGAATCAGACTCATACAACTGACGCGACAAAGACAATAGTTCCGACACCAACACATTGCATGACAGTTAAGGATCCCGCCCTTGATGTAATTGACATACAGACACATGCTACGCCAGAAGAAATAAAGAAATGGACTGAATTAGGAGGGATCCAAACAGATCAAGGATGGATGACGAAGGAAAAATCTATATGGTTTCTTCCCGACTCCATGGTTCAAGTCATCATTAACACAATACATAGTCCAGCGCACCTAGGAGAAAAAGCTATGCTAGACAGCATTCAACACATTTGGTTCAACAAACACTTGCGAGCAGCAGCTAAACAAAAAGTTCGTACCTGTATGATATGTTGTCAGTTTAATCCAGGTAAAAGCATCCCCGTAGAGCAGGGTGGATTTCAATCTCCCGATCATGCTTTTGAAGTCCTCCAGATGGATTATATCCAGATGGAACGATGTCGAGGATTCAAATATGTTCTCGTAGTTGTCTGTGCTCTTTCTCGTTGGACAGAAGCCTACCCGGTTTCAGATTACACTGCCCCGACTACTGCCAAACAGTTAGTTCGAGAATTCTTCCCACGGTACGGTTTACCACGTGTTGTCTACTCAGATAACGGCCAGCCGTTCTCATCCGAACTAATGAAACACGTTTCCCTTTTGTTAGGCTACCAATGGAAATTCCACTGTGTCCGACATCCCGAGGCAGCAGGTCTCGTGGAACGCCATAATCAAACTCTGAAAATTAGATTGTCTAAAATATGTAGGGAAAAAGGTGTCGATTGGATAGTAGCCTTACCAGTTGCGCTCTTTTACATGAGAATGGTAGCACATTCTCAAACAGGGCTATCCCCGTACGAGGTGATCTTCGGTAGACCACCAAATATGTGGGGGACGCCTATACCTCGCAAAATCACTGATGTTGACTGTAATATGCTGACAGATTACCTGGCTTCCTTGATGTCTGCACTACAATCTTGTCGTTCACAGGTAGCCGCAGCTTTTCCCGATAATACTGAGGTGAAGCCCCATGACGTGGTTCCTGGCGACCTGGTTCTGGTCAGGAATTTTGACCGAAAGACCCAACTGGAGCCTAGATGGACATCGCCAAAATTGGTTCTACTAACTACAAGGACAGCCGTGAAGATCGAGGGACGTAAAGGGTGGTTGCACTCGAGTCATATCAAGAAATTTTATGGACTACCATCTAGTGTGAACTCTCAGCCCTGCATTCCCTCACAGACAGACTCAAAGCTCCCCTTGGCTGAATTAACAAATTCTGAACTTTATAAACTGAAGTTAAGGTCTAGCAAGTCAGACAATTTGATTGTTTAAGTCCTCTCCAAGGTGAATCGGTTGAATTTGTCTCTGACATGTATCCTCTAGACCGGAATAGAGAAAGAAATCATCAGATGCAGCTTAAAAAGCATGCGTATTGTAAATCACTTCGTAGTCACTGCACAGTAACATTATTAATTTTGTTTTTTCTAAGTCTTCTGATCATCATTGTCAGCATACTATTGCACATGTATTACCCTATTCTTAAGCGTGCTTACAATGTAACTGCAGAACATTCTTTTAGCGAATTACCTCCGCATGAGTTGTCCTATAGATTTGCGCTGCGCAATAACACGTTCATTAGTATGTTACATCATTCCCGTCAAACCAGCAATGCCACCAATTGTTGGATATGTGGCCGACTCCCTCCCTATCAGAACTATAAGGGAGTTCTGCCCCTCTTTCCATATCCGTTCACACACAATGGCTCTTGTGGAGCATGGTTTAGTTTGATTAATTCCCTAGATTCAAATTCAGTAGTTTATCAAGACAACTGGGTATGGGGAAACCTAAACCTAGTTTTACTTAAAGTCTGCTACCCTAACAAGGAGGGACTTCCCAAAAGAACAGGAACTGATTTAGAAAATGAAGTATATGGATTAGGTAATTTTACACTTAACCTCATGATCCTGAACGTTGAATCTGAAGCTACACCAATCTTGCCCGCCATGTCAGTATTCCCAGTAAAAGGGGAATTATGTGTAAGAAAGAATGGTTCCATACACATGGGCCATAGTAAATGCACCACTGTAATAAAATTCAGTGATCAAGGCAAGTCTACATTTAGAGCTTCCCGTCATTCCTACTTCATATGTGGCCAGACCGCATATATACGTCTACCTCTAGACTGGGATGGTACCTGTTACATAGCATTCCTTCTGCCACCTGTTTTCCTAGCTCCTCCTGATTATCATAGAAATACCCATTTAGTACACAATAGACAGCAGAGAGATCTCCCAATTGTCGATTACACTGAAACAGCATGGGAGCAACACACAGATTTCAATAAAGGTTTCTTTCCCTATATAGGTACAGTCACTAATAGTAAGCTGATACGTAGATTAACTAGAACCCTTGAAGCAGTAGTGAACGAGACTACTTCCGCCTTAGGCAATTTAACAGAAGAGCAGTCTGCTATGCGGATTGTTGTGCTTCAAAATCGTCTTGTCCTTGACGTCATCCTGGCCGATAGGGGCGGAGCTTGTAGGGTCATCGGATCAAGTTGCTGCGTTTTCATACCAGAAAATTCGCCATCAGTATATAAAGCCATAACTCGCCTTCATAAGATTATGAGCCAGATACACCAGAGTCCAGGCACCTGGACTTGGTCCGGTTGGTTTTGGAGCGTGTTGTCAGCCTGGGGATGGAGAATCCTATCCTTCCTAGGTATTGGCTTTCTCATACTATTCAGTTGCTGCTTATGTCTACAATGTGGGCCAGCGATTTGTGGTCTGTGTGCCACATCGTGTATCCCACATCCAAGTTTTCGTTCGAGATCCCGGAAGAAGAAAGAAGAACAAATGATGCTATATGAACAGATCGATGGATTGATGAAGATCGATATCTCCTAAGGGTCCGTAGGGGACAAGGAGGGAATGAGGAAATATGAATTTTGTGATCAGTTATGTCCCCTATCGTAGACCCCAACGGCTCCATGTGCATGCTATAAGTACATGTATGTTCCCTCCAGTTCCAGTTTTGAAGACGCAAATATATGTGCGTCCACCGTCAACATGTCCTCTTTCAGATCCGCCATGAATGGGTCAGATATTCCATTCCTAAGTATGAAAGGCCACCGACTTTATGTGGTTCACTTTCCACATTTTACAGATTCAGGCGAGTAGGCCCAGAATTCTGTCATCAAGCCTTTTCCTGCCTTCTGCCTCTGAAAGCTCCAGTCTGAGCCTGCATCTGTATCCTTGAACCTTGTCCTACTCCCTGCGCGGCTAACGGTGCCTGATCCAGCCTGTTGCCTGCCAAAAACTGTATTTCACCTTCAAGATTATCTGCTTCGCTCCTCATCCGATGCATTCCTGTCTAGTAGTTTATGTAAACATTCCTCCAGCTACCGTGCAAAGGGCCAGGCCTCGCTGTCCTCATGCAAGTAATTCATAGCCCCTGTTACCATGGAATATTCCTACCCCCTCGCATCTCATGTAGACACTTAGACGCTTGTACACGCACTAACAGTCAGTATAGAATAGATTCTATCCTAGAGACCTCTCCTTTTGGATAACACAGTTCTTTAAACATAGGATATTAGATATGATTTGGGATTAGGTTGACATGACCCCCAGACTTCTGTCTCCACATGTAGAGCTAAATGTCAAGTCCCCTTCACCCTCTAGTTGCACGTCAATCACACGTCATGCGGCTGCGCGCGCATCTCTGCCAAATATTTCTGCTGACATTGCAGGATTCTCTTATGGATCCACCCACTTGTGACATCATGTATGATGACGTTTATTAAATTCCACCCATATGTCCGCCTCTATTAGTTACGTATGCACATTTTATCTGTATTATCAGCTGTTACGCCTCCTGCATCTGTTTCACTGTAATGCATTTTCTATAAAACTGCTTATCTGTCAATAATGTATGCCCTTCCTTCCTGAACTTTCGTGGTGATGGAATAGAAAGCCTGCAATTCGAATTGTATTCCTTTGTATAGGAATAAAGCCTTTTTAGAACCTCTAATACCACGGATTCTGCCTCTTATATTTACTGAGTTATTTTTACTAGACTTTACCGCATAAAAAATAGTACCGGTAATGAAATATTTACCACAAGAGAACAAAATCTTTTTCCATGATTTAGTATTATCTGCTCTTGCAAAATTTCAAGATAAAATACAACATTCAGCACTACATTTGCGTAGCAGTTGACACCAGAGCTATTTTCAAAATGACAACCAACAACCTCTTCAACACTGTCCTTTTTCTTTTTGCTTGCAGTCACATCACTCTCTTTTTGTTTTCTCTTCTGTACATCCTCATTACAGATATTCTCAAATCTCCTTTTCCGACAAACAACACGTTTTTCAAACACAGGATACTGGCCTAAATGAGGAGCATAGCTTCTTCTTAATGTATTATACTCCTTTACACAGTTTGCATCAGCACTAACTTTTGAGTCATCAAAGTCTATCATGAATAAACCAGATAATGTTTTCACTCGTGACAAAGCAACATATGCCATACCTTCTTTAAACACACTAGATGCAATGTTTACAAAAGCACTATCTACAGTTAATCCTTGAGATTTGTGAATAGTTACAGCATATGCTAGAGAAAACGGAAACTGCTTCCTACGTACATATAAGTCTTTCACTAGCAAAAAACAAACTGAACAGCGACTAATGTCTTTTACCTCTTCAATCTGATCAAATTTTGTTTTTAAAAATTCAATTCCATCTTTTTGCTGGTACTTTACAAAGCCCACAACTTTACCCATAGCTCCGTTCACTAAACCTTTTTCTACATCCAAATTACTCGACAGTTCATACATACATAAAGAGTCTTTTCCAAACCAGCTGTTTGATATGTTTTTCTCTAGAGAATCCAATTTAGTTGTCAATTTGCTTGTCAATATAATAGTTATTCCTTCATGCTGTATTTTATCCACAGCTTCCAGTTTTATAATCTCTTCATTTTCCAATTTCAAAAGTTCTTGATTGAATATAGAGTATTCATGTAGTGTTGGCATTAAGCAAATTACATTATTTTTTTCAGCAATTTTCTTGTATATTTTCTCTGGAACTATTTGTTCTGTTGGAAACACATTACATAGCAATTGACTCTGTAAAGCTTTTCTGCCATGTTCTGTGAGTAGTCCAATTCTGATATCTTTGAGAATACTTGCATAATCCTCATCATTGGCTTGCCTCATATTGGTAATGAGTTCTTTATATTAAAAGTATGTCCAAATATTCACATTACCTATACTTCCTAACGACTTTTTCGTGTCTTCATGTGTAAGTGTATGGAATACTGGTTGTCCTTTAACTGGAGTGAGCTGCAAAAGATCCCCAAAAACTATGACGTGTTTTCCTCCAAATAACACGTCATAGTCTGTCTTTAGAATTAGCTGCATTCTTAAATGCACAAAGGCAAAGCATTAAGTTTGATACCATGCTTACCTCATCAATAATGAGTACTTTCATTTTCTTCAATACCCTTGAAACTTCAAAACATGCTTCTCCTGTTAGCTTGTGGTATTGTATTTTGTTCTCATGCTCTACTGGTAACATTAGCAAACGATGTAAGGTAACTCCTTTTATGTTATATGCTGCTAACCCACTTGGAGCAGTAACAACACAAGACAAAGTTGAATCCGTTTTGTTCTGTAGGTAGCTTCTAATTACTTTAATTAAGAAACTTTTTCCAGTTCCTGCTTGTCCACTCACATACATTCTGATTGGTTTAAAAGATGTGCATGAGCACTCTTTATTTTCATGTAGTAATCCGTGATCAATTTTTTTTCTGACTTCCTCATAAATTTGTTGTTGTTCATCATTCAGTTGTTGTTCCATATTTGGTAAGTTTATTAAATCTTCCTGAGCTTGATTCATAGCTGTTTCCACTTCAGTCATGGCTATTGCAGCTTCATTTTCTACGATTGGTTGTCCTAGAGGATCTTGACTGAACGTCCCAGAACTTTGACTGTCTTGAGAACTTTCTCTAGCTACTTCAGCTGCAATTGTTGATTCTTGTTCAATTTCTTCATTTAACATTTGAACATAAGTTGTGAAAGTACTGCATTCTATGCTATCTTTGCAAGCATTAAAGGAGTCTTCATAGCTCTGAAAATCTCCAAGTAGTTTGTCCTCTGAACGCCATGGTTTAAACAGCTATAAAAGTGCCAAGTAGTAAAATTCCTTTTTGTCAGTAGTGTCGCAACTCAGCTTCCGGTGATTAATCAAACTTCCTTTTGTTTGCTTCACCAAACATCCTTCCTCACCAGTGACTTTATATTTTCCATTGTTGATGTCTTCTGTGGCATTCCGTGAATAAATGTAGTTCTGCAGCACTTCATAGAGACACATGTTCTCAAGATGATGACGTCTTTGTGGGTAATATGTGTCCAACATGTTTGTTCTTAAAATGTCTGTACTTTCTGGTTCGTACTCAGCTAAATATTCAATTTCTCGAATAGATTTCAGTACCCGATTTCGCATTCCTGCAAGGCCTAAACTTACCCAAATTATTCTTCTGGATTTGGAGTACAGACTTGCAGATGATAACCTATCTGAACATTCGTATGATCCAATTTCTCGATGCGATAACATCTTTAAACTGAAACTGTATAGCTTTTTACTGACAGTCTTCTCGTGAGAAATCTCTTCCCACATTTATTTCAATTCCGTTTTCTCAGATTTTGTGATGTAATATGTGACATACCGAGCAACAGCAATAGAATTGTCAGCTACATATTGAATATCCATGTTAGCATTCCACATGGATAAAATGACTGGGTTGTAGTCATTTATGTGTTTCGACTCTTCTTTTCTTCTTAGGTTGTAGGTATTTTTCGGCGATTTTCTTGTAATAGTATGTCGCACAGCTGACATAAAACTGTTCACTCTTCCTTTTGAAAGAACAGGTTGTGGAAATCCAAATCGACATTTTGTGTAGAATTTATCTTTACTTTTGTACTTTCGTCGACAGTATTTTCCACACCGATGACTTTGGAAACGTAAAACTTGCTCTTTTAAGTTTTTTTCTTCTGTGCTTTTAGGTATAGCACATGTTGCATATTCTTCAATGAAAGATAAAACTGCTTCATCAGCATCTGTTCCAAATTTTGGGGCATCCTTGATCTACAACAGCATATGAATATGTGGAGCACCACTTGCTTGGTACTCTTTTCTCCAAAAGAAATCCAACACTTCTCCAAGAGGTGGATTTTTTTTATTGCAGATGAAGGACATCATAGCCTCAAATCTATGATTGAAATATCTGCAAACATTAACCGGATCCAATGAGCACAATTCTCCTGCTTTCTTGTATTGGATGTTTTCAATATTTGAATTTGCCTCTCGAAGAAAATCCAGTAAATCATCCCAAGCGTACTCAGCACAGCTTAGGGTAAGGAACCATGTAGGAGTTCCTAAATTCCGTAACATACATTTCAATTCTCCATGGCGTCGGTACCAATATTCATTAGTTCCACGCTGACAAGCCATCAAATTAATCAATTGAGATTCCAAATGATCATCTCGCTGTTGCACTTTGTTCATAAAATCCTTTGCAGACACATTATGTAGATGTACTCCAGTTTTCAAAATGTGATTTACTGCATAAGATAGTGCAGACAAGTCACTTTCAAATAAAAGATGGAACAAATAAGGAATACTTTGACGAAATCTTGGATCTTCTGCATATAATCTTGTAGTCCGATACTCAGAAGCAGGAATCTGTACTGGACGTTCATCATATCGTCCACCTTTTCCTGTAGGAAACAGCTGGGGAAAACAACGAGCTTCCAAGCTCTCCTACCATACACTCACGGGAGTTCCTTGTGCTTTTTTCATCTGAAAGAGATCAATAGTGTTTCACATAACTTCTTTAGAATGAAGAGGATGTATGCTGAAATGTTCATAAATTTCTTCTTTTGACTTATCCACTTTTTCAATTTGTCCAGTTGGTATTCCTGTGTCTGGTAGTAATTGTTCTTCATCTTCATCCATATAAATTGATTCATACCATTTATTATTTCTTTTCAAATATAAATTTGCTCTTTGTACTTTTCGTACATCTACCAGCTCCTGCCAAATTTTCTTATTCTTTGTAGGTAAACCATTAACCAGAATAACTAATGGTTCAGTTTCCAAACTATCTGCATCAATTGTTTCAATATTTTTTTTCAAATCCAATGGCAAATAGACAACTCTTCCTTTTAAACCTCTTTGTAAATCTGAAGGAGGTAATTTACCTGTTTTGGGCTCCATACGCACTATGGTCTGAAACGGATGGACACATTGAATGAGTATAGACTCATACATATTTAAATCAGAAAGTTCTGCAGGAATATCAACCAATTCTAAATCATTATGTACAGCTCTAGCAGGCATTTTATTTTCTTCTAACTTGTTATAACAGTATTTACAAATACGCTGATCTTCACCCAAATCAAAACAATTTTCCAGAAATATATATGTTGCAAAATCCTTCCACTTATAATTATCTTCATTTTCACTTTTTTTATAGAGATCAACATTCCTTGTTTGAATTTTATAATGGCTTCTCCGGCAACAAATACAAGTAATATTTGGTCTTTCATTCGAGATGATATTAAATTTTGTCATTTAATCTTCAAAATTTTTACTAACAGTGAGTTCTACATTCTCTTCCACATTTTCCTCAATAACTGTGTCATTTCCTGCACTTTCTTGCTGTGGACCAAAGTAACAAAACTGAATATCATCAGTAACCTTCACTACATCTGATACAGATCCACTGAACAGAGCATTATTCAACTCATTTAACTTTAGTTCTGGACTTTTAGCAAAATACAATGTTCTCACAAACTTTCTCATTTCAGTATGATGTACTGCCAGCATCCTAAAATGGTGAAAAACACTTTGACAAACTTTCCTAGACAAGCCAGAGAATGTCCTTGCAAACCAGTATTCTCTCTCACTCTGCATGGATCTAGTCTTTGAAGCACCTTAATCTTCTGTTTAACACTCTTTTTACTATATTCTCTTAGAAAGTCACGTAATTTATCAAGCGATTCCTGTCGCACAGTGCAAATACTACTACAATTCCAAGTGTACACTGGGGCTTTAGGACGTCTCCCCATAACCTCATCAGCTAACACTTCTTCCTCATTTCTTGGAACCATCTTCTCCTTTTCCATTACACAACCATCTTTAACTTCATAAGCTCGACCATTGGTGTCAACTGCATGCAACAAACTATTACTTTGAAGATAACTCTCTTCATTAAAAAATGGTTCAGTACTTGAACTATGCTTCCATTCTCCTAAGAACACTTTACAAAAGTTATTTTTTTCACTACTCTTTTCCTTTTGCTTTGTGACTTCATTGCTTTGACTAATTTTTCTAATCTACGTATCCTGTTCAAAATTAAAATGAATAGTTTTCTTTTTATTTCCAAAGCATTTGCAACAATTGTTTCAATATATTTATTTTCTTATAAAATTTGGTTTTCTTCTTATATTTTTTCACATCCTTTACCAAATTTAACATCACTCTTCTCTGAAACATTTTTCGACGAATGTTTTTAAAATCTATTTTTCGTGTTAAGTCACTCTTTCTTACTTCTGATTCTACATTAGCTTTTAGTATTTTCTGTCGACTCTGTTGTTGTTTTGTACTTGAAACACTATTTGCAGTGGATATATTTTTAAAAAATTTTCTTTGTTTGAAGATATTTAAAAAAAAATCCTTAGTCTGCTTACCAGAAGACTTTTTCTTTTTTCCAACATGAGGTTCTTCAACTAATTTTTTTTGTCCAGTTGTCTTCAAATATAGATGTTGTTGCTGTTCTTTTCTCTTTCTTGACTTTATAGGCATCTTTAATTAATTTCACTGTTGTTCAGCAATACCTGAAAGAAACTAAAAAAAAAATATCTTTATGTAATTTTAATACATTACAATTTTGTATTTGAGCTTTTCAAATCCTATCATATGAGCTGTCCCTTTCCTACAACTGCAAGTCTTACAGAACAATACCAACACATATTAAATCTCTAACATCAATTCCTGTGTGCACACAGACTCATGGTGTGATTCTATGCAGAAAACGATATATGATTGGCAATTTCAAAGCACATTTACTACTGTGGTAGAGTAAGTGATAATTACTGTGACAGCCTGACACATTTTCGTTATATTTTAGAGAGGCAGAAAAGAGCACATGTCCTAACAGCTACTTGACACCATCAGCATGTGTTACAGGGTGTGTGATTAGAGTAGAGCAAAGGAAATGAGCCTTAGTGACGTTGAATGTGTTAGCGTTACACACTGCTATCTGAAATACCACACAAAGCTGAGTAGTAAGCATGGGAGTGTAGGAGAAGCTGCTGCCTGTGTACTAAGAGTGTGTTTCTGGAGACTGTGTATTGTCAGGTACAAGAGAGATCTGCATGGACGCTTGCGCAACTGCATGAAGACTGCAGAGATGTATGTAAGAGTACATGTGTGGTAAGGGTTAATTGGAGTTTTGAACATGTAAAAACTACCTCACCCATTGCAGGAGTGGAAGGAAAATCTACCATGTTGATTTCAAATGTGTTAGCATTTGCCTCTCATTTGTGAGATAGTGATTTCTGCTGAATGCTAACCATCACAGTTCAAGAAAACAAGCTGCCCCTTTCCTGCGAGTGCAAGTCTAACAGAACAAGAGCAACACAAATTAAATCTCTGAGAACAATTCCTGTGTGCAGACAGACTCATGGTGTAATTCTAGGCACAAAACGATTTTTGATTTGCAATTTCAAAGCACATTTACTACTGTGGTAGAGTAAGTGATAATTACTATGGCAGCCTGACACATTTTCCTTATATTTTAGAGAAGCAGAAAAGAGCACATGTCCTAACAGCTACGTGGGACCATCAGCATGTGTTACAGGGTGAGTGATTAGAGTAAAGCAAAGGTAATGAGCCTTGGTGACGTTGAATGTGTTAGCATTACACACTGCTATCTGAAATACCACACAGAGCTGAGTAGTAAGCATGGGAGTGTAGGAGAAGCTGCTGCCTGTGTACTAAGAGTGTGTTTCTGGAGTCTGTGTATTGTCAGGTGCAAGAGAGATCTGCATGGACGCTTGCACAACTGCATGAAGACTGCAGAGATGTATGTAAGAGTACATGTGTGGTAAGGGTTAATTGGAGTTTTGAACATGTAAAAACTACCTCACCCATTGCAGGAGTGGAAGGAAAATCTACCATGTTGATTTCAAATGTGTTAGCATTTGCCTCTCATTTGTGAGATAGTGATTTCTGCTGAATGCTAACCATCACAGTTCAAGAAAACAAGCTGCCCCTTTCCTGCGAGTGCAAGTCTAACAGAGCAAGAGCAACACAAATTAAATCTCTGAGAACAATTCCTGTGTGCAGACAGACTCATGGTGTGATTCTAGGCACAAAACAGTATTTCTGGGTGATACCAGAACACCTTAAATTATGGTGAAGACATACTCCATAATATCTTACAAGTTCAAGGCAGTTAAATATCTTCCTTAACATAAAATGTAAAACACAACTTTAAAAGTGGAAGGAAAATGTACCATGCTAATTTCAAATGTGTTTGCATTTGCCTCTCATTTGTGAGGTAGTGATTTCTGCTGAATGCTAACCATCACAGTTAAAGAAAACAAGCTGCCCCTTTTCTGCGAGTGCAAGTCTAACAGAGCAAGAGCAACACAAGTTAAATCTCTGAGAACAATTCCTGTGTACAGACTCATGGTGTGATTCTAGGCACAAAACAGTATTACTGGGTGATACCAGAACACCTTAAATTATGGTGAAGACATACTCCATAATATCTTACAAGTTCAAGGCAGTTAAATATCTTCCTTAACATAAAATGTAAAACACAACTTTAAAAGTGGAAGGAAAATGTACCATGCTAATTTCAAATGTGTTTGCATTTGCCTCTCATTTGTGAGGTAGTGATTTGTGCTGAATGCTAACCATCACAGTTCATGAAAACAAGCTGCCCCTTTCCTGCGAGTGCAAGTCTAACAGAGCAAGAGCAACACAAATTAAATCTCTGAGAACAATTCCTGTGTGCAGACAGACTCATGGTGTGACTAGGCACAAAACAGTATTCCTGGGTGATACCAGTACACCTTAAATTATGGTGAAGACATACTCCATATTATCTTACAAGTTCAAGGCAGTTAAATATCTTCCAAAACATAAAATGTAAAACACAACTTTAAAAGAAGAAACAAATTTCTATTATTTATATCAAAATGCAACATATACATCCCCTCTCAAATTCATAACTTACCTTTAAAGTTAGTTGAGAAAGAAATGTGGCACTCACACAGCAGATTATCAGAGCCAGAATCTCTGAACTGTTCTCCTCTCCCCAGAACCAGTAAATGGCACAGTTTCCCTCTCTTTTTTCACACATATACATGTTAACTTCAAATCACAGTCCTTCCCACATTTTTTCAAATGGAAACACACATTTCTACCTTTTTCAACCCTTTTCCAAATCATTCCTACCCCCAACATGACTTTTGCCTGCTACCATAGCAACAGGTCATGGAACACTGGTGTGAGCAGAGAGGTCAAAAGTTCAGCACACAATGTTTCAAATCCAAAGAACAAGAGTGCTTGACTTTTCAAACCTAACAGCAAATCCAAACTAATGTTCTGTGGGAACACATTTTTCACAACCAATACAAAACATGCTTTTATAAATGTAAACATACAGCCTAGTTTTTAGTGTAGAATGGTTTGAAACAGCCAATGAGTTCTTTTCATTAAAAAAAAGTATGTATGCCTCCATTTTACAACTATCTTTCATTTCATATTGCCATTCTACTGAAAGACACCTTCTGAGTGCATCCAGATCTCCTTGGAAGATGTTCACAGTGTGGATTATAGGTCACAGCTATGTCTTCTGGAGTGAAAAGTTTGCAGAAAAAAGAGGTATTGTGAAAGACCTTGGTTTGCCAAATGTAGACATTAAATGGATTGGTCAGAGAGGGTTAAAGTGACACCAATTAATGCCTGTGGTGAAATCCTTTCTACATCTCCCACAGCCTAACCTTATTATTGTGCACTGTGGTGGAAATGACCTAGGCACTTTAACTGGGGTAGGTCTGGAAATGCTTATTAAGGACACCTTTGTGCAATTGATGTCACTTTTTCCACAAACTGCCTTTGTATATTCTAATATATGCCAAAGGCAAAATTGGAACTGGTCAAACCAACATTGTCCGCAGATTGACAAAGCAAGAAAGCATGTCAATAAGTTTGTTTCTGCTTTCCTCAGAGACTATGGTATGGGTTCTATATACCACAACAACTTGCGTTACAACATGCAAGGCATTTATAGAGGAGACGGTGAACATTTCAATGATGAAAGGAACAGAGTCTTCCTCTTGAACTTTAGACTCTGCATCGGTACTTACTTTTAGGTACCAAAAAACACTCAATAAACACAACGGCTCTTTTTAGAGCCACCTAATATCTAAACACTTAATCTTCATTTTTAAATCTTTTCTTTTTTACATTTTTTTACCATGTGCGCACAGTGCGCGCACCCCGCGAATTCTTGAAAAAAATAAAATGTTTATTTTCACCCTTCGGGGTCCCTCAGGTACCCCCTGACAAAGGCTACGGGTTCAGGATCTCTCTACCATTCTTATGGGGGTTTTTTTAAGGGTGCGCGAACCCCGCGAATTAAAAAAAAAAATTACAATCTTTTTTTTGGCCCTTCGGGGTCCCACTGTGACCCCCTGACAAAGGCAAGGGGGTCAGGAACTCCCTACCCTGCCCCCTGTTCACGTTCTCCACCTTTCCTTTTCAGTGTGACAGACAAAATGGCGGCCGACACTTCCTGATTTCGACCGATTCGAATGTTTACCGACATCTAACAACCAATCAGAGTTTCGCTCCCGCACGGCACGGTGCGCGCACGGTGCGCGGCTATAGATATTTATATGCTTTTAAATGCTATTTTCTCAGGAACTGCTGAACAGATTGACACCAGACATGCAAAAGGCACTTCCCTGACCCGAGGACTACCTCTCTGCCAAACTTCAAGTAATTCTGTTCAGCCGTTCGGGCTGTACCTTCGACTAAAGGTCCTACGGAAAAATGCATGGGGAAAACGCGTTTTGGGACCCCCCTTTTTTCTCAGCCCCCGCATGACGAATCACCCCGAGACTTTCAGGGTAGGAGCTATACCCCATTAGTTTTGAAAATTTCGCGAGGATTCGTCAACCGACGCCAAAGTTATTCAAAATAGAATTTTCAGATTTCCTATGGAAACACGGTCCTAACTATAACTATCTACTGGCGACCGCCAGTAGATAATATATATATATATATATATATATATATATATATATATATATATATTATCTACTGGCGGTCGCCAGTAGATAGTTATAGTTAGGACCGTGTTTCCATAGGAAATCCGCAACATTCTATTTGGAATAACTTTGACGCCGGTTGAAGAATCCTCGCGAAATTTTTCAAAATAGGTGGGGCGCTCCGCTCCGCTCCTACCCTGAAAGTCTCAGGGGGATTCGTCAAGCAGGGGCTGAGAAAAAAGGGGTGTCCCAAAATGCGTTTTCCCCATGCAATTTTCCATAGGGACCTTTAGTCCAAGGTACAGCCCGAACGGCTGAACAGAATTACTTGAAATTTGGCAGAGAGGTAGTCCTCAGGTCAGGGATGTGCCTTTTGCAGGTCTGGTGTCAATCTGTTCAGTAGTTCCTGAGAAAATCAAAAGTAAAATCATATATATATGTGGGCGGAGCCTAACCACACATCTCATCCTGAGATCTGATTGGCTGTCAGCACTTCATCCAAGAAGTGTTGGCAGCCATCTTGGGACCAATATACATGATAGCACCTCATTAAAAAGCATTGCAGTTAATAGAAGGTTTTAAGACTTTAGTTACATTATAAATCATTTGTTGATGGTACCATACTCATTTTAGGAATTGTGGTATGTTCTAAGGTGATTTCACCATGTGAAAAAGCCTTCTGCTGGGATATCATGATTGAGAGAAAAATATTTGCTCATGCTTTTCCCACAGAGGTTTGGAAGGTGATCTATAAGCTAAACTGAGAGCTTATTTTCTGTAAATTCACATTATCTTTCTCAGTCATGTGAGAATGAAGTCTGACATTCTCAGTAAAACATGTACATTCAACAAGGGCAGAGACTGTCAGTTGATTCCTTTGTGTTCTACTGCAGCTTCCCAGAGTGTAGCAAAGAACAACTAGAGCGCTAACAGTCCTACTTATGATAAACGTATGGCACACCTGAAGCCATCTTGCTTGGATTAAAGTGGTAACTCTTAAAACATTTAATTTAAAAAGGAACAAAATGAGGGGGTTCATTTTCCATAAAAAGTATGATTAGTGCTGCAGAAAGAAAAATTAGGGCACATTTTGAGAGACTTCGCAAATCCTCTTCTATTTCATTAAAAAATTCTGACATGCAGACTGAAACATGCACTTTCAATACCAGCAGCAGTTTTCCCTGGTGAGCAGTAGCTTTACTACAGTGATCTAATGAGCAAAAAGAGTGCTAACATTCTGAATTTATGGCAAATGTGTGACACATCTGAATGCCTTTGGAATCAAAGTAAAAAACTGAAAGTATTTCCTACTGAGAAGACTGCAGTAAATGAGCTAATTAGGAAACTTCATAACAAATAAGTCTGCCAAGATGGCCACCAGAGACAAAAGAGCCCAAATGTAGCCCAAATATCACCCAGATGTAGCCCAAGTATAGCCCAATGACAGAATGTCCCAGAGTGTTCTTAAAAACAACTAGAGCGCTTACTGTCTTCATTATGACAAAAGTATGGCACACCTGAAGCCATCTTGATTGGAATAAACTGGTAACACTTAAAACATTTAATTTAAAAAGGAACACAATGAGGGGGTTCATTTTGCCATAGAAATTATGATTAATGCTGAAGAAAGAAAATGAGGGCACATTTTGAGTGACTTCTCAAATCCTCTTCTATTTCATTAAAAAATTCTGACATGCAGACTGAAACGTGCACTTTTAATACCAGGAGCAGACTTCCATGGTGAACAGTAGTTTTACTACAGTGATCTAATGAGCAACTAGAGTGCTAACATTCAGAATTTATGGCAAATGTGTGACATATCTGAATACCTTCATGATGGAATCAAAGTAAAAAACTGAAAGCATTTCCTACTGAGGAGACTGCAGTACATGAGGAAATTAGGAAACTTCATACCAAACAAATCTCCCAAGATGGCCACCGGAGACAAAAGAGCCCAAATGTAGCACAAAATCACCCAGATGTAGCCCAAATATAGCCCAATGACAGAAGTGTGCAAAACACTTATTATTTTGTGTTTTTGCAGTGTTATATAGTGCAGACTTGTCAGGTATTGGAGTGCTTTACATGAGCATTGGTTACATCACACAAGAACAAATTCATTTTGGTTGTAGACATGGGGAGACTAAGTGATTTGACCAGAATCACAGAATGTCGAGCTGAAGCAGAAACTCCAACCTGGTTCCCCAGTTCTGCAGTTCTGGAAGTAACACCACATCCTCTCCCCTAAGTGCAACATTTAATCAAGTGGTCAACTGGATAAAAAAACATAAAGGTAACAAATAATTTAAAAGTGCTTTCTCGCTATTTGAAAACTCAGAAAATATGTCCTTATTTTAGTCTTTTAGAGCACTAACCATAATTTTGATGCCAATAAGACCCTCTCATATATGTAATTTCTAATGGAAATGCTCTAGGTATTACAGTTTTGATTACATCAAGATGACGTCAGGCGTTCCACACTTTTGTAATAAATATAGAATGTTAGCAATCTAGTTGTTCATTAGGATACTGTTGAGAGGCAGAGACCAGGGGCATGGACTCTGAAAATTGAAGCCAGGTAGCAGGGTGCAAAGGCAACAATTAAACCACACTGAGCAGGCAGGAAGGGCCGTGGCAGCACAACAGACTATGGAGGGCAGTGGAAAGGGGGGCAGGGGCAACAAACCAACAATACAGGACTTGCAAGAGAGGCTGTGGCAATGTAATAGACCATTGTGGGCAGAAGGAAGAGGCAATGGTAGTACAACCATACATGCCAACAGACCCGATTCAGCCAGGAAACGTCCAATGTTTTTAAGCTCAAATGGGCTTTATTTTATCTGTCTCCTGTCTACAATCTCCTCTTTTTCAATGTAACTCAAAGGGGAAAATCAATACCCCAGTTTTTTTTCAAAATCTCCCTCTTACCAAGTTCAAAATGTTCGCAAGTATGGTACATTGGATCATGGAAGGAAATGGGGTAGGGACATGGACTTGGATAACAGAGGACAAGAGGGACATGGAGAGGTGCACCAAACTGACCCTGCAGGGCAGGCATCAGGGATTGCAGCAGCACAATACACCACACAGGGCATGCGGGACGGGAGTGCAGCACAACAATCCATAGAAAGCAAAAGGGAGGGGACAGGACCATGCACATGGACAACAGAGAACAGAGGGGCAAGAGGCAGGACCATAATGGACAGACAGGAGAGAAAGCTGCAGCATAACAGACCATAAAGGGCAGGAGGGATGGATCAGGGGCATTACAATGGAACAGACAAGCCAGGAGGGAGGGAGTAGAGGTCTGCACATGTAAACAGAGGGCCGGGGGCAAGGGGGCAGGGCAGGAGCAGCAAGATAGCCATGGAGGTCAGGCAGGATGGGCACTAGAAGCAAGACACACCATGAAGAGCAACAGTGAGACTGTGATGGCATACACACAGACCATGGAGGGAAGGTGGGAGGGGTTCAGGGGCAGCTAACTGACCAAACAGGGAAGGTGGGAGGGGCCATGGCAGCACAGAAGACCATGCATGGCAAGTGGGAGGGTTAGTGGTAACACAATGGCTATGATGGGCAAGAAGGAGGGTGCAGGGGCATGCACAAAGTACGATGGAGGATAGAAGGGAGGGTCAGGACCTGTGCACAGACAAGAAAGTTCAGGGGAAGGGGCCTCAAAACAGACCGCACGGGTCAGGCAGGAGGAGCAGTTGCAGCACAACAGACCAGGGAGGGCAGAAGGGTGTGGCAGTACAATGGACCATGTAGGACAGGAGGAAGAGGATAGGGGCATGGCATGTGGACAGGCACGGTGGAGGTGGCAGGGACAGGTTACAGTCATCTGACAATGCTAGGCAGGTGGGAGGGGAGTGGCAGCTCAACAGAACACTCAGAGTAGATAGGAGTGGCAGGTCCATGGAACATGGTGGGCAAAAAGGATTGAGCAGGGGCATACACAAAGACATTGGAGGGCAGGGGGAACGAGAATAGGGGCAGCAAGCTAAGCACAGAGTTTAAGCAGGAGGTCAATGATGGGGCATAGAATTGGGCAATGGAGGGCAGGAGGAGTGGACTGGTGCATCATACTAAATTGAGGGCAGTGGCAGCACATCAGACCATGCATGGCAGGAGGGAGGGTGCTAGTCCATGGATTCACACAACAGAGGATAGGGAGGAGGAGGATGTGGCAGCAAGCTAACTGTTCAGAGAAGGCGGGTATTAGGAACTTTATTGTTTTTAAAACGTGTGTCTGTGCGAACTACTTAAAATATGAAAATTATGCAGCATAATCTCACTTTTATTCAGGAAGAAGAGGACGTTTGTGACTATGACTCCGGGCTCACTTGGCAGAAACACCCCCTGACCCTCCACCCCCTATCGCAAAATGTAATGCCCGTGAAAAGGGTAGGTGAACACAGTGTTATATAGAACATAGTCCTGAGAGCACGATTGAAAATGAAAACTAGATATAGTGTATGGTATAAACTATGCACCAAAAAGTGTGATATAAGATGAACCGGGCGTGAAATATAATATGCAATACATTGTGCGCAATGACAGATTCATTGGAGAGTGCGAGATAGCACAGGCACTAGCGCGTGCTATGCGATATGGACCTTGGAGTGTAATATGCACAGGGCAGTGTTGTGTAACCTAACTAGTCTCTAAAGTTGTAATATAAAATATGTGCTGGGGAGTGTAACGTTGCATATGCACTGTGACAAAGATATGGAACCCAGATTGTAATATGTATGGCATAGCGCTGTGCGTTATAATATAGGCATCGAGGAAGGCACGTTTGATGGGGTAATATAACCCGTGCGAAGGCAAGTGTGAAATGACATATTCACTGGGTGGTGTTACAGTGCACATGGGCTAGAGAGTGTCATAGCATATGCACTAGCTGGTGGAATACAACACAGAGGTGTGTGGCACTCGGCGTGCAATGGTGGATGTAACACAGCATTGGGGTCAGCTAGGAGCACGCTGTGACTCTCAAGTGAGGTTTGTCTCCTTTCCAGAGAGTAAAATAAAAAGTATTACACATCCGGCGGTGGATGTGTGTTTTATTAACCGTGAGGGGGATTTCTTGCATAGTTTGGTCGGATTTTTGTCGAATCCCCTTTGAACGGCTTGGTGGGCGTGTGTATTAAATGTGCCCGTCAATAGCTACCCATGTTTGTATAAATAAACGACAAGGGTGTCTACTTGAAGAGTACCCACCGGCGGGGGCGACAGGATTAGGCACGGTGTCAAAGGCTGCCGAGAGGTCTAGGAGGATGAGAGCGGTTGTTTCTCCGTTTTTCTGAACGTTATCCTTCTTCCTGCACTTTTCTTCGTCTTTGAGGACTTCTGTTGCTTCTTTCTGCATTTCTTTTTTTCTTTCTGTGCGTTTTTTCTTCTTTCTTCACATGTCCTATCTCTGTAGGCATAGTTAGAAATTAGCATTTAAAAAACTTTTGAAATTCATTGAAAAAAACATAGGTTTCAGGCATGTTATAGTTAGGAATTAGCATTTAAAAAACCTTAGAAATTCACTGAAGAAACCATAGGTTTCAGGGGCGTTATAGTTAGCTGGACTTTTCACTCGTACAAAACCATTGAAATTCCCCCGTTATAGTCAGTTCAGCTAACTATAACTCGCGCGCCCGCAATGCACTGCTGATGACGTCACATATTACATCACTCATGACATCACTGATGACATCACTCATGACATCACTGATGACATCTCAAATGACATCACTGATGACATCATCCTTGTGATAGAATGGCAGACCTCCTCTCCCCCTAATATAACCTTTGATACACACATTCAAAAATAGAAACTAAAATGTTCAAAACAATGGACATACCAGTACCAGTTACAACAACCTATTCAGTAATTCTAAGATCCACATACACATCCACTCATTCACCAACAGTCCTATACAGTCATTCATACATGTACTCACTCATCATATGTACTCATACACCTATATATCCTGTTACACAACACCACTCATCCATAGAGTTACTCACACACATAGTCACTCATGCTAATAAAGAATCAAGCATCCATTTACTTGCATATACAGTTATACACACACCACCACACTTACTTCTACAGAAACGTACACATACTTAGTCTTTTAAACAATCACTTATAGAAATACATACTTATTCATACAGGGACTCTTCCAATCTCTCACTCTCACATATACTCATTTATATACACCAATAGTTACATATACTAGTTTAAAACATATGTAGTTACTCATAAAGACACTATTGAGACAGTCATTCACTCACTAACAAACCCATGCACACACTCATCCACCCATACAGTCCTGCACACATGCTGTCTTCAACACATACAAACAGTGAGTCACTCATTCATGCACCTATGCACTACGTAATACCCCCACCGAACCATACAGACACTCATACTGATACTCAAAAAAACAACTAATAACCTATATAGACACTCATGTAGCTACTCACCAACCCATGCAGCCACTTATACACATAGTGAGAGACTGATACAGATATTTACATATTTAAACATTACTCACTAAGCCATGTATTCACTAAGATACACTTAATCAGTCAGTTATACAATCAATTTTTCAAAAACAAATCATCCATTTAGACACTTATATACCCATTTATTCTTCCATCGACCTTGAGTTATACATATATAAAACATATGTAATTTTCAGAAAACACACATTCACTGGATGATGTCATCAGTGATGTCATCAGTGATGTCATTTGAGATGTCATCAGTGATGTCACTGACCATGTCATGAGTGATGTAATATGTGACGTCATCAGCGGGCGCGCGAGTTATAGCTAGCTGAACTGACTATAACGGGGGAATTTCAATGGTTTTGTACGAGGGAAAAGTCCAGCTAACTATAACGCCCCTGAAACCTATGGTTTCTTCAGTGAATATATATATATATATATATATTCACTGAAAAAACCATAGGTTTCAGACACGTTATAGTTAGAAATTAGCATTTAAAAAACCTTAGAAATTCACTGAAAAAACCATAGGGTTCAGGGACGTTATAGTTAGAAATTAGCATTTAAAAAACCTTAGAAATTCAAAAGACATTGATCCGAGTGAGGCCCTCCCAGACCACACATCATCGAAGGGCATGTACACGCTGAGCGCCAAAGGCACTACTAACTCAGTGCACCATAAGTCATCGCAAGGAAGAGTGAACAGTTTTATGTCAGCAGTGAGGAATACTATCACTCAAAAATCAAAGAAGAATCGAAGTACATTAATGATTACAATCCAGTAATTTTGAAGATGTGGAATGAAATTATGGACATACAATATGTTGCAGATAACTCAATTACTGTTCCTCGCATACTATCCAAATAGAAGTCCATACCTCGAAAACATATGTCTGTATGAAATACTGCAACATTATAGTTGTAGAAAAAGTTTTACAGAAAAAATAAATGAAGGGAAATATGCTGGTTTTGGATCTGATGGATGTTTCTTAAAGAATGCCAAAGGAAATATGACTAATCACAGGAAATTAAGGGGCATATCAACAAGGGCTTTATCTCTGTTTTTTTGGCTTTAAAAGCCAAAAAAGCAGAGATAAAACTAGCGCCCTATCAACAACAGGGTGCTAACATGCAAATTTGCATGTTAGCACCCTTTTACTCTACGCTTCCCCTTGCATCTCTAATGAGATGCAAAGGGGGCGTTCCAGAGTAAAATAATAAGCGACATTTCTCCTATTATCAAGAATATCGCTAACCCTGTTAGAGACAAAAAAAGCAGCGCTAACCGCGGTTAACGCTGCTTTTTTACGTCTGGTATTTTTCTGACTTAGCCATGATATCCTGTGGAAGGAGGATATCATGGCTAAGTTTGTCTGTCCCTATCAACAAGCTAACATGAGATTATCGCTGGGTTTCCAGCGATAATCTCACGTTAGCCACTTAGCGTGAGGATTTTTATCGCTATTGAGATAAGCGTTGCTAATAGCACGCTATCTCAGCGATAAAAATCAACGCTAGCCGGCGATAATTATCCTAGCGCTAAGTGCGCTTAGCGATAATTATCGCCGGTTGTTCTTGATATGCCCCTCAGTTATGATACTCCAGATAAGAGAGAGTTTTTCTATTTAGCTCTTCTACAACTCTTCAAACCTTGGAGGACTGAAATGGAATTACTTGGAGATTTTGACTGCTATGAAGATTCTTTCAAAGCATGTAAAGATATTGCTACCTGTGAGGCCTGCCCGGACCACGCATCATCGCAAGGTGCGCACACGCTGAGTGCTTCAGGTGCCACTAACTCACTGCACCACAAGTCATTGCCACGTGGACTAATTGAGGCAGAATTCAATGCAAGCTGCAAAACATGGTGCCACTAACCCTGTTCAACAGAAGACTGCAACACATGGTGCCACTAACCCTGTTCAACACAAGCTGAACAATCCCACATGTGGAACCATGTCCTGAGTCCTGAATGGCAGTGACCCAAAGTCCGTGGCAGCGACCACAGCACCAGAATCCCTTTCATCATTTAAGCATATTTCGATATACAAGGCTGGCGACACGTGGTGCCACTAACCCTGTTCACCACAAGCCAATCCCACATGTGGAACTGTGTCCTGAGTCCTGAATGGCAGTGACCCCAAGTCCGTGGCAGCAACCACAGCAGCATATTCCCTTTCATCATTTAGGCATATTTCTATATGCAAGGCTGGCGACACGTGGTGCCACTAACCCTGTACAACACAAGGCCCGACACATGGGGCCACTAACTCTGTTCAACACAAGCTGATCCCACATGTGGAACTGTGTCCTGAGTCCTGAATGGCAGTGACCCCAACTTCGTGGCAGCGACCACAGCACCAGACTCCCTTTGATCAGTCAGGCATATTTCCATATGCAAGGCCAGCGACACGTGGTGCCACTAATCCTGTACAACACAAAGCACGACACGTGGTGCCACTAACCCTGGTCAATACAAGCCGATCCCACATGTGGAACTGTGTCCTGAGTCCTGAATGACAGTAACCCCAACTTGGTGGCAGCGACCACAGCACCAGACTCCCTTCAGTTTTATTTGTTGTTGTTTTCTTTAAATAAAATATTTTATATGTAAATCTATACATGACTAAGATTCTTGTTTGTCCAACCGCACAGGGATAATTCTGGGCCCAAGAAGGTTGTTGGGGGTATGTTGGTAATGTGGAAAGAGGGTGTATTACCTGCTGATGTGAAAGGGGTATCTCTCACAGAAAGAACTCCGGTATGTTTTCAGAAATGCCTCCGACAGATGCAGCTGACGGACTGAATCACAAAATGGCTTTTCAATGCTTATGTAGTGTGACTTATGAACAGTTCTCACCCAGGCTCGCAGAGAGACAACTGCGGCCTGTCTGGTCGACTCACAGACGCAGTACTACGAGCTGTCCGCTCCCAAAGGAACAGCAGCGTAGTAGCTCACAGAGGTACAGGCACAGCAGCATACTAGCTCGCAAAGGTAGAGAGCTGCGAGCAGACGGACTGGCTTCTAATGCTATAGCTGCGAAGTGGTGATGTAGGAAAGAGGGAGCATGAAAGGGTTATCTCGCACAGACAGAGCTCTGGTATATTAAATTGCCCTTGCGACCTTTCTTTTTCACTTGATGCAAGAAAGCACGCTTTCTGGACCATGACCTTTCTCCCTACCAAACTTGGCGTAATTCCGTTCAGCAGTTTGACCTGTAGCGTTGTCGAAAGTTTCCTATGGAAAATCCATTGAGAAAACACGTTTTCACACAACCACATAGCTACCTGATGCATTCGTACTCGCTGTTGGTGTGCAGGTCAGTGCTCTAGCTGTCAACATGTCACGGCCACTTCCTGAGGGCAGGTTTGCACACACACCACACCCATCCAGCACATATGTCACAGACCATGTGATCACGCAAATTTAATACATCAACAACGTCACATCCTTTATTGCCGGTGGTGACTGGATGGCGGACGCTCCACGGGTCTCAATCATGAAGAGTCCATGAAAAGTTGCGCAGAGGGTTAGTCGCACCCTGAGCTGTACGGCCATCAGGGGCCTACTACCACGTTGCGCGGACTTGACTTGCACAGGGTTAGTGCCACCCAGAACTGATGTGGCCGTCAGGGGCCTACCACCACGGGGCGTGGGCTTGAGTTGCACAGGGTTAATGCCACCTGAAACTGATGTGGCCGTCAAGGGCCTACCACCACGTGGCGTGGACTTGAGTTGCACAGGGTTAGTGCCACCCGAAGATGATGTGGCCATCATGGGCCTACCACCACATGGTGCGGACTTGAGTTGCACAGGGTAAGTCGCACCCTAAGTTGTATGGCCGTCAGCAGCCTACCACCGCATGGTGCTGACTTGTGTTGTACAGGGTTAGCGGCACCAATAGTTGATGTGGTCTCCGCCATTGATGACTCAGGTCTCAGCGACATGTGAGATCTGCTGGGTCACCGAGTGGATCCACATAATGTGCACTAAGCCATGGTGGCGGGACCAGGCACTGGAGCTTTCACGGGCACGTGGAGTGCCCACTGGTAGACACTCCGGTGGCAGCAGGAAATTATTTGGTCATGGATGCGCAGGGGCGGCAGTGTCTCTCTCTCTCTCTCTCTCTCTCTCTCTCTCTTTCCTCTCTTCACTCCTTCTCTCACTCTCTTCCTTCCTTTCCTTCTATCTCTCTCTCTCCCTTCTCCCTTTCTTTTCTTACCTCTCTTTTTTGACTTGAGTCACACAGAGTTAGTCGCACCCTAACTTGTAGGGCCGTCAGCGGCCTACCACCACCTGGCGCTGACTTGCGTTGCACAGGGTTAGTGGCACCCAAAGCTGTTGTGGTCTCCGCCATTGATGACTCAGGACTCAGGGACATGTGTGGGATCTGCCGGGCCGCGGAGAAGCTTATGTGGTCTCCGCCATTCATGACTCAGGACTCAGCGACATCTGTGAGATCTGCCAGGCCGCAGAGCTTTGACAGGCACGTGGAGTGCCCACTGGTACACACTCCGGTGGCAGCAGGTCATTATTTGGTCATGGATGCGCAGGGATGGCAGTATCTCTCTCTCTCTCTCTCTCTCTCTCGCTCTCTCTCTCTCTTTCTCTCTCTCTCTCTCGCAAACTTCCCTCTCTTCACTCTATCTCTCACTCTCTTCCTTCCTTTCCTTCTCTTTCTCTTTCTCCCTTCTCCCTTTCTCATTCCCTTTCTTTCCTTCCCTCTCTTTTTCTCTCTGGCTTTTTTTCCTTCTCTGTGTCTCGCTCCTTTGGTATGCGCATTACACCCGTCCTTATTTTGTGCTTTATTTTACAGGGTTTGGCATCGACATTCATGCTCCCGACAGGAGTCTTCCGCCGTGTTGTTTTGTGTTCATTTTGTTAAATTTACTTTATCCTTTATATATATGCGTTTACGAAAAAATAAAGTTTGGAAAAAAAAATCAATAAAGTTTTTGGGTGTTAGTACCATGGTGTTAAATTTTGGGGCAGTTTATCGCGGGAATATTGGTGATGTCTGCAGTTTGCACCAGCTTCTGAATAGTGTGTTAGATTTATCTCAACTGCAGTTGCATTAAAGTGCTGATAATGAGATGCAGATTAGGCGTTCCCGTGCAAAAACACACGAGGTGCACCTTTGCGATTTAAATACTAAAATCCTGTATTGAATTGCACTGTGGTAGTGGGTGCATTTACAGTGTACACACAAAATCAGTCAAGAAATCTCATTGTATTTATATTGATTGGGAATAGTGGGTCAGGTGCTGGATCTTGACGGGATACACTGCCCAGTTCATTTATTTTTCTGTGCACGAAAAAACACTTCACAACTTTCACAACGAAAGGTAAAAACTGCGATGTGAAACAAATTCCGGCGATTAGCCACGTTAGCACCAGAGATTTTAGACCTGCTTTCTGCTGGTGTTAAGCAGGACAACTACACAGCCAAGAGCCACACCTGAACACCCACAGGTGCATTGAGTCAATGAGCATGATACACGGATACCCGTGAGGTCCATAACACTCATCGCAACAACCCAAGGACCGCCAACTGAGCAAGTATGTCCGTGTGGTTATTGTGTTAGCATGATAGGCACGAGCCCTGCAACATCAGTGTGCTGTCTTGAGCGGACGTTACCATGTCACCTCAGCGTTGGCAGTGAGCCTGGAGATGTAGCTACACATGCATCCTCCTGAAAGCACAAGCGGCAAAGGGAATGGGGTGTCTCACACATGTCCGTGTGCAAGAAGTGCGGTAAGTGTTTCTCTGTGTTCTGGTGTGGCTGCCACAAGGGCCGCGGTAGTCGATCTTCTAAAGTGGCATGCACCACCTCCAAACGGCAGTGTCATGGTGTGATTGGAATCCCGCAGGACATGCGCGAATAGCCATTAAAAAGGTGTGCCGCAGGAGTGCACAGGATACAACAGCACAGAACAGAAACGTGGGGTTCGTGGGAGGGAGGAGCAGCTGTTTGGCAATGTAACACACAGTGAACCCACTCACGTGCCACGGGCTAGGCATCCCATCCATGATGACCATGGTCGCAGACATCCCACAACACCCACGACCGGCCTTTTTACACATTCTGTATGAATGCAGCTGTAGAAGTTACTGTAAGGATCAAAGGTTCTTTGTCTGAGCTATCTTGCGCTAACACATCTGCTGCTCCAAGAAGGAACTTGCAAGTGGTCAGCCCCCCCTGACAGATACGATAATATTTGCATCCGTCTCCCACACTACGCACTGCCTGATTTGAGAACGAGTGGACATCCCACACTCAAAAGTCCTTTGTGGTAGTTAGCGTGCGTGAAATGGCCTTCACACGTACTCCCACCACAACCCTGCCCTGCACCCATTGCACACAGACCCGGCTCATTGCACCAAGCTGTGCCATTTCATCCACAAGACTGGCACACGGCAAGCCAGGGCAGCTACAAGCATAGCCACTGATGCATAGCAGGGCAGCCCGAACACATGGTCAACTCCATTCACGTTCACCTATACCTTGCACGTCTGCTGCATGTCCTGGGTGCACTGCCTTTGGCAGTGCTGCAGCTTACTTACCAGCACCATATACAAGTTACTGTGTTCCAAACAAAACTTCCTCCTACTACATATAAAATTTTGCTGACACTACTGGGACAGGTGTGGCACAGCGCCGCTCGCACACGTCGCCCGACAGCATGACCTCAACATAATCTCCTACGCTGACGACACTCAACTGATCCTCTCCCTCACCAAGGACCCCATCAACGCCAAATCCAACCTCCACCAAGGAATGAAGGCCGTCGCTGACTGGATGAAGATCAGCCGACTGAAGCTGAACTCGGACAGGATGGAGGTCCTCATCCTCGGCTCCAACCCTTCAGCCTGGGATGACTCCTGGTGGCCGACGGCACTGGGGGCAGCCCCGACACCCACCGACCACACATGCAACCTGGGAATCATCCTCGACTCAACGCTCTCCATGACCAAGCAAGGCAACGCCATCTCCTCCTCCTGCTTCAACAACCTCCGTATGCTCCGCAAGATCTACAGATGGATCCCGACAGATACAAGAACAGTCACCCAGGCCCGCTTCAGCAGCAGACTCGACTACGGAAATGCCCTCTACGAGGGAGCCCCGACCAAGCTCATTGAATGACTGCAAAGCATCCAAAACGCCTCTGCACGACTGACCCTCGACGTACCACGCCACAGCCACATCACCCCCACCTGAGAAACCTGCACTGGATCCCTGTCAACAAGAGGATATCCTTCAAGCGCCTCATCCAGGCACACAAGGCACTTGTTAGACCTGGCACCATTGGCGTGGGTCCCCCTTCCATTTTTGTCTGTGCCTCAATGTGTTTTGTGTTGGTGTTAGCTGCTCAGGGCACTGTGCCACTGCCATCCAGTGCCACAGTGCAAGTGCTCCCTATGGTAAAATGTATTATGTGAATTGACTTCCACGTTTAGTTTATTTGGTTTACTATCAGTCCCTAGTAGAGTGCACCAGGGGTGCCAAGGGCTTGTATATCCAAATGCTGCTAGTGGGCTTGCAGCACTGGTTGTGCCACCCACCGAAGCAGCGGGGTAAAATGTGTCTAGGGTCTGCCACTGCAGAACCTGCGCGCGGTCTGGTACCATCGCGCTGACTGAGCAAGTGTCCCCACTTGCCAGTCCCTAAACCTTCCCTTAACTACATGTTAGTCACCCCTCTGGTAGGCCTAAGCGCAGGGTGCATTGTAGGCATAAGGTAGGACATGCCCTGAAGTGTGTGGCATGTCTTATTAGTGAATTACAGCCATTTTCGTTTTTTTCACTATTGAAGGCTACCTGCTCTCCATAGGCCAGAATGGGCTGCTGGGATCGCTACACGCTGTGACCCCAGTGGACTCAGAGAGCATGGTAGAAAGTCATGTTTAGTATGCCTGAACTCGGGATAATAAAATACATCTTTTAGTAAAGGTTATTTTAATATCCTGGGTTTGCAAATGCTACTTTTAGAAAGTTAGCCTTTGCGTGCCTGACCATCTCAGTCCGCCTCTGCTGTGGGTGTGTGTTCTGCCTAGCAACAGTACAGGAGCAGGGCTGGGGGACTCCAGGAGACAGGTTGGCTGCCAGGTGGTGGGTAGAGAGATCACACCGGGATGGGTGGGAGGAGTACACCCTGACTCTTGAATAGACCTGTGCTCTGCCACCACAAAGCCGGCGCCGCCCCCTGTGGAGCGGCCGATGTCTCTGCCCTGCTGCTGAAAGGAACAAGCCGAGTCACCACAACAGAGTGCTCCAAGACTGGACTGAGCCAGGCCCAGGCCCCTTGGCGCTAAAGAACAAAAGAATCCCTGTATAAAAGTAGGAGCCTGGCTCCTAAGAAATCAGATCCAGATTGAACCACGAAGGAACTCTGCCCGACTAGAAGGACCTGGAAAAAGCTGAAGGAGGAGTAACTTTCCCTGACCTGAGGGACTGGCCTGCAGTAGGTGCCTTGCTGAGGAAGGAGAGGAAAAAGACTAAAAGAGACTTTTTGCACTTTGTTCTTCAACTATCTCCAAGGGCTTGGAAGAAGAGCTTGCCCCCTGAACTGAACCCCAGGACCAGTGGGTTCACCGTGTCTCCGCTCGTCTGAGAACTCGAGCCGTGTGCTTTCTCCCGCCGGAGTGCTCTGCGCACCTTGCCACCCCTCCTAGGGCCGTGACACCCAGAAGCTTGGCCGCCTCCCCGTGCCGAGAGCCCCGCTCTACCTGAGTCGCTCTGGACCCATCGAGGCTGGCCGCCCCGCTTCCCTGTCACCTGCCTGCCACTGGAGCGTGCCTGGTGCCCTCTCGCCCTCCCGCCGGATTTCTAATTGGGAAGTGAAATCAAGCCTCGGACGGCCGCCCGTACGTCGTAACGTATCCGGCCGCCCGCTTCACCTCCCAGCCTGAGTCTGACCGTGCCACCCACCGCAGTGACCTCCCGCACAGTCCGTGTCGGAGGCCCGGGGCCGTACCTGTCTACCGAGAGCCGCCCGCTGAATTCTTGATCCGGAGACCTGCGAGGTGCAGAACCTGCATCTCCCCTGAAGACTCGTCTAAGCACATCGCACGTTCCCAGGTACAGTGAACTCTCTATCGGACTCGGGGTCCACAGCGTTCTGATTTCCTCGTATCACTGTATCCCGGGTGCACTGCGCATCATCGTGACTGGACCGACTCAACCGAGCCCTGTGAAGCGCTCGTGATCGAATAAGTTACCAAAGACAAGAACAGTGCCTAATTATCATCTTGTGGCTTCCATTTCGCAACCGTTATTGATGGTCTTGTACCTGCCTGCGTAACAAAGAATCTTTTATATAAAGCATCCGTATTTTTGATACAACTTACGCCTGGTGTCCGTTTGTGGGGGATCGTTGTGGTTTACTGTGTGTGATCATAAATGCTTAACTGACTAGCGCCCTGAAGTTTAGCCCTGACTGCTCGCGCCACACTACCTATAGGGTGAGCAGGGGTTGTTCTGAAGGGGTAATTCTCTCGCCCTGAATAGAAGAAGGGACCACTGCTTGTCACAAGTACCTACCTGTGCCAACCAGAGGTTCCCCATTCTAACATTGGTGGCAGCGGTGGGATTTCGAATTTGCATTTATGATTTACATACAGTGAATTATTGATCACCACGTAGAGCAGACCTATAACGCAGCCACAGATTGATTGACAGTTGTTGCTAAAGAAGAATCTCCACCTTAAGAAACCATGCCTAGCTCAGTCAATGGAGGCGGAGCGTCCTCTGTATTCTCTGGAGTGGATGACATCGATTGGGAGCCCGAGGCACCGAGGAAGTGCACAAATGATGTCCTGAAGGGATATCTCTCCAAGTACAGAATCAAGCAAAGTGGACTAAGCACCAAGGATCAGTACGTGACAGCGCTGAGAGCCTGGCACGAATCAAAGTTCCCAGAGAATGCACGGGAGGTGATACCCCCAGAAGGTGTTTTTGAGCCTAGCAGAGGCCTGTCGCCCGAGGAGATGGCCGACAGGAGTGCTGCACGAGCACATGAGGTGGAGATGGCAAAACTGCAAATGGAGATGGAAAGGCAGAAACTGGCCATGGAGCATGAGGTAAAAATGAGGGAGTTGGATCTCAAGGCCAGGAGTTTAGACAACTCACCCTCTGGTGGCAGCAATTCAACAGAGTCAAGGGTGCACATTCCTAAAGATGTAGTCAAAGAATATTATAAGCAGGATGATATTGGGCAGTGGTTCAGGGCCTATGAAGTAGCCATGTCCTCCCACCGGGTCCCTGAGAAGGATTGGGGAGCGGGGTTGTGGGGAAGGTTCCTGAGTGAGGGGCGGGACACACTGCTGGATCTCCCCTCTGATGTCACCACATCCTATCCACACATGAAGGAGGCTCTTATGACAAGGTATGGGTTAACTCCTGAATTGTACAGACAGAGATTTAGGGATTGCACCAAGAAACCTGGTACCACTTATGTAGAATATGTGACTTTTTTTGCAGAGCGCTGGATGGTTGGGTGAAGGGTAGCAAAGTGAATGATTACCAAGGGCTGTTTGATTTAATTGTATGGGAGCACTTGTCGGATAATTGTTTTCCTGAGCTACGCCAGCACCTGATCGATAGCAAGCTGTCCAACCCGAGGAAGCTTGCTGAGGAGGCGGACCGCTGGATCAGCACCAGGGTCCACAAGGGTCCCATGGGAGGCCCCGCCAAAGGTGTTCAGGGTCCCCAGCAGAAGAGTGGGGGGGACAAGGGTAAACAGAGGGAGTTCTACAGAGGGCCCCAAAGTAATTCCCAAGGGAACCAAGGGAAAGGTTCTCAGCCACCCCCACCCCCGAAGCAGACCGGGGCCCCGACAGGTAACCCTGTTCAAAGAGGGCCCCTCAGATGTTACAAGTGTAACAACCTGGGGCACATTTCCGTGGATCCCAAGTGCCCCCTGTATGGTAAACCAGCACCCTCTGGTGCTCCACCCCTCAAGCAGGTGAATAGTGTAGCCTTGGGGAGGGAGATAGATGTCCAAGGGGCGGGGGATCCCGTACAGATGACCCTAGTCTCATTAGGAGACAGTGAGATGGTTGCTGAGGCCCAGCTGCCCCCCAATACTCAAATGTATGGGCAGTGGGTGACCATAAATGGCAAGAGGGTGGGGGCTCTTAGAGATACAGGAGCCAGTGTGACTGCTGTCAAGCAACACCTGGTGTCTCAAGAGCAGGTTGTCCCGCACGCATTCTGCCGTGTTGTCAACGCCGACAACACAGAGAGTCAGTGTCCAATGGCTCAGGTTCCCTTTGAGTGGGGGGGGGTCTCTGGTACTCTGCAAGTGGCTGTGAGAGAGGCCATGCCTGTTGATTGTCTCCTAGGTAACGATTTGGAGAGCTCCCCTTGGGAAAAGGTGGAGAAGACAACTCACCTGCGGATGGTGGGCTTGCCTGATTGGGCGTGCGTGACCACCCGGTCGATGGCAGCCGGTAGGGGTGTTGAAGGAACCCTGGAGCCTGAGTGAGAGGCCCAGGAACCGGCCTTAGAGAGAGGGCAAGGGAGGCACGGGAATCCGGCTCCTGAAGTTCCCACGGCCCAGGAGGAAGCAGACCTTGAGGGGGATGCCCTGGAGCCTACCGGGGAACAGATAGCCGAACTGGGGGACCTGCCTGAGCTGACCCATTGGCAGCAAGAAGGAGGCCCCACCAGGGAGGAATTCTGCAGGGAGCAGAAAGAGTGCCCCTCTCTAGAGGGTATGCGACAGCAGGCTGCAGCCCAGGCCAATGGTGATCAGTCCGGAACTCACTTGATATACTGGGAGAACGACCTCCTATACTCAGAGCCTAAGGTTGCTGAACCTGGGTCAGCCCGTGCGCTGGTGGTACCCCAGAAGTTCAGAGCCTTCCTACTGGGGCTGGCTCACGACGTATCGTTAGCCGGACATTTGGGGCAGGACAAGACCTTTGAAAGGCTTGTCACCCACTTTTATTGGCCCCAAATGCGCAGGAGTTCTGACACTCACTGCAGGACATGCCAGACTTGCCAGGCAAGTGGCAAGAGTGGAAGGAAGCTGAGAGCTCCACTCCAACCTTTCCCTGTGGTCAGTACCCCATTCCAGCGGGTGGGGATTGACATTGTGGGGCCCCTGGACCCCAAGACAGCCATGGGCAACAGGTTTATCCTGGTCTTGGTGGACCATGCCACCCGGTACCCTGAAGCCATCCCTCTGAGGACAGTGACGGCCCCCGTGGTGGGACGGGCACAGATGGGAATTTTCTCACGAGTAGGATTCCCTCTAGAGGTGGTGTCTGACAGGGGGACCAACTTCATATCGAAATATATGAAGACCCTTTGGCAAGAGTGTGGTGTAACCTACAAGTTCACCACACCTTACCATCCCCAAGGAAACGGGTTGGTTGAGCGCTTCAACCGAACCCTGAAGGGCATGATTATGGGTCTCGAGGAACCCATGAGGCGTAAGTGGGACGTCCTCTTACCATGCCTTCTCTTTGCGTACCGCGAGGTGCCACAAAAATCTCTAGGGTTCAGTCCCTTTGAGCTTTTGTACGGCCACCCAGTACGAGGACCTCTTAGTCTGGTCAAGGAAGGCTGGGAGCAATCTCCCAGGAAACCTCCCCAGAATGTATACAGTTACATGCTGGCTTTCCGGAACCAGACTAGGCGTTTCAGGCAACTTGCTGAGGCAAACCTGGAAGCCAGCCAGGAGGAAATGAAGCGGTGGTACGACCAGAATGCCACTCTGGTTGAGCTTCAACCTAGTCAAAAAGTGTGGGTCCTGGCCCCTGTGGAGCCTTGTGCACTCCAGGACAAGTGGACAGGACCCTTTGAGATTGTGGAGCGCAAGAGTTCTGTCACCTACTTAGTGAACTTGCGGTCTCCTAGGAACCCCTTAAGGGTCCTACACGTCAATCGACTGAAGCCCCACTTGGAGAGGTCCGAAGTGGGCATGCTCTTGGCCACCAATGATGGGACGGAAGAGGAGTCCGAGCCTCTTCCTGACCTCTTGGTAGCCTCAGAGCGAGACGTGTCAGTGGATGGAGTTAACCTCTCACCCACCCTGACCCCTGAGCAACAGGGTGACTGTCGCCAGCTGCTGGGGCAGTTCCCTGACCTGTTCTCCCTGGTTCCTGGTATCACAAATTGGTGCGTCCATGATGTAGATACGGGAGACAGCTTACCTGTGAAGCACAAGGCCTACCGGGTAACTGACAGGGTCAGAGCCTGCATCAAAGAGGAGGTCTCGAAGATGCTTGCCCTAGGGGTGGTTGAGTCCTCCAGCAGTCCTTGGGCCAGCCCGGTGGTCTTGGTCCCAAAGGCTGCAGCGCCGGGTGCCACGCCCGAACTCCGATTCTGTGTGGACTACCGAGGACTCAACTCAGTCACGAAGACTGACGCGCACCCCATCCCCAGAGCTGATGAGCTCATCGATCGGTTAGGGGCTGCACGGTACCTCAGCACGTTTGATTTAACGTCTGGGTACTGGCAGATCGCCTTAACTGATGGGGCCAAAGAGAGGTCCGCATTCTCGACACCAGATAGGCATTACCAGTTCCGGGTGATGCCCTTTGGGATGAAGAATGCCCCTGCCACCTTCCAGAGGTTGGTCAACCAGGTGTTGGCTGGGCTGACCGAGTTCAGCGCCGCCTACCTGGATGACATCGCAGTGTTCAGCGGCACATGGGCAGAACACCTGTAACATCTCTGGGAAGTGTTGATGGCGCTGCGCAAGGCAGGCCTCACGATCAAGGCAAGCAAGTGTCAGATCGGGCAGGGTTCAGTGGTGTACTTGGGACACCAAGTGGGGAGCGGCCAGGTGCGCCCCTCCAACCCAAAGTTGAAACCATCCTGGCTTGGGAGCCCCCAAAGACCCAGACGGAGGTGAGGGCCTTTCTAGGACTCACAGGGTACTACAGGAGGTTTGTCCAGGGGTATGGCAGCATCGTTGCCCCCTTGACAGAGCTGACTTCGAAGAAGCAGCCCAGGAAAGTGATATGGACTGACACCTGTCAGAAAGCCTTCAACACCCTGAAAACTGCCATGTGCACGGCGCCCGTGCTCTTGGCTCCTGACTTCTCCAAAGAGTTCCTGGTGCAGACGGATGCATCAGAGCATGGTGTAGGGGCTGTTCTCTCACAGATCACTGAGGAGGGCTTTGACCAACCCGTAGCCTTTATTAGCAGGAGGCTACTTCCCCGGGAACAAAGGTGGAGTGCGATAGAACGAGAAGCGTTTGCTGTGGTCTGGGCGCTGAAGAAGCTAAGACCCTACTTGTTTGGGTCTCACTTCCGGGTTCAGACCGACCACAGGCCCCTCAGATGGTTGATGCAAATGAGGGGTGAGAACCCAAAACTGTTGAGGTGGTCCATCTCCCTACAGGGTGTGGACTTTACGGTGGAGCATCGCCCTGGCACAGATCACGCCAATGCTGACGGTCTGTCCAGGTTTGTCCGCCTTAGTGATGCAGAACTCCCTGGGGTAGGGTAGTTCTCCCCACTTTTCAGCTGGAGGGGACACGTGTTAGATCTGGCACCATTGGCATGGGTCCCCCTTCCATTTTTGTCTGTGCCTCAATGTGTTTTGTGTTGGTGTTAGCTGCTCAGGGCACTGTGACACTGCCATCCAGTGCCACAGTGCAAGTGCTCCCTATGGTAAAATGTATTATGTGAATTGACTTCCACGTTTGGTTTATTTGGTTTACTATCAGTCCCTAGTAGAGTGCACCAGGGGTGCCAAGGGCTTGTATATCCAAATGCTGCTAGTGGGCTTGCAGCACTGGTTGTGCCACCCACCGAAGCAGCGGGGTAAAATGTGTCTAGGGTCTGCCACTGCAGAACCTGCGCGCGGTCTGGTACCGTCGCGCTGACTGAGCAAGTGTCCCCACTTGCCAGTCCCTAAACCTTCCCTTAACTACATGTTAGTCACCCCTCTGGTAGGCCTAAGCGCAGGGTGCATTGTAGGCATAAGGTAGGACATGCCCTGAAGTGTGTGGCATGTCTTAATAGTGAATTACAGCCATTTTCGTTTTTTCACTATTGAAGGCTACCTGCTCTCCATAGGCCAGAATGGGCTGCTGGGATCGCTACACGCTGTGACCCCAGTGGACTCAGAGAGCATGGTAGAAAGTAATGTTTAGTATGCCTGAACTCGGGATAATAAAATACATCTTTTAGTAAAGGTTATTTTAATATCCTGGGTTTGCAAATGCTACTTTTAGAAAGTTAGCCTTTGCGTGCCTGACCATCTCAGTCCGCCTCTGCTGTGGGTGTGTGTTCTGCCTAGCAACAGTACAGGAGCAGGGCTGAGGGATTCCAGGAGACAGGTTGGCTGCCAGGTGGTGGGTAGAGAGATCACACCGGGATGGGTGGGAGGAGTACACCCTGACTCTTGAATAGACCTGTGCTCTGCCACCACAAAGCCGGCGCCGCCCCCTGTGGAGCGGCTGATGTCTCTGCCCTGCTGCTGAAAGGAACAAGCCGAGTCACCACAACAGAGTGCTCCAAGACTGGACTGAGCCAGGCCCAGGCCCCCTGGCGCTAAAGAACAAAAGAATCCCTGTATAAAAGTAGGAGCCTGGCTCCTAAGAAATCAGATCCAGATTGAACCACGAAGGAACTCTGCCCGACTAGAAGGACCTGGAAAAAGCTGAAGGAGGAGTAACTTTCCCTGACCTGAGGGACTGGCCTGCAGTAGGTGCCTTGCTGAGGAAGGAGAGGAAAAAGACTAAAAGAGACTTTTTGCACTTTGTTCTTCAACTATCTCCAAGGGCTTGGAAGAAGAGCTTGCCCCCTGAACTGAACCCCAGGACCAGTGGGTTCACCGTGTCTCCGCTCGTCTGAGAACTCGAGCTGTGTGCTTTCTCCCGCCGGAGTGCTCTGCGCACCTTGCCACCCCTCCTAGGGCCGTGACACCCAGAAGCTTGGCCGCCTCCCCTCGCCGAGAGCCCCGCTCTACCTGAGTCGCTCTGGACCCATCGAGGCTGGCCGCCCCGCTTCCCTGTCACCTGCCTGCCACTGGAGCGTGCCTGGTGCCCTCTCGCCCTCCCGCCGGATTTCTAATTGGGAAGTGAAATCAAGCCTCGGACGGCCGCCCGTACGTCGTAACGTATCTGGCCGCCCCGCTTCACCTCCCAGCCTGAGTCTGACCGTGCCGCCCACCGCAGTGACCTCCCGCACAGTCCGTGTCGGAGGCCCGGGGCCGTACCTGTCTACCGAGAGCCGCCCGCTGAATTCTTGATCCGGAGACCCGCGAGGTGCAGAATCTGCATCTCCCCTAAAGACTCGTCTAAGCACATCGCACGTTCCCAGGTACAGTGAACTCTCTATCGGACTCGGGGTCCGCAACGTTCTGATTTCCCCGTATCACTGTATCCCGGGTGCACTGCGCATCATCGTGACTGGACCGACTCAACCGAGCCCTGTGAAGCGCTCGTGATGGAATAAGTTACCAAAGACAAGAACAGTGCCTAATTATCATCTTGTGGCTTCCATTTCGCAACCGTTATTGATGGTCTTGTACCTGCCTGCGTAACAAAGAATCTTTTAGATAAAGCATCCGTATTTTTGATACAACTTACGCCTGGTGTCCGTTTGTGGGGGATCGTTGTGGTTTACGGTGTGTGATCATAAATGCTTAACTGACTAGCGCCCTGAAGTTTAGCCCTGACTGCTCGCGCCACACTACCTATAGGGTGAGCAGGGGTTGTTCTGAAGGGGTAATTCTCTCGCCCTGAATAGAAGAAGGGACCACTGCTTGTCACAAGTACCTACCTGTGCCAACCAGAGGATCCCCATTCTAACAGCACTCCACAAGACTGGCCCAGCCTACCTCAACAGACGACTTTCCTTCTACATACCCAACCGCCAGCTCCGCTCCGCCGACCTCGCACTCGCCACCGACCCTTAAATCTGAAGAGCAACCACCAGTGGGAGTTCCTTCTCCCACCTCGCCACCTAGACCTGGAACACCCTCCCACTGAGCCTACGACAGACCCAAGACCTGCTGACCTTCAAGAGGCTACTCAAGACCTGGCTGTTTGACCAGTAGCACCCCCCCTCCCAGCACCTTGAGACCCTCGCGGGTATGTAGTGTGCTCTACAAATGACTGTTTGATTGATTGATTGACTTCACAGCATAGGACACACAGTTTGAGCTCACGGTTTTATCCCTGAGTCCAGCAGCAGCTCAATTTAGCAGCATGACACTGTAGACAATACCTCACTTAATTTCCGTACCCCGCACTTTAAGACTGGTAGGGGTCAGTAGTTCAGCGGCTTTATCCCCGAGTCCGGCAGCAGCTCACCTTATGCCCCCAGCGCCATCAGACCCATTCGAGTGAGTAGTTTGCACTTTACAAATACCGAATTGATTTGATACACGCAAATTTACCTTCGCACTGCCTGTATAACACCCCCTAAGCACCACACACAAGTTACAATGTTTGAAACAAAAGTTCCTCCGAGTAGGTATAACTACATGCTGACACTACTTACACAGATGTGGCACAGCGGCCAGAGCACATGACTTCACAGCATAGGCCACACAGTTTGGACTCACGCTTTCATCCCCGAGTCCGGCAGCAGCTCAGCGTCGCAGCATGAGACTCTAGACAATAATTCACACATTTTCCGTACCCCAGAAATTTCAGACCATTAGAGGTCAGTAGTTCATCCTAGTAGTTATAAGCACATGCTGACACTACCTCCACAGGTGTGGTGCAACGGAGAGGGCACATGACTTCACAACATAAGACACACAGTTTGGGCTCACGCTTTAATCCCCGAGTCCCGCAGCAGCTCACGTTAGCAGCATCAGACTCTAGGCAATACCCCACTTAATTTCCGTAGCCCAGCACTTTCATACTGGTAGGGATGAGTAGTTCGCTTCACACCCCTGTATAGCACACCCTAAACACCCCACAGAGTTTACAGTGCGTCTACCCTCCTCTTTCCTACTTTTTTCCCCTTACTCGCTTCGAAAGAATCACAAAATGGCTGCCAACACTTCCTACTTGCAACCGCTCGCAGCCAATAAGCAGCAAGCTCATGCTCGTAACGCCTCAGCCAATCAGATGGCAGAATTCCCAAATATGGATATCTGTAAATTTTTATATTTCTCCAAAACTACTGAACGGATTTACACCAAATAAACAAAAGCGTGCTTTCTAGACCAAAACCCTTCTCCCTGCCAAATCTGGGGTAACTCCGTTCACCCGTTCGACCTGTAGCCTTGTCTAAAGTTTCCTATGGAAATTGCATGGAGAAAACACGTTTTGGGACCCCCCTTTTTTCTTGGCCCCCCCTTGACGAATCACCCCAAAACTTACAACAGAGGAGGCGATATGAACAAAGAATTAGTTTGGAAAATTTCATGAAGAGTCATCAAACGACGGCAAAGTTATAAGCAAAACAGAAAATGCTCTTCCTATGGAAACTTGGTCCTAACTATAACTGCCTGCTGGCGACCGTCAGTAGGTTATATATTTATATATATTCACAGAAAAAACCATAGGTTTCAGGCACGTTATAGTTAGGAATTAGCATTTAAAAAATCTCAGAAATTCACTGAAAAAACCATAGGTTTCAGGGGTGTTATAGTTAGCTGGACTTTTCACTTGTACAAAACCATTGAAATTCCCCCGTTATAGTTAGTTCAGCTAACTATAACTCGCGCGCCCGCAATGCACTGCTGATGACGTCACATATTACATCACTCATGACATGGTCAGTGACATCACTCATGACATCACTGATGACATCTCAAATGACATCACTCATGACATCACTGATGACATCATCCAGTGAATGTCTGTTTTTCTGAAAATTAAATATGTTTTATATATGTATATCTCAAGGTTGATGGAAGAATAAATGGGTATATAAGTGTATAAATGGATGATTTGTTTTTGAAAAATTGATTGTGTAACTGACTGATTAAGTGTATCATAGTGAATACATGGCTTAGTGAGTAATGTTTAAATATGTAAATATCTGTATCAGTCTCTCACTTTGTGTATAAGTGGCTGCATGGGTTGGTGAGTAGCTACATGGGTGTCTATATAAGTTATTAGTTGGTTTTTTGAGTATCAGTCTGAGTGTCTGCATGGTTCGGTGGGAGGTATTACGTAGTGCATAGGTGCATGAATGAGTGACTCACTGTTTGCATGTGTTGAAGACAGCATGTGTGCAGGACTGTATGGGTGGATGAGTGTGTGTATGGGTGTGTTAGTGAGTGAATGACTGTCTCAATAGTGTCTTTATGAGTAACTACATATGTTTTAAACTAGTATATGTGACTATTGGTGTATATAAGTGAGTATATGTGAGAGTGAGAGATTGAAAGAGTTCCTGTATGAATAAGTATGTGTTTCTATAAGTGATTGTTTAAAAGACTAAGTATGTGTAAGTTTCCGTAGAAGTAAGTGTGGTTGTGTGTGTATAACTGTATATGCAAGTAAATGTATGTTTGATTCTTTATTAGCATGAGTGACTATGTGTGTGAGTAACTCTATGGATGAGTGGCATTGTGTAACAGGATGTATAGGTGTATGAGTACATATGATGAGTGAGTACATGTATGAGTGACTGTATAGGACTGTTGGTGAATGAGTGGATGTGTATGTGGATCTTAGAATTACTGAATAGGTTGTTGTAACTGGTACTGGTATGTCCATTGTTTTGAACATTTTAGTTTCTATTTTTGAATGTGTGTATCAAAGGTTATAATAGGGGGAGAGGAGGTCTGCCATTCTATCACAAGGATGATGTCATCAGTGATGTCATTTGAGATGTCATCAGTGATGTCATGAGTGATGTCACTGACCATGTCATGAGTGATGTAATATGTGATGTCCTCAGCAGTGCATTGCGGGCGCGCGAGTTATAGTTAGCTGAACTAACTATAACGGGGGAATTTCAATGGTTTTGTACAAGTGAAAAGTCCAGCTAACTATAACACCCCTGAAACCTATGGTTTTTTCAGTGAATTTCTGAGGTTTTTTAAATGCTAATTCCTAACTATAACGTGCCTGAAACCTATGGTTTTTTCTGTGAATTTCAAAGGTTTTTTAAATGCTAATTTCTAACTATGCCTACAGAGATAGGACATGTGAAGAAAGAAGAAACAATGCACAGAAAGAAAAAAAAGAAGTGCAGAAAGAAGCAACAGAAGTCCTCAAAGACGAAGAGAAGTGCAGGAAGAAGGATAACGTGCAGAAAGAACAAAAAGAAGAGCAGAAAGAATCCTTGTTGCAAAATCATCCTGTACCCTCAACTTTTTCAGACGGATACTGGTGGTAACTGAGTCTGACTAACCAGTCCTAGAGCCAGTGCTATGTTAAAAGACACTTAGAATACAGTGAAAACACCTACATACACTAGGGAACATTATGCGTTGGGATCCCCCTGTGATTAGCATGACCTCCTCTGTAAGCCCCTAGTATATAATAGGGCAGCGGGATTAAAACTACCTCTAAAAACAGGCCACAGGGCGTTTTTGCACACGTTAACTCAGGCCCCGTCCCCTCCCTTCACCACTGTGTAAACACGCCCTGTGTCCGTTTTTAGTTGGGAGATTAAGTTCATTTGAATCCTGAGGGTCCCTAGGGTCCAACTAGCCAACTAGGTACCTCCAGTAAGTGCCACAGAGCTGCGTTGCAGAGAGGTGTAAAAAGTGGCACAGCCTGGACCACCTCTCTGCAATGCAGCTCAGTGGCGCTTACTGGACGCACTTGGTGGGCTAGTTAGCCCCAGGGGCCTTCAGTATTGAAGGGAAATTATATCCCCAATTTAAAACGTGCCATAGTGCGTGTTTGCACACGTCACCTCAGGCCCCATCGCCTCCCTTCACCACTGTGTAAACGCGCCCTGTGGCTGTTCTAAGTTGAGAGATTAAGTCCCCTTGAATCCTAAGGGTCCCTAGGGTCAAACTAGACCACTAGGTACCTCCAGTAAGCGCCACAGAGCTGCGTTGCAGAGAGGTGTAAAAAGGGGCTTGGCCTCAGAACACCTGTCTGCAGCGCAGCTCCCTAGCGCATACTGGAGATGCCTGTTGGGCTAGTTGGCCCTCAGGGACCCTCAGTATTGAAGAGGAATTAATTCCTGTTAGAGTCGGGGATCTCTGGTTGGCGCAAGGTTGCCCTTGTGTCAAGCAGGAACCCTCTCCTCCACGTCAGGGCGCAGGATAACCCCTCGCGAATGACCCTTGCTCACCCTCTAGGTGCGTGGCGTGAGCAGCCAAGGCGATTCCTCAGGCGTTGTTGGTTAAGCACTTACAATCGTACACACAGTAAATACATCAATCCCCCCAGAAACGGACACCAGACTTGGATATATATAAAAATACGATTCTTTATGTAAAAATAGGTATATATATCTCAGCAGACTTATCACAAGACCAATAACGTTTTCGCTATGCCACCAGGTTGTAAAGCAGGCAAATGTTCGTTGTTCGTAGCTTCAGATGGATACTTTATAGTCTCTTGCAAATGTTACTCGTGGTTCCAGTACTCACAGAGATCGGCTCCTGCGAACGGGGAAATAAGGCGTTGCGGGCCCCGAGCCCGATACTGGAACTTCTCTCGTAATGTGGAGAGTCGGCACAGGTCGGTGCGACTCTCAGCTTGGGAAGTGTTCTTGGGTCCTCAATCAGCAGGTGTGGGCACGTAGGCAGGCGCGGCCAGCGACCCTTTAGCACGGCGGTGCAGGAGGGTCTCCCCAGCGGGGGCGGCGCGGCCAGAGATGTCCGGGGATAGCGAAGCGGGGTCGCAGGGCACGGTCAGTGCAGCTGGATGACCCGGCGTAGATCACAGTCGTCGGACGGCTTCCGGCGGGAGGGGTGATAGCGCGGTCAGCGCGCTCCCGTAGCAGGCGGTGACAGGGATGCAGGCGGCCTGGCCCGGGGACAGAGAGCGGCTCGGGACGGAGCGGGGCTCTCACGGGTTTGAGGCAGGCGAGCTTCTGAGTGTCACGGCCCTAGGAGGGGCGATGAGGGGCGCAGTCTCTTTCCAGCGGGATGCACACATGGCTCGAATGGGAGGACGAGCAAAAGCACAGAGAACCCACTGTTCCTGGGGCTCAGTTCAGGGGGCAAGCTCAGATCAAGCCCTTGGAGAATGTTCAAGCACAAAGTAGCAAAGTCTTTTCAGTAAGTCTCTTCCTCTCCTTTCTCAGCAAGGCAAGCAGCAGGCCAGCTCCTCCAGCGTCTTCTTCTCCTTCTAGTCGGGCAGAGGTTCTTTGTGGTAAACAGGATTCTGATTTCTTAGGAGCCAGGCTCCTACTTTTATACCATGATTCTTTTGTTCTTTAGCGCCAGGGGGCCTAGGCCTGGCTCAGTCCAGTTCTGGAGCACTTTGTTATGGTGAGTCTGCTCTTTCCTTTCAGCAGCAGGGCAGAGACATCAGCCGCCCCACAGGGGGTGGCGCCGGCTTTGTGGTGGCAGAGCACAGGTCTATTCAAGAGTCAAGGTGTACTCCTCCCACCCATCCAGGTGTCACCTCTCTACCCACCACCTGGCAGCCAACCTGTCTCTGGGGATTCCCCAACCCTGCTCCCTACTGTGGCCAGGCAGAACACATACACACAGCAGAGGCGGACTGAGATGGTCAGGTCAGTAAATACTAACTTTCTAAAAGTAGTATTTACAAACCCAGGATATTAAAATAGACTTGACTACAAGAAGTATTTTATCATCCTGAGTTCAGGCATACTAAACTTGACACTTCTACCATGCTCTCTGAGTCCACTGGGGTCACAGCGTTGGCGTGATCCCGGCAGCCCATTCTGGCCTATGGAGAGCAGGTAGCCTTCAATAGTGAAGAACGAAAATGGCTGTAATTCACTACTAAGACATGCCACACACATCAGGGCATGTCCTACCTTATGCCTACAATGCACCCTGCCCTTGGGCCTACCAGAGGGGCGGCTAATATGTAGGTAAGGGAAGGTTTAGGGACTGGCAAGTGGGGGCACTTGCGCAGTCAGCGCGACGGTCCCGGACCGCGCACAGGGTCTGCGGTGGCAGACCCTAGACACACTTTACACGGCCGCTTCCGTGGGTGGCGCAACCAGCGCTGCAAGCCCACCAGCAGCATTGGCATTCACAAGCCCTGGCACCCCTGGTGCACTTTACTGGGGACTGACAGTGAATCCAATAAACCAATCATGGATATCAACTACAGGTACACTTTACTTAGGGAGCACTTGCACTGCGGCACGGATTAGCCGTGGCGCAGTGCCCTGAGCGGACAACACCAGCAAAACAGTCGAGGCACACCATCAAAAAGTGGGAGGGAAACTCACGCCAAGGTGCCAGGTCTAACACGTGTCCCCTCCAGCTGAAATGTGGGGAGAACTACCCTTGCCCAGGGGGTTCATCGTCACTAAGGCGGAAATACCTGGACAGACCGTCAGCGTTGGCGTGATCTGTACCAGGACGGTGTTCCACCGTAAAGTCCATCCCCTGTAGGGAGATGGACCACCTCAACAGCTTCGGGTTCTCACCCCTCATTTGCATCAACCATCTGAGGGGCCTGTGGTCCGTCTGAACCCGGAAGTGAGACCCAAACAAGTAGGGTCTTAGCTTCTTCAGCGCCCAGACCACAGCAAAGGCTTCTCGCTCAATTGCACTCCACCTACTTTCCCGTGGAAGTAACCTCCTACTGATGAAGGCTACGGGTTGGTCCCAGCCCTCCTCAGTCATCTGTGAGAGAACAGCCCCTACACCATGCTCTGAAGCGTCTGTCTGTACTAGGAATTCCTTGGAGAAGTCAGGGGCCAAGAGCACGGGCGCCGTGCACATGGCAGTCTTCAGGGTGTCGAAAGCTTTCTGACAGGTGTCAGTCCAAATCACGTTCCTGGGCTGCTTCTTCGAAGTCAGCTCTGTCAAGGGGGCAACGATCGTTCCATAGCCCTTGACAAACCTCCTGTAGTACCCAGTGAGCGCCAGGAAGGCCCTCACTGCGGTCTGCGTCTTGGGGGGTTCCCAAGCCAGGATGGTTTCAATTTTGGGTTGCAAGGGTGCCACCTTGCCGCTCCCCACTTGGTGTCCCAAGTACACCACGGAACCCTGCCCGATCTGGCACTTGCTTGCCTTGATCGTGAGGCCTGCTCGGCGCAGCGCCATCAACACTTCCCAGAGGTGGCGCAGGTGTTCAGGCCAGGTGGCACTGAACACTGCGATGTCATCCAGGTAGGCGGCACTGAACGCATCCAGCCCAACCAGTACCTGGTTGACCAACCTCTGAAAGGTGGCAGGGGCATTCTTCATCCCAAATGGCATGACTCGGAACTGGAAGTGCCCATCTGGTGTAGAGAATGCGGACCTCTCTTTGGCCCCATCGGTCAAGGCGATCTGCCAGTACCCAGACGTTAAATCAAACGTACTGAGGAACCGGGCAGCCCCCAGCCGATCAATGAGCTCATCAGCTCTGGGGATGGGGTGCGCGTCAGTCTTCGTGACTGAATTGAGTCCTCTGTAGTCCACACAGAACCGGAGTTCAGGTGTGGCTCCCGGCGCAGCAGCCTTTGGGACCAAGACCACGGGGCTGGACCAAGGACTGCTGGAGGATTCAACCACCCCTAGCGCAAGCATCTTGGAGACCTCCTCCTTAATGCAAGCTCTGACCCTGTCAGTTACCCTGTAAGCCTTGTGCTTCACAGGTAAGCTGTCTCCTGTGTCCACATCATGGACGCACCAATCTGTGACACCAGGAACCAGGGAGAATCGGTCGGAAAATTGTCCCAGCAAGTGGCGGCAGTCTTCCTGTTGTTCGGGCGTCAGGGTGGGTGAGAGGTTAACTCCATCCACTGACCCATCTTTCTCAGAGGCCACTAAGAGGTCAGGAAGAGGCTCGGTCTCCTCTTCCATTCCATCATCAGTGGCCAGCAGCATGCCCACTTCGGTCCTCTCTAAGTGGGGCTTAAGGCGGTTAACATGTAGGACCCTCAAAGGGTTCCTGGGAGTCTGCATGTCCACCAAGTAGGTGATAGGACTTTTGCGCTCCACAACCTCAAATGGACCGGTCCACTTATCCTGAAGTGCACACGGCTCCACTGGGGCCAAGACCCACACCTTTTGTCCAGGTTGAAGCTCTACCAGAGTGGCATTCCGGTCGTACCACCGCTTCATCTCCTCCTGGCTGGCTTCCAGATTTGCCTCAGCAAGTTGCCTGAAACGCCGAGTCTGGTTTCGGAAGGCCAGCATGTAACTATATACATTCTGGGGAGGTTTCCTGGGAGATTGCTCCCAGCCTTCCTTTACCAAACTCAGAGGTCCTCTTACCGGGTGACCATACAGAAGCTCAAAGGGGCTGAACCCTAGAGACTTCTGCGGCACCTCTCGGTAAGCGAAGAGCAGGCATGGCAAGAGGACGTCCCACTTACGCCTCATTGGACCGTCCAGGCCCATGATCATGCCTTTGAGGGTTCGGTTGAATCTCTCAACCAACCCATTTCCTTGGGGGTGGTAAGGAGTGGTGAACTTGTAAGTTACCCCACACTCCTTCCACAGGGATTTCATATATGTGGATATGAAATTGGTCCCCCTGTCGCTCACCACCTCTAGAGGGAATCCCACTCGGGAGAAAATTCCCATCAGTGCCCGTCCCACCACGGGGGCCGTCACTGTCCTCAGAGGGATGGCTTCAGGGTACCGGGTGGCATGGTCCACCAAGACCAGGATGAACCTGTTGCCCAGGGCTGTCTTGGGGTCCAGAGGCCCCACAATATCAATACCCACTCGTTGGAATGGCGTACCGACCACAGGGAAAGGTTGCAGAGGAGCCTTGTGCTTCCCTCCGCTCTTACCACTTGCCTGGCAAGTCTGACAGGTTCGGCAGTAGGAATCTGAATTCTTATGCATTTGGGGCCAGTAAAAGTGGGTGACAAGCCTGTCATAGGTCTTGTCCATCCCCAAATGTCCTGCTAAAGGCACATCGTGAGCCAGCCCCAGTAGGAAGGTTCTGAACTTCTGGGGTACCACCAGCACACGGGCTGACCCAGGTTCAGCAGCCTTAGGCTCGGAATACAGGAGGTCACTCTCCCAGTACACGTAGTGTGTTTTGGCCTGAACACCGTTGGCCTGGTCTGCAGCCTGTTGCCGCATACCTACGAGAGAAGGGCATTCTTTCTGCTCCCTGCAGAATTCCTCCCTGGAGGGACCTCCTTCTTGCTGCCAATGGGTCAGCTCAGGCAGATCTCCCAGTTCGGCAATCTGTTCCCCGGTAGGCTCCAGAGTATCCCCCTCAGGGTCTACTTCCTCCTGGGCCGTGGGAACTTCGGGGGCCGGTTTCCCGCGCCTCCTGCGCCTTCTCCCTAAGGCCGGTTCCTGGACCTCTCCCTCAGGCTCCAGGACCCTCTCAACACCCCTACTGGCTGCCATGGACCGGGTGGTCACGCACGCCCAGTCGGGTAGACCCACCATCCTCAGATGCGTGGTCTTCTCCACCTTTTCCCAAGGGGAACTCTCCAGGTCGTTCCCTAGCAGACAGTCTACAGGCGTGTCAGTTCTCACAGCGACTTGTAGAGTACCAGAGACCTCCCCCCACTCAAAGGGAACTTGAGCCATTGGACAACGACTCTCTACGTTGTCAGCATTGACAACCCTACAGTAGGCATTGGGTACAATTTGCTCTTGAGACACCAGGTGTTGCCTCACCGAGGTCACGCTGGCTCCCGTATCTCTAAGAGCCTCAACCTTCTTTCCATTGATGGTCACCACTTGCCCATATTTCTTAGTGTTAGAGGGCAGGTAGGTTACAGGGACCATCTCACTGTCTCCTAGCGAGACTAGGGTCGTCTGCCCGGGACCCCCACCCTCCTGGACTGCTACCTCCTCCCCAAAGTTAACACTAGCTACTTGCCGGGGTGGAGCACCAGTGGGTGCGGTCTTACCGAACAGGCGACACTTAGGATCAGAGGCAATGTGACCCGGGTCACCACACTTATAACAATTGAAGGGCCCCTTTGGAACAGGTCTACCTGTCGGGGCCCCGTTCTGCTGCGGGGGTGGGGGAGGCTGAGAACCCTTCTGCTGGTTCCCTTGGGAATTACTTTGGGGGCCTTTTTGGAACCCCTTCTGTTTACCCTTGTCCCCCCCACTCTTCTGCTGGGGACCCTGCCCACCTTTGGCGGAGTCTCCCACTTGACCCTTGTGGACCCTGGTGCTGAGCCAGCGGTCCGCCTCCTCAGCAAGCTTCCTTGGGTTGGACAGCTTGCTATCGATCAGGTGCTGGCGTAGCTCAGGAAAACATTGACTGGACAAGTGCTCCCATGCAATTAAATCAAGCAGCCCTTGATAATCATTCACTTTGCTACCCTTCACCCAACCATCCAGCGCTCTGCAGAAAAAGGTCACATACTCCACATACGTACTCTCAGGGATCTTCTTCGTCTCCCTGAACCGCTGTCTATATAGCTCCGGAGTTAACCCATACCTGGTCATTAAAGCTTCCTTCATATGGGGGTATGAGGTTTGGAGATCTAAGGGTAAATCTAACAGTGTGTCACGCCCTTCAGCAAGGAACCTTCCCCACAACCCCGCTCCCCAGTCTTTCTCAGGGACCCGGTGTGAGGACATGGCCACCTCGTAGGCCCTAAACCACTGCCCTATGTCATCCTTTCTAAAATACTCCTTTACTACATCTTTGGGGATGTACACCTTGGACTCTACCTGCGCTGGTGGAGTGCTGCCACCAGAAGGAGCGGTGTCCAAACTTTTCGCCTTCAGCTCCAACTCCTTCAATCTGATATCATGATCCATTTGGCGTTGTTGTGCCTCCAGGGCCAACTTCTGCTTTTCCATTTCCATTTGTCCTGCCAACTTTGCCATCTCCATTGCATGCGCCCTGTCTGCTGCCCTGTCTGCCAGCTCCTCTGGCGACCGGACTCTGCTGGGCTCCTCAAGGTTGTCGGGTGGAACGATGTCCCCCGCATTCCGTGGGTCTCGTGACTCCTTCCAGGCTCTCAGCGCCTTGGCGTACTGGGTTCTCCTCTTGAATCCAGCATGGGGGACTCGGAATTTTACACTGTAGCCTTTCAATTGCTCTATCGTGTAGCCTTCCAGTCTCTCCCAATCCACCTCATCGATTCCAGAAATCACAGAGAGTGCTCTCCCAGCGGAGTGTGAGCCAGGCATGGTTGCAGTAATGGCAGATGTCTCAACAAAGTTCAACAATTACAAACCTGTGGCTGCGTTATTTGGTCTGCTCTCACTATCTGGTGATTAATAATTCACTGTATGCAAATTACAAGTGCAAATCCGAAATCCCAACCGCTGCCAACAATGTTAGAGTCGGGGATCTCTGGTTGGGGCAAGGTTGCCCTTGTGTCAAGCAGGAACCCTCTCCTCCACGTCAGGGCGCAGGATAACCCCTCGCGAATGACCCTTGCTCACCCTCTAGGTGCGTGGCGTGAGCAGCCAAGGCGATTCCTCAGGCGTTGTTGGTTAAGCACTTACAATCGTACACACAGTAAATACATCAATCCCCCCAGAAACGGACACCAGACTTGGATATATATAAAAATACGATTCTTTATGTAAAAATAGGTATATATATCTCAGCAGACTTATCACAAGACCAATAACGTTTTCGCTATGCCACCAGGTTGTAAAGCAGGCAAATGTTCGTTGTTCGTAGCTTCAGATGGATACTTTATAGTCTCTTGCAAATGTTACTCGTGGTTCCAGTACTCACAGAGATCGGCTCCTGCGAACGGGGAAATAAGGCGTTGCGGGCCCCGAGCCCGATACTGGAACTTCTCTCGTAATGTGGAGAGTCGGCACAGGTCGGTGCGACTCTCAGCTTGGGAAGTGTTCTTGGGTCCTCAATCAGCAGGTGTGGGCACGTAGGCAGGCGCGGCCAGCGACCCTTTAGCACGGCGGTGCAGGAGGGTCTCCCCAGCGGGGGCGGCGCGGCCAGAGATGTCCGGGGATAGCGAAGCGGGGTCGCAGGGCACGGTCAGTGCAGCTGGATGACCCGGCGTAGATCACAGTCGTCGGACGGCTTCCGGCGGGAGGGGTGATAGCGCGGTCAGCGCGCTCCCGTAGCAGGCGGTGACAGGGATGCAGGCGGCCTGGCCCGGGGACAGAGAGCGGCTCGGGACGGAGCGGGGCTCTCACGGGTTTGAGGCAGGCGAGCTTCTGAGTGTCACGGCCCTAGGAGGGGCGATGAGGGGCGCAGTCTCTTTCCAGCGGGATGCACACACGGCTCGAATGGGAGGACGAGCAAAAGCACAGAGAACCCACTGTTCCTGGGGCTCAGTTCAGGGGGCAAGCTCAGATCAAGCCCTTGGAGAATGTTCAAGCACAAAGTAGCAAAGTCTTTTCAGTAAGTCTCTTCCTCTCCTTTCTCAGCAAGGCAAGCAGCAGGCCAGCTCCTCCAGCGTCTTCTTCTCCTTCTAGTCGGGCAGAGGTTCTTTGTGGTAAACAGGATTCTGATTTCTTAGGAGCCAGGCTCCTACTTTTATACCATGATTCTTTTGTTCTTTAGCGCCAGGGGGCCTAGGCCTGGCTCAGTCCAGTTCTGGAGCACTTTGTTATGGTGAGTCTGCTCTTTCCTTTCAGCAGCAGGGCAGAGACATCAGCCGCCCCACAGGGGGTGGCGCCGGCTTTGTGGTGGCAGAGCACAGGTCTATTCAAGAGTCAAGGTGTACTCCTCCCACCCATCCAGGTGTCACCTCTCTACCCACCACCTGGCAGCCAACCTGTCTCTGGGGATTCCCCAACCCTGCTCCCTACTGTGGCCAGGCAGAACACATACACACAGCAGAGGCGGACTGAGATGGTCAGGTCAGTAAATACTAACTTTCTAAAAGTAGTATTTACAAACCCAGGATATTAAAATAGACTTGACTACAAGAAGTATTTTATCATCCTGAGTTCAGGCATACTAAACTTGACACTTCTACCATGCTCTCTGAGTCCACTGGGGTCACAGCGTTGGCGTGATCCCGGCAGCCCATTCTGGCCTATGGAGAGCAGGTAGCCTTCAATAGTGAAGAACGAAAATGGCTGTAATTCACTACTAAGACATGCCACACACATCAGGGCATGTCCTACCTTATGCCTACAATGCACCCTGCCCTTGGGCCTACCAGAGGGGCGGCTAATATGTAGGTAAGGGAAGGTTTAGGGACTGGCAAGTGGGGGCACTTGCGCAGTCAGCGCGACGGTCCCGGACCGCGCACAGGGTCTGCGGTGGCAGACCCTAGACACACTTTACACGGCCGCTTCCGTGGGTGGCGCAACCAGCGCTGCAAGCCCACCAGCAGCATTGGCATTCACAAGCCCTGGCACCCCTGGTGCACTTTACTGGGGACTGACAGTGAATCCAATAAACCAATCATGGATATCAACTACAGGTACACTTTACTTAGGGAGCACTTGCACTGCGGCACGGATTAGCCGTGGCGCAGTGCCCTGAGCGGACAACACCAGCAAAACAGTCGAGGCACACCATCAAAAAGTGGGAGGGAAACTCACGCCAAGGTGCCAGGTCTAACAATTCCCCAACTTACAACTCGCCAGGGGGCGCATTTACAGAGTGCTGCAAGGAGGGGGCGTGGCCTCCGGCACGATGCCAGTCTTTTAGTTATTTAAATTTTTTAAGAAGGGGGGCTGTGTGGTTCCCCTTCTTATTCTAATTTATTGGCCTTGATGACCCCATCCCCCAGGGCCTGTCTCCTAATTATATTTTTTTGACCCCAATCCCCAGGGCCGACCACTGTTTTTTATTATTTTAAAAAATATATATTTATAGACACACCTAGGACATGCTGGACAAACCGTACGTACCTATCACCATTTGAGTGATATTCATTAAAAGGCGACTATGCATACAATGAATCCACGTGGAATGTATTTACACCACTAGTAAAGCTCTGACATGTCTGATGCCCTACCGTGCCTAATCCCGGTAGACACCCTTGTCGTTTATTTATACAAACATGGGTAGCTATTGACGGGCACATTTAATACACATGCACACCAAGCCATTCAAAGGGGATTTGACAAAAAATCGACAAACTATGTAAGAAACCCCCCTGACGGTTAATAAAACACACATCCACTGCCGGATGTGTAATACTTTTTATTTTACTCTCTGGAAAGGGGACGAACATCACTTGAGAGTCACAGCGCGCTCCTGGCAGAGCCCAATGCCGTGTTACACCCACCATTGCCTGCCGAGTGCCACACACCTCTGTGTTGTATTCCACCAGCTAGTGCATATGCTATGACACTCTCTAGCCCATGTGCACTGTAACACCACCCGTGAATATGTCATGCCACACTTGTCTTCGCACGGGTTATATTGCCCCATCTAACGTGCCTTCCTCGATGCCTATGTTATAACGCACAGTGCTATGCCATACATATTACAATCTGCGATCCATATCTTTGTCACAGTGCATATGCAACGTTACACTCCCCAGCACATATTTTATATTACAACTTTAGAGACTAGTTAGGTTACACAACACTGCCCTGTGCATATTACACTCCAAGGCGCACATCGCATAGCACGCGCTAGTGCCTGTGCTATCTCGCGCTCTCCAATGAATCTGTCATTGCGCACGATGTATTGCATATTATATTTCACGCCCGGTTCATCTTATATCACACTTTTTGGTGCATAGTTTATACCATACACTATATCTAGTTTTCATTTTCAATCGTGCTCTCAGGACTATGTTCTATATAACACTGTGTTCACCTATCCTTTTCACGGGCATTACATTTTGCGATAGGGGGTGGAGGGTCAGGGGGTGTTTCTGCCAAGTGAGCCCGGAGTCACAGTCACAAACGTCCTCTTCTTCCTGAATACAAGTGAGATTATGCTGCATACTTGTTCATATTTTAAGTAATTCGCACAGACACACGTTTTAAAAACAATAAAGTTCCTAATACCCGCCTTCTCTGAATAGTTAGCTTGCTGCCCCATCCCCCTCCTCCCTATCCTCTGTTGTGTGAATCCATGGACTAGCCTCCTCCCTTCTGCCATGCATGGTCTGATGTATTGCCACTGCCCTCAATTTAGTATGATGTACCAGTCCCCTCCTCCTGCCCTCCATTGCCCAATTCTATGCCCCATCATTGACCTCCTGCTTAAACTCTGTGCTTAGCTTGCTCCCCTATTCTCCTTCCCCCTGCCCTCCGATGTCTTTGTGCATGCCCCTGCTCCATCCTTTTTGCCCACCATGTTCCATGGACCTGCCACTCCTATCTACTCTGAGTGTTCTGTTGAGCTGCCACTCCCCTCCCACCTGCCTAGCATTGTCAGATGACTGTAACCTGTCCCTGCCACCTCCACCCTGCCTGTCCACATGCCATGCCCCTATCCTCTTCCTCCTGTCCTACATGGTCCATTGTACTGCCACACCCTTCTGCCCTCCCTGGTCTGTTGTGCTGCAACTGCTCCTCCTGCCTGCCCCGTGCGATCTGTTGTGAGGCCCCTTCCCCTGAACTTTGTCTGTGCACAGGTCCTGACCCTCCCTTCTATCCTCCATCATCCTTTGTGCATGCCCCTGCACCCTCCTTCTTGCCCATCATAGCCATTGTGCTGCCACTAACCCTCCCACTTGCCATGCATGGTCTTCTGTGCTGCCATGGCCCCTCCCACCTTCCCTGTGTGGTCAGTTAGCTGCCCCTGACCCCCTCCCACCTTCCCTCCATGGTCTGTGTGTATGTCATCACAGTCTCGCTGTTGCTCTTCATGGTGTGTCTTGCTTCTAGTGCCCATCAGCCTGACCTCCATGGCTATCTTGCTGCTCCTGCCCTGCCCCCTTGCCCCCAGCCCTCTGTTTACATGTGCAGACCCCTACTCCCTCCCTCCTGGCTTGTCTGTTCCATTGTAATGCCCCTGATCCGTCCCTCCTGCCCTTTATGGTCTGTTATGCTGCAGCTTTCTCTCCTGTCTGTCCATTATGGTCAGCTAGCTACCATTGCCTCTTGCCCCTCTGTTCTCTGTTGTCCATGTGCATGGTCCTGTCCCCTCCCTCTTGCTTTCTATGGATTGTTGTGCTGCACTCCCGTCCGGCATGCCCTGTGAGGTGTATTGTGCTGCTGCAAACCCTGATGCCTGCCCTGCAGGGTCAGTTTGGTGCACCTCTCCATGTCCCTCCTGTCCTCTGTTATCCAAGTCCATGTCCCTACCCCATTTCCTTCCATGATCCAATGTACCATACTTGCAAACATTTTGAACTTGGTAAGAGGGAGATTTTGAAAAAAAACTGGGGTATTGATTTTCCCCTTTGAGTTACATTGAAAAAGAGGAGATTGTAGATAGGAGACAGATAAAATAAAGCCCATTTGAGCTTAAAAACATTGGACGTTTCCTGGCTGAATCGGGTCTGTTGGCATGTATGGTTGTACTACCATTGCCTCTTCCTTCTGCCCACAATGCTCTATTACATTGCCACAGCCTCTCTTGCAAGTCCTGTATTGTTGGTTTGTTGCCCCTGCACCCCTTTCCACTGCCCTCCATAGTCTGTTGTGCTGCCACGGCCCTTCCTGCCTGCTCAGTGTGGTTAAATTGTTGCCTTTGCACCCTCCTACCTGCCTTCAATTTTCAGAGTCCATGCCTCTGGCCTCTGCCTCTCAACAGTATCCTAATGAACAACTAGATTGCTAACATTCTATATTTATTACAAAAGTGTGGAACGCCTGACGTCATCTTGATGTAATCAAAACTGTAATACCTAGAGCATTTCCTTTAGAAATTACATATATGAGAGGGTCTTATTGGCATCAAAATTATGGTTAGTGCTCTAAAAGACTAAAATAAGGACATATTTTCTGAGTTTTCAAATAGCGACAAAGCACTTTTAAATTATTTGTTATCTTTATGTTTTTTTATCCAGTTGACCACTTGATTAAATGTTGCACTTAGGGGAGAGGATGTGGTGTTACTTCCAGAACTGCAGACTTTGCAACTGGGAAACCAGGTTGGAGTTTCTGCTTCAGCTCGACATTCTGTGATTCTGGTCAAATCACTTAGTCTCCTCATGTCTACAACCAAAATGAATTTGTTCTTGTGTGATGTAACCAATGCTCATGTAAAGCACTCCAATACCTGACAAGTCTTCACTATATAACACTGCAAAAACACAAAATAATAAGTGTTTTGCACACTTCTGTCATTGGGCTATATTTGGGCTACTTCTGGGTGATTTTGGGCTACATTTGGGCTCTTTTGTCTCTGGTGGCCATCTTGGGAGACTTATTTGTTATGAAGTTTCCTAATTTCCTCATTTACTGCAGTCTCCTCAGTAGGAAATACTTTCAGTTTTTTACTTTGATTCCATCAAGAAGGCATTCAGATGTGTCACACATTTGCCATAAATTCAGAATGTAAGCACTCTTTTTGCTCATTAGATCACTGTAGTAAAGCTACTGCTCACCAGGGAAAACTGCTGCTGGTATTGAAAGTGCATGTTTCAGTCTGCATGTCAGAACTTTTTAATGAAATAAAAGAGGATTTCAGAAGTCAAAATGTGCCCTAGGTTTTCTTTCTGCAGCACTAATCATACTTGTTATGGAGAAATGAACCCCCTCATTTTGTTCCTTTTTAAATTAAATGTTTTAAGAGTTACCACTTTAATCCAAGCAAGATGGCTTCAGGTGTGCCATACGTTTATCATAAGTAGGACTGTTAGCGCTCTAGTTGTTCTTTGGAACACTCTGGGAAGCTGCAGTAGAACACAAAGGAATCAACTGACAGTCTCTGCCCTTGTTGGATGTACATGTTTTACTGAGAATGTCAGACTTCATTCTCACATGACTGAGAAAGATAATGTGAATTTACTGAAAATAAGCTCTCAGTTTAGCTTATAGATCACCTTCCAAACCTCTGTGGGAAAATCATGAGAAAATATTTTTCTCTCAATCATGATATCCCAGCAGAAGGCTTTTTCACATGGTGAAATCACCTTAGAACATACCACAATTCCTAAAATGAGTATGGTACCATCAACAAATGATTTATAATGTAACTAAAGTCTTAAAACCTTCTATTAACTGCAATGCTTTTTAATGAGGTGCTATCATGTATATTGGTCCCAAGATGGCTGCCAACACTTCTTGGATGAAGTGCTGACAGCCAATCAGATCTCAGGATGAGATGTGTGGTTAGGCTCCGCCCACATATATATATGATTTTACTTTTGATTTTCTCAGGAACTACCGAACAGATTGACACCAGACCTGCAAAAGGCACTTCCCTGAGCTGAGGACTACCTCTCTGCCAAATTTCAAGTAATTCTATTCAGCCGTTCGGGCTGTACCTTGGACTAAAGGTCCCTATGGAAAATTGCATGGGGAAAACGTGTTTTGGGACCCCCCTTTTTTCTCAGCCCCCGCTTGATGAATCCCCCCGAGACTTTCAGGGTAGGAGCGGAGCGGAGCGCCCCACCTATTTTGAAAATTTCGCGAGGATTCGTCAACCGGCGCCAAAGTTATTCTAAATAGAATGTTGCGGATTTTCTATGGAAACACGGTCCTAACTATAACTATCTACTGGCGACCGCCAATAGATAATATATATGTATATTATCTACTGGCGGTCGCCAGTAGATAGTTATAATTACAACCTAGTTTCCATAGGAAATCTCAAAATTCTATTTTGAATAACTTTGGCGCCGGTTGACGTATCCTCGCGAAATTTTCAAAACTAATGGGGCGCTCCGTTCAGCTCCTACCCTGAAAGTCTCGGGGTGATTCGTCAAGCAGGGGCCGAGAAAAAAGGGGGGTCCCAAAACGCGTTTTCCCCATGCATTTTTCCATAGGAACCGCACAGTGGTGAGAAAGTAGAACCTAAAGATCACAAAATTCCAAACCTGGTTATCAACCTCTCAAGATACACTCTATCCAAATCGGAAACAAACCTTCTCAACAAAGGCCTATCATTTTGCCCTGAGAAACACCAAGATCCCTTGGAAACGAAAATTGACCTATACAAATATGTAAGAAAACTCAAACTAAAAAAATATTTTGCTAAGCACTCTCCCAAAACAAATGCAGATCAAAATCAAATGTCAGACTCAGAGAATCAAGGAATCTACAACATATCTGATATGCCACATCTACGGACTGCATATGAACTAGCAAATGAGACAGATGCCTCCCAAGTAACTGACAGTCAAATTATAAAAGAAATGGGAGTGCAATCAGACAAACGCATATCGACAACATTTAAGAAAAAGTCCAAATTCTGTCCAGCACTACATCCAGGAAACAAAATTGATGTTTTCTATGACCTGATATCGGGAGAAATAGATACCTTACAAAATGTTACATCCAAGTACAAACCTGAAAACCTTACCAAGAAAGAACGTGAGGCTATACAAACACTAAGGAACAACAACGAGATTGAAATCAAACCTGCTGACAAAGGCGGTAACATTGTAGTACTTGACAAACAACACTACATAGAAGAAGCAATGCGCCAATTGAATGTAACAAGTAACTATAAAAACCTACCTAAGGATCCCACAGACACGTTAATATCAGACCTCCACACAAAATTGAACAAGTGGCAAGAAAGGGGTCTCCTCACAGAGAGTGAAAAGGAATTTCTAATGGTCGAACATCGACCCTGCCCACCATCTACTTTCTCCTGAAAGTGCACAAGACACTAAACAAACCGCCTGGTCGCCCAATCATCTCGAGCTGTGGAAGCCTATACGAAAATATATCAACGTATGTAGATCATTTTCTAGCACCGATTGTAACAACCTTAAGCTCATACATTAAGGATACTGGGGACTTCCTACGTATATTAATGAATACTGAATGGCAACCGACCTACCTCCTGGTAACGATCGATGTGGTGTCACTGTACACCTCAATCGATCATGAGAAGGGACTCAATGCAATCAAATACTTTCTTAAACAAAGACCTATGAATGAATTGGAACATTCAAACATGCTACTTGATATGATCACCATGTGCCTGTATAACAATATATTTCTATTCAACAAAAAAATCTACGCCCAATGCTGCGGTACCGCAATGGGAGTTTCCTTCTCTACAAGCTATGCGAATCTCATGATGGGTTGGTGGGAGAAGAACATAGCTTGGAGAGAGGAAAACGACCATCACATGTCAAATGTAGCCTTATGGCTACGCTTCATAGACGACCTCTTTCTACTCTGGAAGGGAACAGAAAAACAATTTCAAGATTTCTTTGCGGAGCTCAACGTAAATGATGTTGGCCTTAAGTTTACATATAACTCAAGCCCCAAAGAAATCGAATTCCTTGATACCAAGGTATACGTCAAAGATAACCAACTACACACAACAGTATACCGTAAAAAAACAGCAACAAACAGCATCCTCCACGGTCTAAGCTTTCATCCCCAGGCACTGAAAAAAAGCATACCGTATGGTGAACTTATGCGGATGAAGAGGAATTGCTCAGATGAGCAAGAAATGGAAAAGAAGTTTGAAGAAACAACAGCCCGCTTCAAACAACGTGGTTACAGACATGCAGATATAAAAAGAGGTGAAATGAAAGCAAGACAAAAAACCAGAGCGGAAATACTAATGACCAGAGAAGAAAAAAACAGCAACCAAGAGAGTAATATAGACACAGACCTAGAGAAAACAAAGGGAGTCAGTAAATCTAATGACAATCAACCACGCTTGATTTTGACTTACAGCAAAGAAAGTTATGAAATTCACAAAAGAGTGACGAAATACTGGAACATATTGAAAAAGGATCCGGACATTGGAAACTCAATCGGAGATCGGCCCTTAATTTCATTTAGAAGGGCACCGAACCTAACAGACCATCTGGTAAGGAGTCACTTTATAAACAAAAAACCAGAAACTTGGCTACAGATGAGATCAAAGGGCTTCACAAAATGTACATCATGTAAAGCTTGTAAAATTGGAAAAAACCTGAAAAACCTGACAGATCCCACAGGCAGAATCTTCGAAATAAAGGAAACCATCACATGTGAATCTACACATGTAGTATACATCCTCCAATGTTGTTGCGGGAAACAATACATAGGGAGCACAATCTGTCCCCTAAAGAAACGTATATTAGAACACATACGTGCTATACAACACATGGACAATACATATGCAATCGCCAAACATATGTCTACACATAAAGACAAAACATAGTTAAACATCAAGTACTCAGGACTTATAACAATCCCAGCAAACGAACGTGGAGGAAATCGAGTACAAAAATTACGTAGACTAGAATCCCGAATGATCATAAGATTTAAAACAAAACACCCATTGGGATTAAATGCAGATGAAGAGATGTATGTCCATCTTTAAATAACTCGTGATCGAAACAAAGTGGAGGAACATAAAAGAAGAAATGCCAAAAGGAAATGCAACAAGACAATCTATATAACTGGACCCGTATGATCATACGAGAATTCGACTCACGAATTCTTGAAATATGAGGACAGGAATACATTGTCAAATGAATACTAATATGCTAAATAATAGCCAGAGACTTGTTTTGTAAACATCCCAAGTATGAACAACATCTATAAATGCTGAATGCCATGTGCACACTTTTGGGTCTGATGACGAGGAGAGCAATCCAGAAATAGAGATAATGGGCACTCAGCCCGGAATAGTTATAATACACTCAGTAACTTACATGTTGACACACATCAGTATATTGGCTAATTACCAAAAACGGGCCCCCACCAGGATTTACATGGGTGGCTTAAATCATTCACAAATAAGGTTTATGACCAAACATATGAGTTTTACTCTATTAGGTAACACTCTCAAAATCGCCAGCATTACCAACAAGTGTGCACTTCAAAGTATAGATAAAGTTCTGTGTATCCACATCAAAAAACTACCAAACCCATAATGCACCAATAAAAATCAAAATGTATATAATGAGAAATTGAGAAAGGACCAAGTAATACACTACCGTGATCAGGAACTACGAAACGCGTAGGGAAGCTTATTCACGAACTGAATAAACAACTTTAAATCATCAAGAGGTGTGCCGCGCTCCTTTCTCTTTGAGTAAACAAATTTCGCAAGACCCTGTCCTGGTCTTGACGCGGGCACCAGCTGTGAGAAGTGCTCCCACTGTCACTTGGACAATTTTTGCTACAGGATATATATATATATATATATATATATATATATATATATATATATATTATCTACTGGCGGTCGCCAGTAGATAGTTATAGTTAGGACCATGTTTCCATAGGAAATCCGCAACATTCTATTTGGAATAACTTTGACGCCGGTTGATGAATCCTCGCAAAATTTTCAAAACTAATGGGGCGCTACGCTCCGCTCCTACCCTGAAAGTCTCGGGGTGATTCGTCAAGCGGGGGCTGAGAAAAAAGGGGGGTCCCAAAACGCGTTTTCCCCATGCATTTTTCCATAGGACCTTTAGACACAGCTACAGCCCGAACGGCTGAACAGAGTTACTTGAAATTTGGCAGAGAGGTAGTCTACAGGTCAAGGATGTGCCTTTTGTAGGTTTGGTATAAATCTGTTCAGTATTTCCTAAGAAAATAGCATTTAAATCAATATATATATCTGTAAGCGCGCTCCGAGCGCGCACCGTAAGCTTACCGTACGCGTACGGTGCCGTGCGCGAGCGCGATTCTGATTGGCTGTTAGATCTTAGTAAACATTCGAATCGGTCGAAACCAGGAAGTGTCGGGCGCCATTTTCTCTCTCGCACTCTGAGGGGGGGAGGAAAAACAAAGTTGGATATCATGAAAAGTGGCAGGCTAGACAGCTCCTAACCACCTAGCCTTGGTTAGGGTGTCCCAGAAGTCCATCCAAGGCCAAAATTAAAAAAACTTTTTTTTGAAAAAACGCCGAATGCGCTTACCGTACGCATACGGCAAAAACTAAATTAAAAAAAACAAAATCCATATTTCCCCCCCCCCCGTGTGCAAAAAGTGCCCGCAGGTCACCTTTTGTGCATGGCATATATTTAATGTGAACATTTAATAGATAACCTGTCACAACGAAGCGCATAATATGTCCTCCGTGTGCGGACGGTGCGCGAAGGGCATCGTGCGTACATGGCCCATCCAGCGTAACGTGGGCACGCGGTGCGCATAGCGCACCGCGTGCCCACCGTGCATGCACGGCACTAACTGCGTTAAGTGGGCACGCGGTGCGTGAAGCGCACCGCATGCTCACTGTGCGCGCACGGTGCGCGATGCGCACTGTGCGCGCACGGAACGAACTGCGTGAAGTGGGCGCGCACGGCACGAACGGCGTAAAGTAACTTAGCATTTAAAAAAACGTACAAATTCACTGAAAAAACCATAGGTTTCACAAACGTTATAGTTAGGAATTAGCATTTAAAAAACCTTGCAAATTCACTGAAAAAACCATAGGTTTCACACAAGTTATAGTTAGCTGTACATTTCACTCGTAAAAAACCAATGAAATTCCACGTTATAGTTAGTGCAGGCAACTATAACTCACGCGACCGCAATCCTCTGCTGATGCTAATACTGTATTTAGACACTTATTTGCCCATGTCTTCTTCCATTAAATTTTAGCTATACATATATTACAAATATTTTTTTTTCATAAAGACACATATGTCATCAGCAGAGGATTGCGGTCGCGTGAGTTATAGTTGCCTGCACTAACTATAACGTGGAATTTCATTGGTTTTTTACGAGTGAAATGTACAGCTAACTATAACTTGTGTGAAACCTATGGTTTTTTCAGTGAATATATATATACATATATATATATATATATATATATATATATATATATATATATATATATATATATATATATTTATTTATTTCTTTTTTTTATTTAAATGGAGTGAGTAGGCCGGTGGTGGAATTGCCTAAGTATGGCAGAGGACCTGGGAGTGCATGAAGAGGGAAATTGTGAGGAAGGAAATTAAGGATAGGAAACTGTTAGATCATTATTGAACGATGGTAGAAAGAAGAAACTGATGAATAATGAGGAGGAGGAATTTTGGTCAATTTTAGATGAAGAGGTCCTTGGGTAAATGTCTACAGAAGAAAATACATATGGAGGAAGTGTCTGATGGTGCAGGTTATGGAGTTGTTCCAAGCGACTCGCAGTGAAGAGGTGCCCTTGGCGGCATTGAAAAAAGGCAGGATGGCCCTGCTTATGATCGGGTATCAGGGCATGTGTAGTGATTACACTGAGACAGGAAAGTGTAAGAGCACTTAGTTTAATGACTGTTCATCTCCACAGCTAGCCAACTACAATAACTGACCTTAGTATTCAAACCAACACATTCTGTCACCATGGCAGTGACATCATAAACGGTAATAAATAAAGCAATAGACAGACTACTACTGCATACCAGTTCTAGGGAACAACATGAAGAATGGGATGAGTACATTTTTATTCAAATAATGACAATTATTCAGGTAATGAATTTGGTAAAGTTGAGGAATGATATCTGAGAAGTCTAGATTGGTGGCCACTACATTATGTGTCAGATTATATTAAGCAAAAGTTCAGGAGCCCGCTAGAGAGAGAGGAAAGTAAAGTAATGAGGGCTGAGTTCTAAATCTGAAGTCAGAGAAAAGGAAACTATGATTCCTAATTTAGATCCAGAGCTGATTACTTACATGTTTAAGCTAGGAAGAGATTCTAGAAAAGGATTGAAGCCTGCCCCAAAGCAATGTGAAGACAAATTGGTGGATATTAAGGGTCTGCTGGCACACAGTTTTGATTTAGTAGAGGAATAATATATTCAAGGTAATAATATGAAAATTGAGCTGTTGAAAGGTTGGAGTCAGAGAGCTTTTAAGTTTTTAGGAAACGCAAATGTGAGTCTAATTGCTGAGAGAAGAAAATTGAGCGAAATAGCACGCAAGGAGTTCTCAGATGATGCAAAGAGTCTATTCTTTGGGGAAAATAATGGAAAAAATCCCTTAGTAAATATGTAACCACATTTACTACTTTGGATAGGCACAGAATTTGATGGGAAGGTATTTAGCGGGAATGTTTATATGGAAGGGCTGGAAGGAGACGGCAAACATTCAGCCGTGGATTTCATAAGTCCCAGTATAATCATGGAAAAGGATCCTTTAGAGGGTCTTCTTCTCTAGCGGAGCTTATCGCCAGAGAGGTAGAGGTGGAAGAATAAGAGTCTTCAGAGGAAGAGGACAATACGCCTGCTCAGCACCAGGTGATTAGGAGGAATTTTACTGGTTTTAGCCATGTGAAGTTTATGACACTTTGCAAAGGTATGGAGCTTTAGAACTCAGGATCCTCAGGTGATCGCGGTGGTCTTGGATATGTAATAGGATCCGAACAGTAAAAATATCAAGGAAGAGAACCAAGAGAAATGGCTTTCAATCAAGATCAGGAAACAATAGTGGCATAAGAGATCCAAATGATTCTAGACAAAGAAGCCTTTGTAAGGATAGATGAGGGGGAGAAGACGTGTGTAAGTATTTTATTTCTTGTAAAGAAAAAAGACAAGGGATGGAGCCCAGTAATAAATCTGAGGACTTTAAATTGTTTTGTTACTTATTGTCATTTCAAAATGGAGGAAGTATACATGTTGAGAGACATTCTACAGGAGTCAGATTGGATGGATCTAAAGGATGCCTATTTTACTGTTCCCATAGACAAATGGAGGCAGAGATATTTTCAATGTCAAGGGCAGTTATTTAAGTTCCAGTGTCTCCCTTTTGGACTTTCATCAGCACCATGATGTTTCACTAAGTCTTAAAACCTGTTGTCAGTTTCTGTTGACCCTGGCCCTGTCCGCAGGGTCACCCTAATACGTTTTGCCTTTTACCCTCCACTTTTTTTACAATTTATTTTGTTGGCCTTAGTACTCTGTGCACTTTACCTCTGCTAACCAGTGCTAAAGGGCTTTTGCTCTCTTCTTAAAACCTGGTAGAAATGCATTATATCCAATTAGCATATTCATTTTACTTATAAGTCCTTTGTCAAGTGGTACTAGATGTACCCGGCGCCTGTAAATGCAATGATACTAGTGGGCCTGTAGCACTGATTGTGCCTCCCACATAAGTTCCCCTTTAAACATGTCTCAGGTTTGCCATTGCAGAATCTGTGTGTGCAGTTTTAAACTTGGTAATAGGCAGTCGAACCACTCCAAGATGGCCGACGTGTAGATCCACTACACTCTGCCTTCTCAAGCAAGACATTGCTGTTAATGCACTTTGATCATCATCCCTTGCTAGACATTGCTGTTAATGCACTTTGATTAGCATCACTTGTAAGGCAGCATTGTTAATGCACTTTGATTATCATCACATGCAAGACACTGCTGTTAATGCACTTTGATTAGCATCACTTAAAAGGCAGCGTTGTTAATGCACTTTGATTAACATCACTTGAAAGGCTACGTTGTTAATGCACTTTGATTAGCATCACTTGTAAGGCAGCGTTGTTAATGCACTTTGATTATCATCCCTTGCAAGACATTGCTGTTAATGCACTTTGATCATCAGCCCTTGCTAGACATTGCTGTTAATGCACTTTGATTAGCATCACTTGTAAGGCAGCATTGTTAATGCACTTTGATTATCATCACATGCAAGACACTGCTGTTAATGCACTTTGATTAGCATCACTTAAAAGGCAGCGTTGTTAATGCACTTTGATTAACATCACTTGAAAGGCTACGTTGTTAATGCACTTTGATTAGCATCACTTGTAAGGCAGCGTTGTTAATGCATTTTGATTGGCATCACTTGAAAGGCTGGGTTGTTAATGCACTTTGATTATCGTCCCTTGCAAGACATTGCTCTTAATGCAATTTGATTAGCATCACTTGTAAGGCAGCGTTGTTAATGCACTTTGATTAGCATCACTTGTAAGGCAGCGTTGTTAATGCACTTTGATTAGCATCATTTGTAAGGCAGCGTTGTTAATGCACTTTGATTAGCATCATTTGTAAGGCAGCGTTGTTAATGCACTTTGATTAGCATCACTTGTAAGGCAGCGTTGTTAATGCACTTTGATTAGCATCATTTGTAAGGCAGCGTTGTTAATGCACTTTGATTAGCATCACTTGTAAGGCAGCGCTGTTAATGCACTTTGATTAGCATCATTTGTAAGGCAGCGTTGTTAATGCACTTTGATTAGCATCACTTGTAAGGCAGCGTTGTTAATGCACTTTGATTAGCATCACTTGTAAGGTAGCGTTGTTAATGCACTTTGATTAGCATCACTTGTAAGGCATCGTTGTTAATACACTTTGATTAGCATCACTTGTAAGGCAGCGTTGTTAATGCACTTTGATTAGCATCACTTGTAAGGCAGCGTTGTTAATGCACTTTGATTAGCATCATTTGTAAGGCAGCGTTGTTAATGCACTTTGATTACCATCACTTGTAAGGCAGCGTTGTTAATGCACTTTGATTAGCATCACTTGTAAGGCAGCGTTGTTAATGCACTTTGATTAGCATCACTTGTAAGGCAGCGTTGTTAATGCACTTTGATTAGCATCACTTGTAAGGCAGCGTTGTTAATGCACTTTGATTAGCATCACTTGTAAGGCAGCGTTGTTAATGCACTTTGATTAGCATCACTTGTAAGGCAGCGTTGTTAATGCACTTTGATTAGCATCACTTGTAAGGTAGCGTTGTTAATGCACTTTGATTAGCATCATTTGTAAGGCAGCGTTGTTAATGCACTTTGATTAGCATCACTTGTAAGGCAGCGTTGTTAATGCACTTTGATTAGCATCACTTGTAAGGCAGCGTTGTTAATGCACTTTGATTAGCATCACTTGTAAGGCAGCGTTGTTAATGCACTTTGATTAGCATCACTTGTAAGGTAGCGTTGTTAATGCACTTTGATTAGCATCACTTGTAAGGCAGCGTTGTTAATGCACTTTGATTAGCATCACTTGTAAGGTAGAGTTGTTAATGCACTTTGATTAGCATCACTTGTAAGGCAGCGTTGTTAATGCACTTTGATTAGCATCACTTGTAAGGTAGCGTTGTTAATGCACTTTGATTAGCATCATTTGTAAGGCAGCGTTGTTAATGCACTTTGATTAGCATCACTTGTAAGGCAGCGTTGTTAATGCACTTTGATTAGCATCACTTGTAAGGCAGCGTTGTTAATGCACTTTGATTATCATCACATGCAAGACACTGCTGTTAATGCACTTTGATTAGCATCACTTGTAAGGCAGCGTTGTTGATTCACTTTGATTATCATCACATGCAAGACACTGCTGTTAATGCACTTTGATCATCAGCCCTTGCTAGACATTGCTGTTAATGCACTTTGATTAGCATCACTTGTAAGGCAGCATTGTTAATGCACTTTGATTATCATCACATGCAAGACACTGCTGTTAATGCACTTTGATTAGCATCACTTAAAAGGCAGCGTTGTTAATGCACTTTGATTAACATCACTTGAAAGGCTACGTTGTTAATGCACTTTGATTAGCATCACTTGTAAGGCAGCGTTGTTAATGCATTTTGATTGGCATCACTTGAAAGGCTGGGTTGTTAATGCACTTTGATTATCGTCCCTTGCAAGACATTGCTCTTAATGCAATTTGATTAGCATCACTTGTAAGGCAGCGTTGTTAATGCCCTTTGATTAGCATCACTTGTAAGGCAGCGTTGTTAATGCACTTTGATTAGCATCATTTGTAAGGCAGCGTTGTTAATGCACTTTGATTAGCATCATTTGTAAGGCAGCGTTGTTAATGCACTTTGATTAGTATCACTTGTAAGGCAGCGTTGTTAATGCACTTTGATTAGCATCATTTGTAAGGCAGCGTTGTTAATGCACTTTGATTAGCATCACTTGTAAGGCAGCGCTGTTAATGCACTTTGATTAGCATCATTTGTAAGGCAGCGTTGTTAATGCACTTTGATTAGCATCACTTGTAAGGCAGCGTTGTTAATGCACTTTGATTAGCATCACTTGTAAGGTAGCGTTGTTAATGCACTTTGATTAGCATCACTTGTAAGGCAGCGTTGTTAATACACTTTGATTAGCATCACTTGTAAGGCAGCGTTGTTAATGCACTTTGATTAGCATCACTTGTAAGGCAGCGTTGTTAATGCACTTTGATTAGCATCATTTGTAAGGCAGCGTTGTTAATGCACTTTGATTACCATCACTTGTAAGGCAGCGTTGTTAATGCACTTTGATTAGCATCACTTGTAAGGCAGCGTTGTTAATGCACTTTGATTAGCATCACTTGTAAGGCAGCGTTGTTAATGCACTTTGATTAGCATCACTTGTAAGGCAGCGTTGTTAATGCACTTTGATTAGCATCACTTGTAAGGCAGCGTTGTTAATGCACTTTGATTAGCATCACTTGTAAGGCAGCGTTGTTAATGCACTTTGATTAGCATCACTTGTAAGGTAGCGTTGTTAATGCACTTTGATTAGCATCATTTGTAAGGCAGCGTTGTTAATGCACTTTGATTAGCATCACTTGTAAGGCAGCGTTGTTAATGCACTTTGATTAGCATCACTTGTAAGGCAGCGTTGTTAATGCACTTTGATTAGCATCACTTGTAAGGCAGCGTTGTTAATGCACTTTGATTAGCATCACTTGTAAGGTAGCGTTGTTAATGCACTTTGATTAGCATCACTTGTAAGGCAGCGTTGTTAATGCACTTTGATTAGCATCACTTGTAAGGTAGAGTTGTTAATGCACTTTGATTAGCATCACTTGTAAGGCAGCGTTGTTAATGCACTTTGATTAGCATCACTTGTAAGGTAGCGTTGTTAATGCACTTTGATTAGCATCATTTGTAAGGCAGCGTTGTTAATGCACTTTGATTAGCATCACTTGTAAGGCAGCGTTGTTAATGCACTTTGATTAGCATCACTTGTAAGGCAGCGTTGTTAATGCACTTTGATTAGCATCACTTGTAAGGCAGCGTTGTTAATGCACTTTGATTAGCATCACTTGTAAGGTAGCGTTGTTAATGCACTTTGATTAGCATCACTTGTAAGGCAGCGTTGTTAATGCACTTTGATTAGCATCACTTGTAAGGTAGAGTTGTTAATGCACTTTGATTAGCATCACTTGTAAGGCAGCGTTGTTAATGCACTTTGATTAGCATCACTTGTAAGGTAGCGTTGTTAATGCACTTTGATTAGCATCATTTGTAAGGCAGCGTTGTTAATGCACTTTGATTAGCATCACTTGTAAGGCAGCGTTGTTAATGCACTTTGATTAGCATCACTTGTAAGGCAGCGTTGTTAATGCACTTTGATTAGCATCACTTGTAAGGCAGCGTTGTTAATGCACTTTGATTAGCATCACTTGTAAGGTAGCGTTGTTAATGCACTTTGATTAGCATCACTTGTAAGGCAGCGTTGTTAATGCACTTTGATTAGCATCACTTGTAAGGTAGAGTTGTTAATGCACTTTGATTAGCATCACTTGTAAGGCAGCGTTGTTAATGCACTTTGATTAGCATCACTTGTAAGGTAGCGTTGTTAATGCACTTTGATTAGCATCATTTGTAAGGCAGCGTTGTTAATGCACTTTGATTAGCATCACTTGTAAGGCAGCGTTGTTAATGCACTTTGATTAGCATCACTTGTAAGGCAGCGTTGTTAATGCACTTTGATTAGCATCACTTGTAAGGCAGCGTTGTTAATGCACTTTGATTAGCATCACTTGTAAGGCAGCGTTGTTAATGCACTTTGATTATCATCACATGCAAGACACTGCTGTTAATGCACTTTGATTAGCATCACTTGTAAGGCAGCGTTGTTGATTCACTTTGATTAGCATCATTTGTAAGGTAGCAGTAGCAGCAACTCCTAAATGATGTCTAGGATTGTCAAGCAACATTGTAATTATACAGAACACATTTTCAGGTAATGGATATGGAATACATAAAAACAGGTGAATCGTCCACAATCAATATTGATAGGTAATAAAATAATTGGAATGATGTGGCCATAGCACAGCACCCTAAAAAGCCTCCCCTGTGGGAATTTCTAAAGTTCATTCAAAATGGTTTCTTTAGTGTTTGCTGTTTCGAATTTATATTTAAAAAGTGAGGGATACTACTACCTTTTGCTGTATTTCATAATATTTGCTGACCTTGACATAAAAATACTGTGATAGGGAGCGGATGTAGTGTTAACGCCAGAGCTGCCGACTTTGGAACTGGGGAACCAGGCTCGAGTTTCGGCACTGCTCAACATCCTGTGATTCTGGGCAAATTACTCAGGGACAGATTTATCAAGGGCTTCCGGTTCCCTTGTGTCACACGAGGTGACGCAAGAGATACGTGAGCCCTTAGGTGAGATTTACTCTACGCGGAGCCAACTTGCATGGCTCTGGTCAAAATAGTAAATCTAGAGAAAAGCAAGGCAGCAGAAGTCGCTCCCTTACATTACTCTGTCCTGGGAAGGCGTTCCATGTGTGGGCATTGGTGCATTCCTAGATTTGCAAACACAAGGAAACCTCGAAATGCGTCAAAATGAAACACATTCCCAGGGGAGGCATAACGAGGAGAAATATGTTTAGTTCTACTTGCTTTATTTCCTCTCTCTACATGTGCTGCACTCTGTAGCACACATAGAACAAGGAAAAAGACTCAGAGTATTGTTTTTGTGCAGGAAAGTGCCCCAACCTACTGCGCTAGCTCAGAGGAAGAGGAGGAACATCTTAGTAATGTGGTGCATTCCTGCCCTCTCCATTTGACACCGCAGTGTGCAGCAAGGTGCCTAGCTGCGTTGAGCCAAACATTGGTAAATCTGCCTCTACATTTCCCTGTGCCTAAAAAAAGGATCTTTGTGTAATGTAACTGGTACTCGTACCCCAATACCTTCAGGTCGAGTTTGCACTGTATAAAAACTGCAAAAAAAGTATTGTTAAATAGAAGCCTGCTCGTAAGTCGTTTTTTTCCACCGACAGGCCATCTGATCATGACGGTAGAAAGAGAACTTTTGAGCAGCCGCTAGATCGGCTATCCTTGCTGTCCAGGACATTGGGTAAAACAATAGGCTGCAGTAAAAGAAAGAGGACTTGAAACAAACACAACCCACTAACAAAGAAGCACAAATCTACTGTCATGTGCCCAGGCTGGGTCCACGTAGTGAAGCTGCTCATTTCTCACATTGTCATATTTTTCACAATACCAATTCTGCAGTGACCTTTTGCGCATATTTGCATGCACGACAAACCAGAAAGCGGTCCTAGGATGCTTGTTTCCAGTCCAGGGAAGACATGGCTTGGCAGTTCAGGCTGGACTGTTCCCATAAGGCTCAGGGTCAGACTGATTTGCATATGGCCATGTCTGAACTGGGGTGGCAGAGTGGGCTAAAAAATGGTGATGGATTAAACCCAGATCAGTTGACTGGGGTGAGTGCTTGCAATGTTCAACACTCCGTCCATCATCCCCTTTGGTTTAGCCACTCTCTTGAACCACAATTCTCATCCTATGTCGGCAAGACCCCACTTCACTCAGATCCCATGCACTGAAAGCCCACCCTATGTACTCCAATCTCCTTCTACGTGTTTTTTGCCCCACACCTCACTGGATGCACCCACACAATGCCGCACAACCCCTACAGCAAACAACATATTTCCTCACGGATGGATACCATGAATGCCACCCATGATAACCATCCTCCAAACTCTATATGGCTATCACATCACACAACACTCCTTTCCTCTGCAGACCCCAGAACACAAACTTGATCATATCACCATGACATTCACCCAACTTGATGTCACTATGAAGCTTTAGGTTTCTATTGTATTTGACTCTCTATTCCTCCAGCAAATGGCAAATCACCAGGAGTAGTCACCTTCTTCTCATCAAGAGATTTACTCCGAATCTCTCCCAAGCCAATATTGCAAACCTGCTTGCAAGCCGCAGGCTACAGCATCCCAACATTACCAACCCCTCCCTACTGCCACTACTCCATACAACTCAAACCAACACTGAATACCAATTATTTCCCTGACTCGGTCCACAGGCACTGGCCAACAGATGCACAACAGAAATCCAATCCGAACACACCTTTGTAGTCCAAAGTCAATGAACGTTGTAAACAGAAAAACGTTATCAGTGTCCACTTTAATCTAGAAACAAGACGTTGTGCTCATATGTATGCCAGTTGGCTCACAATATTATTACCTTCCATATTTGTTTAAGGAGTACTCTTTATTTGTACCATGTTATAGAATAAATACTGATATTGTGCTTCAGTATCCTACGTACGGATGGAACACACTCTATAAGCTATTTGGAATTCTTGATTTCAAAAGCTTTATAGGTTTTTTCAGACACAAAATAAATAAAAGATACAGAACAGAGGGGTAGAAGTACAGGATTCCATCAATGCACCTTGAATAAAGCTATATGAGTAGTTTCACAAGTATTACAGTGCTGTCGGTTAAATAAATTGGCTAACCGATCTGGCTAAGCATAGAGTTAATGTCACCCTGGGACCATCAGTTACAGAGTACATAGCCTGATATGGGAACTCGTATTGGCTTAACTGTTGCATACTAGATTACAATAGGTCACATATGTCAACGTCGTGAGCGATGATTCGTAGTCCAATTGAATCCAGCCAGACCTTACTAAAGAAGAAAGAAAGACGTGTGTATCCTAGCATAGATACTCCTGTGAAATATCCTTATCCTCTTTTCAGCATGGGGAAAGTTAAGAGAGAGAAGAAACAATAATACTAATACTATTACTACTAACTGAAAAGATAAGGATAGTAAAGGAGAAAGTAGGAGAGAGTAAGAATAGGAGAAGAATAAGACTAGGAGGAAAGTAAGATTACGCTCGTGTCAAAGTGCCTGCTTATGAGTTAGCATACTTATGGACTGGTAATGGGAGGTTTATCAAATTTACCTTATTCTGATAAGGAGCCATCTCACAATCCTGGTCGTTCGAGTGTTTGTAAATCATGCAGGTTTAAAGAACTTAGACGCAGAGTCAAGTGCTTCCCATATCTAGCAAAAAACACACAGGTAGTAGTGATCCCTCACAGGGAAATATCTGCACATTCACTGAGCACAATATAGTCCGTAACTATTAAGCATGAAAAGTCAAATTATTTCGCTTTATTGCAGCAACCGGGTGCTAGATCAGCCCCAAACACCTACTACGTAAAGGTGTTGTCAGCACAAACCAATGTGCAACCAACTGAACAAAAAACTGAAGCTCATTCAGCACACCATTAGATCAAATGTTACTCCAAACATAGTAATGGTCTAATCTGTAAGACCCTTAGGTATGTACCACTATACTGAGAAAAAGACAGATACAACAATATTAATCAGAAGACAGAGATCCAGAAAGTTCATTATTCGTGCTGTTTAGCATTCTTTATTCTTGTTGTGTCAAAATTAAAATACCCAGCACACGATTAGCTGACACGTGTTTCGTCTTTGCTTAGACTTTTTCAAGGCTGGAATATCAAACAAAATTACAATAAATAAGCTATATACAATAAAATGAGGTCATACAGGACAACCTAAGACAATATACACACATGACAATGTTGTGCCGCAAATACAAAAACAAATATATGATAATACTACATAAGAAGATAAACCTACATGAAATTATAAATACAGTGCTTATTACACTTATAACAAAAACATATATAAAATAAATATAAACGTGAAAACAAGAACCCAAAACACCAATCAAAGCAAGTTAGAAAAAGAACAAAAAAAGGGAGATCCAAGAATTTAGTGAGAGTAACAGCAAGAATTGAGAATAGTACCCTCCGACACTGCCCCGACACTAGTGAGCATGCCCATAGCGCGTGCATGAGTCTGCTATATAGAAAAAGGTAAACCCACCATAAATATAAGATTCATAAAAAGGAGGTTTAAAGAGGCACAGTCCGTTCTTGCGCTATAGTACGAAAACAAGAACCTCAACCCGGATACCATGTAAACAGCTCAGCTCTAAGAAATAAAACACAAACGAAGAGAGTGTAACGGCAAGTAATGTACCTTAACGTCCCAGACCAGACAGTATCCACGGTTACAGTGCATACGCCCTTTAAGCGCTGCGAGGGTCCAGCTTGGGATCGAGGAGCTATGCTCAAGCGTCTGCCCAGCTGATGCTCCTATCATGGGTCAGCTAACTCTTCGCTACTGAAATGACTGGGCGAGTTCACTCCCGGAAACCGTCAATGGGCGCCTGCAAGGGCATCACGTCTATTTTCTGTGGGAATATAATAAGCAAAATGGCCCTGGGTGTGGTAACTACCGGGCCCTGTGAAGCTGCCCCGACCGGTATTCCAACACGACTGGGGCAGATTGACAGGAAAAGGAAGGGTAGGGGGGTCGCAAATAATGCTTGGTGGAGGGAAGGAGGGGCCTATAGGCCAGGTTTGTTCAAAGAAGTAACTGCTGTGGCAGGCCCGGCTCCAGGAATTTTTATTTGGGTGGGCCAAGGGTGCTTTTGGGTGGGCCACTGCGGGCTCGATTTGTCACATATATGTCTAGCCCGGCCTGCTCCAGGGCCCTCCTTTATCTCTTCTTAGTCTTACAAGGCCCAGTAAAACGCACTCTTTTCCAGATCTCTTTCTAAATGTTATCACTCTCAAAAAGTGTTTTTTCCATGCAATGTTCCTTTGATGGGAAGAGGAGGCTGCTGAGGTAGGAGTATCAGGCAAGTGACACTACTCTGGCTCCCTCTGTGCGAGCCTTCAGGGGGAATCCCTCTTCATTACTGCCTCCACCTGACCCCGGACTCTGCATCGCACTCCCTTACAGGCTCCCTCTGTGCGAGCCTTCAGGGAGAATCCCTCTTCATTACTACCTCCACCTGACCCCGGACTCTGCAACGCACTCCCTTCCAGGCTCCCTCTGTGCGAGCCTTCAGGGAGAATCCCTCTTCATTACTACCTCCACCTGACCCCGGACTCTGCATCGCACTCCCTTACAGGCTCCCTCTGTGCGAGCCTTCAGGCAGACTCCCTCTTCATTACTACCTCCGCCTGACCCCGGACTCTGCAACGCACTCCCTTCCAGGCTCCCTCTGTGCGAGCCTTCAGGGAGAATCCCTCTTCATTACTACCTCCACCTGACCCCGGACTCTGCATCGCACTCCCTTACAGGCTCCCTCTGTGCGAGCCTTCAGGCAGACTCCCTCTTCATTACTACCTCCGCCTGACCTTGGACTCTGCAACGCACTCCCTTACAGGCTCCCTCTGTGCGAGCCTTCAGGGAGAATCCCTCTTCATTACTACCTCCGCCTGACCTTGGACTCTGCAACGCACTCCCTTACAGGCTCCCTCTGTGCGAGCCTTCAGGGAGAATCCCTCTTCATTACTACCTCCGCCTGACCCCGGACTCTGTAGTGCACTCCCTTACAGGCTTGATTATCCACTTTTCTACCACCCCTCTCCATTGCACCTTATCTCAAAGCTGACCCTGGGCCCCAGCCCCATATCAGCCACCATCCGGTTCCACTTTCATTCTTCCCGGAAACAAACATTAGTAAAATCACCTTCAAACTTGAAACATTGAATATAGCAGTAAATGTAATTAGCATGTACTTTAAAATATGTTCCACAGTAGCCCTTATGACCCGACTGCTAATTAAATAAACAGAAAGGCCATGACAGGGCCGGCTTCAGCGCTGATGCGAAAGTCTTTTTTGGCGCCGCACCAATAACCTTTTTCTCGGTAAATAACCTTTACTACCACCTTCCAACAGTGCCCCTTATCCCTCCATGGCCCCCCTATTGTCCTCCTCCTTGGATTCCCTCACTACCACCCTCCACCAGTGCCCCTCATCTCTCTGTAGCCCCTCCCCCTCATGACCTCCTCCTCGGATTACCTGACTGCCACTCTCCACTAGTGTCTCTCATCTCTCTGTAGCCCCTCCCCCTCATGACCTCCTCCTCGGATTACCTCACTGCCACCCTCCACCAGTGCCCCTCATCTCTCTGTAGCCCATCCCCCTCATTACCTCCTCCTCAGACTCCCTCACTGCCACCCTCCAGCAGTGCCCCTCATCTCTCCCTAGCTCTCCCCTCCACCCCTCCACCCCATGACCTCTTCCTCAGATTCCCTCACTGCCACCCTCCACCGGTGCCCCTCATCTCTCCCTAGCTCCCCCCTCCACCCGCAACCTCTTCCTCGGATTCCCTGACTGCCACCCTCCAACAGGGCCCCTCATCTCTCCCTAGCTCCCCCTCCACCCAGTGACCTCCTCGCCCGACTCCCTCACTGCCACCCTCCAACAGTGTCCCTCATCGCTCCATAGCCCCTCCTCCTATTGACCTCCTCCTCGGATTCCCTCACTGCCACCCTCCAACAGTGCCCCTCATCTTTACGTGGCCCCTCTCTCACATGCATTCATTTGTTGTACAGCGGTACTCATATCAGTGTAGTGTGTGTCAGTACTTTACACCACGCACACATTATACAGGAGACAATGAATCATACAAGTATGTAAATCAGGCTACAGGGAATGTCACATAAGCCAATGAGGATTACAAGGTGTAGGAATCACATGTCATCCATACTGGTGGGCAGTATATTTTAAGAGGGTTTGGTCTGGGGAAACACAACCTTAGGATTTAAAGAGTATTCCATGGGGGTCAGCTTTACTGATAACAATGTATATCTGCCCAAATATACTCATTTTAGCAGCATTAGAATAATGAAAGGCTGAGGAAGTTTTAACTATATCACAAAACAAAAAAAGTGAAGTTCTAACTATACCATTCATGTTTGTAGGCAGGTCTTTGGTGACAGTTCATTGGTCACTGTCCTATGTTACGATTGTAACTTCTGAACTGCAAGTATCACAAGGATCTCTGTGACAAAGGCAGTAACCCACTGAGCTATCCACATAAAATTCAGTTCATCTGCATTTAAAAACTACTAACAGACAAATGATTGCTCTCCAGAAGGATCATTAATCACCAACGTTATCTGGGCATTTTGTATTGTCTTATTGTTGTCCTGCATCAGCCATGATAAGGATAAAAACTGTTTAAATGAAGCACACACGAGGTATGTGTCCTGCTGGGCCTGCGCAGAGTTTAAAAAGAAAAACAAAGCGTAACACATTCTCTTACCTACTCCATTAGTCAAACTTTGTGTCACAGCCTGATGTGATAAGCTGCTGCAGGGGTCAGGAAAGGTGAATAGGAATAAACAAACTTCTTTTCTCCTGCACTTTAGAAAAAGAAATATCCACGCAGCAGAACATTGTCGCCTTTGCCATGTGGAGATGAAGGGGTGAAAAAATAAACAAAGCCTCGTTAACGTGTAAATGGTCTTTGAAAGACATGTGACGTACTCGGGTGCGGCGGCGATAATCTCAAAAACTGTGTGTGCGCGCCCGGGAAGCTGTCACGGCCCGGGCGCGCGCACACACACACACACACAGACAGCCCCTTGAGCCTAATGCCGTTGCGCGCCTGCCTTCAAGCCCTCACTGCGAGGCCCAAGGCTCCCGTTTGGGTGGGCCAGGCTCATCTTTGGGTGGGCCTAGCCCACCCTGCCCACCCGCTAGAACCGGGCCTGTGCTGTGGATTTATTTAAAAAACCTACTGGAACCAGAGTCATGTCGCTGCTCGAGCCGCTGCGAATAAATACCAAAGTTACGCACAAAGAACGCGCATCTGGAAATTCATAATGACGCAATACCTGGTGGGATCGCTATGATCGGGGCCAATCCAGGCACAGCTACGGAGCATTAGGATGTCTCAGGTCAATGGGTGCCTCTGTGGGGCGATATCCAGCCCAGCCATGTGCTGCATAGTTCCTCATAAGATTCTGACGGATTCCTGTTTAATGGGGACTCCAATAAGTGCTGCCACATAAGGCATGCAGCAGGCGGCAAATAGACAATAGATTATACGGCATGGGGTCCAAACCCGAAAGCCCCCTTGTCCATTTCTGAGCTGGAACAGGTGCACAGGTGTGGCCCAAGGTGATCTGGCTATCCCTGGTGACACTCGTGAAATCAACGGTGGCCTGTTGGGCTAGCACCGCTCCCGCCTCAATTGTGACGGGCCAGCACTCCATCCGCACACATCTCCACGGAAACCCACGCCCCCCCCCGTAGATACTGAGTGATGAACACAGCTAGTTCATGCAGATGGCAGTAAGCCAGTGCAAGGCCGGGTCGAAGCTCATTTAGATTCCAAGGCGTCCAATCGTAGCATCAGAGGGGAGCGTTCAAGCCAAGACTTGAGGCGATCACAATCAGAGGCGCAACTAGAGCCAAATTTCGGGGGGGGCTGAACTTTAAGCAATCGGCAGAGTGGAGCTGCAGGGGCTCTTAGAAGGGGTGAAACAACAGCGAGGCCTCATTAACATGCAAATGGTATTTTAAAGACCTGTGAAGTGCTCGGGTGCGGCTGTGTGTGTGCCTGGAAGCTGTCTCAGCCCGGGCTGCCACACACGACGGGGTGGGGCTGAAGCCCTTTGAGTCCAATGGGTGTTGCGCGCCTGATCACAATTATCACCAAAAGGGCGCTGAGAAGACGCCCCTGTGTGAGCTGCAGCGGGACGGGGGCAGCTCAGTCAAAGACGAGAGACTGACATCCCATGGGATAAGCGAGACGCTTCGAAGATCGGGGTCTGTCGTTCCTGACGTGCGCTCGTCGAGGGGTAACACCAAGGGGAGGGTGATATCATCAAATAAAGCCACCGGTCCTCGTAAACGGAGGAAGGCAGATACAGCTGCTCAGTGGGTTATTGTCGAGTGTGAGGTTGGGAAGGCTCGGTTCACGGCGTGTTCAATGTATGGATCTAATATTGATCAGGCCGGGGTGGTTCGTTCGATTTATGGCCCCATCCCCTCATTTTTTGTGGGGATCTGAATATCCATGTGCATGTATACGATGACCTCAGTGGGAATCGCCCCTATTCAAGGAGGAATCCCAGGGGCACATTTACAAGCCCCCTGCGCCACCAGTCCGTCACTTTTTGTGTCGTACCGGCAGCACATTTACTGCCCCATATTTACAAGGACAGGAAAAGTACCCCACGTGGCTTCTCCCGTTCGTGTAAATAGGGCCTCTTTACACGCAGGACTTTGCGTGAAAGGGGGCGTTCCATGGGTGTTGCTGTGGTGTTCCCACGCAACACCCATGGAACGGGACACATTCCCAGATTTATGAGGAATCGTAAATCTGGAAATGCGCGTTAATGCTACACCTCCCCAGGGGAGACGAAGGGAGGCACAGCCAGGGCCAGACTGGCCGTAGTGGGCACCGGGCAATAGCTGCAAAATCGGCCCTGTAACAAAATCAGCTGTAAACCGGCCCTGGCAAAGAGCTCGGTGGCACCCCCAACCCCCCGCGGTGGGGGGGAGGTGGGGGGCGCGGCTTAGCACTTTGCCAGGGCCGGTTTTGGTTCCCAGTCCGGCCCTGGGCACAGTGAGGAGAAATTCTATTCATTTCTCCTCGTTTTTTCCTCTTTCAAAGCGTGCTGCATTCAACGTCAAGCACTGAAAGAGGAAATGCCTGTAGTGATTGTTTTTGTGCAGGAAGGTGCCCCTTTCTGCACAAAAACAATCTCCCCACGACGCAGGCATCCTTGCACCATGGTTCAAGGGAGCCTGTGCCGGCGCATGGCTGCAGTTTGTGCTCCAGGGCAGGGGACGGCACAGGAATACGACATATTGTTGTAAATATGTTGCATCCCTGTGCTTTGAAAGTGACTCAGTGCGGCGCAGCCAAATGGCTTGCGTTATGCAAGGAGTCACTTTCATTGTAAATCTGCCCCCTAGTGTTTATAAGGCTTTAAAACTGATAGTGAAAAACCACGGCCTGGTGGATGTCTGGGCTAAACTTAGAGCCACAATCCATGTTTTACATTCTATTCCACTACCACACAATAAATTAGTTTGGTTAGATAATTTTTTTACTTCCACTTCTTTGTTGGTATTGAAAGTTACCCTAGGGTAAATACGTATCATAACCCTTTTGTGCCGGAAGTCTCAGTTGCTGGTATTGTTAACAGTAAGAATTCTTGGACGTTTGAGAGGGAGCTCTTGAAAGATTCGCTATGTAGGGACCATATCGCTAAATGGATTGTGGAGTTTTTGGAGATTAATAGGGGGACGGCTATGGTTGGCTCAATTTGGGACTCTTTTAAAGCGAGGATAGAGGGGAAACTCTTAGGGGCATATCATCAAGGGCATTAACGCCGCTTTCGAAGTTAATCTTAACGCTCTATCAGCATGGACACGTTAGCGCGTGTTTCCATGCATTTTCATCCTTTCCCTGAACGCCCAGCTGTGCATCTCTAATGAGATGCAAAGTGGGCGTTCCTCCCCCAAATAACGGGAGAAATGTCGCTAAGCGACATTTCTCCTAATATGAAACCTCCCGCTAACTGGCATGGCGATAAGAAAAGTAGCGATAACCGCGCTGATCGCTACTTTTCTTACACCTGCTTTTAATCTGACTTAGCCATGATATCCTATGGAAGGTGGATATAATTGTTAAGTCTGCCCTCCCCTATCACCAACGTTTCGCCGATCGTTGTACGATTATCGCTGGATTTCCAGCGATAATCGCACAATATGTAGCTATCGCTGGTATTTCTATCGCTTTTGAGATAAGCGTCGCTGATAGCGCGCTATCTCAGCGATAGAAACCAGTGATAGCCGGCGATAATTATCCTAGTGCTAAGTGTGCTTAGCGATAATTATCGCTGGTTGTTGGTTATATGCCCCCATGTTTTTCTCTTCATCAGCAAAAAAAGAAATGGGATAAGATTCAAGGGGCCGTATGATCAGTTGGCTCTAGAAGAAGTCGAGCTCATGGAAAAGGTATCTGGAGGACTAAACGTTCAAGACTCCAAGCAGCATATAGCAATATTAGAAACTAAGACCAAAGGCAGTTTAGGTCTGACGGAGCTGCCAGATTTCAGCAATATAACTCAGAATGCTATGAACAGGGTGAAAATACAGGGCGGCTCTTGGCTAAGCGAATTCGACAGAAAGAAGTTGCCAATCGAATATTGGCCATAGAAGAACAGGCAGAAGAGGTGTTCGAGTCCCCAACGGATAATCTTAGAACTTTTAAGGAATTCTATGAGCTCTTATACTACAAAGAGGCAGACCCCCCGGAGGATGAGTGCAGGGACTTGGATACGGCCAATGTTAAGAAGGAGGAAGCAGCCATGTCGGAAGCCCAACAACACGGGAGGAGCTGCTGGATGCAGCAGGGAAGGGCCCTGGTACTGTTAATATTCCAGTGGAATTTTATAGGCTCTTTTTTGAAGAAATTCAACAAGATATGCGATTGACTTTTTTGGAGGCTCAGGCTGGGATAGTTCTAACTTTGTGGCAACTCAATTGCATCATTGGGCCAGACGCAGCAAGCATTTTCTGCCTTTACAAATGGCCGATTCGCAGAATCGTCCGTTTGGGAACGGAAAAAAAAGCTTTTTGTCAGAACTCACTGTATGCCTGCAGGAACGTCAGGGACATGAAGAATTATCCACCACTTCCCTGAACCACCTATCGCACCCAGTCCTGATCAAAGTGCCGGAGGTAGTCCGGGGAGGAAGGGAAACAAAACAAGGTTTCACTGCTGATTTCCGTTATGGTTCGGGATTCATCTGGATGACGGACTTGGCTATGAACAAATAAACATGACATAAAATAAATAACGCAATGTACAGAGCTTTCCTGAGAACTATTTAACATTCATAATTTCTTGGCTAAATATTCTTTACCTGAGCTCTAAACGTAGAAAAGATTATATATATCCTCCCTTCCTCTGAACTCTGAGTAAGAGCTTCTGTAAACTCTAGAATATAAACAAACATGAATCCACTTGAAGGTCTCTAAATGGTATGTGAGGAAGAAATAATGTCTGTGGGGTCTAAAACTCACCTGAACAAATGATGGAGAGAGGTTAACATAGAAAGTAAAATAGGACCTTGACTTCAGGTTATTATTTCTTCTTGTCTCATCAATGGTTTAGAAAAAAACAAATAAAAAGAGAAGGACGAACTCTCGCCGTGCCAGAACAACTCAGGTAAGTAAACTGTATAAGTGTAGGCACAAGCAAACAAAGAGACAGCGCAGGAGCGCTGTTACCGTAATACTGTTTGTCTTCTTCTTTTCCTTGTTTGTAATTCCACTGCAGGCTTGTGCAAAATTTCAGCCAGAGACGACCACCATCTCTAACCGAGGAGGACCGACGACAGGTACCTGACCGACGCAACGAAAGAAGAGGCACCGCCACGACGAAGGAAACCACAGAGTAGAAAGTCCCAGGCCAGGAGATTCGCCGCCGATCAAACGCTGACCCCAGCAACGAAGGCAACCACCACGAGGATAATGGCAGCCCGACGATGTCCAAAGTCTTAACTCCGTGAGGGGAGAGAGAGACCTTAGGAGCCACGAAAATCCCAAGGGAACACGGACACTGCAGGTAACGGGAGACAGGTAACAAAAGGAGCGCGAAGCGCCTGCAGCCGCGGGAGGTCGGTTTTTAACACACGCCCGACCTCCGCGCAAAAGCGGCCGCCATTTTGGTAGTTCCGTAGTACGGAACTACGTCGGGGCCGGTAGTCCTAACACTTTTCTGATGCAGCAAACCCTATTTTTTGTATTCGGCAACCTGTTACCGAATCGCAAAATGGGTGTGCGACTCGCTATTAGTAAGGGGCGTGTTTAGGGCGTCCCTTCATAATACCGAATCGTATCGGTATGCATATCCCACGGACCACTGCCTGCTCTTAGAAAATGAAAGGAAACGTTTTCATTTTCTCTTTTGCAAAGCACCCCTATTTCCTTTAAGGAAAACGGGCTACTTTACAAAAAAAAAGTTTGCTTTATTTAAAAGCAATCACGGACATGGTGGTCTGCTGACCTCAGCAGGCCACCATCCCCGTGATTTTTGCGATTCATAGGGGGTCGCAAATTGCGACATACCTCATTAATATTCATGAGGCAGGTCTGTCAAACACGAATACATAAATGAATAAAGTGTACTGAAAGGGAGATGAGATATTAGTCGTTAGCAACACAAGTAACATCGGGGATAGAATCTGCCGAGGAAGTATCTGATCCAGAGACTCCCTCGTCCAACTGCATGAGGGTATCAAGATCTGGTTGAAGCATTATCATTGTATTTGTATCATGAATTGAACTGGCACAATATGAGCAACATAAGGGAAGACACAGCAGCAAATTAGAATAACAATGAAATATATCACCTTTTCTAAGATCCAACCCCACCCACCGAACAAGGACTAACTCCAATTGCCGCTCACCATGCCTTGAACATTCTCTAAGATGTGGAAAATATGTTGGGTCATATTTTTTTCCATATTTGTGACACCGACCACAAACTGATCTCCTATGACAGCGCATGCTCCACCATTCTTAGCTAAAATAAAATCAACAGCATATCTGGTATGCTCTGAGTATATGCGCATACTTTCTAATTGAGTGGTGATATCCCGTAAAGTTGCCACTGTTGAATTGGATAAAAACTGTAATTTACACCCAAAATACTCTATAGCATGTTCACCTCTGGCCATAGCAGTACCACCGAATGTGATATACCCAAAATTAATGCCATTGCTATAGTTATTAACTGCCAAATTGGTAACTCCCTCGCAGAATTCCGTAGTCAGTATTCTTTTAACCCATCTTATATTTGGTCTGCTATGCCTACAAGGTACCCCAAGAGGTAACGCCATTCCCAAAGCCACGTCCCCTGTGCCATCGTACATATTGGAATATGTGCTATTGGAGAGAACAGCTGGGTGTGCATAGAGTGGACCTTGGTAATATACTGGAGCTGCTGCTGGTGATCTGCCTGCTGGGACCCTTGGCAGACCAGCTTTGGGGACACTTTTGTCATCCTGACTCTTCCCTGGTGGGACCGCAGTCCCAAGGAGTACCTCCACTCAGTTACCCGCATTCTCTGTAACCCGCACTTCACTCTGGTGGGACTACAAGTCTCAGGGTGCAACTGGTCTCCTTTCAGCCGCCGCTGCTCACGAGGGGGAGGCACCACCATCGCGCTTAAAGCACTGCCTCGCACCCCACGGCGTCGGACGTGCGCGGGCAGCGCCCAGGTGAAGCCCGGGCCAAGGGCGGGCCCGTCCTTGCCCGTCATTGCCAGGAAGAGGCAAGGCAGGGCCACCTCCCTTTACCTGGTTTATTATCATCGCCACTGACCCACTCCAGTTAACTGTACGAACCTTTAAAATCATAAAGGGGAAGCTCATAAGCAGAGGATCTGATGGTATTCCTTGTCTGGAACCACAAGAAGGGCTTCAGAACTATCAGCCTGCCAGTGCTATTTATTTGTTTGACTTTTATCCTCTAATCAGTTTCTTTAGCCCTAGACCTAGCCAACTGGTCATTCTCTGTTACTTGTCTCTTCGGATATAACTAATTGTGTTATAATTACATAGTCATGGGCAAAAGGAAATCAATGGAGGGTGCTGGAGGAGGAGGTAGTGGTAATGGTCGGGCTCACAAGGGGAAGAAGGCTAGGAAGCCACCCAAACACGCAGGCAGTGCCTGAGTGTTGGATCGCATAGACACCCTCATTAGTGAGTGTGAAGGCATCCTGGAGGCCGGACCAACCACGCTGAACACCCCAGGCCAACCCTCCCCACAACGCCAGCCCAGAACAACAAACACCCCATGCCAAAATACCATCCCAGCTGTGTTCCAGAAACCCCCCCCGAAGGGGAGCCACTACACCCAACAAAGAGGTATTATTACAAACGCAGGAAGACCCTGTAAGGATTCTCAACTCTCCCTTCTCTCCCCCTAGTACTAATATCATGGACTGCCAGTTGGGAACTGCAGTTCCCTGTACAAACAGGTTTCTACCACTGCCGAGTATGTCTAACGAGCCAAGTGAGGCTTTGCCTCAGTTACTCTCCACGCTAGTGCAAGACCCAATGACGACCACAATATAGAATCGCAAGAAACACCTTATTGATAGGCTTAGACTGGAGATAGGGTCCCCGAAATCTATGATTATGGATCTAACTACGTTAGTCAAAGCGATATTAATTAAGGAACTGCTCAGCCAGTAGCATGCAAATAGCCAAATAGAACACAACCAACAACTCCATGTGGCACACACGGCACCTATTGTGAAGAGGGTTACCCCTGCACATGATATACCATCACTATCTTGTGCTACTTCATCCCACAGGCATACCTCACTTTACCCTACAGTTAATCATCTATGTAAAATTTAAAGTAGGGCTTCTAAAGATCTGTACAGTACAGTGAATTCACAATCTTCTGCAACCTGTACTAATCCCTCCTTTGCTTCCCAGGCACAGCGCCCTTTACTCAAGACTCAACACCAGACAAACCATCCAGACACCCCCTATTTGTCTCATCCTCTTAAAATCTATATTGTCAACGTCCCCAAGCTTGGTCCCAAGAGTAGCCTTGAAAATGAATTCTCTTTGACCAACAAAGCTATTCATTGGATTCGCCATGTTAGGGGCTGTCGATCAGTAATACGGGATGACATTACCAGGGCATGGAGATGTACGTCCCCGTACCAACGATTCGACTGTATTGAGCTCATTATGGGCAGGGCCGACTTGGCTGACAATCTCTTTGCTTTAGAATACCGCCCTTGCTCCCCTGAAACGTCCTCCATACAGTTTAGGCGAATCTCCATTAGCTATATGGGGCAAGCATCCCATCATGCAGTCATCAACACCATTAGACACAGGAACCTTACTAAAGGCTATCGATTGACTACATCCTACACCTCCTAACACTAAGCCCACCCAACACACCATCTCACCCTCATGCATTGATCCTGAGCCATCGAAAGACAGACGTGGGGGGATAAGATCTTGAGTAGTTTTTTAACCACTACTCGGAGGGCTCGGGAAGTTAAACCCATACCACCTCCAGACTCCCAGGCATTGCCTAACCTCCCAGCCCCGCACAGCCAGTGTACCCCGAGAAGGAGCACTATATGAGGAGCTGCTCCAAGCCACCAATTGAAATTAATATCTTGGAATGTTGCAGGCTTGAAAAGTTAACTGGCAATCCCCCTTTGGAACAAACTTATTGAGGGCTCTCATATGTGTATTTTCCAGGAGACCTGGAGCTTGGATCCCCTGTATAAATCAGGATATATGTGCTTCCATTCCCCAGCAACCACCACGGGGAAAGGACGTCCCTCTGGGGGGTTTGATTATTTGGGTGAGCCTGGCTCTGGGCTGCTGAATTACCTTGCACCCAAGTATGAGCCTGGATATCCTGAGACTTACTATCAGGGGACCCAGGGGGGGGGAACCCTGGACTTGTTTAACATTTATATAAAGGGGACTAAAGGGGGCAGGCCTTCGCCTATAGTTACAGCCTTAGAAGAAGCTCTAACTAGCTGTCCGTCTCACTCTAGTATCGTAGTCGCAGGAGACTTCAGCTGCACCTTCGATACCCCTGGACCTTCTGGGGGTTGAGAAGCACAACAACAAATGTGCAGCCCCCCTGCTCAACTTAGCCCTGTCAAAAGATGGACCCAGCTGGCTCTCCAACTTAACGCTCTTACGGCGGAATTTGGTCTGAGGGTGGTAAATGGGAGAACACCATCAGATAGTCAGGGTGCTAACACCTACAATTGAGTTAGTTGCCCCTCAAGGATAGACTATATCCTACTTGATGTAAAGCTTTGGGCAGACCTTATAGATATGAAAGTTGGCACCACTACTGATAGTGATCATAATCCCCTTTGCCTTCACATGAAACCACTTTGGCCAGTTCCTAGCCATGCTGAGAGTGCGCAAACCTTAACAATAACTAAAGAAGTTGTCCCTTCTAATTGCAAAAGATTTCTGAAGTGGCCCAAGAGTGCTCTCCAGGAAACCAAAATTGCTGAAATTCTGCAAGTTTTATCCTCTAATATGTCAGCACTTCAGGCTGTAGTCTCAGACCCACGGGGGCCGACAGATGTCCTAAATGTCCACTCTCGCACAGTGGACCGAGTAGGTGCTTACTTTCTAGCCTCGAGTACGGGCAATAAGCCCAGTGTACTGACTAAAGGGCCCAATTAGTGGTATATGAAAGACTGCAGGCAAAAAGGGCAGCTTCTAGCCAAAGCAATTAGAGAAAGGAACTGTCCTCTGATTAGGATGGCCAGGAAAAACTATAGCGCCGCCCTCTGTCAAGGAAAGACCACTTGGGATGAGTCACATTGGCAGGAACCTAAAGAAGCAAGTCTAGCCAAGAACAACAGCCTATTTTGGACCCTAGCCTCACAGGGCAGTAGGAAGAATGATTGTCCACTTTCAAATCATATTCCAAGTCAATCTTGGTACGATCACTTTGAGAAGTTCTATTCTACGCCGGAGACTGGGCCGCTGGAGGAGCTTTTTACTCCTCTTGACCCTCCTGGTGCTGATAGCAATGGCAATGTCTGTGGCCCGGGCAAATTTTGAAGAAAACCGTCCCCGCCAAAGCAGCCGGCCCGGACCGCCTCCCTGAAGACCTCTTCCTTGCAGATGTCACTAATTGGGCACATTATATTCTTCTTCTTGCTAATGCAATTGCCAGCGGAAGCCCAATACCGGAATCCTGGAAAGGTGCCGAGGTGGCACCAATCTACAAGAAGGGACCAAGAGAAGACCCCTCAAACTATAGACCAATTAGTTTGATAGACGTAATGCAGAAGGTCTTCGGCAGAGTCCTGCTGCACAGAATCCAACATTGGGCAGAAGATAAAGATATTCTTTCTGTTAGAAGGTGACCCCAGAGGAGACAGGGAGGTTACCTGAACACCCTGAGACCTACCCTCGGGTATCGTAGCCGGGTACTGGCGGGAGACTCCTCCGGGGGAAGAGTCTCGTATCTAGGATCGCACACACGGCACCACACGACAAAGAGACACCACACAGTAGGTTCTTGCGAACAGATCTTTATCTATTCAGCTTCGTCGGATCTTTATGATCACCAAGGTGGATATGTACAAATAGAGCACGGGCTCAGAGAGTCTCGGTAGGGAAGGGGGTAGCAGGACAGTCTTTGGGGATCCGGATAAATGCAGGGGCGTACCCAACGCACAGCTCACAATCCTCGAGCCGGGGGATACGCTGCGGTCCAGCCGGACCGGAGGAGTCTTTAGGAGCCGCGAGTCACTCAGCGCGGCTCAAGCACAAGTTCGGAGGTCTTACGATCTTCAGGGGAGCCGCGAGTCACTCAGCAGGGCTCAAGCACAAGTTCGGAGGTCTTACGATCTTTAGGGGAGCCGCGAGTCACTCAGCAGGGCTCAAGCACAAGTTCGGAGGTCTTACGATCTTCAGGGGAGCCGCGAGTCACTCAGCAGGGCTCAAGCACAAGTTCGGAGGTCTTACGATCTTCAGGGGAGCCGCGAGTCACTCAGCAGGCTCAGAGGTTCCGAGGTTGCAAGGGAGCCGCGACCACGTCAGCAGGGCTCTCGTCGTTCCAGAGTCGAATCTGCAGATAGCCCCAGAGCACCCCTTGTTATAGGTCAGCTCCTCTTTGATGTCCGGGGTCCGTGTAGGCAGGGGTCTTAGCGCCTGGGGGCCGCTCGTTGGAGTTTCCTGCCATGTTGTCCTTTGATCCTTTCAGGGCTGGGTCGGGAGGAGTCCCAGACACCCAGCAGGCGTGGAGCCAGCCCTCAGGGAGGCCAGAGGGCCGATCGAAACCCATCTCCCGAGGGGAGGCCAGAGGTGTGATGGAAACTGTTACTCCCTCTCTCACTCTATGGGAGCGCGATGTTCCCCAGCCGGGGTGGCGCCTCTAGGCCTGGGTTGTGCTGGGGCCGGGCGGCCATCGTAGATGCATGAAGTGGGTACGCGGGCCCGGTGGTGCTGGGAAGATGGAGGGCAAGGACAGGGAAGTCCGGGTCGGGTGTGTGTGGGTCCTGGTGGGCAGGACCGGCTAGGCCGTGTACTGAGGGACTGAATGAGGTGTACGGGTCAGGGGGTGTGGCCAGGGGTCAGGGATGGCCATGCCACAAGGCCGGGTCTAACACGCGTACCCCCCAGCTGAAAGCCGGAGAGAACTACCCATCCTCTTGGGGGTTCTCTTCGCTGAGGCGGAAGAACCGGGAGAGGCCGTCAGCGTTGGCGTGGTCAGCACCAGGGCGGTGCTCTACGGTGAAATCCATCCCCTGGAGGGAGATTGACCACCGCAATAGTTTGGGGTTTTCCCCTCGCATCTGCATGAGCCATTGCAGGGGGCGATGGTCGGTTTGGACTTTGAAATGGGTGCCGAACAGATAGGGTCGTAGTTTCTTGAGGGCCCAGACTACGGCGAACGCCTCGCGTTCAATGGTGCTCCACTTCTGTTCTCTGGGTAATAGCCTTCGGCTGAGGAAGGCTACGGGCTGGTCTAGGCCCTGGTCATTCACCTGCGACAGGACTGCCCCAATGCCGTGCTCGGAGCCATCAGTTTGTACCACAAACTCCTTGGAGTAGTCGAGGGCCTGGAGCACGGGGGCAGTACACATGGCCGCTTTCAGGGCATCGAACGCCTCCTGGCAGGCAGGGGTCCACTGCACTTTCTTGGACGTGAGTTCCGTGAGGGGACCGACAAGGCTGCCGTACCCCCGGATGAATCTCCGGTAGTAGCCGGTGAGGCCCAGAAAGGCTCGGACCTCCGTTTGGGTAGTGGGTGGTTCCCAGGCTAGGATGGCGTCGATCTTAGGCTGCAGAGGGGCGACCTGCCCGCTTCCGACTCGGTGCCCTAGGTAGACCACCGAACCTTGCCCAATCTGACACTTGCTGGCTTTTACTGTGAGGCCTACCTGGCGCAGGGCCGTTAGCACCCTCCGGAGGTGCTGGAGGTGCTCACTCCATTCGGAACTGAAAACCGCGATATCGTCCAGATATGCGGCGCTGAACTTTTCCAGCCCGGCCAGGACTCTATTTACCAGTCGCTGAAAGGTGGCCGGGGCATTTTTCATCCCGAAGGGCATCACGCGAAAGCGATAGTGCCCATCCGGGGTGGAGGAACCGGACCGCTCCTTGGCTCCATCTGCGAGCGCAATTTGCCAGTACCCGCAGGTTAGATCGAATGTGCTGAGGAAATGAGCAGACCCGAGACGGTCAATGAGCTCGTCTGCTCGGGGGATGGGGTGAGCGTCGGCTCGGGTGACTTCATTGAGTCCCCGGTAGTCCACACAGAATCGGAGTTCTGGGGCGACACCGGGGGCATCTGCTTTCGGGACCAGTACCACGGGGCTGGCCCAGGGGCTGTCTGAGGGTTCGATCACCCCCAAGGTCAACATCTTCGAGACTTCGGCCTGAATGCAGGACCGGACTCGATCAGGGACTCGGTAGGCTCGTTGCTTCACTGGCGGGCTGTCTCCGGTGTCCACGTCATGGACACACCAGTCGGTGACTTTGGGGACGAGAGAGTATAAGTCGGGGAACTGCCCTAGGAGTTGGCGGCACTCCTCGCGTTGCTGGGAAGTGAGGGATGGAGAGAGGTTCACTCTTTCTACGGAGCCATCCTTTTCCTTGGTACACAGGAGGTCAGGGAGGGGATCTGACTCCTCCTCGGCCCCGTCATCGGTGGCCAGCAGCAGACTCAGCTCCGTCCGCACGAAGTGGGGTTTGAGGCGGTTCACGTGAAGGACCCGAAGGGGGTCCCGAGGTGACTGGACGTTGACCAAGTACGTGACCTGGCTCTTCCGCTCAACGACTTTGAAGGGCCCGGTCCATTTATCCTGGAGGGCGCAAGGTTTCACGGGGGCCATGACCCATACCTGCTGGCCCGGCTGGAACTCGACCAGAGTGGCATTCTGGTCGTACCAGAGCTTCATTTCCTCTTGGCTCGCCTCCAGGTTGGCCTCGGCCAGTTCTCGAAACTTCCTAGTCTGGTTTCGGAGGGTCAGAACGTATTGGAACACATCTCTGGGGGGGCCTCGGGGCGCCGCCTCCCATCCTTCCTTGACCAGGCTGAGGGGCCCCTGGACGGGGTGCCCGTAGTGTAACTCAAAGGGGCTGAACCCCAAGGATTTCTGGGGAACTTCCCGGTAGGTGAACAAAAGGCAGGGGAGCAGGACGTCCCACTTGCGCCGGAGGGGCTCTTCCAGGCCCACGATCATCCCCTTCAGAGTCCGGTTAAACCGCTCTACTAGGCCATTTCCTTGGGGGTGGTACGGTGTGGTGAATTTATAGGACACTCCACATTGTTGCCACAGGGACGTCATGTATTTGGAGATAAAGTTCGTCTCGCGATCGCTTACGACCTCGCGGGGAAAACCCACACGGGAAAAGATCCCCATCAGCGCCCGGCCCACCACGGGGGCGGTGATGGTGCGTAGGGGAATGGCCTCCGGGTATCGGGTGGCATGGTCCACTAGGACGAGGATGAAGCGGTGACCTTGGGAGGTTGGGGGGTCCAGGGGCCCCACGATGTCGATCCCGACCCATTCGAATGGGGTATTGACGACAGGGAAGGGTTGGAGGGGAGCCTTGCGCTTTCCTCCACTTTTCCCACTAGCCTGGCACGTGGGACAGGACTTGCAGTGGGTCTCTACATCTGCTTTCATTTAGGCCAGTAAAAGTGAGTCACTAGGCGGCTGTAGGTTTTGTCTTGGCCCAAGTGGCCTGCGAGGGGGACATCGTGGGCCAAGCCCAGGAGGAAGTCTCGGAAGCGTAGGGGTACCACCAGCACCCGGGCTGATCCTAGCTCCACCGACTTCTGCTCGCTGTACGAAAGGTCATTTTCCCAATATAGCCGGTGTGTTCCAGATTGGTCGCCCGCGGCTTGGGCCTCTGCTTGCCGCCGGGGTCCGACCAGGGAGGGACAGGTAGCTTGCTCCTGGCAGAACTCCTCTCGGGAGGGGCCTCCCTCGTGGCGCCACTGGGCCAACTCGGGCAGATCGCCTAACTCTGCTATCTGTGCGGGGTCGGATGGTAGGGGTTCATTGCTGGTGACAGATTCTCCACGTGGGGAGATGTGGGGGACCTCAGCTGGGACAATCCTGTCCTCGTTGGCAGGTGCGTCCTCGACTTCCCCAAGGGGGGGCAGTCGGGCCGCCATAGATCGGGTGGTGGCGCACACCCACTTGGGGAGACCCATCATCCCTAGGTGGGCCTTGCGCTCGACTTGCTTCCAAGGGGAACTTTCCAGGTCGTTCCCCAGGAGACAGTCGACCGGCTGGGAGGTTCTCACTGCTACTTTCAATTTACCGACCACTCCGCCCCATTCAAAAGGCACCAGGGCTACCTTACAGACACTCTCAACGTTATCGGCTGTAATTACAGGGCAAAATAGGTTGGGGAGGATCTGGTCTTCGTGGACTAAGTGGCTGAGGACACCGGTGATGCTCGCCCCGGTGTCACGAAGGGCCTCTACCTGTTGGCCATTGATTGTCACTAGCTGCCCATATTTCTTCGTGTTGGAGGGCAGTAGGCTCCCAGGGACCATTTCTCTGTCTCCTAATGATACCAAGGCCATGGCGGCGGGTTCCCATTCTACGGTCTCCTCAATCTCCTCCCCTAGGGCTATGTTGGCTATCTGTCTGGCGGGGGGGACTGTAGTGGGGACGCGCAGGGCCATTGGGCATTCGGGGTCATTGGCGTAATGCCCGGGCTTCTGGCAACGGAAACAAGTGATGGTCACCCGGTGCCCCCGTCTCACGGGTGGACTGGATACAGCTGGTGGGGGTGCCGGGAAGTGCAGAGGTTGGCTTTTCGGGGGACTGGACTGAGATTCCCTCTGCACTCCCTGGTTCCCCCCCCCCCTCTCTGGCGGGGTGGTCCCTGACTGGCTCGGGGGTATTCTCCTACAGGGCCCCGGGAGACCCGGGTGTTGGTCCAGCGATCCGCCTCGACAGCCAGCTTCCTCGGGTCCGTGAGCTTGCTGTCGAGCAGATGCTGGCGTAGCTCCACAAAGCAGTTCGCCGCCAGGTGTTCCCATAACATGAGGTCGGTTAGTTCGTCCAGGGTGGTTACTTTGCTGCCCTTAATCCACCCGTCGAATGCACGGCTGAAAAAGTTCACATACTCCACCCACGTGGTGCCGGGGATCTTCTTGCAGTCCCGGAACCGCTGGCGGCACATCTCCGGGGTGAGGCCGTACCTTGTGAGGAGGGCCTCCTTCATGTGGCTGTAGGAGGTCTGCATGGAGGATGGTAGGTCGAGCAGGGTGTCTCTCCCCTCGCTCAAAAATCGGCCCCACAACCCAGCCCCCCAATCTTTCTGCGGGACTCGGTGGGAGGTCATGGCGACCTCGTAGGCCTTGAACCATTGTTGGATGTCATCGTTCTTGTAATATTCCTTGACCACATCTTTGGGGATGTGGACCTTCTGTTCCGCCTGTGGTGGCGCCCCCCGGTTCTCCGGGGGTCGAGTTTCTTCGCTCCTTGCCTTGAGCTCGATTTCTTTCAAGCTTCGTTCGTTCTCCAGTTGAAGTCTTATTCCTTCGTGCTCTCGTTGGAGTTTCTTCTCTTCCAGTTCGCCTTGTACTCGCATCTGTTCCACTGCTAGCTTTTTCTCAGCTAATTTCATCTCGCCCTCAATTTTTGGTTTGGCCAGTTCGAGTTCGTGATTACGACTTCTCTCTCTGTCTGCGAGTTCTTCCGGGGATAGACCCCCGTCTGGTACGAAGCTTCGTACCTGGTTGCTGCTGCTTTCTCTTGGGGAGAGTCCAGCTTCGTCGTGGAGCTCCACCGCTCCTTCTGGGCGAGGGGCTCCGGATTCCACCCAAGCTTTCAGTGCCTTCTGCATATCTTCTTTGGTGTTGAGACCAGTGGTAGCGATTTTTAGTTCTTTGCAGAATTGCTTCAGTTCTTTGTGCGTGTACTCTTCCAGTTGTTCCGCCTGGAACACAGCACTCGCGTTGGTTTCTGTGAGGCTCGTGGCGTTTTCTTCTGCCGTTTTTGCCAGTGGTGCGTCAGCTGCTTACAGTACGATCTCTAGATGATGGGCCCGAATCCCGTCGCTTGCCACCAATGTTAGAAGGTGGCCCCAGAGGAGACAGGGAGGTTACCTGAACACCCTGAGACCTACCCTCGGGGTATCGTAGCCGGGCACTGGCGGGAGACTCCTCCGGGGGAAGAGTCTCGTATCTAGGATCGCACACACGGCACCACACTACAAAGAGACACCACACAGTAGGTTCTTGGGAACAGATCTTTATCTATTCAGCTTCGTCGGATCTTTATGATCACCAAGGTGGATATATACAAATAGAGCACGGGCTCAGAGAGTCTCGGTAGGGAAGGGGATAGCGGGACAGTCTTTGGGGATCCGGATAAATGCAGGGGCGTACCCAACGCACAGCTCACAATCCTCGAGCCGGGGGATACGCTGCGGTCCAGCCGGACCAGAGGAGTCTTTAGGAGCCGCGAGTCACTCAGCGGGGCTCAAGCACAAGTTCGGAGGTCTTACGTTCTTCAGGGGAGCCGCGAGTCACTCAGCAGGGCTCAAGCACAAGTTTGGAGGTCTTACGATCTTCAGGGGAGCCGCGAGTCACTCAGCAGGGCTCAAGCACAAGTTCGGAGGTCTTACGATCTTCAGGGGAGCCGCGAGTCACTCAGCAGGGCTCAAGCACAAGTTCGGAGGTCTTACGATCTTCAGGGGTGCCGCGAGTCACTCAGCAGGGCTCAAGCACAAGTTCGGAGGTCTTACGATCTTCAGGGGAGCCGCGAGTCACTCAGCAGGCTCAGAGGTTCCGAGGTTGCAAGGGAGCCGCGACCACGTCAGCAGGGCTCTCGTCGTTCCAGAGTCGAATCTGCAGATAGCCCCAGAGCACCCCTTGTTATAGGTCAGCTCCTCTTTGATGTCCGGGGTCCGTGTAGGCAGGGGTCTTAGCGCCTGGGGGCCGCTCGTTGGAGTTTCCTGCCATGTTGTCCTTTGATCCTTTCAGGGATGGGTCGGGAGGAGTCCCAGACACCCAGCAGGCGTGGAGCCAGCCCTCAGGGAGGCCAGAGGGCCGATCGAAACCCATCTCCCGAGGGGAGGCCAGAGGTGTGATGGAAACTGCTCCTTCCTCTCTCACTCTATGGGAGCGCGATGTTCCCCAGCCGGGGTGGCGCCTCTAGGCCTGGGTTGTGCTGGGGTAGTAGGTGCATGAAGTGGGTACGCGGGCCCGGTGGTGCTGGGAAGATGGAGGGCACGGACAGGGAAGTCTGGGTCGGGTGTGTGTGGGTCCTGGTGGGCAAGACCGGCTAGGCCATGTACTGAGGGACTGAATGAGGTGTACGGGTCAGGGGGTGTGGCCAGGGTTCAGGGATGGCCATGCCACAAGGCCGGGTCTAACACTTTCCCAGTCCCAAGCTGGCTTAGGGCCTGCACAGGAACGATTGATCAGGTCTTCAGGTTATTATTAATATACTGGAAGACAGTGACAATTGGCAAGGGCAGTCTTTATCTCACATTTATCGATTTAAAAACTGCCTTTGATCTCGTACCCAGGAATAATCTGTGGCTAGTGCTCAGAGACATGGGCATTCCCCCTCCCATCCTTAGTCTATTGATTAGGCTCCACGGGGGCAATTATGCCCAGGTGAGGTGGGGATCACAAGGCCAGCTGACAGAGCGGATCCCTGTCAACAGGGGAGTCCGCCAGGGATGTGTCATGGCTCCCGCACTGTTCTCTCTTTATATGAACAGGGTGGTTAGCTTCCTCAAAGAAGATCTGGTAGACGCACCATCCCTCACGGGCAACGCTCTTGTTCGCCGACTACACCCTTTTGGTGTCAAAGACTCCATCAGGCTTACAAAGATTGCTCAACAGATTTAAAACTTTTTGTGACTCCCGGGGACTGATCATTAATGCCACAAAAAGAAAGTTCATGAAATTTAACCTTCAAATACAATAAAGAAATCCGAGGTCTATACCTAAGCAACTCTTGATACAATTCAAGAAAGTTGCCACTTAGCAATTGCTCCAGGAGATAAAAATAAGTAAGCATACAGAATATCAAGTGCAAAAGGTAAAGAACAAAAAAGATGAGAGAAAGAACTTGATAAGGATAATCAGCATCCCATCATTACACTCTCAAAGTGCCCAGTGTCATCATCTGGGGTACCAAACAACTCTTCTCAACAACCTCTTGTAACATAGAGGAGATATGAACGAGTTGAGTCCTCTTACCAAGTATGAATCAAAGAAAAGAGGGAAAAAAACTGCTAAGGTGCAGTGCAAATTTCTGGGAAATAATTTTTTTAGTGTTTTTTTAAAATAGAATAAGCCAAAGACAAACAACAAGTATATATTTCTTGCTTGTGTCTAGTCAATCGCATTCCTGTCTAAAAGCTGTGTATGAAAAAAAATGAAAAAGAAGGAACAGTTGAAAGTAGTTACTGATCCTATTAGCTGGTCGACATGTTTCATCCTTCGGGAAGACTATCCCTGGCTTTCTTCAGGACCTCATAACCAAAGCTTCTAGTAGTAGGCTTCGCAAGAAATACTGGGTTGTTACTATACCCTCATAGCTGTATTCAATTCCTCACTGTAAATTTTGATGTATTTTGACATCTAAAAAAAACAGAGAGAAGTGTATTAAAAATTAAATTGTGCAAATAATCACATGGCATTTTGTACTGGCACCTTTTGACCCGATTTACCAAGATATCTTGAAAAAATAATAATAATGCTTACCAAAACATTTTGAGGAAAAGACCTCACCTCGCTTGGCACCAGCTCAAGTCAAGAGAAAGGCCCCGCTCTAAAAATAAACGTGAGCCAATGAGAAAAAAGGGGAAAGGAAAATGCAGTCGCTTGACTCAAATAGCAGAATGCAAAAAAATGCTTAGACAGGTCCCTTACTATTTCAGTATTCAAATGTGGAGCCTATCAGAAAAGCAATCGCATTTTTAAGGACCAAAGTCCGCGGTGTGGCACAGAGGACAATGCAAACAATCCCCGTAAAAATCCCTGCAGTCCTAGCAAACTAACAAAGCATAGCTCGAGTCGGAGCTGCATCTCTTAAACTTAATCGTTGCAACATGCTTAAACAGTTGTTTAGTCACCTTTTACTCATTGTTTTGAGCACGGTGATCTCAAAGAGCCGACAGTGATGTAAGTAGAGCAGTAATTGAATAGTGAGTAGAGCAGTGATTTTATGTGGCATTGTGGATATTAAAAATCAACATAGTTCAAAACGTAAGTTCAAGGCGTGTCCATATCCCTAAAACGCCAAAACCCAAAATGCAAGTCATTTACGAGAGCCACAAAGATATGCTATGTGTCCATACCTGTCCGTCGGTACCTCCGACAGGGACTCGTGCTGGGATGGAGGTACCGAACGTGTCAAAACAGCTTACGTTTATACAGTTTGCAAATAAACATCAGCTGTACGCAATCCAGAATAGACCGCTGTAAGAACTTCCGGCGCTCGAAGCATTACGTATGTAAGAACTACAAAAAAGTCATAATGGTTGGTAGTTGTAGTTTTCTATGTCGCTACGTGTTGTTATTGATATATTTGTAGGACATATGTAGAGTTTTAACAGTATTTACAAAATGGCATCAAAAAGGTGAGACAGCTATCGTGCTGAGCCTAATTAGAGAAAAATTAGAGAAAAATACCCATTGATGATCCAAAAAATTACTTACAAAAGATGTGTTGATACGGCACTTATCCTGTCCATGGACGCCTGTAGGAATAAGCCGTCGTACATCATTATCATCTAGTCTCCGCAGAGGCTAATGTAAATGTTGAAAAAATAGCGTCGCTGCTATCCAATCATCACTGAGACATGATCGATCGGCATGCTTATTGCCTCATGACAAAGTGTCATTAGATGTGCGGGTACTATATAAGATATTAAAACAAAGAGGATTCTTATTCCAATTCAAACGGCAGCAAAGGGACTCTCTGTCATTTTAGAATACATAGTGAAGTATGGTAGTAATCACAATGATCCAATATCTTGAGCATTTATATGTACAGATTCCAATGTAAAGGACAGTGTACTCGATATAAAAGAATGCTATCCTCAGGGCTAAACCTATAATGCAGTTCTTTTGGACAACTGAAAACCTTTTATTTCTTGTAAAGAGACATCCATGGTATTGCGTCATTCAAACCGCATACATCACTGGACAATTTGTATATCCATCTCTGTTCTCGTAGAAGCAGAAAACTGGACACATCACTAATATGTGATGGAATGTAAGGTTTCTCTAACACAGTCCACTTAAAATCTTCTGCATTATGTCCCTGCTCAAAGAAGTGTTTGCTGAATTTAGTCATAGTTTTTTTGCATCTAAATGTGCTTTAGATGCAATCAGCTGATGTCTGTTTTTATGAAAAAATACATACAAGAATTAAAGGAACTTTAAGGACTTCCTATCATGTTTGGACTTCTCACTGGTGCACCTTCCTTTTTCGTTAAAAAACCAAGACAAGATAGGCTCTAGCCCTAGGCCTTCCAAAGAAGCCAGGAAGGAAATATCTTTGTGGTTCGATCATATGGATGCATGGAATGGCAAAGCCATTTTTGCATCGGTCCCGGAGGTAGTGACAGAATTGGATGCCAGTCGATGGGGCTGGAGGGCCAGTTGCGGCTCGATGGAGACGGGGGAAGGTGATCCCCGGAGGAATTACACCTACATATCAACTGTCTGGAACTCCTGGCAGGTTCTTCTGGCATTCAGACTCTATTCCCGTGAATAACAAGTTGTACTTCAGATGGACAATGTGTCAGCAGTACAGTATATCAATTGTTTGGGGCAAAAGGTCACGGATCCTGGGAGAAATTGCCAACGACCTCTGGCATTAATTCCTTCAACACCTTCTCTCATTCTCGGTGGAATACATTCCGGCAGCTCCAATATGGTGGTGGACTGGAATTCATGGTTTCTTCGGGATTCCAGCGATTGGAGACTTCACCCCAAGGTGTTTCATCAACTGAACTTGAAGTGGGGTCTGTGCACGATACACCTTTTTGCGTCATGACCGAACACTCAAATACCCCTGTTTTACAGTTGAGTCCAGATCCCCGAGCTCTAGACTCAGATGCATTCCTTCAATCTTGGACGACGGGCCCGCTTTATGCATTTTCCCGTTCGCCCTGATTCAATGAGTACTGGTGCAGATTTGTCGCCAAGGTGCTCTTGATCACTCCTTATTGGAAGGCGCAGTTGTGGTTTCCAGTGGCACTAACCCTGTCCTGTGCCCCTCCGATTCGACTTCTCTTGTTTCCAGAAATTCTGCGAGATCCGATGGACAACTCTCACCCACTGGTGGTTCAGGGGCAGTTGTCTCTCATGGCCTGGAGACTGTCCGGCGATGATGGCAAGTGGCAGGAGTTTCACAGGACGCAATTTTTTTTCTGTCACAATCTTGTGCTCCCTCTATGCACAAACGTAACAAATCAGCTTGATGTAGATGGGTTTGTTGGTGTGGTGAATGAGAGATAGATCCCTTGGGATCCGGTATCCAAATGATTGTTAACTTTCTATCAGATGTGGCAAGTGAGGGACCGGCAAATAGGACAGTTAATAATTTTCGTTAAGAGATTTCAGCTGGCCATCCGCATGTCGATGCAAAACCTGTGGTGGAGCATCCTATGGTTTGTAAACTCTTAAAGGGCATTAGGTTGATTCGACCACCAAAACCTAGGTATTCCACAGTGTGGGATGTGGATGTGGTACTCCGTTTCATCAGGAATTGGCCAGCGAATGGAGGGCTTTCACCCAAAAAGTTATCAGAAAAACGTACTCTGTTGTTGTGCCTCATTTCCTGCAGAAGGGTCTCGGATGTAAGAGCCTTGAATTTGATAGGTAGAGTATTTACTCCTTCTGGAGTATATTTTATAATTTCTCAATGGACTAAGACTGGATTCCGGATGTGTTTGTTAGCCAGCATTTCCACATAACCAAAAATGATGTGTTGTTCAATGTTTAAAATTCTACAAGGACTGTACTCGTGAATTGCGAAGGGATGTGACAGGTCAATTGATATCTCCTTACATAAACCTTCCTGCCCGGTCTCTTCAGTGACTATGGCCAGATGGGTTAGATGGTTGCTGTCTGAAGCAGGTAACGATGTCTCCATCTTTGGGACTCATTCAGTGAGGGGGGGCTATGGCCTCAAAAGCTATCATGACTGGTTCCCGTTTAGAGGACATTATGGCTGCGGCAGATTGGTCTTCTGATTCAACATTCAAAGTCTTTTATCATAAGCAAATAGCGGATGCAACATCTAATGTGGTTGCACAACTTTAAACTAGCATAATCAGAAGCCTCCGTTTCTTGACACAAAATAAAACAATTTCAAGCTGACACGTCAAGAAATTTCAATTTTATTAAGGATATGGAGGCGAGGATTATCCCGCCCTAGAATTGGTTGTGTTGTGTTAGGAAATGTTATTATTGAGATATGGATTACGAATTGTTATATACATTAACATATGTTTATGGTTTGGTTAGGATCCCCCTGATGCTGATGACATATTTCATGATATTGGGATATTATGGACTGTATTTTCTTTTCAGGATCTGAGACCAAGACGACCAGAAGGATCTTGAGAGACAATCAATAAAGAGTGAAGAAAGATATGCATAATCCTCGCCTCTGGTCCTGACATAGAATTACGGGATGGAAAACTGCAGAGTAGGTGTTCCACTCACAAAGAAGGCGGCCATGGTACTCAGACATGCCAACACTCCCGATTCAGGCGGGAGACTACCGATTTCAAGGCTAGTCTCCCGCCTCCCGATTCAAGCATCCAGAAACCCGATTCCTCGGTGTTTCAGCTGACACGGCTTGGTATTGTGTAACGTGCTAATTATTCCTGCAATAGTCAGAGTGGCGATGCAGGGGCTCTAGATGAGGTAAAAAGCCAACAAATCCTCATCAACAAGCGAATGGTCTTTTAAAGACCTGTGAAGTACTCGGGGCGGCTGTGTGTGTGCCCCGGAAGCTGTTTCAGCCCGGGCTGCCATTGCGCTCCATGCTTCTGAAAGGTAAGAAAAATACGTGCATATGCGTTTCAAAAGTCCGATCCTGCAGCAGCACACTTCCAAAGCCCATACATGACAGTAACCCGATTCAAGGCCCCATTCTTCTGAAATGTTGGCATGTATGATGGTACTCTTCCTGGTACTGGAGTCGCCCTCTTTGGCCCTCACAAGCATTGTGTCAGTGCACAAGCATTGGCTCAAAAGTAACAGTGCCCCTTACGAGAGCACTCTACCTGATATTGGAGTCACTGTACCCCTCACAAACAAGGCGTCAGACGGAGCACAAGAATAGGCTCCAGAGATAACAGCGCCCTTTACAAAGATGGCGGCCATAGTACTCCTCCTGTAGTCACCGTACCACTCACAAACAGGGCGCCCGGCGGGAGCATAAGCACCGCCTCCAAGGTAACAGTGCCCCTTACAAAGATGGCGCTGAGTATGGAGAAAGCCTTGGTATTGGTGATTCTTAGAGTCAGTGCCCTCCTTACAAAGATGACTGCCGGTTCTGACCCGGAAGTCGTCCTGCTGTCAGGGGTGACGAACGCCCCTAACAAAGATGGCGTCCAGCGGTGCGTCGGCCATGGAGGACCAGCAGGCGTGCCCTCAGCCGCCTCCCCGGGCCCCGCATTCCCCGCTCCTTGATGTGAGTGGGTGACCCACAGCGGTGCGGGGTCCGCGACGTTCTTCCGCTCCCACCGCCACGCGCGGGGCTCAGGTGTTCCTCCAGAGCCAGGCGCCCGTGACCCCCGGAAGTGGCGCACCGGAAGCAGCCGGTCCTTCTCCCGAGGCCGCTGTTGTCTGACAATAAACAGGCAGCGCCGAAGCCATCTTAGGATCCGTAGCGCCTAGAGGCCGCGCCTGGGAGGAGGGGCAGGTAAGGGCCCTGGGGCAGAAGCGGGAGGGGCCCCGGGTACGAAGGGAGGGCCCGAGGGGGGGCCACGGGGAGGTGGTGCCTCGGGGGAGGAGCAGGTGAGGGGCCCCTGGGGGCCAATGACTGGCCCCTGCCTGCTGGGAGAAGGGATCACCGGGTGCAGGGGAGGGATCGACCTCTGCTCCCAGGCTTGAAGTAGCCCCCCCACCCCCGGCAGGCGTCAGTGCCACGGACAGGACGTGTCAATGTGGGAGGCGGGAGAAATGTCAACCGCAGAAAAGGGTTACGTGATCGGGTCAAAGCCCCCGGCAGGTCACGAGCACAGCACGCCCCTCCATGCACACACCGCCCGCCCCTCCATGCACACACCGCCCCCTCCATGCACAGCCCTTCCCTGTGCTCAGCCCGCCCCCTCAAGATTGCAGAGCCCCCCATGCACAGGCCACTCTTGCCATGCACAGTCCCCCCGTGCACAGACTGCCCTCTCTCCAATGCTCAGACGCCCTCTCTCCAATGCTCAGACGCCCTCTCTCCATGCACAGCCCTCCCCATGCTCATACTACCCCCTCTCCATGCACAACCCTCCATGTGCACAGCCCCCCGTGCACAGACTGCCACCCTCTATATGCACAGCCCGCTCCCTCCATGCACAGCCCTCCCCATGCAGTCTCGCCATGCACAGCCCGCCCCCTCTCCATGCACAGCCCTCCCCATGCACAGTCCCCGAGCAGAGTCCCCGTGCACAGACCGCCTCCTCTATGTGCACAGTCCCCCTGTGCACAGACCACCCCCTGTCCGTGCACAGCCCACCCCGTGCACAAACTTCCCCCTCCGTGCACAGCCCCCCCCATGCACAGACCACCATCTTCTCCATGCACAGACCGCCTCTCTACATGCACAGCCATCCCCATGCACAGTCCCCCTATGCACAGACCACCCCCTCTACATGCACAGTCCCCCGGTGCACAGCTTTCCCCATGCACAGTCCTACTGTTCAGACCACCCCCTGTCCCTGCACAGCCCACCCCGTGCACAGACTGCCCCCTCCGTGCAGAGCCCTCCCCATGCACAGACCACCCCCTCTCCATGTACCGCCCTCCCCAGTGCACAGTCCCTCGTGCACACACCGCCCCCTCTCCATGCACAGCCCTCCCCGTGTACAGACCACCCCCTCTCCATGTACAGCCCTCCCCGTGCACAGTCCCACCGAGCAGGGACCGCCCCCTCTCTGTGCACAGCCCTCTCACCGTACACAGCCCCCCCTCTGGGCCCAGACCCCCTCTTGGCCCAGACCCCCTCTTGGCCCAGACCCCCCTCCGTGCCCAGACCCCCCTCCGTGCCCAGACCCCCCTCCGTGCCCCGAGCCCCCCCACTGTGCCCAGACCCCCCCCACTGTGCCCAGACCCCCCCTTTCTGTGCCCAGACCCCCCCCCTTTCTGTGCCCAGACCCCCCCTTCTGTGCCCAGAACCCCCCTTCTGTGCCCAGACCCCCCCTCCATGCCCGACCCCCCCCTCTCCCCTCCGTGCGCAGGCTCCTCCTCTGTGCGCAGGCTCCTCCTCTGTGCGCCGGCCCCCCCCCACCCCTCTGTGCACAGACCCCCCCTCCCTGCGCAGACCCTTCCCTCTCCCTTCCATGCACAGACCCCCCCCACCCCCCTTCTCCCTTCCGGGTGCAGACCCTCCCCTCTCCCTTCCGGGTGCAGACCCTCCCCTCTCCCTTCCGGGTGCAGACCCTCCCCTCTCCCTTCCGTGGACAGACCCACCCCCCCCCCTTCTCCCTTCCGTGGACAGACCCCCCCCCCCCCCCTTCTCCCTTCCGTGGACAGACACCCCCCCCCCTTCTCCCTTCCGTGGACAGACCCCCCCCCCCCCTTCTCCCTTCCGTGGACAGACCCCTTCCGTGCACACACCCCTTCTCGCCTTCCGTGCACACCCCCTTCTCGCCTTCCGTGCACAGACCGCTCCCTTCTCTCCTCTGTGCACAGAGCCCCCTGAGGGGGTTATAAGCAGCAGTAGCTCTTGTTAACCCGGAGGCATGTGGGTGAAGCGGGTCCAGGGGTGAACAGGAGGTGGAGGGGTTTCCAGGGGGCACCTCCGAGGCCGGAGGGTTCAAGGATCTCCCCTCCAGGACAGAGATGGCTGTGCGGGGCTGGATCACAGCGCACCAGACTCTGGGAATACGCCTTCTCCCCAGATTTTGCTCTGCAGTGGGCTGTCCAGTGATCTGAACAACTTGAGGGTCCCTCTTATCCATTTTCATTCTTATGGTGAGAGAAGATGTTCTGTTTTGTGCTCCTCTAGGTGCATGTGTCCACCTTTCTGCCACTCTTGAAGGCTTGTTACAGACCCACAAGACTTGAGTGATGAATATTCGCAGTCACATTGAGTTATAACTGACTTTTTTCTGCAGATGGTACCGAAGGCATTCAGTCAAACAATCAGGGGTTTGTAAAGCACGACTACTCACCTGTGAGTGTCTAAATGTGCTGGGGGCTGTTGATCCGTATGGGTGTGGATGTTCAGTTGAAGAGCCAGGTCTCGGGGTCCTTCCTGAATTGGGTCAACGACGCAGGTTTCTTGAGGTGGAGGGGTAGGATATTTCAGGTCTTAGCAGCAAGGTATGGGAAGGATCTTCCTTCGGTTCTGGTCTTGTGGATCCTTGGGATGGAGGCCAGTGCGAGTTGAGCTGAGTTGTCTGGCTGGTGTGTGGAAAGCGAGGCAGTGGTTCAGATATAGTGGTCCAATGTAATGGAGAACCTTGTATGCGTGTGCGAGGAGTGATTGTCTTGTTGAGTAGGAGCAAGTTGAGTTGTTGGAGCTGTTTTGCCCTGTTGCTGCGGCGGGGAATGTTGAGGACCAGTCTGGCTGCGGTGTTTTGGACGTTCTGTAGTTTCCTGAGCTGTTTCTGAGTGACACTGGCATAAAGTGCGTTGCCGTAGTCAAGTCTTCTGGTAATGCATGGGTGATCGTCTTTCTGGATTCGGTGGTAAGCTATTTGAAAGTATATTTGGTTGGATGAGAGGTAATATATAGGAAACAGGCACTTGAATACAAACAAACACGTAAAAACAAGCAATTACAGATGAATGAATTTATGATGCTTTTATTCTTTCTTGTGCTTCACATGATATAATCAGCCAATGCGTTTCGCCCAAACACGGGCTTCTTCAGGGCTGTAATGGTATACAATATAAGAACACTTTAAAATTGAGGATACGCGACCAAGAAAAACATTTGTTTCCAAACTAGAGTGAAAGTATGGGGTATAGAAAAATAAATTTATTGAGAGGCAGAGGCCGAGAAAGCCATAAGTGCAAGATGTGAGAAAAATAATTAGGGTGAGAAGAATGTGGGGGAAAAATACTAGTTTAAGTGCTCGCCTTTGCGGTTTCCTGGCGCTGATACTCATACCGCTGTGGAACCCCTCCTGGCTTTCCCTGTGAAGTGTCCACTCCTGGGCACACCCAGGGTGAAGCCAGGCATCCTTAGCGCTGTTGGGGTCGGTGTGGAGGCTAAGCAAGCTATTGCCCAGAGTTGCAGCGTGGGGCCCGTGATTAGAATAGGCACCGAGGCGAGAATAGACAGGTCCAAGGAAATTGAGCCCGAGCCCCGCCGAGGTGGGAATCGAACCCTGGTCCCTGGCCAGAACTCTGCTTCAGGGTCTGCCGCTCTAACCATTGAGCCAAACTCCTCCACAAGGTGTTGGAACAATGCTTAAATCAGTGGGTTGCGATTAAGCCTCAGTACAAGCAAGTACCCGTGAATGTGGAGAAAAATGGGTCAATACTGGGACAGCTGCGCTAAGTCCTGATTTAGCAAAGAAAGCGATTAAAACGGCAAACCGAAGTAGGTCAAGCGCTGCATGCCGTACATTCTAAAGGAGCCCACAAATAAAGTTGCTAAGTCCTAACTCTGTAAAGAGAGTGATTAAAATTGAGTACTGTCAAGGAAATCGACTTAAGTCAAGCGCTGCGTGCTGGACATTCTAAAAGGGGCCCACAGATAAAGTTACGCTAATTCGTAGTGAGACAGCGAAAAACTGTGGAAGGGTTTGAACGTACTTCAGAGCGGTATTAACCGTACGTAGAAACCTGGAGCTGTGTCCGTTAGCGACGTCCTCTGGCCAGCATGGTTGAAGCGAGATAGCGATACGTCTGCTGTTGGTTTAAATGCAGCTATCAATTAGCGGCATGTTTTGTCAGCTGGACCGCGCTGCCGGAATGGTGATCGAACCTTACTTCCGGGGTCCTCCCCAGCGCGGGGATATTGGAGCCATAAAAACTAGACCTATATATTGCCTCTCATCCAACCAAATTCGCTCAATTATTTTTGTGATCTACAAGCAGCAGATCATTTGAGGTGGGCAATATGATATACTGTTGTGACTAGTTCTGGTGGTGCAGTCATCTATGACTCGGCTGCTTCCAACTCTTTTCTTCCAGCTATTCGTAAGTCTTTTGAAGCTGGCGGACCATGTGGAAACAGGAAGATACTGCGTTGATTTGGTGGTAAAAAAATAATATGTAATTACATTTTTCTGTCACATTACATTCCCATTTAATATGCACCATATCTGCTAGTGAACTGATCTTGATCCACAAAGTAATGGTCATGGAAAAAAAAGATCACGTTACAATTCGCCACAGTACCATGCAGCTGTGATAAATTGAGTCGGATCAAGTAGTGCAAGAGTTCCGTATGTATTTTAGTAAGAAAAACAGTCCCATAATATCAAACTGGGGGAAGTAAGGGAGGGGAAGAGGGGTAAAGGGGGTTCTGGGGCTGCTGGCTCAAGGGTGGTCTACCTATACCAAGCGTGAGTATAGTGGGGCTTCCCCGCGTTCCTCTTGATTGCCCAGGGGCAGAGGGGGTGTAGTAGCGTCTGTCAGCTTGTGTTTGCATGTATTGTTGCAACGGCCCCCATATGTCTTTGGGGTGGAGGTGGCTGGAGGTCCCAGAATGCTGATAGCTGCTCCTGACTGAACGTCGCATCCTGAGCCATTCCTTTCTGTGGGGGTCCTCCTCCTTCCCCAGTTTATTGCTATTCGTCGCTTAGTGAGCAAGAGGAGCAGGGCCGCAAGTTTCCTACAGTTATATGGGAGGTCTTTCACATACCCTAGCATCGCAAGCATAGGGGATCTTTCTACGCGCAATTCAAGCATCTAGTTTATCGCATCAGAAACAGTTTCCCAGTTAAGGTGAATACTCGGACATCCCCGGGCAAGGTGGAGGAAGGTTGCCTCAGTTTCGCATTGCGCCTCCTCTATTACTTTGACCTTTTGGAGCCAAACAGGCGTTCTGTATAATCTTTGGATACATTTGAAGTGAATGAAATGGAGGCAATAGTTCGGGGATAGGGCGCGCGCCTGTGCGCAGCAGAATATCCATTGTTCCTGAATGATTGAGATGCCCAGCGTGGCCTCCCAATCTTGGTGAGCTCGTGGCATACGAAGGGGCGCTCTCTGTTGCATGTCTGCATATAGGCGCGTGACGAGCTTGCGTGGAGAGGGGTTGCTCCGGAAGCGCTCAAGGGTGTGGAATGTTGGGGGCACGGTTGGAAAAGAGGGAAGGATGGCGGGCAGTGAGGCTCACAGTTCGTAATATGTCATCTGTTCTAGTGTGGACAGCTGACCCTCTTCCTGTACCCATTGTAGCTCAATGAAGTTGCCCTCCAGAAATATGTCCCACATTTTAGTGAGCTGTAGTTTCCTCAGTATGGCGCCAGGTCCCGCCTCGGCCAGGAATGGTAACACCGGCTGCCTAATCAGAGGGATGGAGAGGGCGTACTGTATCTCCAGTTGTGCCCTCCACAGTGTCCACCCCACCCTGAGGCCGGGATCGTATCTGATATATAGCTAAATGGAGGGGGAGCGGGGCAATCTGGTCATGTTCAAGTGCAGCGTGCGCCATGAAGTGTGTAGGGAAGACCCAGTGAAAAGCAAATGGGCTTGGACGCACCAGTAGTATAGATCGAAATCGGGCGCGCCAAGGGCACCCTGCTCAAAAGGTAGTGTGAGCGTTTCCCAGGAAATCCGGGGCTGCCTGCCCGCCCATGCCAGGGTGATCATGTTGGATCCTCAACGCTTCCTGAAACTGTGAGTGAGGGGGATCGGTAGGTTCGTGAATAGGTAGAGGAGCTTTGGTAGTACCACCATTTTGGATATAGCCAATCTGGGACCGTGGCAAAGTGATCCATCTTTTAATACACAACTCCAGCCAATCCATTAGTTTACTGTAGTTGGAGCGCCATCATTCCGCGGGATCTCGACTTATCCAGATGCCCAGGTATTTCACTGGGTCTTGTGAACATTGCAGTGGAAATTCTGAGTAGACTTTGGATGTGGCCCGATTGATTAATATTCTAGAGAGCCCACAAAAGAGAAGAAACTCCCTTATTTGGGGGTGTAGGTTGTCCGTAGGGTGTTTCACGTATAACGTGACGTCTCGCTATATGCGGACTACAAGAATCACCCAGGGGGTGAATGCTAGACCCCTGTGGACAAGATGTTGCCGCAGGCGGGCAGCGAGAGGCTCCATGGCTATGGCAAAGATGAGGGACGATAGCGGGCATCCCTGACGGATGTCGCAGGAGACCGGGAATGGTGGCGATATTACTCCGTTGACTCTGATTCGTGCTGTGGGAAGAGTGTATAGTAGGGTTATAAGTTTAATTAACTTGGGGCTGAGACTTATGCTGCCAGGAGAGCAAATAAACATGGCCATTCAAGCGAATCAAATGCCTTAGTGGCATCCAAGAAAATTGCTGCTGCCTCCAACTGCGGGTCTACCTCTTGCATTGTGGCAAAAAAGTGTTTGGAGGTTGTGGGTTGTCGCTCTGCCAGGAACAAAACCACATTGGTCCGGGCGGAGCACCATGGGCAGCAGCGGGAGAAGCTGTGAGACAATGAGCTTGGACAGTATCTTATTACCCACGTTTATCATGGACAGTAGCTGATATGAGTCGCATCTCAAGTGGTCTTTGTCGGGTTTCAATATTGTGATGATTAAGGCATCACGGAGCGAGGGAGGTAGAATTCTCCGCTCCACTGATTCCTCATACATGTTAATGAGGTGGGGGCAAGTATGTCAGAATATTCCTTATAAAACGCTGCGGTCAGACTTTTAAGTTCTGTCACCCGGCAGGGCAAGTGTAGTTCGGATCACCTCCTCCTCTGTGAACATTTTGTCGAGGTAGGTTCCATGCCCAGCCTCTTACCATAGTACCTGTATAGATTCAGGTCTGCAAATGTGGGAGTGGCTGATTCTTGTTGGGTCATGCGAAGTTCGGGGATGTAGTCACCTGCCCAGGGTTTCCGAAGGACCCTGCCAAAGTCCTTCCTGCCCGATTTCCCCCTCACCATACCGTCAAGCCCGTGCCTACCTAAGAAATGAGATTCGCGCGTGGCTGCTTCGTGGAATTCATCCATTTTCTCTCTAATTTTGTGGAGCAGATTTTGGTTATGTTTGGCAAAAAATTCCAGTTCCATCACCTGTATATCTTTTTCTAGGCGCTTGAGATCACCCCTAAGAGAGCAAAGCACACCCGCCTCCATGGCTATGCATTCTCCACAAATGACCATCTTGAATGCGTCCCTCAAGGTCGAAGGGGAATCGACTGTGCCCTCATTAAACGAGAAATATTCAGAAATGAACAGTCCGATCGTTTCACGAAACACTTGGTCTCGCAACGCTCCCTGCTGAAGTCTCCAGCTGAACGCCCTGGCCGGATAATCGGGGACATCCAGCATGAGCGCCACCGGAGAGTGGTCTGAGAGGGTCGGGGGTAAATGTGACGTTTCCGCAGCCCAGGCCACCACGTCACAGAAGACCAACCAGTAGTCGATCCGCGACCAGGTAGGTCCAGCTGACGTCACACATGTGCCCTGCAGCTCTCAGGGATGTCTGTGATGCCAGACATCCATCACATCTCCATTCGAGATGATGGCTTGCCGCGGCCCTAGGTTGGGTACGACGCGAGTTGCCCGACCTGTCCATTCTAGCGCCAAGTACAACATTGTAATCTCCTCCCCATACTATTGCGCCCGGGCCGAGGGAGTCAGCCAAATGTCCGATAAGAAGTCAGGATCATGTGCATTGGGGCCATATACTGAAATCAGTCAGAGTGTATGCCACCCAGTAAACCAGCAAGTATTACATAGCGCCCCTTTTTGTCACAGATGGAAATGCATTAAAGCCGGTGCAGCCCCTTCCTGATTAGGATGGCCACCCCCGGGCATAGTTGGAATAGCAAGCAATGTGTCTCTCGCCGATCCAGCTCGCTCGCAAGCACCCGCATGTGTGCTCAGTGAGATGCGCAATAATTGGTCTAGCAGGTGCTCCTGGCTGGGGGTGAGGGCCCAGGGATCTGTGTTCTCGTTCTACAATACAAACAGGTGATAGTGATTCACCAAAAAGGTCATGCAGCATTTCCTCAACATAGTCTTCCACACGTGCCATTGCAGTGGATTCCGGCACCCCGCGATTCTTAGATTATTGCAGCACGATCTGGCCTCCAAATCTTTGTTCTTTTGTTTTGAAGGAGCTTTTCTCAAGTGGTCCCACCATCATTCTCCAGAGCTGAGGTATGCTGCTCCACTTGCTCAAGGCGCTCATGTTTAGTTACTTTCTCTTTGAGGCGGTCAAATCTGTCTGACAGCTAGTCTATTTTATTGTCAATGGCAGTGAGAGACTGTTTGAGGTCTCTGAACATTGCTCGAATGTCTGGTTCGAGGGGGGGGTAGCGCCGCTTGGTCTGTCTCTGGCTGGGTGTCCTTTTTGGCTGAGGAGCTGTTAAATGGTAGCGGCAGTTTCAGTTGATAATCTTTCAAGTATTTGCCCGGCGGTAATCGCCTCTCATACCACTCGATAATTTACCAATAAAAGAGGCAGGCGCCGGAGACTGGAAGGCAGGAAACAAAGTTTTATTCCGTCGGAGCAGAACACATCAGATCAGACAGCAAGGTATCGTCACGAGGTGCTCTAACTGCATCTCTGAGACCTGGTCTCTTATACACTGGTTTATTGCTTTATTACATATAGTACATTCTTGAGATTCCCTTGATGCCTGAAAGAACATCCCCTGAAGCCCCGGCTCAGATCCGATCCCACACATAGATACAGTAGAAGTTCCCACCCTACCCGCAGTGGGAGATGGCTATCGCGCAGCAGGGAATTCCGCTAATTCCCGGGGGTGTGTGCAACTGGCCGGGTCTCAGGGGGTAGGGGCTTTGATCTACTGTAATCCCTTTGAAGTGGGGTGTTTCCCTTACAGTAGGGGCAGTAAACTGCATCCGCAGGGCTAGGTGATGGCCTGGGACCAGTTCAGACAATGGGGCGCAGAGGAAGGGGGTTATCAAAGGAGAGGCATGACCATGTATGGGTTGTCGGTTGGAAGTGGTTCCGTAGCAGGGTCGCGCAGAAGGAGAGGGTTTATGGCCTGTATGAGAGAGCGGGGGTGGCCGGCGCGCGGGGGGGGGATGCTTGCAGCGCCAGGGGAAAGCGCTGGCGGTCGAGAGTGAGCGGGGAGAGAGTGGGGTGCCTAAAATGGCGGCTGTGCATTCGCTGCGCGTGGTGCTGGGGAGGGGCAAGATGGCGCAGATAATGTTCAGTTTGCGAGCTAAATTTCCACAGAGCCGCTGGTGAGTTTGCATTGTTCAAAGACCAATTTAGATTGTTTGGCATCTGATTTCCCATACTTTGGATGTGTTTGTGGCCCCAGCGGGTATATGCTCTTGTCTTGTCTTAGGCGGCTGCTCAAGGGGAGAGAGCGCTAGCAGCTTCCCCGTTGCCACTCATTGTGTCTTAGTTGCCTTCAGGTGCCTGGACTCTCTGGCGCGCAGCTGATGGGGCGGTTGCACCGCAGCCGTCGTGGGACACACGTATTCAAGGGACGGTGTACCTCAGGTCTGCTTTGGCTGGTGGGCCCCAGAGCTGTGCATTCCCAGTTCTCTCACCGCCAGTTGAATCCTTGCGTGAGAAGTGGAAGAGTGCGGAATGTCAGTAAATGGATGGTCATTCCTTGCGCAGGATAATTGTGAGAGATAGTTGTGCCGGTGTCTGTCTTATAAATGAAGAGTTGGGAGGTGCTCCTACTTCTCCTCCAATTCAGGGTTGACCACAGGCCTGATTTGTTATGCTTTAATTAATTGGGCATGGATTGCAGTGCAGGAACACTCCTTTTTCCCGACCTCACCTTAGTTTAGATCTCGGCTAGGCTGCGTGCCTTCAGGCCTCTCTTTACATCCAATCCAGCAGGGGGGCCAAGCACCACTCTGAGCGCGTCTTTGTCACGCACTTTCACGCCGGGCTGCCAGATTTTCGATCTCCCGTAGTTCAAGGTGCCACCCCCAGCTGTTTTTAACGTGCACCGCACCACGTATCGCGGCGATCTCCGGTGAGGTCATGGTCAATGTATTTCTTTTTTTTTTCACCAGGGGTAGTGGCCTCCCGCGTAGCCCGGCCTCCCCACCGGGACTCGTGGAGCCAGGAAGCCGATCCTCATACGGGTTCTCAGTCCCCGCTCATCGATCGCTCAGTGCACGTCCCAGCGTCACTCACCTTCTGGGCCAGCGATCCCTGCTCCGTGGCCCCTGAAGCTGCCAGTAAGCCGCCCTCCTCCTTCACGCTGGGGGTCGTAGGTTTGCGACGTTACACCACTCCGTTTCTGCGCCAGCAGCATGTCTCTAGGCCGCACCTCCGGTCGTTGGTCGCGCACGTCGCACCAGAGGGGTCTGCAGAAGTCAGAGCTCCCGCATTGTGGTGGCTAGACACTCCGGTGTATATCCAGGTGGGATTGTAGCGATAGGACCGTCCACGTCAGGGGATAAATGTTGGATTAATTGTCCCGTCTACGGGGCCTCACTGTAATCGGCCTTCATGATGTCCGGCTCCACCCCCCGATTTGGTGGTACATTGAGAGCGAGGAGTCTAGTATGATGCTGAGGTTACATGTGTGGTCCATAGGGGAGCGAGGGGTTGCTAGTACAGCGGGTCACCATGAGGCATCCCAGTCTGAGGGGTTGGGTTCCAATGTGAGTAGTTCGGTTTTGTCCGAGTTGAGCTTGAGGCAGCTGTCTTTCATCCAGTTAGCGACAGCCTTCATTCTGTTGTGAAAGTTGATTCTGGCGGCTGTAAGTTCGTTGGTGAGGGAGATGATCAGCTGGGTGTCGGCGTAGTAAACCATGTTGAGGCCGTGGCTTCTGGCGGTGGCTGAAAGAGGAGCCATGTATATGTTGAAGAGGAGTGGGCGCAGGAGGAACCCTGCGGTACTCCGCAGCTGATCTCTGTGGGCTCAGAGAGGAACGAGGGAAGTCTGACTCGCTGTGTTCATTCAGAAAGGAGTGGATCCAGTCCAGTGCCTTGTCGCTGATGCCGGCGTCGTAGAGTTTCGTGATTAGGGTGGGGTTATCAAGTCTAGAATATTGCTAGCAATCATTGGGTGGGAGAAACAATACAGAAACAAGTCCCTTTTACATCAAAGTTTTTTAACTCTTGAATTATTGCATGAAAGACAATTGCAAACTAAGGGTGGGATAGTCCTCGCCTCCGTGTCCTTAGTAGAATTGAAAATTCTTGACACGTCAGCTAGAAGATTTGTCTTTGTGTCAGGACCGGAGGCTCCGATTATGCTAGTTTAAAGCTGTCTTACCACCGCAGATGCCACATCTACAATCTGTTTATAATATTTCTTAAATGTAGACTTGGAGGTCCAGTCTGCTGCTCCCATTATATCTTCTAAACAAGAGCATTTGACTTGGAAGCCATGGCTCCTCTGGCAGACTGCGCCCCAGAGGCAGAAATGTCGATGCCTGCTTCCGCCAATAAAGTAATCTTAATGAACATTAAAAGCACTTTAAATTGAAGCAAAACATTCTGTACAAATAAACATTCAAGTTATTCTTGATTCAACTTAATCTCAGTCCCAAATCCTTTTAAAAGATAAGAGAACCGTCAACCACTTCTTTTCGATGATGCGCTTGTTTTATTCACACTTCAAAAAGTGAATCCAAATTAAAGATAAATTCCAACTGTCGATGTTGTCCTGGTCCCAAACAATAACATGCTGCTCATTCTTTAGTCCCAATGCATTTCGGGTGCGACCTGCACCCTTCTTCAGGGGTTCTCTACAAGTAAATATATCATTTGTAATTCGAGAAAACCAAGCATTTCAAGGTTGTGTCATATGTTAACATCAGTCTCATGATTAATCAAGAAATGCATTTAAAGTAGACCCGTAATATTCGGGAAAGCCCAAAAATTCAACATAGGTGAGCTCCAAGTGTTAGAAGATAGAAAGAAAATCACTGAGATATGTTAGTTGCGGCGACACAAAAGCACCAAACACATACAACGTAAAAGCATACAGAATTCACCCGTGACTTGAAAAGAAAAGAAAAAAGGAGAAGAAAAACGTACGCAATGTGCAATATAAAATATGTATATATGTACCTAGTCACGATCTGTCTTGGAACCAAGTCACTAGTTTAACAGCTGAATTGCGATAAACTGCCTAACGCGTGGCAGCGCCACTGATAACCACGTCGTACTTGCCGCTCTAACGAAAATGCTAATCCAAAGTAAATCCACCTGTTATGTGGAATCTGCAAGTAATGTATAATTACTGTAAACGTATATAAATATGCACAAATACGTGAAAATGTCACTACGCTGGAGAGGCACTTACTAAGTATTGGACCTCGCAATCAGATGTTATGTCTCCTCCCAAAAAAAGGAAAACAAGCTGTAAAGTACAAAACGGTCTGTTACTGACTATGTCACTGATGAAATACCGAAAAGCATATTCTCTCGTTGTGTAAAAAGAAACTTACTGAAGCGGGGATAGTGTCCTTCTACTCAGAACCGCATGCGATACTCGACTGGTCAAACCGGTATTCAGAAATGAGATTTCAGGTGAGCGCGAAGCATATTGCATACGTGATTAATAGAAATAGATGAAGGATACTGAAACGCGTGAAAAAACATAGCGGCCATCTTGAAGAGGACTACGATGGCTGAAATAAACTGAAACCTGAAGCGCTCGTGCCCAAAAATAAGGAAAGAAGAAATGGATGAATGACGAAAAATAAATAAGTAGAATAAAACAGTAGTGCGTGTACACACCAGTGTGTTGTGACTAAAAGTCAACGAATGCCCGATCACCAACATGTGTATCTGAACTAATGGTGAACATAGAGCCTACTACCACACGTGAATGAAACAAAAAATGAGAAAGTAGAAGTAAAGAGGATGCGATAAGGATTAGAATGCAGATATCTTCTAATTCTAATGTATGAGTACATATTATTATCATGAAACATGTTCAGAAACAGGTTCATTCTGTAATAAACATGCAGACATGTCAAACATTAATCATTGGTGTACATTACTATAGTGTAAATAATATTTGTCCATTGGTTGTGTCTGGAGCAGCATACACACTGAGTGAAGCAATCCCCTGAATAGATACAAGTGAGTAGATAGCAAGTATCGACAAAGTTATAATGTCTTATGGCATAGTGCAAGCGATGTGAACATTACTGCAGTGCAAATAATATTTGCCCAATGGTAATATCAAAACCAACGTGGATACTGGGTAAAACAGTTCCCCACATGAATACAAGTGTATAGTTGACAAATATCAGCAAAACTGCTGTACATATAACCGAATACTCACAATGTGAACATGAATTATGCAGAAATGTCAATGATTAAAGAGATAGAGTAATGTTTGGCTTAAACATGGATCTTTTAGCCTTTTCTACGCTGGTCAGGGGTGCATTTATCAATGATAAGAATATATACATAAAAAATAGATACATAAGAGTGAATCAGATAAAGCGTTGGATTGAAAACTCAAACTGAAAAGACAGTGTGAGATGCTGTGTGCGGTCCGTGTCGCCTGATAATGGAGTATGAGTGCTGAAAACAGGTATCGATAATGCCTAAAAAAATTTGCCCTCATAAAAAGCATGCTAATTCCAACCGGTCATTCAACCCTTTGGGGCTTAAGGTGTCCAAATATCTAATCCAAAATGACTCTCTTTGCGTGATGGATTTAGTAGTGTCCCTGTCCTGGTATTCACGCACAACTTCTAATACAGTAAACCGAAGTTGTACTATTGTGTGGAGTGCGTCAACCCAATGACTGGCTAAAGGGGAGCTCAGGGTTCTAGTACGAATTCTGCTTTTGTGCTCTGTGATGCGAGTACGTAACTGACGCTCTGTTTTACCCACATAATACATGCCACAGGGGCACCGTATTGGATAGATGACATTCTGCGTGTTGCAATTGGCTGTAAACTGCAATCTGATGAATTTACCTGTCAATGGGTGTGATATAGATGTGCCTGTTATTACATTGTTGCAGTGGGAACAATTGTAACACTTCGTCATTCCTTTAGCAGAATTGTTGCAGTTCTGTCTCTTTCATAGCTATTTCCAATGGAAGGACAGGTACTTCCTCCAAACCAATGGTACTTCCATGGGTTTTGCGGGGGCACCCAACTATGCTAACATTTTCATGATGAAGTTTGAGAAAGAGAATATACTCAATGATTCTACATGGACCGATCATCTCATCATATACCGTCGGTATATAGATGATATTTTTATCATGTGGCAAGGAGAAAAACAGGTTTTAGAAAGCAAGCTCCTAGCACTCAACAATATCAATCCCAGGATTCAATTTACTTTCACTCTAGATAAGCACACTATTTCATATTTGGATGTTAATGTGCAATTGTTGGGCTCCCAAATAGTCACCAAGGTTTTCAAGAAACCCACCGATCGCAATAACACATTATTGTTTGACAGCTTTCATCCTGACTAACTCAAGAAGCATCTTCCATTTTCCCAATTCTTGAGGATCAAGCGCATTACGACAGATCCAGCACAATTGATCAAGTCTCTTGAATCTGCCAAAGAAAACTTCGCAGCTAGGGGTTACCCAAGAGAAGTATTGGAGCATTCCGCAGCCAGATTAGCAGAGATCCCTAGATCAACACTATTGGATAAGAATGTGAAACCTGAAACAAACCAACAAGTATTTATTTCTACTTTCTCAACCCAATCGCCTGCGATTAGAAAAACCATCTTGAAAAGGTGGGATCTGTTACAAACGGAACCCGATTTTGGTGACCTTTTCAAGGATCGGCCAATTTTTGCGTACAAACGCTCCCGCAACATCAGGGAATTACTTAAAAGATGTGACATCCAAGATACACATCAGGCTAAAGGAATGACGAAGTGTTACAATTGTTCCCACTGCAATAATGTAATAACAGGCACATCTATATCACACCCATTGACAGGTAAATTCATCAGATTGCAGTTTACAGCCAATTGCAACACGCAGAATGTCATCTATCCAATACGGTGCCCCTGTGGCATGTATTATGTGGGTAAAACAGAGCGTCCGTTACGTACTCGCATCACAGAGCACAAAAGCAAAATTCGTACTAGAACCCTGAGCTCCCCTTTAGACAGTCATTGGGTTGACGCACACCACACAATAGTACAACTTCGGTTTACTGTATTAGAAGTTGTGCGTGAATACCAGGACAGGGACACTACTAAATACATCACACAAAGACAGTCATTTTGGATTAGATATTTGGACACCTTGAGCCCCAAAGGGTTGAATGACCGGTTGGAATTAGCATGCTTTTTATGAGGGCAATTCTTTTTAGGCATTATCGATACCTGTTTTCAGCACTCATACTCCATTATCAGACGACACGGACCGCACACAGCATCTCACACTGTGTTTTCAGTTTGAGTTTTCAAACCACGCTTTATCTGATTCACTCTTATGTATCTATTTTTTATGTATATATTCTTATCATTGATAAATGTACCCCTTACCAGCGTAGAAAAGGCTTAAAGATCCATGTTTAAGCCAAACATTACGCTATCTCTTTAATCATTGACATTTCTGCATAATTCATGTTCACATTGTGAGTATTCTGTTATATGTACAGCAGTTTTGCTGATATTTGTCAACTATAAACTTGTATTCATGTGGGGAACTGTTTTACCCAGTATCCACGTTGGTTTTGATATTACCATTGGGCAAATGTTATTTGCACTGCAGTAATGTTCACATCGCTTGCACTATGTCATAAGACATTATAACTTTGTCGATACTTGCTATCTACTCACTTGTATCTATTCAGGGGATTGCTTCACTCAGTGTGCATGCTGCTCCAGACACAACCAATGGACAAATATTATTTACACTATAGTAATGTGCACCAATGATTAATGTTTGACATGTCTGCATGTTTATTACAGAATGAACCTGTTTCTGAACATGTTTCATGATAATAATATGTACTCATACATTAGAATTAGCAGATATCTGCATTCTAATCCTTAACGCATCCTCTTTACTTCTACTTTCTCATTTTTTGTTTCATTCAGGTGTGGTAGTAGGCTCTATGTTCACCTCTAGTTCAGATACACATGTTGGTGATTAGGCATTCGTTGTCTTTGTCACAACACACTGGTGTGTACACGCACTACTGTTTTATTCTACTTATTTATTTTTCGTCATTCATCTATTTCTTCTTTCCTTATTTTTATTTTTGGGCACGAGCGCTTCAGGTTTCAGTTTATTTCAGCCATCGTAGTCCTCTTCAAGATGGCCGCTATGTTTTTAGTTTTTTCACGCGTTTCAGTATCCTTCATCTATTTCTATTAATCACGTATGCAATATGCTTCGCGCTCACCTGAAATCTCATTTCTGAATCCCGGTTTGACCAGTCGAGTATCGCATGCGTTTCGGAGTAGAAGGACACTCTATCCGCTTCAGTAAGTTTCTTTTTACACAGCGAGAGAATATGCTTTTCGGTATTTCATCAGTGACATAGTCAGTAACAGACCGTTTTGTACTTTACAGCTTGTTCTCCTTTTTTTGGGAGGAGACATAACATCTGATTGCGAGGTCCAATACTTAGTAAGTGCCTCGCCAGCGTAGTGACATTTTCACATATTTGTGCCTATTTCTATACGTTTACAGTAATTGTACATTACTTGCAGAGTCCACATAACAGGTGGATTTACTTTGGATTGTCATTTTCGTTAACGCGGCAAGTACGACGTGGTTATCAGTGGCGCTGCCACGCGTTAGGCAGTTTATCGCATTTCAGCTGTTAAACTAGTGACTTGGTTCCAAGACAGATCGTGACTAGGTACATATATACATATTTTATATTGCACATTGCGTACGTTTTTCTTCTCCTTTTTAGGTCTCGCTGAGACAGCGACAGCTGTCTCTTTGAGACATTTTGTAAGTGGATTTTTGAAAGTGCTTCCCCTGGCATAGAGCTACAGTGCACGAGGCGTGCACGCGCGCAAAGCAGCCATATGGCTTTACGTCGCTCTCCCTGCCTCTTTGACCCTTGCATTCCCCCCTCCCTTCTCACCCAGCCCTTTGATGCTCTGCTCCATTGCTTTCAGATAGGCGCTTCGCCTCCTCGTTAGGGATAACAAGCGCTATAAAAATCCAATTACAATAATATTTTGAAAGGATGCATGCTGGCAGACTTCAACAGATGAAGCACACCGCAGGGAAGGAGATCATATTTAAGTCAAGGTTGTTTTCTGGAATAATGCAAAACATCTTAAATATTTTGCGAGGGGGGCAAACATACATGCGGATACATGTAGAACAGTGTACACCTACATAACTCGCATTTTGTTTTTTATTTATCTTTCTTTATGTTAAGGCTTTGTGTTTTGCTTATTAGTGTATTCTTCTGCTGTTCTCAAAATATAGCGCAAACTCGACTTAAAGGTATTGGAGCGCTTTACATGAGCCTCAGTTCACATGCATTGTGAGATTAAGTGATTTGCCCAGGATCACAGGCTCTTAAACCAACGCCAAGACTGGAACCTGCTTTCCCAGTTCCATAGTCGCAAAGCGGCCTTGACCGTAATACTACATCCTGGGTAGAGGATGGGAAGGAGGGGGAGAGACAGAAGCCACACGAAAGCTCGGCTCGCTATGAGCTCGAGGTTCCAACAGCACCTCGAGCTGAGCCAGGCTCGAGCTTTCAGTGACTTGCCTGCCTCGAGTTGCTAAGCACCGGTGCCCAGAGGTTTGGCTCCCTCACCAAAGCACAAGTCTGTCTTTTTCTAACACCCTTTGGGTAGGGGCCAGTAGGGCATTTCTCTTGCTCGCGTGAATATCACTCTTGCCACTGATTTCTGATCTGGTGGCCAGTGAGTGAATACGTTGTACAGAGCGCTTTTGGATGTGAGTGTTATAGAATAACTGCTGATTTAGACCCCACTTCTTGTTTGTTTATGGAGTAGAGAGGGTGGGAGGACCTTAGTTTGGCAGCAGAAGTACAACACTAGAGCATGTTCACAAAAGTGGGCTAGTAGTGTCCTATTCATGAAAGTGAATTAAATGGGTTGACTTATTAACCAGGGCTAGTTTGCATAGCGTTCTATTAGATAAAGTGTAGCATAATCGTAAAAAAACACGCCGATTTCTGAAAATCCCTTTTCTACACCCTGCAACAACTTCCTACAAACGCCCACTCCGTTATGGATACTCTGCATCCGCCCTACACCACCACTACTTGCACTGCATTTGTAAGGCATTTATTAACCAAGTCTCGCTGTTTGGAAGAAGGCCTCCTTGAGGCAGACTGAGATGCAAGATTGTGGCGCCCTAACCCCAGCCTGAAACTGGTCTGTTGCTTTTTAGGTCTGGCTGAGACAGCGAAAGCTGTCTCTTTGACACATTTTGTAAGTGGATTTTTGAAAGCGCTTCCCCTGGCATAGAGCTACAGTGCACGAGGCATGCACGCGCGCAAAGCAGCCATATGGCTTTACGTCGCTCTCCCTGCCTCTTTGACCCTTGCATTCCCCCCTCCCTTCTCACCAGGCCCTTTGATGTTTGGATAAAATAATGATTAAGCTACTTTGCAGGCACTGATGTTAAGCACGACGCTATGTTACACTGCGGTTACTTCACGGATTGGAGACAACTTTATGTAATGGGCTAATGCTTTCGGTGAGAATATTAAGGAAGAGTGACCACGGAACTGTTCATTGCCTACATCAGACTTGGGTGCATCTGACTAAAGCAGGTGAGGTTACTTTAATATGGGGGCTGGGTTATGTTACATTTGCAAGCCACTTAAGAGTCCACTCTCTGACCCAGACAGTTCCTCTCGCCATCCTTCTGTAGTATTCTGTGCTGAAAAATAACATTTCACAAGTCTGAAAATGCACATTTGAAGCAAGATTTTAACAGGTATCTCCTATGATATAATCAATATTCATCAATCATTTACAAAGCTCAATACACAGCTACTAAACAAGCTGTAACTACTTGTTAGGATTTGATTCGTGCGGAACAGACTACAAAAAAAATATGTATTATTCTTTTGGGAAAGAAAGAGCGCCATTTGGATTATACGGCCATAAACCAAATTGTCTGTCCATAATGAAATGAGCCTTAATTATCCAACTCAAAGATGTCCTTTTATCAACTTCATTTGGGTTGACAGTCAGCATTTAAACTTACGAACTACAGGTTATACACAGATCTCCGCCATTGATGTTCAGCTCACTGAGCCCGCTATTTTAACAACTTCTTGTTCAAAGCAGAAACACTATGAATAACATTCATTGGTTGCATCTGGTGAGAAACAAACAATCCTCTGCAACAGTGCAGGGTGAGAAAATAAAGTTGACCTCACAAAGTATGCATTACCTTCACATACCTTGAAAAAAAAACACTAATAAGCGCCGACAAACTTTACATAAATGGCACCTTAATTTCATTTATTCATTAAAACAAATTCCACAACTAAAAAAATAGCATCAGCTACCTAGCAACACCTTCTTAAAGCTTGAAGAGGTAGGTTGTTTATATCATCGGGGGTGAGGGGGGTCCACATATATGAAAAGATATTACCTGCTGTCACATGCAAACCTATTAAGCTGCAGCAATCTGAAAACTGTGGCAGCAATTTTACTAATTTAGATCCACCGATTGAGAGGCCTCCATACCCAGAGTGAATGACAAAAGGTGACTATCGCAAGGATACATTACTCTTGCATAAAAGCTGTAACCGTATAAAATACACTAAAAGTATATGGGATAACTTATTCCTAAGAATGACTATGAAACGATCAGAGAAGCGAAAACCCCTCTGCAACTCTTTAAACACTTGAAAACTTAAGCCCAGAGCTGCCATCACAGTACCACAAGCACCAAAAACATTTCAAGGGCAAGGTAAGCAAAAAACAGTCTTTGCTCAAAAAATAAGCACTCCAGCAATGCCTTGGCACTGTGCGAAAGCTCTACTCACCTTGAATTCTAGTCAGATCACTATGTATTTTCAGACGCTGTTCCTTTAGCTATATCAAAATGCACCTGCAGCAAGAACAGCTCCAGCATACTTTGTTTATAAGCACACTGAACCCGTATTTTGTAAAAAGTTCTTGCACGCCCTCAAACCATTGCACAGAAAAATATCAGCACAACAGCGGGAGGGGAAAAGGAGCCTCCTTAGTTTCAGCCTGCTGAAAAAACACGAGTGAGAGAAAGGAGTCACCACAAGCCAGCTAAGAGAGAGACTACGCTTAATAGCCTGAACTGATCAATGTTGATCTTGGTCAAAAGGCATTGGCTGCCTGGGAAATGGAGGAAAATCCAAACCACATATAGTCAAAATACCTAATTTACCTAGGAGGAACAGAGATAAAGAGATGAGAATACATCCTAATGGGCTCTGCAACAGGATACAGAAGTCGGTCTCTCCTCACCCTCCACCACCGTCTCTCCTCACCCTCCACCACCGTCTCTCCTCACCCTCCACCACCGTCTCTCCTCACCCTCCACCACCGTCTCTCCTCACCCTCCACCACCGTCTCTCCTCACCCTCCACCTCCGTCTCTCCTCACCCTCCACCTCCGTCTCTCCTCACCCTCCAACTCTGTTTCTCCTCACCCTCCACGTGTCTCTCCTCACCCTCCACCTCACCCTCCACGTCTCTCCTCACCCTCCACGTCTCTCCTCACCCTCCACGTCTCTCCTCACCCTCCACGTGTCTCTCCTCACCCTCCACGTGTCTCTCCTCACCCTCCACGTGTCTCTCCTCACCCTCCACACGTGTCTCTCCTCACCCTCCACAAGTGTCTCTCCTCACCCTCCACAAGTGTCTCTCCTCACCCTCCACACGTGTCTCTCCTCACCCTCCACACGTGTCTCTCCTCACCCTCCACACGTGTCTCTCCTCACCCTCCACACGTGTCTCTCCTCACCCTCCACACGTGTCTCTCCTCACCCTCCACACGTGTCTCTCCTCACCCTCCACACGTGTCTCTCCTCACCCTCCACACGTGTCTCTCCTCACCCTCCACACGTGTCTCTCCTCACCCTCCAACTCTGTTTCTCCTCACGCTCCACGTGTCTCTCCTCACCCTCCACCTCACCCTCCACGTCTCTCCTCACCCTCCACGTCTCTCCTCACCCTCCACGTGTCTCTCCTCACCCTCCACGTGTCTCTCCTCACCCTCCACACGTGTCTCTCCTCACCCTCCACACGTGTCTCTCCTCACCCTCCACAAGTGTCTCTCCTCACCCTCCACACGTGTCTCTCCTCACCCTCCACACGTGTCTCTCCTCACCCTCCACACGTGTCTCTCCTCACCCTCCACACGTGTCTCTCCTCACCCTCCACACGTGTCTCTCCTCACCCTCCACACGTGTCTCTCCTCACCCTCCACACGTGTCTCTCCTCACCCTCCACACTTGTCTCTCCTCACCCTCCACACTTGTCTCTCCTCACCCTCCACACTTGTCTCTCCTCACCCTCCACACGTGTCTCTCCTCACCCTCCACACGTGTCTCTCCTCACCCTCCACACGTGTCTCTCCTCACCCTCCACACGTGTCTCTCCTCACCCTCCACACGTGTCTCTCCTCACCCTCCACACGTGTCTCTCCTCACCCTCCACACGTGCCTCTCCTCACCCTCCACACGTCTCTCCTCACCCTCCACACGTCTCTCCTTACCCTCCACACGTCTCTCCTTACCCTCCACACGTCTCTCCTTACCCTCCACACGTCTCTCCTTACCCTCCACACGTCTCTCCTTACCCTCCACACGTCTCTCCTTACCCTCCACACGTCTCTCCTCACCCTCCACACGTCTCTCTCCTCCCCCTCCACCTCACCCTCCACGTGTCTCTCCTCAGCCTCCACGTGTCTCTCCTCAGCCTCCACGTGTCTCTCCTCAGCCTCCACGTGTCTCTCCTCAGCCTCCGTGTCTCTCCTCAGCCTCCACACGTGTCTCTCCTCAGCCTCCACACGTGTCTCTCCTCAGCCTCCACACGTGTCTCTCCTCACCCTCCACACGTGTCTCTCCTCACCCTCCACACGTGTCCCTCCTCACCCTCCACACGTGTCTCTCCTCACCCTCCGCGTGTCTCTGCTGAATGCCGCACACTGCTGCACGCCGCACACTGCTGCACGCCGCACACTGCTACACGAAACATTGCTGCACGCCACACTCTGCTGCACGGCACACACTGATGCAACCGGCACACACTGATGCAACCGGCACACTGCTGCACGCCACACACTGCTGCACACTGCTGCATTACTCACTGCTGCATGCTGCACGACACTGCTGCACGCCGCTGCACGCCACAGTGCTGCATGCCTCACACTGCTACACGAAACACTGCTGCACGCCGCACACTGCTGTACGCTGCTGCACGTCACAGTGCTGCATGCCTCACACTGCTACACGAAACACTGCTGCACGCCGCACACTGCTGCACGCCGCACACTGCTGCACGCCGCACACTGCTGCACTCCACACACTGCTTTTATGCGAGTTTATGCTACTGACATTGTAAATGACAATGCCTTTTATTTGTTTTAAAACCAAAACATAAATAAAAGGCATTGTAATTTTACAATGCCAATAGCTCAAACTCTTAGAAATGCGAGACCTATTGCATTGCAAATGCTTGTTTCTTTTCAAGTCACGGGTGAATTCTGTATGCTTTTACGTTGTATGTGTTTGGTGCTTTTTTGTCGCCGCAACTAACATATCTCAGTGATTTTCTTTCTATCTTCTAACACTTGGAGCTCACCTATGTTGAATTTTTGGGCTTTCCCCGAATATTACGGGTCTACTTTAAATGCATTTCTTGATTAATCATGAGACTGATGTTAACATATGACACAACCTTGAAATGCTTGGTTTTCTCGAATTACAAATGATATATTTACTTGTAGAGAACCCCTGAAGAAGGGTGCAGGTTGCACCCGAAATGCATTGGGGCTAAAGAATGAGCAGCATGTTATTGTTTGGGACCAGGACAACATCGACAGTTCGAATTTATCTTTCTTTTGAAATTACTTTTTGACGTGTGCATAAAACAAGCGCATCATCGAAAAGAAGCGGTTGACGGTTCTCTTATCTTTTAAAGGATTTGGGACTGAGATTAAGTTGAATCAAGAATAACTTGAATGTTTATTTGTGCAGAATGTTTTGCTTCAATGTAAAGTGCTTTTAATGTTCATTAGGATTAGTTTATATACATTCATTTCGGAGTGTTCAAGGTAGGGCACAGAACAGTTTTGTTCTAGTTTATTTTTTCTTTTCTGAATTAGGTGGTAGGGTGGAACCACCTCAGGGAGTGCACACCAAGTCTGAAGTAACGCTGAATACCAGGTTTATTTTGAATGCCAGTTTAATTTGAGTGCGCACCAACTGTGACCAATAGTTTGCTTCCGCCAATAGCCATGTCATCCACCTGGCTAAGGTAGCTGCAGATACTAGTTTGTTGGGTTTTTGTATGGCAATGAGTAGTTGACCACCAGCCTCCTGTCTTACATCACAAGTAGCGATCTCATAATCCTTTAAGCATTGCACCACACATAATTTACTATTGTCTGGAAAACTCGGATAGGTTATGCACCTGGAATCTGATTGATCCGGCGTATGATAGTAAAGGAAACTTCTTCTGGAGAGAATACTCTACCTGATCGATCAAATGTTCGTATGTCTGATACCCTCTTACAGGAAATCGGACATAAGATTGTGAGCTTGGCCGAAAGCTGTTTGCGCCACAATTATTTGTTCGCAGGCCATTGCTCCAAGAATTTGAGAACAACATTCATGTCCCAAATGGTTGTATACTTGGGTCTCGGAGTGTTGACCATATAGATACCTTTCATCAATTTGCAAACTAGAGGGTGTTCATCCACTGGTTTAACCGCTACTGGGAGGTGTCCTGCGGAGATTGGCGATCTGAAGGTATTAACTGTTCGGTATGCTAAACCGGAAGATGCTAGTTCGGCTAGAAAGTTGATTACCATACAATGTTTTGCCCCCATGGGATCCATACTCCGTGTGTTGTACCAAGCACACCATCTCCTCCAAGCTGAAGTATATTTTTTATGGGTGCTATCTGCCCAGGCCTGCCTGATGAAGGATGCAGCTTGTTGCGAAATGCCTTGGGTATGCCATCTTTTCCTGAAACCATCCAAGCCATCAGCGTGAGTTGACCTGATAGAATCAATGGATGAGGGACACCTTCCGGGTCTAGGCGGAGATCCGGTTGAACTGGGTGTAAAAGTGGAGGCGCACTTGGTAGAGTTAGGGATACTGGTAACCAAGGTTGCTGCTCTCCAGTAAGGGGTCACCAGGATGACTTTTGCTCTCTGTTGTCTCATCTGTGACAGAACCCGGGGAATCATCGGGAACGGCGGGAAGGCATAACCTCGGAACTGAGCCTAGTCCTGGAGAAACATCTGTAGTCTGGGCTTCTGAATCCGGGCGTCAGCTGAAAAACTGTGTCAGCTGTCGAGTGAGTCATGATGCGAACAAATCTATTTTGCATGGTCCCCACAAGCTATTCAGAGCTTAGAAAACCGAATGATTCAGTTTCCAGTCGCTGAAATCTTGTAAATGTTTGCAGTTCCAGTCGGCTATGGTGTTCCTCTTGCCGGAAGGTACTCCGCAGTGAGGGAGATATGATGGTCTAAGCAGAAGTGCCAGAAGTCCTTGACAATCTCTGCTAGCAGACACAACCTTGTCCCCCCAAACATGTTGACATAGCAGACTGCTGAGATGTTTTCCATTCTAAGTAAGATATAAAACTCCGTCTTTGTCGGGGGGGGGCCTTGATGGCGAAAGAGCCTGCTAGAAGTTCCTGGCAATTTATGTGAAGACTGAGCTCCACTTCCGACCACTGGCCTCATGTTGACAATGTCCCTCACCTCGCTCCCCAGCCCCACCGGCTGGCAACCGATTTGATTACTGTTTCTGGTGAAGTGCCGAAAATGGCTCGCCATTCCAGGATTCCATGTGGTCCAACCACCATGTCACCGCTGTTCTGGCTTCGCCCATCAGTGGGACTTGTTCTGTGTAAAAGAGACCCTTCCGCAAGTGTTGGATTTTTAGCCGCTGAAGGCTCTTTAATGTGGAGGACCTGGGAATGTGGCTTGTATCAATGAGGCCAAGAGTCCTGCGATCCAGGCAATCAACCTCAATAATACTGTCTGTTTGCACAATGCAGACATCAATTCCCTCTTGATATTGTGAATCTTCTGGGTTGGAAGGAGCAGTTGAGCTTGTACTGAATCTATCTGGAAACTCAGAAATTCAATTTGTGACAGGACTGACTTCTGGGGGTTGATCAGAAATCCCAGACTCTGAAGAAGTTGTATAGTCCATAAGAGATGAGTCCAGAGTGTTTGAGGGTCCTGGGCCATCAACAGAATATTGTTTAGATACACAATCAGACGTACACCCAGAGCCCTCGGTGCTTCTACCCCTGGTCTCATCAATTTGGTGAAACACTACAAGGGCCAATGGCCATATGAACTGTAGAAATCTTCTGTGAGGTGGGAATATGCAGGGATGTGGAATTCCTATAGGCCAACGCCTGGGACATATTGTTTGGGGTCAAGGGCAACATGTTTTCATGTTTATTTTGTCCTTGGGACATGTAGACCTGACCCCCTGCAGCACAATCCCTTTGACTGCCAGTTTACAGTACCACATTATGGACCAGGGAAGGACACTGTCTGTAGATAAGGTAATATTTGTGTCCATGTGTTAACGCTGTTTACTGTTCATTAATGCAAAGGCTTTATTGTTAGGGAGAGCGCTCTAAGTAAATGTTGTAAGCTCAGACTGCACTACTGACAGCGGTTCCAGTATAAAATTGTGTACACACGTTTTCAAAGTTTAGTAACATGAGGCTATGTATAATGCTCCCAGAATGCTCTCTGATTATATGCAAATATTTGCGGAAACTTGAAAGCAAGTGTGATGATTTTTGCTTTCAATATGAAATGTTCACAAAAAAATGCAAAACATTTTGCTAAACTACTGTAACTTTAGTAACATCAATCAATCAGGGGGTTTATAAAGCGCGCTACTCACCCGTGAGGGTCTCAAGGCGCGGAGGGGGTGCAGCTCCGGATCAGTCGTAGAGACAGGTCTTGAGGTCTATCTCCTCAGGCCCTCTCGCATCTGATACGACGAGCCAGCTGGATGTCCTTGGGCATGATGGTCACCCTCTTGGCGTGGATAGCGATCAGGTTAGTGTCATCGAAGAGCCCAACCAGGTAGGCCTCGCTGACCTCTTGCAGGGCCATGACTGCGGAGCTCTGGGAGGTCTTGAAGTCCTGGGCGATCTCCTTCACCAAGCGCTGGAAGGGCAGCTTGCAGGTGAGGAGCTCAGTGGATTTCTGGTAGCGGCAGATCTCGAGGAGAGCCACGGTACCTTGCCGGTAGCTGTGAGGCTTCTTGACTCTGCCGGTGGCAGGCGCACTCTTGCGGGCAACCTTGGTGGCCAGCTGCTTGCGAGGCGCTTTGCCGCCGGTGGACTTGCTGGCTGTCTGCTTGGTGCGGGCTATGGCGGGAGCGGTCTCTCTCAGCGACAAGTGAGGAACATGTTGATGAATGCTTGTATTTCCCAAAAATATTCATAGTGGCAAATCGGTGTAACCAGTTTAAGTACGATTATAAGAAACAAAAATAAACTAGCATTGGCAAAGCCAGTAGGTCTGAAATTGGTGGTCAGCCTTTTGGTTTTGTCAATACGTGACTTGTTTTGGCATGGTTTTTGTATAACGTTATCGGTGTAGGAGCCACTGGGCCCTCACCATCCTAACGAGCATTGGCAAAAATAGTTTTTTGACTCAAAAAAACACACTCTGCCTCAGAAGTTCCGGGCACTGAACAAAACTACTTTGTGTGCCAATGTGCTCCTTGTAAAAGAGCAGAATACTGTCACTCACAGTGAAGCCAGCTGATTGACCGAGAGAAAGAAAGACAGAATTTTATTAAACACAAAAGGTCATGGTTAACGCTAGGCCTAATTAGAGGCCCAAATATTAAAGAAAGTCTCAAAAGTGCATCCATGGTATATAGCTTTGCATTAAGTGCATATATACAGTTTCCATGAATTCTCAAGCATTTACAGAAGTAGGCCTAGAAATGGTACTAGAAAATATTTGTGAAATGCATTTTAGCATGAGCAAATTTGCATGCGTAGATTTGCTCATGTGAAAAGCTGAATGTTTCAAGTTCACTTTTCCTCCAACCACCTTTTTCCCAACCCTTGAAAAAGTTTTATATCTGCCACTGTCAGGAGTAAACGTCCAACCTTTTTCAGTATGGGAAAAGATTAGATAAGAGTTGGTGAAAACCCTTAAAACATGCACATTAGTAGGTTTACACAGACTCAAAAGGGCATTCCAGCCCTGGAACTATTGCTTACCAGTACCTTCAGCCCCGGTATGTAGACCTGCTGAAACGTGGCAACATAAGGGGATTGCAAGTATTCAAACCCTACTATGGTACGAGCCCTGGCATATATATTTATTTATTTTAAAAGTTTTATATAGCGCTAGCTTGTCCCGTAGGTATCCGAGCACTTTACATACATACTGTAAAGAAAAAACAGACGGAAATTGCATTACATAGTAGGCAGGCAGTAAGGAAGCAAACCAGGGATACAAAAAATACAGCATGGAAGATAAGGTGGTTGAAAAAGTCCGGTCACCAACTATCCTTGAATGTCAAGAGAGTAAACTCGGATATTGAAGTCTAGGTTAGTTGACGTTGGTCAGGAAAGTATTTGTTAAGGAGATGGATTTTCAGGTCCCTTTTAAAACAGGAGAAGGAGGGGTTGCATCTGAGGACTCTAGGGAGAGCGTTCCACATCCTGGGAACGTTGCCAGAGCACGATCGGTATTGTGTGGTTTTCTTTTCCAGTTTCGGAGGAATAAGAAGGAGCAAGTTGGAGCTTCTCAGAGTTCTGGATTGACCTGCTCTTACCAGTTTGTTGTTCAGGTAGTTAGGGGCCAATAGTGAAGGGTTTTGTGTGTGATGCAGGCCAGTTTGTAAATACACCTCCCTTCCATGGGAAGCCAGTTGAGGGAGTTGAGAGCTGGAGTGATGTGTTCAAATCTTTTTACTCCAGATACGAGTCAAGCGGCCATGTTCAACACTGCCCTTAGAGGGGCTAGGTGAGCTTTTGGAGTCCCTGTTAGGATGGCGTTCCCGTAGTCGATTTTAGAGAGAACTAGGGATTGGACTACTGTCTTGAGGTCATCATGGGGAAGAAAAGGTTTCAATTTCTTGAGGTGTTTTAGAGAGAAAAGAGCACTTTTTACAGAGTTTTTGATGTGGGCCTCCATAGATAAGTTCTTGTCAAGGGTGATGCCGAGAGACTTAACTGAGTCGGATAGGACGATGGGGCAGTTTAGGGCGACCAGATTCTTGAGCCACTCTTGGATTGGACGATGGTTGCTTTTTGGAGAGAATAGGATTAGTTCTGTTTTATCTGGGTTGAGCTTTAAGTGGTTAGCGTTGAACCAAGTTTGGATCTCGGTTAGAGTGGCATTGAGGTGTTGGATGTCGCTGGGAGACTTGATTTTGAAATAGGCATAATCAGAGAGGCTATATCAGAGCTCTCCTATAATGATATTGCTGTCGTAATTAGTCGCCGCATTACATGGCACAAAAGGGACAAGTGGATTTTGTTACAGGACAAATAGATTTATGAAGCAACCTACCCCATGGACGAGTAGATATTTTATTAAATTCCACACCCCAGAATATGAGAACGGAGAGAGAATCATTCTTCAGGTCCTGTCGGACCATCCAGTCGCCTTCCTGAATAATATCTCTGACCAACTGAATGCCTTCCATTCTGAAATACCTGTACAATATCCAGACACGGAAATCTTTGAGGTTTAGGACTAGCTGGTGACCTCCGCCCTTCTTTTCGACCAGAAAGATGGGACTTACGAACCCATTGGGATGTGGAGTTGACAGGCATATTGCCCCCTTGGCCAAGAGAGTTTGAATTTATGAGTCTATATAAACTTGTTCTGTTTGGGGAAAAATACATTTGTCTTGGGGGAATCAGACTGAGTTGGTGATTCGTAAGATTCCAGTTTGAAACTCTAAATGGTATCTGGTACCCATGGGTCCATGGATATGCATTTCCAGTCCGTGAACAACGCCACCTTTCCACCCCCAATATCACTTCCGAGACGTGGATCACTCTTACTGGTATATACTGTGTCGCTTCTGTCCGTGTCTGTATCCGCAGCGGAAACGGGGGGCCACCTCTGGGTCTAGTGGGGTAGAAGGTCGGATCCATTTGGTCTCCATACCAACCACCTCTGCCGTGGGCATAGCCCTGGTGAGCGCTTTGGTAGGTTCCACGGACCAGCGCATGCCCTCTATAGCGTCTGGCCCTGACAAAATGGACTCTCCGGAACACTCTTTTCAGCGAGATTTGGGGTTGTCGATCGTCGAATATGTGGCACAAACTCTTTAACGAAGAAGCCCCCGAATTATAGGCTGTCGGACGCTGGGCCGGCCTATGAGGTGTTGAGTTTAGGATCTATCCTCATCAAGATCGATCTCCGGCGCACCGTGGAGATGGCACAGTTGGTGTTGCCAAGCATGCAGACTGCTCGCTGCGCCCAGCCAATCAGATTGTCAGTATCCACTGGGGAGTTGGATTCCTTAGTGTAGTAGGCAAGCTCTAATATTTTAGACAAGGGTCCTGTCATTTCAAGAAGTTTATCCTGGCACGTCCACCATGAAAGGTCCAGGACCTTTTTTGGGTCCTTTACGTATTTTGTCATAAAGGTGACCATGGTAGAGTGCACCTTTTGGAGTGTACGCAACCTTGCCGCCAGTTCTGGGCGCGGGCACTCCGTGTGAAGGCGTGCATGTACCTCCTTATCAAAACTCTACTGTAGAGGGGTTTGAAGGTATTTCGCCACCTCAGGGGCGGGGGTGTCCCAACTGGAAGCACTGGGTTGGATTATTTCAGTGGGTTTGAAGTGGAGCACCCAAGTGTGATGGACCTGAACCTGTTTCTTCTTACTGGGTCTTGCCTTCTCACCCTCTTCACAGTCCTCCGTGTGGGAAGAGGAGTATGAGTCCAGGTTATCTGCGAGCTGCGAGCCTGAGCGGATTCTCCCTGACGGGGTGGGGGGGGAGCAACATAAATGTGTTTTGTTTCTCTCTTGCACCGTAGCTTTTCAAAAGCTTCTCCTTGTACCTCTGGCTGTGATTTACTCTTGGCTTTTACCTTTTGTGGAAGGGGGGGTTGCCTCATTGTTGCCAGGAGGAAGCTGTGCTTGCCATCCTTAGTAGCATGCAAACTTGCGTAGCTGCCCAATGAAGGGACCTAGTGCCCATATCAGGGCCTTATTCACAGATTGTTGTACACTGCAGTCCAGCGTATCCACCAAATCCATCACTAGCTGGTCATCACCTTCATGGTAGTAGTCTGCCTCCACCTCATAGGGTACCCATTGTGCCATTCTCTCTGTATACACACTCAATGTACTGGCAAGTGAGAGAGTAAGGGGGGGGTGGGAAAAAAACCCTGCCAGGCAAAGGATTGTGCCTCAATTCAAATGTGGAGGGAACTGCCTGGGTCAAAAATCCACTCCAGGCAGTCAGTGCAAATTTGTACAACCCTGCCCACACTTGTGAGTCAGGGCGTAGGGGGATAGTTCACGGTTATCACCACACTCCAGGTTGGCCCGCGTATAAAAAAAGCCCACAAAGGCTCTGATCAATATCTCAGAGCGTTCCGTTCAAATTCTGCACATCCACGCTGTGTGATCCTCAATTATAAGTGAAGGAGGACTGCACGCGTCAGTGAGACGTGCGCTGTTAGCTCCCTGTTCCCGCTTCACTGAGGCCGCAAGCAGTGTCTGAGTCCGACTGCTGTTAATGTGTCACACCAACAAAAAATGCAGGCTGGGACCCGGCGCTCACACTGCGGTTGATCAGTTACCTCACCAGCATACACTTGCCCTCAAATATCTTTACGCAGCGCAGTGAAAAATAACATTGTAAGTAAATAGAGGTGTGAGATATGAATAATTACTGCGTTACAAGCTCATAGCATTACATTTTTAAATCAAAAGGCGATATACGATATATGTAATTACACCCTACAAGCATATAGACATAACATTTACTTATCTGGCTGCAAAGCAGCAAAGAACGAGGACACAAAATGGTGACTTCGGTTGTATGGGTAATTCGTATATGATTGGAGCATGTGACATGGGAGGTACCGGGAAACACGGGTAATGAAGCTTGTGTTTTATCTTATTGTGAAGTTTAGTAAAGAAATGAGCAGCATAATCGGCGCCTCTGGTCCTGATCTAGAATCAGAAGATTCTACGCTTTAAAACCTGGAAGATTGGATTTCAATCCTTGTATTCCGTTCCAAGCCTATCTTTGAATGACTAGAGTCTGAAAGCGAAGTCCTAAAAGGTTTATGACCCAGCCGTCATTTTTGTCCAATATTTCTTTGCTTCCAAATTTGGAGATGGTTGTGTGTCCCCAAAACTTTATCTGCAATAGAACACTAAGCACATCTACTCACTGTTACCTCTATGTCTGCATACATTCCTGACCACCAGTAGAATAACCATAACCTACTTCTTGTCCCTGTCAATCCTGTGTGTCCCTGATGGGCCAACATGGTGAGCTTGGCTCTCAATTCTCCCAGAGGAATAAGTAAATTCCCTCTCCGAACCAAACCCTTCTCCACACTCTGTTCATCTCTGATTTTGCAGTAATCTTTTAATTCATTTGGAACCAAACCTTTCCTAACCCATCCACGGTTAATGAACTCTGATTTTCTTCTGAGATATATATCTTTGTCAGCATACTTCCTCTACTCCTGTTGTGTGATAAGTTTCTTAGCAGCCACCCCACCATCCCAAACACAAATTCTTCCTCAATAATGTCATTATCAACCTTGCTGGAAATCTTGACCGAAAATCCGCCCTCCAATTTTTCCCACCATGTTTCAGCCTTGCTGACTCTGCCTCCTAGGACCCCGTCCTAGGAGGCAGAGTCAGCACTGGTCACGTACCGACGCCGAAGAGAGCGTGAAGCGACCTCCCTAGAGTACCCGCTGTAGCCCACAACAAGGGATACCAGGTTCAAATTGAACTAACATACATGGGACTAATAATCATCCCATCCTGATTTTTTCACCAGAGACCCCTTGAAAATTAGGGTCCTCTCCACATCGTTAGGTCCTGAAGAAAGCCCACTTGACCCTTCGGGGCTTTAATAGGGCTGAAACATGTCGACCTTTTTATGGACCCCTTTTTATAGTGCACTAGACCATAACAAGTCTTAGACGTGCACACTTACAATATTTTTTTAAAACCATCTCGAACCCAGTTCAATTAAAGACATTTACTGGTTTTACGAGATTTTTACTGAGTAGCCTTTCACCACATGTCACTTCACTGAAAACTCACATTTTTTCTTTCTACGATCACTACTGAAACTACCAGTGGGACGACCTCCGGGTGGAGGAAGCATTGCAGTAACCCAATGATGATGCTGTCACATTGATAACAATTGAGCGGAGAATCAAAATATACCGCCTTATTCGATCTTTGCTAAACGTGAATGAGGGTTTCTTAAACAGTACCAAGTACTGACTTTGCATACCCTGGTTCTTTCAGGACTAGTGATCCACTCCATTTAAAGTTTGCCAGAAGGAGGTAGAGTTATTTTTCCTTATTTCATACAGCAGCTTGACCCAGAACAAGTCCTGGCACTCCCTTTGAAGCTGCCATTTTTTTCCTTTTTTAATGGTTTCCCCATGGCTTTGAGGTAGTTGAGATAACTAATTCTAATCATAGGGGTGCACCGCCTCCCCTTCAGGGCAATGGCCTTGCTCTCGTGCCAATGCCTGTTAGTTGTGACTGACAATACCGGTTTTGCGCTCTGACTTGCGAAGTATGTGGTTAACTTTTCCCAGGTGGTCAACAGGTTTTCACCTGTTGTTCTTAAGTTTGCCTCCAGTAGTTTAGCAGCCAGTGAATGTAAGGAGGTGACCGTGACCATGCACTTATACGTTTAAGGTTGATCGTATAACCTGGAATTCCCTTATCATTGCAGGTGCATAAACCTCTAAGACTATGTCTAGAATTATTCCTTGTGGCCGAAGGTCGCTTTCCAATTTGTCATCAAAACCATAAGCTGTGATAACCTGGAATAGTGGAAGGCTCAAAAATGTATAGTCTATAAGAGATGTTCCAGAGCTAGTTATATACGAAGGCCCGGTTGTTTGTCTATGGTTGTAGCTGCCATTTAATGTTCTGAGGCTTAGATGTTCTAGATTTCCTTTTAGTCGTTGATCTCTCCTGTCTTTTGGTTTTTTGCCACTGGGTAGGCTTTTGATTTGGAGTCACCCAAAGAGCATCTCAAGCTTCTATGACCTAATTCTTGGATGATTTACTCATTAGCCCCATGTTGAAGACGCCTGTGGCAATTCGTTTGTTGTCCTGTCCCTTTAGTCTTTGCTCCAAATTCATCTAAATCATTTTATCGGTTAGCTTATCCCTTAATGCGGCATTGGGGTGGATGTAAATATATGCCATTGTGATTTTCTAGGGCAGGCTGTTTGCTGATTTGAGAGTCAGTTCCACTGCCTGTAGACCGACCTTGTTACTATCTTGTTCTAGGCATTCAATTTCACTAGCAGCAGAAACCTGTATTTCCAGACCACCCTTGCAGCGCCCATATTTATGTTCTTTAGTTGCCTGAGTATAGAAATTTGTAAAACCCTCTAGGTGGAGTGCCATCTGTGACAAGTTTTTTTGAGAAGGCCTACTTGAAAAGAGCAGACATACTGAAGAGTTTCTGGATCTTTTAGCTTGTTGGCAAGGCCACTAATATTCCATGAACAAACCCTAAGTGCGTTGTCAATAATAAGAGTTTGGCAGACCTCATGTCAATGTAAGAGTCTGGTTGTGTTCAAGGTGCCTGACAATCAGCCCCACTCTGCAACCACCTCAGATTCTGGGGCTGGCCTGCTGCATAGTCATCCTGCTAGTTCTGTTTGGGGGCATGGGGATTTACTCCGTGCATTCCTTAGGACAGGATAGACAGTTCTGGGTTGAGCCAGTATTGAACCACCCTTATTCTGTGACTCCAGGACATGAGGGTATCCTGTTCACTTGAAAGATGTAATAGTAATCCCTCAAAACGTGTAGGTCTCGGCCTCATCCAGAATCTTCTCAGCCTTCTCAGTTGATTTTTTGAAATCTATTTTGTTGCTCCCAAAGGCAGGTGCCATCCCGTGGCTAGCCTATGTAAAAAAATCTTTGAGGGCAATTGGGAGAGAAGATCTTTGGCACACACCTGAGGAGTCATGCCCTATCCTCCCAAAAAAGACTCTGGCTAAAGCCTTGGAGGAACATAACTTGATGCAGGTCCTACAGACAGAGAATAGAGCTAATCTGACCTCGGCATTTCTCGAGGTGAAAATTGGATATAGCCTTGAGCCTGCACTAGACTTGATTCACCCGCTAATCGCCAAGAAATTATACATGCAATTTAGACATGGATCGCTCCCCCCTCTTTTGTAGAACAAGCAAGTGGGTTGGTTTTAGTAGACAGCCTTGTCCTGGGTGCGGTGTTGATGAAGAGACCGAGGTCCACGTCATATTCTTCTGTACAGCCTACAAAATCCCCCGTAGAAAATCGATTATCCAGCTCGCTAAAAACTTGGGGGTTAGGAATTATAGAGATTTGTTCAGGCTGTTGAAGTATGACCCATCTCCTTTATTCGTCACAGCGATAGCTAAATTCTTATTTTCAATGTGGTTAATTAGAAGACGCTTAATACCACGATAAGGTATATGTCTGTACTATTTCCTTTTAAACATAGTGATGAACTTGCTGTTCTGGCCCAAGTGTATGTTTACATGCCTTTTTATCCACACTTATAATGTTGTATCTTTTTATCATATTTATTGTTTTAAAGTATTGTGATGTATGAACTTTTATGGCTGACAGCCGAAATAAAGTTTTCTGACTGACTGATTTTTTTTTTCTCTCCCTAATCAATGGATTCAATTGACATATCTTGTGAGGACACCTCCCCATCACATCCAGAGTCCAAATGAGCTTGAGAATGTTGCCTCTGTTTAGGATATCAAAAGGGCACATTGAGATGTATTCCGGGTGGAATAATGTACATGGCACTGTACTCAACAGCTGTGAGTGTGACTGAACGGTGCCAGAAAATCAGGATAACATCCTGATAAGCTAGAACACCGTCCAACTCCTGCTCTCAAAACATTTGACACAAGTTTTTGAAAAACTGATGCAGCTGAGGCAAGTCCAAACGGCATGTGCAGGAATCTGAGTGTGCCAAATGAAGTATTGAAAGCTGTGAAGGAACATGAGTCCGGAGAAAAGTTCCACCTTATGGTATGCTGCTTTCTGATCAAGTGTAAAGATCTTGGCTCCCCCTGCTGTGCTGACATTTCCTGTATTTCGGGAAGAGGAAAGCAATCCACCAAGATTTGCCTAAGTATTGACCTAAGATCAACACAGAGCGTAATCTGACCAGACTTCTTGATGGCTGCCACTATAGGAGTAATCCACAGCGACAAGCCTATTGGCACTATTACTCTGTCCTTACACAAGTTCTTCAAATGTTCTGTAAATTTTCCTCTTATACGTAAAAGCACACTCCTTATTTTGTGTGCTACGGGAACTCCAGAAACTGCTTCCGGTATCAGAATGATCCTATGCTCAAACCCTTTTGACCCGGCCAGGTTTATCCTTAAACAATGCTTTGTATTTATTTACTCCAGACCTTCCCAAGTGACGATTCATGCAAATCTGTCTGATCCACCAAAAAGATGGAACGCCCCATGCCAGGTGTCAATAAAGATCCCAAATGTTCCTTGGTCATGCCATCCAATACTCCTCCTTTCCTACGTATACCTTAGTATGAATCAGTCTGTCCTTGTTTCTGATGTCTTCCATAATGTCTGTTTCCTGTCCCCCAAATGCAACTTTACAAATGTCTATTTCAAAAAGACAGCCAGCAGTGGTGTTTCTGCTGGCTGTCCAACAATCTTATTGTTCCCTTATACCCAGTACTAGGGTTCTGACTGCCCACAAGACTCAATTCTCGGTAAATGCTTTCACAATATTAGGAGAGCAACCTAATTTCCTTGTTCGCATTGAACTTCCCAATTCGAATTGCATGTATCTGTAATCACACTTTTGTTTTCAATTACTTTCCATATCTCATTTTTAGGTCTCGCCTAGCGTGGCAGCGCTTGCGCTGCTCGCTCGGTGAGATTTATTGTTAAGGAGGACTTTCAGAAGAGGGCTTGAAGCCCCACCCCTCATTTCCATTGGCTGGCATCACAGTTTATGCCAAACGGTGGCCTGCCATTGGAAATGAGAGTTTTGGGTTCACGCCCTTTCGCCTCCTATCCGGACTCGGTGGCCTGCTTTGCTGCTGTCGCAAAGCACTTTCTTATCTTTATGGGGCTATGTGTTTCGAATAAGAAACACATGGCACCATAAAGACAAAGGATCCCCATGCTCCGGCTACAGCACAGTCCTCTTTCACTTATTATATATCTGTATGCAATGACAGTAGCAGCAAAATACAAGTTGTCGTACACGACCACCAGCAAGGCTCTGTTTAATGGCGCTGTGCGTCTTCATATCCTCGTCTGTCCAGGTGCAGGGTTCACTGTGGCGTTACAACCAGAACTGTAGAATTTGGAATTTGAGAACCATGAGTGACTCTCGGCGTGCTCAAAATCCTGTGATTCTGGGCACATCACTTCTCCACGTGCCTCAAAACATGAATGTGATCTTGTGTAATTTGACCGGTGCTCATGCACAGTGATACAATATCTTTGTGTGGAGTTTGCACTATATAAAACTGCAATAAACGCTACTCCATCAGGGTTTTACATTTGTTTTCATCTTGTTGGTTGGCCTGCTGGGATTGCCTTCCGTCCTGGCTAATCTTGCTTGTAGGAGCGTGCGCAGAGCTCTGGGCCTCTGTGTGAACTGACCTGCACCAAAACTGACTCAGTGGCGCCGTTAGTTGTTCTAGTCCCCAACAGATGCAGGGGCACAGCTGGGTAGGGCACGCTTTTACTGCCAGTGTTCTGTATGCTGCGTGATCATGAGTGCGTCAGGAGCTGTGATCCCTGCAGGATTCCATCCTCCTACAGGTGAGACCCAGGGCTTTAAGTGGGCCGTGTCCTGCCGGTGCTCTGCGCTGGCAGTTCTATAAACCGTTGCCAAACCGGATCTCTATCGGGCTCTCCATTTTTGCCCTCTGGGTGAAAAAAAAAAATCTTACCTCTGCAGCAATTCACTCGTCACTGCTTTTGAGGTAACTTCAAGGAGACTCGTTATAGTTCTTTCTGTCTCATCATTTCAGAACTGAAGCATTTTCAATGTTATATACAAGGAAGCTGTAGTTGTTGCTGATTTATCTTACACAAACAACCATTGGCAAAGCCAATAACCCTGGCTTGTTGTAGGTGTAATGTTACTTGCTTTATCAGTATTCTATATTTGTATGCAATGACAGAAGCAGCAAAATACAAGTTTTCGTACACGACCACCAGCAAGGCTCCGTTTAATGGCGCTGTGCGGTTTAATCTCCATGTCTATCCTGCGGCAGGGTTGACTGTGGCGTTACAACCAGAACTGCAGAATTTGGAATTTGAGAACCATGATTGAATCTCGGCATGCTCAAAATCCTGTGATTCTGGGCACATCCCTTCTCCCTGTGCCTCCAAAACATGAATGTGATCTTGTGTCATTTAACCGGTGCTCATGCACAGTGATCCAATATCTTTGTGTGCAGTTCGCGCTATATAGAACTGCAATAAACGCTACTCCATCATGGTTTTACATTTGTTTTCATCTTGTTGCTTAGAGGAGTCGAGCGAAATGCTGCGCATGGGCGGCCTGCTTTGCCACTTCTTTTCAATCTCCTAGTACTTAAGCCGGCTCCTCAGGCATCCCTCCCGACCCTAGCTGGACGAAAAACCTCTTGTGTGCCTGCACAAGTAGCTGCTCTTCCTCACACTTTTCAGGTTACTGCTGCTGCACTTTGACTCAAGGGAGCACTCCAGCTGCATGCTGCAGATCCTCGCTGCCCGCCCTGCTACCCTACTGCCGGGGTCTTTAATGGTGCACTTGTGTGCCCCCGACCGAGGCTAACAGAGGGCACCTTGGCTCCAGCACTGCAGCGGTTCGTATTCCTCGGAAGCGTTTGCTTTGAGGTTAACTGCAAACGTGAAGCACTCTTCAAAATGTCACCACGCTATTTATTTGCAGTCTGCACCCATTATTGTGTGCCACTGTGCTTGTGCAAATTAACAAAGCCGTGCTTTCTTTTAGCTACCTAAATAAAAAACATTCCGATTTTGAAACGCAAGACACTTTATTTTCAGGCGCCATTTACAGGTGCTTTTTGTTGTACATGTTGTGTTTAATGCACTATTCATTTATTAATAGCCTGTGAGAATTATTGCTCAATGTTTCTAATTTTTGTACTGGAATGAGGGGAAAATGACTTAATTGGCATTACTTCAACCCTGATGCGCAGCGGCAAGGCTCTTTCAGAGGTCTCCCTTCTGTTGCTCGTCCCCCCACATCTGTGCTTTTATGGCTCTCTCCAGTGTGCCTCTCTGCTCCATGCACTTCCCCCACATGACTGACCTGGCATGCTGTCCTGCTCCTCTGTATTCTTTCTGCTCTGCCACACTTTTCACACACAATGGCTATTTATTTTCTCACATGAGCGCCTGCCGGGCTGGGCCTCTTTGCTTCCCTAGGTGGCTCTTTTCCATAAATGAGCTCCCTGTCAAGATTTATGGCTGCGCCTGCTACTCCACCCTCCTACAGTGAGCCATTAGACTTCACATGTAATGTCACCAGGGCAGTCTCATAAACCCAGCACACTAGCAAATCAAGACTTTGTGTATTTAGATTACTGTGCACTTTGTATGTCTGAGTTCTAATCCTATTTCAAGACACATGTTTAGAGTTTGCATTTTTAAACACTTGAAATGCTGCTGAAGCTTTATTAATTAAATCTGCATTCGCCTCCTAAATTATGTTTAAAAAGTTATTTATTTTCCATCCAAATTGTAATATCACCTGAAACCCTTCATTTAAGTATTCTTTCTGGCAGCATCTCCAGGATCTGTGTTTATTTATTTTTGGAAATGTTGTGGCGGTTTCTGTCTGGTAACTTTGCATCCAACAACTTACTAACACCCTTATGCATCAACCCAAAATCCAGTCGGTAAAATACCGATTCGGTAATAGCTCCTGGTATTAAGGAAAAAATACCCAATCCCAATGCATCAACCCAAAAGCAGAAATCGGTATTTAAGGAATCCTTAAATAGCGATTCTTTAAATAGGGATTCCTTAAATACCGATTCCTTAAATGCAATGCATCAAAGTCAAAAAATTCGCGATTTCGCTAATAAGGGGAGCAAATTACCATGAAGATGAACTGCATGGTAATTTGCAAAAACTTTGAAAAATGCACTTTTGTGCATTTTTCAAAGTTTCATGTTGCGCACACACATGCCCTTAGAGCATGTGTGTGTGCAACATATGTGCACATATCATTTTCAGGGGTGCAACAGGGTGTCCTTTTGACACCCTGGCACCCTTGAAAGTGCTCCCGCTATTAGCGATTCGGTAATACCGAATCGCTAATACAGACTGGCTTTACATTCATTCCTATGGGCCTCCAAGCCCATAGGAATGAATGGGTAGGTATTCCTTATTACCGATTCGGTATTACCGATTCGGTAATAAGGAATGTTAAGGAATCGCTATTTGAATAGCGATTCCTACATGCATAGCCTTTTGCTATTCCTTATTAGCGATTCCTTATTTTTCGCTAATAAGGAATCGCAAATGCTAATGTTGATGCATATGCCCCTTAGGCTATAACAGGCCCTGCAAACACACATAATTTTGACAGTCCTCCTGCAGCATTTTTTACAGTTATTCTTAAAGGATAATAAAGTACATTCAATATAGCCTTTGCACGTACGTGCACATTAGTCATTGCCACCTAATTACACTCTACTAAATACCAGATAAATACATCCCATATAAAACCACTATGCCACATACCATCCATCCATACAAATACACTCCACACCATGCCACATAATTCCCATCAGCATAATTTCACTCAAAATACCACAGTTCCACGCAATTCAGCTCCACACATTTCCATTCTGCACCACATAATTCAACAACAAACCACATAATTCAAATCAACACCCCTACACATCAAATATATCCAATCCACGCCTCAAATTTCAACATCATGTCACACAATTCAACAGTTCACCACATAATTAAGTTCCACTACATACCACGCCACAAGACAACATACCAATACACATATTTACACTCCATAACACTCAATCTCATTCTACATAATTCCAGCTAATTTAATACCACATAATTACTATCCACATAATTCCACTACACAAATACATACACACACACACTATTCCACAACTAACAAGTTCATTTCAATCCATATAATTAAACTCCACACTACATACATCCACTCCATAAACAAAAGATATTGTCATTTACAACACCATTAACTCCAACTTTCACTAATGGGAGACCAGTTGCGTTGCAAATGCTTGTGTTATTGTACTTTGTGGCAGATCTGCTCCACTGTATCTCTTGGGGCTCTACAAACACATTTGGTGATGTGTGATTCTTAACAACTTTTTAATTAATTAAAGCGCTTTAATTTCCTGTAATTCCCATAGTTGAAAAAACAAGCATTTGCAATGTAATAGGTCTCGCATTTCGCGAGTTTGAGCTATTGGCAAGTGTGCTGCTGGATGCTGTTGGCGTAGGAGTGGTTGAACATAAGAACTTGCAGGAGACACATGTGAACTCTCGTTCAACGTTGTGTGGTGCAGTGTGGCAGCAGTGCGGTGAGCGGCAGCCAGGCCTGAAAGCACAGAGCAGTGCAGCACGGTAGTGGGGCTTGGGACAGAACCAGTGTCCCTGGTGCTGGACACAGTGCAGGTGCAGATAGGCGCAGCTGTGCCTGCTGCACGCATCCTTTCATCATCCGTTTTGCAGCTGCCAATAAGTAGTTTGTGGGGAAAGAGGAGGAGTGTAGGGTGCCGTGGGCGGGAAAGGGAAACCAGTTATGTCACTTCCTGTACGTTGGATGATCGTAAATCCAGTGACGTCCCTTTCTGTGCAGATGGTTGAAAGGAAATTAAGTTCTCTTTGTAGATTCCTTCTACTACCTAGATATAAGCCCTCATTTATTCCCCATGCTTGCAGTGCAATACAGCAGGTTAAACATTCACACTACACATATATCCAGTGCACCTTTGTGCATGCCGGCATTTACATGCATGAGCACATTGAAGCCTGGTACAATCGGACTACAGCATTAGTTCTGTATTGAAGAGATAATAGTTGGAGAGATTGCGACTCTTCTCGAGAGTACATATGGAAAGATAAACTGTTTTCAAAGCCTGCGTTCCATACGTTTTATCTTGAGTAACACAGATGCAGGTCATGGAACTGCTAAGCTCGGCGTTTCATTATTGCACAATATCCAAGATAAAGACTGACTGAAAACTGGTAAATATAAAACTTTGCATCACTTTTCAATTAACATGAAGGTGTGTTATTACCATGAGTGCTTGGCGCTGTACCTGTGTGCGTTCCATCAGTGCTTGGCGGTGCACTGTAATGGCATGCTTGTAAAAAAAAAAAAAAACATCGCTGGGGTAAAAATCTTTCACACCAGGGCACATAATTTGACAATTGTTTTCCCCTTCTTACTACCATACTCCTGTCGGTGCACTGTAGTCCCCAGCAAGCCACTTTCGTCCTCATAAGAAGGAATGATGGCAGTCGTTTCACCAACTCTGAGGAATACGGCTGGGTTTGGCAGGTACCATGCATGTAGTCGGAACAACTCGCAAAATAAAAAAAAAGCATTACAAATGCAATAGGTCTCGCCTTTCTTTAAGTTAAAGCCATTTGCTTTGCTATACAATACCATTAGCAAAACAAATGGCTTTAAGTTAATCAAAGGTGAGACCTATTGCGTTTTCAATGCTTGTTCAATTAATTTCCAGATGGTGTCTTTTTCCATAAAGTTCTTTATAAGTGTCCAATTCCATCACACTTGAAACCAACCCAGCCAACGCGTTTCATCCCTTAGATGGACAGCATCAGGGCAATTTGATTTATCCTCCTTCTCAAAATTCTTCAATGTGAGCAAGGGAATGAGGTTGCCCTCCTAATATTGTGGAGGTGCGTACAAATGACTGGTGTGTACAAATGACTGGCGTGTACAACCTGTCAAGTTCCCATTCATGCTCAAATAACTTCTCGGATATGATTGTGATAGGTGAACCAGAATTCACTGTTAAAACTAGCGACACACTCCCAATTAGTAACTTACATTTTGTGTCACCTCTTCTCTCATGATCATTTACTGTAGATATCATTTGTATGAAAAAGATGACTCTGAACTCGCATTATCCTGGCAGCTTGACATAACTGGAGCTGCATGTTCCACAACATATACTATTTCTGAGCATTTCTGCAAACAGTGAAAGTGACCTGATTTTTTTTTTGCGCTTCAACCACGTTTTCCCCATAGCAGGACAATTCTTGTAACTCGCTACATGGCTTATTGATCTACCCCTAAAACATTCTTTTGCAAAGGAGACTTGCCTTCTACCGACCGGCTCGCTCTCTGAGATCAGAATCCCTGTTTTTGGCGATCGTCCCGCGAGTGAAGAGAGTGCGCTTGGGAGGTCGCTCCTTTGGACTACTGGCGCCACAGCTGTGGAACTCTCTGCCTCTTACACTTCGGGGAGCCACCAGCTTACTAGCTTTTAGAAAGGACCTCAAAACCTGGTTGTTCACCCAGTAGGTCTTTTTTTGCTCGTTGTTTTCTTTCTGTCTGTGACACTTTCTCTTTTAATGTGTTATGTTAGTATACTGCAGCCTACCCTAAATAAAAGCGCCGGGACACTCTTTTTGAGTAGCCGTGCGCTCTATAAAAGCCATTTTAACATAACATAACATAACATTATAATTCTTTTTTTCTGTCTTTTCTGCATCAATGATGGATGAATGTTTGGGTGCTAAATGTATCGCACCCACCACTTCGGACACGATCTGTTTAGCTCTTCCCAATTCTCTAGATGCCATAACTGACCTCTCGATTCCCTTGGTACTCTCTGGTGCATTCTCAAGAGACTGATACCTGCAACAGAGGATTCTTTCCTGAAAGCGATAATCATAACATTTCACTAATAATTGATCCTTTAGATATTTGTCGACAGGTACTTCAAATTCACAAGTTGAAGCTAACACTCTTTGTTCTGCAAAAAATGAATGGCTCGACTGATGCTGTTGAAGGGTGAAACGTCTGTGGCATGGTTCTGTTCTGCTTGTGTCCTCTTTGAATCTTTTTGCTGCTTCTGTAAACTCCTCCCATTCAGTAGAAGGTGGAGGCTGATAATCTAAAGTCTTTTGTCTTTCTGAACTGAAGCAGTTGTAAAGAATGGCCGCGTTTCTTATTGCAGGAAGAACAAGGCCATCGATGGCCAGTAAAGAACTTTAAAACGCGATGAACCACTGACTCCATTTGAGTCTGGGAATGCCTGGCTCCGGAAGAAACCAAACTGGCAAATATGCAGCTTGCTTGTTTTATTGCAAAGATGTACACGCAGAGGGACTCTCCGTTTCCAAGAACTGTATATTCACAGGCATATCAGGCAGTGTTCATGTAGAAGTGACCGAGTGAAATGCAGAATGTTGTGCTTTGTAAAACATTTGTTAGAGACTAACACTACCGCCAAACAAACTCTTTCCCTTCAGAAGACAGTGAACATCAAATAGAAATTAACCAGGCTTGGTCAATCTCAGTCTAGTAAGGCAGGATGATAATACATCCAATTGGTACACAGTTCACTTCAACCAATACTGAGGAGCTTTTAACACTGTCTGACCAATCCAAAATGTTCTAGCAAAGCAAGGCAGTAGGACGATGTACATTAAATTTCAGCATAAGGAACTTGCTTGAACAGATGGGGTCATCTATACACTTACACGGGCCAGTAAATGGATAGATAGGCGCTCTATACACTCAGAGCTGATAGGCTAAGCGTATAAGGGAAGGTATTCCCTGCCACATTCCTAACCCAAAGGAGTGTTCTCAACCAACTGCTTCTGCCCATCGGGGAAACAACTATTACCGCAGCTTAGAGGGTTCACTTCGTGCAGTGGGTGTGCTGGACAGCTCAGGCCTGAGCGCTTGAGGTTCTCAGCTGAGAAGACTCTAGAACGCACTGCTGTGCTCGACACAATGGCATGAGTCTTTAAGCTTTAGCTCCTCCAAAATGAAGAAATGCGACTACCTGCTGTCCAAAGTCCCTAATGCGGCATAGTACCATCCAAAAAATCCTTAAAATGTTAATCATAAATAGTTCCAACTCCTAATCCCCTGTTTAGACTATCAGTGGGTCCAGAAGTGTGATGCCCATCCCTCGTCGGCAAGTTATGTAAAGTCTGTTACCACAGATGAAGACTTTGAATTTGAGGAACTATTTTTATTGAGGACAATCAAAGACCGCACAAAGTGCTCCTCAGCCAATGTCAAAGTCCCAGCGACAACTGCCAATCATGGAACCCTGCATAGGAGTGCCTAGCAATCTACCATTCCGTTCCAGCCCACAACCCTCAGTCAGCCGAGTATTGCTTGGCTTGAGGCAACAGAAAGGGTTTCTTGTCTGCAGTTCCTTTACATGTTGACCTCTGCTCAAGACAAAGAGGGGTTTTCTCCATATTATTTCATTGCCCAAAAGAGTTCTCCACTCAGCAATAAGACTAGCATAGTCTGAGATTGCAGATATTTGTTTCAATTTAACGGGGCGAGCTACCTTATTGAGAAACATACTGTAAGGAGTAAGGACATTTTTGCTCATCTTTGTTTTATGACCAGTGTCATCGCATTGCAGTTCAGTCGCCGCCTGCAGGGATCGTGATGTAGATCCTGGATGTGGCCGGCCCAGGTCTTGCATCTCAGTAATTAGGAGAAGAGTTTAACATGTCAAGAGAGTCTGGTTTTGGGTGAATAGATCAAAAGCACCATCTTTGTTGTGTCTGAGATCACCAACAAATTGTGCGAGCTCATGATTGTTTAGGAAAGGTTGTGAGTTTTAGGTGGTAAGGTCTTTCTGGGCACGTAAATGTCTCATGAAAAAAAAGTTTTTGATCAGAAGACACTTATTATTTTTGCCAAAGCAGTTATTAATGAGTCCTACTTTATAATTTGGCGGGTGGTAAGCAGCGCCAGGGTCCTTGTCGGGCCACTGCTTCCTGCGCCACCATTGCCCATGCCAGTGCTGCCAATGACGCTATCGACCTAGCGCCTAACCATTGCCCGTCTACAGGTGTGACAATTCAGACCATTTCAGGCCACACAAAGCTATAACAATGGCGTGAGAGTATGGTAGATAGCTCCACTATGTGGTGGACTGACACTAGTGCCGACAATGAAGTGCCGGTGCTGGGCACCAGAAACAACCGGCTCAAATTAGGCACTAGCGGTTAAAGAAGTTGAGTCGCAAAACTCTTTAAGACGGGACTTCCTTTTGTAGCATTAAAATGGATTGAAGTGATCTTTGACCTACTGTTTGCAGCCTTATGTGGTTTTTCTTCTATGATTAGCCGCTGTCTTTCGTGGTGCAATGGTTTTGCTAATTTGGATTTTCTTTTCTTTTCTTGGCTATACCCAGGTTCACCCTGCACTGTGATTGTGTTCTCATGCCTCCACTGCACCCTGATTTACAGGCTTTCTACTAGATTGCAACCTTTGTGTATTGTGAGAGTGCACCCTTGATCTTTTGAGCCTATGACAGTGATGTCTCCGATTACTATATAATCAATAATATATCTTAATTACCATGACGCCCCCCTGCAGCCTAAACATCTTCCTCCTGAACTATTCAAATAAGCACAAATACATTCACCTGCCATGTGACAGTATAGAAATGATCATTACTGATATTTCAGATCTACTTCTTCCCTCAACGCAAATAAATTTAACGCCCCTTATGACTGCAAACTCTGTTAAATTTAACATTTGCAGCTCACAATTTATCTTGATATGCTTCTTTGACAAGAACAAGTGAAAGATGTGGTGCAGTGGCCAGGGCGTCTGACTCCAGAGCACGGGGGCTCATGGTTCGATCCCCGGCACTGGCGGCAGGTCAGCTCAGCACCATGTGACTCTGGGCAATAGCTCGCTTAATCTTCTCGACGGCTCCCAGCACCTTGATGCCCTTGGGTAATTGTTTGCGCTTTACAAATACTGCATTTACATTTAAAACTGTTATAAACAAAGGAAATGAGCTAGACGTACCATACATGTGAACTAGGCTTTCAATCTCTGAAATTACACTAACTGGCCTTTCAGAGGTGTCTCCCTTACAACATGTGTATCCTTCTTCTTAAGATGCCTCACGGGACCTGGACACCACCACACTTGCATGCTTCTAGTGTGGTACCCACAGATGACTCTCCGCCTCCATATTTCAAGTCCACAAGTGCTAGTAATGGAGCGTTGGGTGCTTTTGAGCGGTGGATCCCTGTGGTGGATCATGGTGTAGTGACGGAGCGTGGGCGTTGAGCACTTGTGACGGAGCAGGGGCATGGGTTGCTTGTGATGGAGCAGGGTGGGTGGACGCTTGTGACCGAGCAGGGTGGTGGGTGCTTGTGGTGGAGCAGGGTGTTGTGATGGAGCGGGGTGGGGCTCTTGTGATGGAGCAGGGCAGGGGGGGCACTTGTGAAGGTGCACGGCGGGGGATGCTTGTGATGGTGCACGGCAGGGGTGCTTGTGACGGAGCAGGGCAGGAGGGACGCTTGTGACGGAGCAGGGCGGGAGGGACGCTTGTGACGGAGCAGGGCGGGAGGGACGCTTGTGACGGAGCAGGGCGGGAGGGACGCTTGTGACGGAGCAGGGCGGGAGGGACGCTTGTGACGGAGCAGGGCGGGAGGGACGCTTGTGACGGAGCAGGGCGGGAGGGACGCTTGTGACGGAGCAGGGCAGGAGGGACGCTTGTGGCGGAGCAGGACGGGAGGGACGCTTGTGACGGAGCAGGCCGGTGGGTGCTTGTGGTGGAGCAGGGTGTTGTGATGGACCGGGGTGGGGCGCTTGTGACGGAGCAGGGCGGGTGGGACGCTTGTGACGGAGCACGGCGGGTGGGACGCTTGTGACGGAGCACGGCGGGTGGGAAGCTTGTGACAGAGCAGGGTGGGAGGGACGCTTGTGACGGAGCAGGGCAGGAGGGACGCTTTTGGCGGAGCAGGGCAGGAGGGACGCTTGTGACGGAGCAGGCAGGTGGGTGCTTGTGGTGGAGCAGGGTGTTGTGATGGACCGGGGTGGGGCGCTTGTGATGGAGCAGCGCGGGTGAGCTCTTGTGATGGAGCAGGGCAGGGGGGCGCCTGTGATGGAGCAGGGCAGGAGGGACGCTTGTGACGGAGCAGGGCGGGTGGGACGCTTGTGACGGAGCAGGGCGGGTGGGACGCTTGTGACGGAGCAGGGCAGGAGGGATGCTTGTGACGGAGCAGGGCGGGTGGGACGCTTGTGACGGAGCAGGGCGGGTGGGACGCTTGTGACGGAGCAGGGCGGGTGGGACGCTTGTGACGGAGCAGGGTGGGAGGGACGCTTGTGATGGAGCAGGGCGAGAGGGACGCTTGTGACAGAGCAGGGCGGGAGGGACGCTTGTGACGGAGCAGGGCGGGAGGGACGCTTGTGACGGAGCAGGGCGGGAGGGACGCTTGTGACGGAGCAGGGCGGGAGGGACGCTTGTGACGGAGCAGGGCGGGAGGGACGCTTGTGACGGAGCAGGGCGTTGTGATGGAGCGGGGTGGGGCTCTTGTGATGGAGCAGGGCAGGGGGGCACTTGTGACGGTGCACGGCAGGGGATGCTTGTTACGGTCCCGGCAGGGGATGCTTGTTACGGTCCCGGCAGGGGATGCTTGTTACGGTCCCGGCAGGGGATGCTTGTTACGGTCCCGGCAGGGGACGCTTGTGACGGAGCAGGGCGGGAGGGACGCTTGTGACGGAGCAGGGCGGGAGGGACGCTTGTGACGGAGCAGGGCGGAAGGGACGCTTGTGACGGAGCAGGGCGGGAGGGACGCTTGTGACGGAGCAGGGCGGGAGGGACGCTTGTGACGGAGCAGGGCGTGAGGGACGCTTGTGACGGAGCAGGGCGTGAGGGACGCTTGTGACGGAGCAGGGCGGGAGGGACGCTTGTGACGGAGCAGGGCGGGAGGGACGCTTGTGACGGAGCAGGGCGGGAGGGACGCTTGTGACGGAGCAGGGCGGGAGGGACGCTTGTGACGGAGCAGGGCAGGAGGGACGCTTGTGACGGAGCAGGGCAGGAGGGACGCTTGTGACGGAGCAGGGCAGGAGGGGCGCATGTGACGTAGCAGGGCGGTGGGTGCTTGTGGTGGAGCAGGGCGGTGGGTGCTTGTCGTGGAGCAGGGTGTTGTGATGGACCGGGGTGGGGCGCTTGTGATGGAGCAGGGCAGGGGGGTGCTTGTGATGGAGGAGGGTGTAAGGGACGCTTGTGACGGAGCAGGGCAGGAGTGACGCTTGTGACGGAGCAGGGCGGGAGGGATGCTTGTGACGGAGCAGTGTGGGGGGACACATGTGACAGAGCTGGGCGGGAGGGATGCTTGTGAGGGGGCAGGGCAGTGGGTGCTTGTGGTAAAGCAGGGTGTTGTGATGGAGCAGGGTGGGGCGCTTGTGGCAGAGCAGGGCGGGGATGCTCTTGTGATGGAGCAGGGCAGGGAGGGGCGCTTGTGACGGAGCAGGGTGGGTGGGCACTTGTGGCGGTGCACGGTGGGGATGCTTGTTACGGTGCACCGCGGGGGTGCTTGTGATGGGGCAGAGTGGAGGTACTTGTGACGGTGCAGGGCGGGGGGGATGCTTGTGGCGGAGCAGGACGGGAGGAATGGTTGTGGCAGAGCAGGGCGGGAGGGACGCTTGTGACGGAGCAGGGCGGAGACTGCGCTTGTGACGGAGAAGGACAGGGGTGGCGCTTGTGAGGGAGCAGGGCGCGGGGCAGCACTTGTGATGGAGCGGGGCGGCGCTTGTGACGGAGCCAGGGCGCGGGACGGTGCTTGTGACGGAGCCAGGGCGCGGGGCGGCACTTGTGACGGAGCCAGGGCGCGGGGCGGCGCCTGTGACGGAGCCAAGACGCGGGGCGGCACTTGTGACGGAGCCAGGGCACGGGGCGGCGCCTGTGACGGAGCCAGGGCACGAGGCGGCTGTTGTGACGGAGCCAGGCACAGGGCGGCGCTGGTGACAGAGCCAGGGCGCGGGCCGCTGGTGACGGGGCAGGGGATGAGCTTGTGGTAGAGCAGGGCAAGTGGTGCTTGTTGTAGAGCAGGGCAAGTGGTGCTTGTGGTGAAACAGTGCGGAGGGGGGGATGGGGCAGTGTGTGGGGTGCTTGGGGTGGGGCATGGTGGGGGTACTTTGGATAGGCCAAGGCGGGGGCACTTGTGGTGGAGCAGGACACGGGTGGCGCTTGTGGTGGGGCTGAGGGTGCTTGTGGTGAAGCGGGTGGGGGGTGCTTTTGGTGGGGCAGGGTGTTGGGTGTGATAGGGCATGCTTTTGGTGGGGCGTCCGGTGTGATGGGGAGCGCATGGAACGGAGCAGGGCGAGTGTGCTTGTGACTGAGCAGTGCAGGGTGCTTGTGATTGGGCACCGTGTGTCCGTTACCGAGCAGGGTAGGGTCGCTTGTGAACGGTGGGTGGTTGTGATGGGGTGGTGGATGCTTGTGATGGAGCAGGAAGGGGGTGTTTGTGGTGGAGCAGCTGGCTTGTGGTGGAGGAGGGCAGGGGGTCTTGTGGTGGAGCAGGGCGTGTGGGCGCGCTGGATTGGGCAGGGCGAGTGGGCACGCTGGATGGGGCAGAGCGTGGGGACACGCGGGATGGGGCAGGGCGTAAGGGTTGAGCGGGATGGGGCAGGGCGTGGGGGCACACTTGATGGAGCAGGGCGTGGGGCCCCGCAGGATGGAGAAGGGGGGGCGAGTGGGATGGAGCACGGCGTTGGGATGGAGCACAGCGTTGGGATGGAGCACAGCGTTGGGCGCTAGGGATGGGGCAGTCAGTATTCGTGGAGGTCAAGGTTAGACATACGAGTGGAAAGAGTTTCATTTAAATAAATGTTTGTGCCTAATGTGTTGTATATCATCCTGCGGCCAGCCACTGCTTCAGGACTTCAGGCACCAACCCTCATATCCGCTTACCAAGGCCAGTTTAGTTCCAACAAGCCTCTGGTTATCATGCTCATATTTACCCCTTTTTCACAGCACCCTTCCCCCCTTCTAAGCAAACCACAGCTAGCTATTTGCCTGGCCAAGCACATAGTTATAGAAAAGCAGAAGGCATAAAATAACATGTCCGTATGTTAGAAGGCGACCTCAGAGGGGCCCGGAAGGGGCCCTGGCTGCCCTGAGACCCACCCTCGAGGTATCGTAGCCGGGCACTGGCGGGAGACTCCTCAGGGGAGGAACCTCGTCTCTAGGATCGTACACTCGGCACCACACGACAGAGAGACAGTACACGAGAAGTTCTTAAGAGCAATCTTTATCAGATCGGAGTTGTAGGATCTTTATGATCAGCAAGGCAAAATATATACAAGTAGAGGGCGGGCTCACAAAGTCTTGGAGGGGGGTTAGGAGGTGCGGGACAGTCTTTGGGGATAAGAATCAAATGCAGGGGCGTACCCGGCGCACAGCTCACAATCCTCGAGCTGGGGGATACGCTTGTCGTCGTGGGGTCCGGCGGGACCAAGAGAGTCTGTGGGAGCTGTGAGTCACTCAGCAGGCTCGAGTATAAGTTCGGAGGTGTTACGATCTTCAGGGAGCCGCGAGTCACTCAGCAGGGCTCAAGCACAAGTTCGGAGGTCTAACGATCTTCAGGGGAGCCGCGAGTCACTCAGCAGGGCTCAGGTGTTCCAAGGCGAATCTGCCGGACGGTCCCAGAGCACCCCTTGTTATAGGGCGACTCCTCTTTGATGTCCGGAGTCTGTGCAGGCAGGGGTCTTGTCACCTGGGGGTCACTTGTTGGGGGTTTCCTGCCATTTGTCCTTGGATCCTTTCAGGGCTGGGTCGGGAGGAGCCCCAGACACCCAGCAGGCGTGGAGCCAGCCCTCGGGGAGGCCGGCGGGTCGATCGAAACCCACCTTCCCAGGGAAGCGCAGAGGTGTGATGGAAACTGCTCCTCCCTTTCTTATCCCAAGGGGAGCGCGATGTCCTCCAGCCGGAGTGGCGCCTCTAGGCCAGGCTCGCGCTGGGGCCGGGCGGCCATCTTGGTGCATGAAGTGGGCACGCGGGCCCGGGGTGGCCGAAGGAGGAAGGCCACGGATGGGGGAAGTCCGGGTCGGGTGTGTGTGTTTGGTGGGAAGGATCGGCTAGGCCGTGGGCTCGGGGCTGGTGTGAGGTGCAGGGGTCAGGTCTGACTATGTTACGAGGGCCGGGTCTAACACCGTATCTAAAGATGCTCCTCCAAGTGCCACTTTAAATTTTTTAGCGAACACGCTTTGGTGCCTAGTCAAGGTTATGAAGTGCTGTATGGCATATAAAGAACATGCTTGGTCAGCCGTCTGTTTTTCTTTGTGCTTGTCTGATGTTTCTGTCCTGTATTAACCTTGTGTAGATTTGCTTTCAATTTATATTGATAAATCACAGTATTTACATTGCCTTTCAATAGCCCTCTGTCCAGGCAGCTCATGTTTTAGATTTTAAATTCAGTGAGAAATCTCATATCATTTCTCCTGTTACCGAAGATTCTCCCAGTGCTCGTGTGTGTGTGTGTGTGTGTGTGTGTGTGTGTGTGTGTATTTTGAGCTCTGTCTGAGGAATGCATCTGACGGAGCAAGGTTTTTTCTTGATTACTTGATACTTTGCAGTCTGGGGCCTGGTAAATCTGCTCAGTCGATTTGAAAGGGTTTGAAAAATAGATAGATAAGGAGGTCATCTATAGGGGGTAGGAGTAAAGATTCTTTGATGCAAGGGGTAAGACAGATGAAGGTAGGCTGCCTAAGAGCAATGAGTGTGTGATCGTATCTAGTGGGGGATGCATACAGTTCATGTTTCAGCTTCCATCTCGCTGTCCCTCGCAGGAAGAGGAGTCTGGATCTATTCTGGGAGGAAGGGATCTAGGGGGCGCTAGGATAGGCTCTTTTGAGCGACTGGCTGTCAGTCGTCGGGAGTATCAGCTGCAGATCCTCTAATAGACAGACAGGTAAGTTTTGAACTATGAGCTTGAAGCATGTACTTGTCTAGTTTGTGCTTGTGATGTGTAGTGTAATTGTTACGAGCTATGACCGTGATACGACATGTTTGTAAACCATTGAATAAGAGTTGTAGGTGCACAAGGATAAGCCAAGGAGTGAAAGAGGGGAACCTGGAATCAGCACATGTAATTATCTCTTCAAGGGCATTGGAGACCTTTTTCAAGACGCTCCAACTATTCTTTATCTTCTAATTTTTCCCAATTGCTGTTACAGGTGATTCCTGGACCCGGATCCTGGTGTTTGAAGAGCATTAGTGCCCCCATTTTGGTGAAGAATGTGTTGAACAGCTGCTATCTCCTGTGATGGTAGAAGTGGTCCTGAATTGAATTGGAGGATTGCCAGCATCACGTTTTACTGTTGGATGATTCATAGCTGCACGAAATAGGACGGCAACTACCCTGGGAGAGGGTGAAGCTGAACTTCAACCTGAACACAGATCAAAGGGCCTGCTTGGTGTCATGGAGAAGACATTAGGGCACCTTCAGCGGCAGATGCACATGCGGCAGCAAGACACGCAGCAGTTCTTGGAGAGATCCCAAGCTCCAGCACAAGGCATCAATCTGGTCAAGATGGAGTCCGGGGACGATCCAGAAGCATTCCTAATGGAGTTTGAGTGTGCAGCAGAGGGTGCTATGTGGCCTAAAGAACTATGGCCAATGTGCCTGGCTCCTTTTCTTTCCAGGGAGGCACAGGCGATTTACCAAGCTCTACCGCGCACAATTGCTGAGGATTACGACCGATTGAAACATGCCATCCTTGAACATTTGGGTGTCAGCGAAGAAAGTTATCGGAAAAAGTTCCGCAGTATCACTTTGAAGTCGACACGTAGACTGCATTCAGTAGCCAGCCACCTGCAGGACTGGGCCAGGAGGTGGCTAAAACCAGAGGTCCGCAGCCCAGAAGAGATTGTAGAGCTGATTGTTGTAGAACAGTTAATTCAGATCCTTCCTACGGAGGCCAAGGAGTCCTTGAGGCACCATCAGGTCAAGTCTCTTGACCGAGTCATGCAGCTGATTGAGCACTTCTTTGCTATGAACGACATCCCACCAGGATCCATGGAGACCAACTCCGGTGCCTGCCCACCAGCCTGGGAAGAAGCTACGCTGCCGAAAGGTATGAGCTAGGTTGGTGCAGGAAATCAGCTGCCTAATGTAAATAAGTGGAGTGCCTTCATGTGTAGGCTGACAGCGCAACCTTCTGCAGTGGACGTTTGTGAAAGAGTGATAAAGAAGGGGCATTGTTCTGATCTGTTAGCCCCCAAACCTTCTCATTAAAATACTGGGGCCATTTTGGAATACTTGACTCCATATCTGCGCCCTCCATGCCCGATCCTTTTTCTCCCCACAGCCTCCTCGACGCTCTCGTCTTTGCCTCACAATTCCCAGGTTGTGAAGCGGGTGGGAAGGGGAATATGTATTTTACTGCTGAAGATGGTCCGTGAGCATCGTTTAAAAACGCGCGCGCGCGCGCGTGTGTGTGTGTGTGTGTGTGTGTGTGTGTGTGTGTGTGTGTTAGTGTGTGTGTGTGTGTGTGCGCTCCTACACACAGTCTTTCTGAAGCCTTCTTGTGTACTTCTGATAGTAGTAGATAAAATGGAAACAAGTGCATGGCACAATGTGATTAATTTTGTAAAAGATGTAGCTGATTAGTTCTTGTAGTCTAAATTGGTAATCAGCCTGTTATATATATTAATTGTTTTATTATTGGTGTGCTCTGAGATCAGCTTCACCATATGTGAGCAGACCAGAGACTTCCTCTCTGTTCAGGAGGTGTACGCCTCTGATGCTAGTTCATCTTCAGTTCCATCTTTACAGTGCCAAAGTTTCTAGTTGAGAATGAAGAAATCTGAGGAACTGCACATTGTGACTGAATAAATGTAAAGAGCCTTTTTCCGGGGGTTAATTCACAAGACATTTTTACATCGCTCTGCAGTCTGATTCTCAATCTTGAAGATGTCTGGATAGAACGTCAGCAGTACTGGGGAAGTTTTGGATTGTGCCTAGAAGCATAAACCTCTCTTCCTTGTGAATTTGGGAGAAATATCACTTTTCACAAAATAATATAAAAACCCTCAATGTGCAACAAACCCTATTCCTTTTCTTCTTGATCACTAGAGAGCTGCCTAACCGAAGTCTTTACCTTATGTATTTTATTGCTTCTAGATGGCAGTATTCACTAAAGCATCTTGGTGCTGTTAAGGCGTGAACTCACTTAAGTAAAAAAATAACTTCAAACATGTCAATGGAAAAGGATATCGGTGGCTACTCTTATCGCCTTTTTTATAAGAAAGAGGGTTATGTATAGCCATGGGGAACAGGTCGGTACAAGGCAAAGAGCTTGCTCAATGATACTTTACAAGTGAGGGACTTCGGGTACAGTGAGAGAAGGTGATCCTTCTAAGAAATCAGTCTGTAGCATTCGATGAGGTAGCTTTAGCTCATTCCCACGTTAAAGAATATTGCAACAGTTCTAATGGATACAGGGATGTGGTTCCTGATCCTGGATGAATGAATGCATGTATGGATCGAAAAGGCTTGTGTCTTGATATATTTGATTTCTCTGTGGATGGCTTTATGTCCATTTAGGAGCAGGTCCCATGCTCAGCCCTTCTGTGCAGCTGCACCGCTCTGCTTCCTCCCTGTTTTTCTGAGTGCTTCCCTGCTTTTGCCTCATTAGGTCTCGCCTAGCGTTGCAGCGCGCATGCGCTGTTCGCTTTGCGAGGCATGTTGTATATACTACAGCGGGGAAGCTTTGCGTAAGCTCCGCCCACTCTCCACACATCTTTTTGTTTGACTTAGTCTAAATGCTGCCTCCTGATTGGTTTTTACCTTGTTAGTCCCTCCTCCTGACTGCCATGGCGTAATTTGTACACCTCCGAGGCTATTGGCCCCTTTACTCTACTCTATTTTTTTTCCCTGTGTCCCCCGCCCCCTCATGCAGTCCGTGATTTTTCGCCAACCCCCCCCCCCTCCAGTTTGTGCCTTCTTTGATGCCCGCACTCCCATTTGCAATACAATACTTCTTGTGTAAATGCGCGTCATATTGCATTGCAAATGCTTGGTTTTTTCTGCTTCCTCCTTTCCCCCCTTTTTTAGGTCTCGCCTACGCAGCGCGCATGCGTTGCATAGGAAAAAGACCTTAAGCCATTGGCACAGCTTTGCGGGCAAAAACGTGCACGCGTTGCATTGCTTCCAATGGCAACGCATGCACGTCTGGCGATTCCCTTGCGGGAGCGAGCTTTCAAACCATATGTTTGTAATTAACTCGCTCGCTCCCGCAAGGGAAACGGACCCAGGCTCCCTCCTATCCCCCCTGCTGCCGCGCGAGGCGTGCGCACTTGTTTTTTATTGGGGCGTGTGTGTTTTAGTTTAATTATATCCACACGGTCTTTTGGTCTCATTGATTAGGGATGTTTTCAGGCGTCTGTGTTTGAATTTACAAAATGCATGTTTATTCTATGACTTTTCTACAAAGAAATGCATCTTAATTGAAATACCCTCACTCTGTATTTCTTTTCATTCTTGCAATTATTAAAGCTCGATAGTTGTATGTAGCTTTTATAACGTGTACTAAGGTTGACAAAGCACATCGGATCGTGTTGCACTGGTAGATTACATGTTATTTTTGTATAATTGCGTCTATGCATTTGTGTGATAAAAGCAATTAGGTCTAGATTATTATGCCATTATATATTTCCTTGTATTGTTCTGTCGGTGTATATGAATCCATCTCGGAACAACTTGCACATCTGGAGAAACTATGCCCTGATGTCTGATATGTGTACTTTGCCAATACCTGTGTGTAGTAGATCATACATCAATATGTTTATTGACGGGCTGTGCGACAAATACATCAATTCAATGCAATGACATTCTTCGCACGAATAAGGGTTTTAGATACGGTCTAAAAATTCAGGTCCCCACCCTATTCCATTGGCGCAGTATTTTTAATGGTGTTTAGTTAGTAAGACTGAAGAAGTTAACACTGTCATGTTATTATATCCCTCTTCAGTCCATCAAGGGCACAACACAAAGCTCCTCTCCTCCATTGCAGCCTTACCGAACACACACTGTTAACTCTAGGACTCTCGCCCAGCCCTAAGTTTCAAACATGGTCTAATACCCACAATGCATTGTGCCCTGTTCCCCGGTGACGTTGTTTCAATTCTTAGTGACTCGTATCTAACCAATGATCGTATGCCGGTGGACATAACATGCTCTCAGTTATAGCACCGAGCCTTCCTTTATTGTCTGTTATATAGAAACTGAAGCAAATATTCCAATATGGATCAGCAGCTCACTTTAAGTGTAAATCCTCTAAATGTCAAATTCAGACTCTCTGGTGTAGCACCAGCAGTCTTGGCACTCTCTTGGCTGATCTAAGAACTCTATCAACTCTTTTCTTCTTAAAGTTTGCCTTTCCTGATTTGTTTCTTAACTAGACTACAGTACCAAATTCAACAGCTGCCATTTGCTGATTTCATGGTATTCTTAGCCCAATGCATTACCCCTCATGCTTCAATGGCTCTTACGAGCCCTCTTTCCATACAGGATTCCTTGGCGTGTGCTGCATCGACATCCCTTTTTCGCATTAGCACTATAGAAATTTGTTACATTGAAGTCAGATCACTTCCCTCGGTGCATGCGAAAGACTGAACGTAGGCCTGAACCTGTAAGCTTGTATGGCTGGGCGTAGAATACACAAGACAACGGGCGTAGCGCTGATAATCACATTGCCCACAGAGAACATGTGAGCGCTATATATATTTGCGGTTCATCCCGTTTTGTGGTCCAGTGATATCGTCATGGAGGTCTGGTGAAACAAAGAGGCGGAAGGTGAACGCAGAATGTTTTGTCACCCAAAAAATTGCTTGTAACTTGATTACTTGCCATTTTCCCCCCTTTACCTAGGACTCTCTGTCCTGTTATGGTAATCACCTGCCTTCAACATTGAATAGAAACGGCAGGAGTGCGATGTGAATAACTGTAAAAATAAGTTATGGTTGTATTGTAGCATTTATATAGCGCTTTTTACTCTGTGTGACACCGAAGCGTTTACCCGCAGACAGGAGGCGGCTACTAACCCTTGCGGTGTGTGTGGCTCGAAGGGTGTTACTTTTGGTTGGGCCTAAGAGAGAAGTGTTTTCATGTCATGCGTAAAGACCACCAAAGTGTGGTTATTGTACATTAATACATTATGTACAAGTACTTGTTATTTATTATTATTCTGATTGCCCTAAGGGGTACATGCCCTGGAAGGATAAGAGCACAAGTCTACCATTCTAGATGTACAACTAGTTTGCAATGACTCTAGAGATATTTTCTTCATTTTCGGGCATTCCATTACAAAGTGACAAGTGTTAGTTGACTCCAAGTGCAAGTTTTTGACTTTACCAGTTTTAGATGGATGATGGGTTGAAGAGGCTTTCTGGGCAGTATTCGATCCTGTGATGTTGAGGCTGCACACAGATTTCAGCAATGGACACTTTGCATGTTGAGCTAGCTTGCTGGCTTCCCAACAGTTAATGATGCCTACAGCAGGCGCTTTGACCAGCAGATCTGTCTCATCCGTGGGAGGCAGGCTTCTCCTTCTTTGCCATCTAGCAGACAGTCGTTCCCTTGACTTACAGTTCTCATTTCTTAAAATGTAAACTCAGAGGCATTTTGCCTTTCCAAGCAGTTGAAGTGATAGCTCACACAAAAGGTATTGAATGCCTCTTCCTTCTCTTTAAAAACAAGCATTGGCATAGCCAATAGGTTTCGCACAGCACTTGCACTCGGCTTGTGAAATATATAATTTAGTAAAAATATCTTAAAAGGGGCTTACATACCGCCTTCACTTCTTATTGGTTTTCATGCTTGTCTCTTTGCTTTTCCTCGTTTCTATGGTTGTAGGCCTCCAACTAACTGTTGTCTGTGCGCGTCTCTTATCAGTTTCCCATCGGCAAAGTACTGTGTTGATTCCCTTTGATGGAACTTCTTTTAAGCCTCTGAAGCAACATCAGGGGTAACAAGCATTTGCAATGCAATAGGTCTCGCATTTACGCGAGTTTGAGCCTCTGGCATTGTAAATGACAATGCCTTTTATTTATATTTTGGTTTATAAAATATAAATAAAAGGCATTGTCATTTACAATGCCAATAGCTTAAACTCGCGTAAATGCGAGACCTATTGCATTGCAAATGCTTGTTAAAAAATGAGTTTTATCTGACATTTCTTTTAGTTTTATATAAAACGAAGAAATTCAACTTCCATGCTCGCATTTGCTGCATGCAGTGAAAGATTAGTGGAAATTTATGACTGGAATACCAAACAGCAGAGAGGCAAACACACACACCAATCATTCAGGAATCACATCAGCGGCACCATTATATTACCCCAGCCCTTTTGTAGCACTCATATATTTTCATAGGAATTAAATATATTTGTAGAATCCCAATAAATCACAGCTAGTGCGATTGTGATCTATGGGAAAGAAATGCCGGCTTTAAACCTTGGACTCGTGTCCCTGAAGAGAGGTAGCTGCGCGGCGATGGAAGGAAGTTTAATTGTATGATTAAGGTGGGCTGAGAGCCCCTGACTACCCACAGCTGCGAGCATTAACCCTCTGTCTGCATGGTACTCACCCACTCCCCAAACTGCTGACAAGCAAAACGAAACCTAAGAGCAATTGCTTAATGTGTAACCCACACTTTTATAAATATAAAAAAGCGGGTGCCGTGCTCCAACAAAGCATGGCGCCCGTGCATTAAAATAGTTATGTGCAGGCATTTAAAAAGCAAATACAGGAACGCGGGTGCCATGATCAAAAATAAAGCGTGTTGCCCGTGTTTTAAATATGAAAGCGGGTGCAAATTATGCTTATATACAACACAGAGTGCCAACAAAGCTGACGACTATGGAACTGGCGAGCAAGGTCGGTTTAACATTATGATCCTGGGCAAATCACTTATTCTCCTCTTTAAAGAAGAAAAACAACGAATGTGAACTTGTGTAATGTAACTGGTGCTCATGTAAAGCACTGATACTTTCGGGTCGGCTTGAATTAGCGCTATTAAAAAAATGCCAAAAAAGGAAAAATAGTACCTCAATCCCAGATCGAGAGGCGGGGTGACTGGTTAAAATGAATTAATCCGTACTTGGGGTGTTCACCGCACAAAGAAAAGTAAGTGAGGCCTAGCGTATTGGGGATTCCGCTAAAATGCACGTAACGGTGACGCCTATTGTGATCCTAAAACAGTGCGGACTACTTCAAGCACTTTTAGCGCGCAGAAGAGGCTGGTAGCGCATAATTTGCACCTGCTTTCATATTTAAAACACGGGCAACACGCTTTATTTTTGATCATGGCACCCGCGTTCCTGTATTTGCTTTTTAAATGCCTGCACATAACTATTTTAATGCACGGGCGCCATGCTTTGTTTGCTGCGGCCACCCTCAGTTCAAATCTGTCTCCTGGCGCTTCGCATCCCCAGGCTCCATGGCAGGGAGGACCTTCCATCTGATTGTTTTGTAATCTTGGCATTGGTCTTCCGTGGGCTGACTGCGGTGGGGCTCCCCTCCCTGCTCTCTGCCACCTTTGATTTGGTGCTTGCTCTAGCGCCTGTGTGATGCTCCAAATAAACATCAGTCCCGATGTAGGATAAGTGAACCTTTTCATCTGCATAATATGCTGGAATCCTCTCATGTATCACTTGCTTAATAAAATCCCAACCCACAATATACCAGAACTCGCACATTATGTTGATTTGTTTTGTAATGGATTTTCTCCACAGCGTTGTGCAGTTTCGCCCTCCCTTTCACTCAAATTTGGGGATCAATTCGGACCATATCATCTTAGTGTAAATGAATAGCTTCGCTGTGGCCAACTAATCCCTCTTTAAGTTCATCATCAAATATTTTCTGCCCAAGAATGTCAGGTCAGTGCTCCCGAGGGGGTCTACCAACACCTCTAGCTTGTTATGAACAGCCACCAGCTTCTCAATGGTCGGGGGCAGCCGCATCATTTCATCCCTGACTGCCAAAACTATTTTACTTTAGTGCTAACTAGTAAGATCTGCTTTAAACTAACCCTTTTTAGGCCCAGCTCCATGCTCTGGCTATGTATGAATTTTCATTGGGCCAAAAGTTCTTCTTGCCCGTTTCTCTATGTACGGGGGAAAGTAGAAAACACCAAAGGGGACGAGCTGGCATCAGCACTCCTCCTGCCCAATATAGGTCTTGTTTGCTTTTGAGTCCCTCTGAATCAGACTCCTGATTTCTTCCCTTTACATGCCATACCTCGCTGCTACTGTGGTTTCCCATTCTGAATGAGTGGGTGTCGAAAAGTGCTGTTGGCAGCACAACCCAGGCCAGGTCCATCCGCAGGACTTGCTTCGATTGGAAATTACTTAAAAAGGAGCCATCTTTGTATCTGAATATCACCTTGTCCCGCTGGTGGCATGCTGGTGGCATATTGATTACCCTCAAGATGTTCAGGAAGTAATGGGGGTCTCATTACCTTTGCCTAGTTTATTGGCATTGAACTTTCTCAGCCTAAATACCAGGTTCCACTTGTGCCATTACAAATCTTCGGCTGAAGCATGTGTCACCAACCGTTGACTTGGAAGGGGCAACAAACGTTTACTCTTCCACAAAGAATGTAGTGCGAAAGTTGCTCTGAACATCGCCCATTCGAATTACAAGTGGCACATCGTCCCTGTGACCAACTTACAACAAAAAACTGCTTGTTATTACTCATGCAGGTGAAACCTAATGCATTTATGAATTGATTAATGAAATGTCATTTATATAGTGCACAAATACTCCAAGGAGTGTCTCAGCACTGACTGTGTGCAAGGAAGGCCTGCTCTCTGTGAAAAGTGATTATACTATTCATTTAGCTGAAACAGCCATGTTTTGAATTTGTTCCTAAAGACTGGGAGCTCTGGAATGAACGTAGCTTTTTGGGGAATTTATTCCAGGTCTTTGGGCTGGCTAGACCGCTGTGTGAGAAGCGCAGTTCTCCGAGTGGGGGCATACGCACATATTCTCCCCCTCAGATAAACCGCCCTTTTCCAGTTGAGAGCTTTGTGTGCCACGGCCAAAGTCTTGAAAATAATCCTCTGAGGGGGTCATGCGTGTGCTAGGATCCAGATTGAGAATTAATCTTGCTGCAGCATTCTGTACCACCTGCAGACAACTGAGCAGGTAGTCTGGAAGGCCTAGGTAGAAACCATTTACATAATCAATCCCCAAGGTGATCAGAGCTTGACTGGAAGGCCTAGGTAGAAACCATTTACATAATCAATCCCCAAGGTGATCAGAGCTTGAACCACTGTTTTCCTCGTCTCTAGTGCCAGAAAAGGGAAACATTTCTTTAGGGAGCGCAGGATCTCGAAACAGGAGCGCACCAATGACTGGATATATGATTGAAAAGAAAGGGCACTGTTCGTTTTGATTACCAAATTTTTTACTACCCTTTGTTGTGCTCCCGGTGGTGAAGTGTCATATGGCCACTATGTTCTCCATATTTCGGGGGCGATATCCCTGAAGAGCAGAATCCTCGTGTTTAACAGGGTTGCATTTACGTTGGTGGACTGATAGCCAGTTGAACCCATTGGAGAGACAGTATTGAATGGCCTTTCCATCAATTTCCTTACTTTTCTGACTTGAGTGTCCTCTCCCTATCGCATTCCTTTCACCCTGTAGAGCTTCTGCCAGACCGGTAATGTATGCATTAAATAATGTGGGACTCCGTGCCGATCCCTGAGGCACTCCCACAGATGGATCTCGAATAGGGGCAGCAAATGGAGGGATCCATACTTCTTGACTCCTCTTGTTTAGGAATGAGGTAAGCCACTTCAAGACTAGGCCATCTATCCTTGTATCCCAAAGGTGAGCCAATAGTCTTCCATGAGGTACGGTATCCAAGGCAGCCAATAGGTCCAGCAATATTAGAGTGGCCTTTCCCCCTCCTTGTCTAGCGTGTCTTTAATGTGTTCCGTTATTTCTAGTAAGGCTGTTTCCATGCTACAGTTTGCTCTAAAGCCCGACTGGCTTGTGTGGAGAAGATTGTGATTTTCCAGGTAGCTTGAAATAGACAATACTGATAGAAGTAAGATCGGTCTATAATCAGTTTGAACTTTAGGGTCAGCCTTGTTTTTTAGGTCTCGCCTCAGCCAGTGCATGCGCTGCTCTGGCGAGACATTTAGTGAGTGGGCTTTAAAAAGCCAACCACAGCTTTTTGTGTGGCCTAGAGCGTACGGTTAAGCACACAGTAACGCGCATTGCTCGCGGGCACCCTTACAGCGCGTGATCAGGCGCCATCTGGCTTTCCTCTCGCCTTGCTCTCCCAAGCGCGTTCTTTTAAATGCTCCTCCACCCTCCCCCACCACAGAGCGCATCTCGCGGCTGTGCGCTCCCTTTTGCCTTCTCTTTACCGCCCGTTATGCTTTGCCTACATGCCGCTCCTATTTGCTTTCCAGTTTACGCGTTCCTTATTTCCGTTTCTCTATCCGGCCCCTGCTTTTTCCAAATATTATGCACCGCTCCATTTTACCATAATGATGTCTTGCTATCACCAAACTGCTTCTCGTTCCTTGATTTCCTCCCTGCCTCTATAACTTCCCTTTTCCTTTATCACATGCCACTTTTATTTGCTAGTTGTTTTCCGCAATGCGTGTTTTCTGACTCAATCAGGCCTCTTTTGCTTTTATTATTTGTTCGCTTTTCAATTACTGCATGCCTACGCACATACCGTTTATTACGCTTTTTTTTTGCTCTGCACTCTAATTTTTCGAACACCTTATTACATTGCACCTTTTATTTGCACGCTCCCTCCCTGCTCGTCTCTATCAGGCCCTAACTACTGTAATACATGCTGCTATTATTTCATACTGTAAATTTTGTATTCCTCACTTGTTTACTTTTATTTTCTAACACCGCCTATTCCTGTTACAGTCCTTTCTTTTTTAGTTGTGCATTAATGTTTGCCGGCGTGTAGCTGGCTATATACAGTAAGAGCACACGTATATCTTTCAGCAGTTTCTCTGCTGTCTCCTAACCTAATTGTACGATCTTATGTCTCGCATAAACGATTGTACACCCTTAGTTAATTAAATCACACGCTGTGGTTAGCTTTTGCTTTGTGGCACACCAGTTATTTTCTTTTTTTTGTTTTATTTATACTTATATGTGGTGTACCCCTAACATCTAATGCGCCACCTGATGTACCTTTATCTAGCAACATACTTTTTACAGAACACACTTGTGCCCTACAAACCTGTTTACTGGCTAGGAGGGAAATTCCTTAGGCTAATCTTCAACACTATCTTTTCTGCCTCGTCAATTAGACGCTATGATTCGTATACCACATGCTGCGCTTTTACCCGTCCCCTTAAAAGCTTCCATTACAATTGCGAGCAAGAAATTAACAGCCAGACTGGAAGGCGCCTTCCGTGCATCTGCCTGTTCTATTTGATGTTTTGCATTTACAACCTTCTAAGAGCAACCCGAAATTTGCAGTTCCGTAAAGGTTTTTGCAAATCTACAATACTGTTTAAATAAAACATATTTTAAAAAGACAGTAGTACCTATATACTAATGTGCTCCTCCTTTTACTTTTGCCTTTTAAATATAAATTGTACCGAAATACTTTTTGCACTTAAACACATAGTTAGCAGTACTTTTTTTCTAATACATAGGTTAGTTAATGGCTTCTTGCACAAAAAAAATCCGGTTTGTCTCTCGCTTGCTGCCTCACTTCTTTTACTTTTTCCTACCTGTCAGCCCCTCAAGCATACATAAGCACCTACAATAGACGGTTATAAAAGTTTCTAACACACCAACATGCTAATCTGCAGCCTACAGGTTAATTTGTGGCAGCTTGCATGAAAAGCATTGGCATTGCCAATAGGTCTCGCTTTTGGGACCTTATAAGTATTTAGTTATGCAGCACAATATCCTTGGTGCAACATCAACTGTTGCATGGCTAAACGTTTATAAAATACAAGGTTTAGCCACGCAACAGCTGATGTTGTTGCACCAAGGATATTGTGCTGCAAAACTAAATACTTATAAGGTCCCAAAAGCGAGACCTTTTGGCTATGCCAATGCTTGTTTTAGTAGGGGAAGGATTTTTGCATGATTCCGCCTTACGGGCATTGTGCCAATCGCCAATGATTTGTTTAAAACTATGGTAATTACCAGGTTAATGGTCCGAGCTACTTCGGCTGGGAAGGCACAGATCCGCAGGAGACCCTGACTTAAGTTGCTCAATGGCTCTCCGATATTCCTCCATCGAAATGGGGGGGGAGAGTGGATAACGTGGGAGTCCTTTGGGTTTTCCTAACTTATTGTGAAGCTGCCACTACAATGCTGCTGTCTGCTAGCTGACTTCTGTTTTGCAAATCAGCTTGGATTGTTATTTTCTCATGGAAATGCTCTGCTGGCTGGTTACACCATTCGCCTGAAGCGGATTGGTTATAGCCTCTGGTTTCAGAAATGATTTTACGATTTTGAAACTTTCTTTGGATTTATTGCCTGATTGATCAATTTTCCTCATAAAAATATTTTTTCACTATTCGTACCTGGTGATAGTAATCCTTTAATGCATGTCTGTATGTCACCTTATCTGACTCGTAGTTTTCTGCCACTTTTGTTCAAGATATTTACAGTGTTTTTTGTAGGACCTCAGATTTTCATGAAACCAGGGGGCTGATTGCTTGCTTTGAGAGGATCTTGTGGTGATGAGGGGTGCGAAGTCATTAATATTGCTGCGGATCCAGTCCTCCATGCGCTCTGCATCTGATTCCTGATCTCCGGACAAAGCTTGTTGGCTCTCTACAAGAGCACTGCGTAGATTAGCCAGCGGAATTTTATGAAAGGCTCTGGACTAGCTTTGGTAACTCACGGACGAGGCTGGTTAATCTGGAGTTTCTGCCAACTGAACTTGATCAAATAGTGATCAGGCTAGGACATTGGAACTGGGTCATATGTTACCGTTATCATATTAGAGAAAATTTGATCTAGCGTATGGCCAGCCACGTGAGTGGGTTTAAACAATTGTTGCATGCACCCTAGCGAGGCCATCGGATCTATGATGGAAGATGTCTCAGGTTCCACCAGTTTGTCTATATGAATATTAAAATATCCCAGTACCATAATGAGCATATTTAATGAAATACAGGCATCCCAGAAACTGGCCAGTTTGTTATGAGGTCCTATATTTAAGGGCTCCTGCCACCGATTGCTGTGGCGATAGCATGCAGCAGAAGCCTGGACTTTCCGCCCCCTCAACTTCATCTATCTGGATTGCCGCCCCTCATATTTACTCTTATAAACAATGGCTACCCCACCCCCTCTCCCCTTAACACGATCATTCCTGAAAATGTGTTAGGCCTTGAGGATGGCATTAGCTATTGTTGGGCTTTAGAAGTCATTGAGCCAAGTTTTTTACAGAAACATAAGGTCTGACTTTCCATCGTCCAGTAGCTCAGCAACTTGTAATTCGTGTTTCCGCAGTGAATGGACGTTCCGAAGAATCGCTGAATATTCATCAGTACTTAAAACCCCCGTAGATGTTAATATTAGACTTCCTTGCGTCTCTGGCTTCCGTGGTCCAGTTGCAGCAAGTGCAGAAGAAATCATTACTCAAAATGGAGAGCAGACATTGTGGCTTGCAGGGTTGTTTAGGGGCGAGGCTGTGCATAAAGGAGCTTCTATAGGTATTTCGAGGCATGTCTTCTGCCCCAAAACAGGCAGAGTGGCTGCCACAGGTCGCTGACAGCTCGCTGACAAGCTTGCACCCGCTGGTTCAGCGCAGCGTCACTCATTACATAGCAGAGTCGAGAGACTAGAGCGCGCACTGCTCAAAATGGTGCCTCTCGATGTCCTGAAATGGTTGCTACCCAGCGAACGATTCTTCAGTTTTTTGCTTCTCCCACCTCCTTAGAACCCTCCAAACTCGATTCAGTAACGATTTATGTGAAAATTAGTAGCAACAGTGCCCTTCGTTTTTTCCGTTATTAAAGCACAATTTGCAAATGGGTAAATTAAGTTTAATTTACCAATGCTTCTCTGAGCTCTTTTGCCTAGTTTTTAGGTCGAGCCCTGGTGCTGCTCTGGGGTTGATCTGTGGTGATAGAGTACCGAAGAGAAGCCACACCCACTCCCTCAGCCTTCTTTTCCATTGGCTTGTGTCTTTGTCGTTCCTAAATGCTGCCTTCTCAGTGGTTTATAGGCTTGTTTGTCCCTCCTTAATATGGCCATGTCGTCATTTGTATCCTTCCAAGGCTACAGGCCCCTTTACTTCGAGTGTTGCACGGTAGGTGTTATTTACATTGTGAGCACTAGTTTCTTCCTGTGCCTTCTTCCACCCCACCCCCGCAGTACCATGCCTTCTCCCCTGCCCCCCGCCCTCACTCCCGTTTGCAATGCAATGGGTCTTGCGTAAATGCGAGTCCTATTGCATTGCAAATGCTTGTTTACTGCTGTCTCCTTCCATATCCCTCGTTTCTCTAAGCGCTTTCTCCTTTCTTACTGTGAAGCAACTAGCAACTACAGTGCCTTGAGACCTCAGCAGGTCATTTGCCGTGCTTTATAAATCCTGATTGAGTGATTGATGCAGCCAGTATCTTGGCTGAGGGTGTGTCAAACAGTTTGGGATGGCTTTGTAGATCATGCAGCTGGTTTTGTACATAGTGGTGGACAGGAAAGAGAAGTCTGTAAAGTTTGATCAGGGTGAAGGTGTAATCATGCCCTGGATGAGGTGTGCTGTGGTATAAAGAATCCCTTCCTTGTGGGCCAGCTCGGTGCCTCTGGCGTGTCTGTCATCACAGGAGATACTTGCAGCCCATACGCTTGACGAGGCATGCAATTACTTGAACACTGGCTTTCATGACCGCGAACGTGGTACCCCCAGCGTGGAAGCCCATACACTTGATAAGACCCTACCCTTGATGAGGAGTGCCTTTCCTGGAGGCCAGCATGGTGACTTTGGTGCGCCAATGTCCTCTGCACATTCTGGAATCTGCCAGAGCTATTTGACTGCAGAGGCTGATAGAAGAGTTGATGCTCAAAGGTAGAGCTCCACCCCATGCTGTGAACAGGGGGGGGAATTACCATTGGAAATGGGAGATTCTTCCCTTTCCAGTGTTACCTTTCCTGAAACGGACTCCTGCTCCAGGTATCAAAATCGTAAACCCAATTTTCCTTTCACTTTCCCTGGAGACTGGTTGGAATATTCTGTCCTGGGTTGACGAGCACCAGGGAAGTGTACCAAACCTGACGTTTATGAAAACTACAGACCCATGCTAACCTAGGGTGATGTGCCAGGTGGTTCCCAGGTTTCTTGAATGTATACAGGCTTCTCTGTTGTTGCACAGTTGTCCAACCCTCTCAGGGGAGACGGCAGAGGAACTCCAGTACTTAGCAGCATCTATCATGAATAGAGTCCCAATCCTAAAATTATTCTGGCATGGTGTGGGCGAAATCCATCACCCTTCGGATGTTTTGATATATGGTAGAAACCCTCTGGAGATATAAGGGGTGGTGAGGCTAGCAGCGCGTGCAGTGCATAAACAAGAATAAGATGGTGGTGATTAAAACTGACTGCAGAGCAGGCATTTAACTTTATTGTTGAACACTTGGGTCACGATTAAAAAGAGAGAAAAGAGACTGCAGAGGTCAACTGAACCTGCTTCTGTGTCTCATTGGTAAACATGTTTCTGCTAGCTAGACCCTCATGAGAGGTGTATTGGCTTTCATCGGGACCTTAAAGTATTGCTTATGATCAAGCAATGTTCATCTAAAGGAAAAATACAGAACCAAAGTTGGTGGTCAATCAAGTGTCTCAACAGCAGATCCACTTTGTTACGACCTGCAGGAGGCTATAATGACATCTAGGTTATTGCGACCGTGTTAGTAACGCATATGAATATAGTGCCATCAGCAACCCCCAGCAGTGGTATAATGTATCCACCACCAAAGGGTGTGTATAACATAGATACACTTGTGACATTTGTACAAAGAACGCAAAATTACCTTCTGATTTCATGCCTCAACTTGAGGGACCCTGGCATTGAACTCAGGGTGCACTCTCTCCTATGAGGAGGGATATAGGTAAACATTACATTTACATAGCTAAAAAGGCAAGGCTCCTTGGTACTGGCACACTCGGCCATTACTGTCCAGTCAGGTGGTGACAAAAAACAGCCTGACTGTGACATTTCACGTGCGGAAGAAAAGAAATAAGGAAGTGCTGTGTTAAGACTTGGTCATTCACTGCGAGCGTCCTCGAACCTGGTGGTGGTCGGACGTTACAGTGGCACCACTCGAAGGTAAGCGTCTCACATGACCCTTTATGCACCACCTGTGTCCTAAGCATGTCAGCTGTCGAGTTTGAGACTAGTAGGTCGGTAATGATGCCACATAGACCGTAGATAATTGCCTTAAATTGCCCAACCTCCTAGCTCTAGGTCCAGAGGTAGTCCTGTAGCGGACACATGGGTACAATTTACAGAGAAGAACACAATCTAGGGTTTATCCAGTGTGATATGTGGTAGTCTCCAGGGCTGTGATGGGTGAAGCTTGAAGTCCATGCAGGGATCTTGAAAGGCCTTCCAACATCTGTATTTGGTCTGATTACCCATAGTTCTAATGCTGGTGTTTGATAATACCTTCTTATAGAAAGCATCAGAGTGGCTCTGTCTGATAATTTTAGACCATTTGTGAACGGTACAGTACGCAAGAGACTAATGTAAAGTTAGGTTATAGTCTTCACAGGTTCTACCTGTTCCACAGTATAACTTGTCTGGTTATCCCTTTGAGGATTTAAAGCGTTTCCCAGTCCACACCCATGTGGGTTTGTTATGATGTGTTGCAGTAGACTGGCGATGTGTGCCAGGTGGTGCGCTGGATAATATCTCATGAGGTTGTAGCCGCCCGCACGCATCGACTCAGTCTAGCTGTTGCAGAGCCACAAATAAATCTCTGGTAGTGTGAGGTTTGGGAAGTTCAACTAAAGAGTTGTGCAAACATAAATGATTTTTGGTGCTATTGTCTTCATGCCTAAGTAGGTAGATGAATTGGTTATCCAGGGATCCTGTGTTTTACTAAAGTAGTTAGAATGTATGTGATTTGGTACCTGTTAGACCTCGTACCATTGGCGTGAGTCTCACTTCCATTTTTTTCTGATTGCCTCCTCTGTTTTTAGGTCTCGCTGAGCCCAGCGCATGCGCTGGCTCGGATAGACATTTTGTGTGTGAGTTTTCAAAGTGTTGCTGGCTGTCCTACCGCTTGCGTTCACGCGCGAACCGCTAGCCTTTAGCAGCACTTTGAAAACTCGCGATCACTTTCGCTTTCAGAGCGATCGCGATGACTCACACTTTCAATGCTTGTTTTTTTTAACTTTTTTTTTTTTTACTCGCGCTTGTTCCATTTCACTGTTAATAAAATAGACCCTCTTTGACTTTCCACCCCGGTAGCTGGCAGTGCAGCGGGGTGAATGCCAGGCTTGTATATTTGCAGTTTGATTCCGCACGTCAAGGAGAATTCCTTTATACCAGGGTTCTCCAACGAGTAGCTCGGGAGCTACTGGTAGCTCGCCAGTACCTTCAAAGTAGCTCTCTGAGGTGAAGACAAGCCCAGTATCAATTTCAGAGTAGGTGTCTATTAAAGAAGGCAGCACTGATCATCTCAAGATCCTAAGAGTGACAGCCAGCCAAACTTATAACAGTAACTCATACTAACACTCAAACACACACTGTGCAGCTTATAGGACCTGCTACATGATAGTCTGTATCCAATCTCAATATAATTAAGCCACAAGGAGATTGACCATGTTGCAGTCCCTCCTTAATCAGTCACAACATGTGTGTGAACCGTGCACCATCAAAAAAGTATGGCAGCAGTAGCCTGAGCTGTAATCAGTGCTGACCCACCAAAGTGCGTGACTGCAGGAGTCAGAGTGAAAATGTGTCAGTTAGATGCATGATCAGCTCAAGACCTGAGGAGAACAGGGTATGATCCAGACCAGATAAAATTAAGAGATTCATCAACTTTATGTGTGTCCATAATAAACACTATTGCTTCCTGAAACTATGCCTGGTACCAAGAACCGCCAAATATATATGCTAGGCCCGTCATTATATTTGGCATAATTGTGTCCATTCCTGACATAATAGTGTTAATGGCATACTTATGGTCATCCTTGACTATTTTAGTATTTTTGGTCTAGTTGTGGTATGCTGGCAGCCATCATAGACCCACTCTGAGCATGACTGCCCAATATGTACCTATTCCTGGCATATTAATGGTCATGACTGATATGTGGTCTTATCCCAGATCCTTCTGCTTATCAGCCTTGGCACAACTGTGACCCTAGTATAATGGTGGGCATTACTGGCATAAACCAGGCATCCGTGGTGCTGTGGTGAGCATCCATTATGATATAATGTGGTAACCCACAAATGTCCACGGACCTGGGTAATGATTGGTATAGCAAACAACGGTCCTAGACTTCTTTAAAGCTACAATTCAGCTATGAAAAACATTCATTAGTCAAAGGACATCCGGTACATATAGTCACTATTTTACAGGTATAACATTTTCTAGTAGCTCAGGAAGACTTTCCTTGAGCAGAAGTAGCTCTCACTACAGAAAAGGTTGGAGACCCCTGCTTTATACACTTTATTGGAGTAGGCTTGATATACTTAATGGTGCCTAATCATTAGAATTATTTTGCTAGCTCAGAGACATGTTCCAGTTGTTGTGATAGATCACATTTCACCTTTAATGACGGAAAATTACCATTTCTAATTCTCCGGTTCTTGACACCTAAATCCACAGACCATATGAGAAATAAGTGTGCTAGGCTGCGGTTTAATGACATTTTACCAATGCTCGCCTATTAATCAAAGCAAAGGTATCCCGCATCATTCAACCTTCCCTTAAATCAACTCTAAGCCAAATTACCTTTCTTTTAATAAGTGTGTGTTTCTGCGCGCGCGTGCACACGGAAACACAAACACCTCTACACAGGTTCCCTGTATTGCACACACTAGCTCACACACTACCTCTCACACACATAAATACAGTCCCTCAGACACACAGTAAGAATAGCGTGCATCCTTTCTGTCTCGCGCATCTGTGCACGCGCACCACCACACAATATCACACACGCGCTCTCAGACTAACACACACATTCTAAGAAGGCAGACAACGAGACAGACCGCGACACTCAGACATATTGACCGAATGTGCGAACAGGAAAGTACTTTATTCTGTAAAATTGCATATATACCGATTCATGCATTCACTTGTTCCGTTATTGTGAGAAAGGGGAGCAGTCTACATTATAGAGTTTTCATCACATGCTCACTAGCTGTAGTCACAAAAGGGAAGGGTTTACTTAGACAAACGCCCCGCCCCCATTCTAGTTGATCATAATAATGTTCAGTGTGCACAACTCTCACACCTTACATGAAAGTATCGCAAGCATTTGTAGAAGGGGAGATTTCGAAGTCCATTTTTGGGGGCGCAAGGCGTTTAAAGACACAGACCCAGGAAGCCAGTCAGAGAGGTCAGTCATTGCACCACAACAAGTCCAGTTTTTCGCAGCCTCTCTACCTGGTACATACACATCCTTGCAATACGTTTTTTATGTGTTCGATTTGTTCTTTACTTAGGCCCCGAATCAATGAATGCGACGTGTGCTGTGGACTTTTGAAAGTGAAGTGCAGTCAACTATGTTACACCCCCACACACGTCCTGTTACACCAGTGAAAATAAATAAGGGACCAATTAAATATTAAGTGTACTAATAAAGACAGATGTCCATCATATCTAAAATAGAAAGTTAAGAAACTAAACGCTCGTGCTTGAAATCCCCCAAATAAGAGAGTGACCCCAAGGGCAGCACCCAAGATGTGGAACAGCATTCTCCGAGAATTGAGGAAGGACACTTTATACATCACATTTAAGAGAGGAATTAAAATAAAATCCTATCCTACCATTAAATTATTATCCTTTAATCTCACCACTGTTCTGCCTCTAATTCCAGTTACCAAGGCCTATACTTTTAACTCCTAAGCTACCCTTAAACTGTATCTTTCTATCAGTTTACTAGCTTTCAGCTAAATGCTTACTCAACCACTTCACTACAGTTTGCTCTTTGGTAATGCCCAAGGTAAGTCCCAATAAACTATCGCTTATTTACATCTCTCACAAATGTTTCTCTAGCTAATAGTTAGGCCTAAATAGGACTATGCATGTATGCAGTGCATAATTTGTAAAAGAATAAATGCCGGATCCCCAAATTTTGTTCAGAAGTCCGCAGCTGGCGCTATTGAAGGCCGGGATGCCAGATAACGAGGTTGCATATTTTTGATTCCACCTCTCGCCTTTTAATCCACCATCAGAAACTCCCTGCCGCGCTTTCTCGCTGCTGAAGGTTCTTTTTCACCCATGATTTCGGCATTTGTCATTTCTTTTTCATCTTCCTCCTTCTCTCCCCCTTGTGTGCTTTTCTCTCTCTAGCTTTGGATCAAAGTCTGTTGAGTAAAAAATATTATGGGTCCCACCTGCAACTTCTGCAAGAATTAATCACTGTATGGATATATTAATATTGTATTGACACGTCCCATTGGAAAGTTTGTTCTCTCTACCTCTCTCGCTACCTCTCTACCTCTCTCTACCTCTACATCTCTACCTCCCTACCTCTACCTCTCTACCGCTCTCTACCTCTCTCTCTACTTCTACCTCTCTCTACCTCTGCCCCTCTACCTCTGCCTCTCTACCTCTCTCAAAGATGGCTGCAGTGTCTACGTGGGATGCGGTGGACTAAGTGGCAGCCGGAGCCTGATAGCACTGCTTTTCCTTTAAAAAAAAAAAAGCATTGGCATAGCCAATAGGTCTCTCCTTTGGGACCTCATAAGTGTTTAGTTATCCACTACAATATCCTTGGTACAACAACATCAAGTGTTGCATGGCTAAACACTTCTATGGTCCCAAAGGCGAGACCTATTGGCTATGCCAATGTTTGTTTATATGTTTTGCTGGATTAGATGCTTTGGGCACTGTGCCATTGCTATTCAGTGCCACAGTGCAAGTGCTCCCTATGATAAATTCATGTATTGATTAGTGACTCCATGATTGCATTATTTGATTTACTTGTCAGACCGTAGTACAGTGCACCATGTGTGCCCAGGGAATCAAATGCTGCTGGTGGGCTTGCAGCACTGGTTGTGCCACCCACAGAAGCAGCTTGTAAAGTGTGTCTCAGGCCTGCCATTGCAGAGCTTGTGTGCAGTCTGACTGCCATGTCGACTTGGCAAGTGCACCCACTTGCCAGTCCCTAAACCTTCCCTTATCTTCATATCAGACACCCCTAAGGTAGGCCCAAGGGCAGGGTGCATTGTAACTATAAGGTAGGACATGCCCTGGTGTGTGTAGCATGTCCTAATAGTGAATTACAGCTATTTTTGTTTTTCACTATTGCAAGGCTACCTGTTCCCCCATGTGCTAGAGTGGGAAGTTTGATTATACCATCCTATAATCCTAACTGACACAGGGAACATGGTAGAAATTCAAGTTTAGTATGCCTGAACTCAGAATGATGAAATACATATTTTGATAAAGTTGGTTTTAACATTCTGTGTTTGAAAATACCACTTTTAGAAAGTAGGTATTTTCTTGCCTAACTGTCCAAGCCTGCCTCTGCTAAGTTGTGTATTGCGTGTCTGGAGTTTGAGTGACAGGGGCTGGGGGATTCCAGGAGACAGGGTGAATCAGCACAGGGTTGAATAGAGAGATCTGCATGTAGATGGGTGGGAGGAGCTGCACCTGGGACCTGAATAGGGCTGTGCCTTCCTTCCACAATGCTGGCTCCACCTCCTGTGGTGTGTCTGATGTCCCTGGCCTGCACTGTGAAAGGAAAGGAGCCTTATCAACAAAGTGCTCCAGGACTGACCAGAACTGGTTTGGACTAGGCAAAGGCCTCTCTGCCTTCAGAGAACAAAGAGAATAGTAGTATAAATATGGGGACCCAGACCCCAGGACTTTAGATCACTTATGGAACAACAAGACGACCCTCTGCCAAGGAGAAGAACCAAAGGAAACTGTAGGGGTTGTACTGCCCCCCTGCCACCAGTGTGCTGTATCTCTGGGTTGGCCTACAGTGGTGTCTTCAGTGCCAAGGAGAGGAGAAGGAACTTTCAAAGGATTTTCATCATCTTGCAGAATATTACTCCAAGGGCTTGAACTTGTGCTTGCCTCTTGCTGAAGTCTCGGGGACAAAAGACTTCCCCACCAGCTCCCCTCTGAATTTCCTTGCTGGAAATTTAGTCTGCAGAAGCCTGCGTGACGCTGGATGCTGGAAGCACTTCTCAACGAGAAGAAGCATGTCGCAGTCACAGCTGTTGCTGTCGCATCACCTGAAAAGCGTGTCTTCGTCAAAGCTGTTAACCGACGCATCCCCGGAGAAGCGTGACGCCGCCACAGACGTCACCGTCACATCAGCGGAGAAGTGTGTCGCAGGGCATGTCGCTGCTCCCAAAATACAGAGTCGCCGTCGGGGCGTGCACGCATCGTCTATACGTCGTCGCATCAAGGGAGCCATCTTATCGCACCGGATTATCGCATCCCATCGAGGCGCCATCTTGCCGCATTGCAACCGGGTCGCGATACGAGAATCTAAGCTTCACCTCCTCCCCGGTAAGGATCAAGACGCATCCACTACTCTGCGCAAGCATTGAGGCGCGACGCATCCTCTCCCCCGAAGCAAGGAACCAACGCATCTCCAACGCTGCGAGCCTTTTGTTTATTTTGCGTTACGCATCCAGGTACTTTTGTGAGAACTTTGTCGCATTTACTTGAGCTAAGTTACTTCTACCATCTTTAAGTCAATTTTGAGTACAGTATTGTGTATTTTTGTCGTTTGTGGTCTTGTGTTAAGTCTATATAAAGAACACAAATTTTTATAAAACCTGTGTGGTGTCCATCTGTTTTCACTGTATTACTGTCACAAATGCTTAACATACTGCCTCTGAGATGAACCTGTCTGCTCGTGCCAAGCTACCAAGGGGGTGAGCAGGGGTTATCCAGTAGTGTAATCCCCTTTCCCTGACTTGGATGCAAGTGTCCCTGTTTGGTCAAAGGTACCTACCTCTGCCAACTAGAGACCCCCAGTTCTAACATTGGTGGGCAGCGGTGAGGATTTGGACCTGCATTTGTGACTCATATACAGTAATTGGTGTACACTACTCGTGAGTGCAGACCAAACGCGACCACATACTTTTTTGATAGAATTTTTTTCCTTGGACTGTTATTTTTCCTGAGAATTGCCAATTCTTACTGCCATTAGTAGACCAGCATCTGTTGCATCTATGGATCTAGATTTTGAGGAAGAGAGGTTGGAAACCTACACTTTGAAACAGCTCAAGCATCTCTGCAAGAAATTGGAAGTTGCTACACCAGGCATTTCCAAAAAGGATGACTACCAAAAGGCGCTGAGGGCCTGGGTAGAAGCAAGAATTGCCCCTGAATTGGTGGTGGAGCCAGCTGGGGATGCAGATGGGCAACTGGATAGGCCTGTGCTTCCAGCCAGGGGAGGGGTACCGTCCCCACCTGGCAGTAGCATGTCTTCCAAAGACCTGTCCCCCAGAGAGGTGGAAGACCGAGAAATAGGACACACAAGCTGGAGATGGCTAAACTTAAGATGGAGGGTCAGAGGGGAATAGAGAATAACAAGTTGTCCTTGGAGAGAGAGAGAGAATGAGAATGGAGCATGAGAGGATGTTGAGGGAGTTCGAGATCAAGGCAAAGGGCTTAGAGATCGTTCCCTCTGGTGGCAGCGCATCATCTGTACCTTCAGAAAGCAGAGTTTATATTCCCAAGGATGTCATCAAAGATTTCCACAAGCATGAGGATATTGGACAGTGGTTTGCAGCCTATGAGATAGCAATGTTGGCCCACCGGATCCCTGATGAGAATTGGGGAGCTGGGTTGTGGGGCCGCTTTGTGAGTGAGGGGAGGGATACTTTGTTAGACCTGCCCAGTGAGAATAGGATGTCTTATGCCCACATGAAGGAAGCCCTGATGACAAGGTATGGTTTGACCCCAGAACTCTATAGACAGAGGTTCAGGGGTTGCAAGAAGCTGGAGGGAACCACTTGGGCAGAATATGTATCTTTCTTTTGCAGATCTATGGATGGTTGGGTGAAGGATAGCAAAGTGGATACTTTTGAAGCGCTCTATGATTTGTTTGCATGGGAGCACTTGTCTGCTAATTGTTTTCCAAAGCTACGCCAGCACCTTATTGAAAACGAGTTAACTAACCCTAGGAAGCTTGCTGAGTCGGTGGACCGCTGGGTCAGTACCAGGGTCCACAAGGGTCAAGTGGAAAATTCCGCCAAAGGTGGGCAGGGTCCCCAGCAGAAGAGGGGGGGGTGTTAGGGCAAACAGAGGGAGTTCCAGAAAGGGCCCCCAAGTAATTCCCAAGGGATCAAAGGGAAGGGTTCCCAGCCTCCCCCTGAGAAGAAGCAAGAGGCCGGTTGTCGGTTAACCTGTTCAGAGGGGCCCCTACAAGTGCTTTACGTGTGATCAAGTGGGCCACCTTTGGTATGATGCACAGTGCCCCATGAAGGATTCCAAAGCACCACCACGTGCACCACCCGTCAGATGGCGAGTGTAGCCCTGGGAGGGGAGGAAATGGGTGCCCAATGTGGGTGAGGTCCTGCAGAAATATCCCTTGTCTTATTAGGAGACTTTGAGATGGTCCCTAAGGCTCAGCTGCCTGATAACACAAAAAAATACAGGCAGTTGGTGACCATCAATGGCCATAGAGTGGAGACTCTTAGAGACACCAGAGCCAGTGTGACAGCTGTCAGGTGTCACTTGGTGTCTGAAGAGCAGGTGGTCCCCAATGCATTTTACCCAGTTGTCGCCGCTGACAACACAGAGAGCCACTGCAAGTTGGCTCAGGTTCCTTTTGAGTGTGGGGGGGAGGTCTCTGGTACTCTTCAAGTAGCTGTGAGGCCAGCCATGCCTGTGGATTGTATGTTGGGCAATGATTTAGAAAAGTCCCCTTGGGCTAAGGTGGAGAAGAAGGCTCATTTGGAGATGTTGGGTCTGCCTGAGTGGGTGTGTGTAACCACTCGGTCTATGGCAGCCAGTAAGGGTGTTGAAGAGGTCCTGGAGCCTGAATGTATGGCCCAGGGACCTGCCTTAATGAGAAGAGGTAAGGGGCATGGGAAACCAGCCCCCATTGTTCCCATGGTCCAGGAGGAGGCAGACCTTGAGGGGGATGCCCTGGAACCTACAGGGGAACAGGTTGCCGAACTGGGGGACCTGTCTGAGCTGATCCATTGGCAGCAAGAAGGAGGACCCTCCAGGGAGGAATTTTGTGCAGAACAGAGGAAGTGCCCTTCTCTTGAGGGTTTGTGGCGACAGGCCACAAACCAGGCAGCAGGTGATCAGTCTGGATCACATTGGATCTACTGGGAGAACGACCTCCCCTATAGCGAGCCTAAGGTTGCTGAGCCTGGGTCAGCCTGTGTGCTGGTGGTATCCCAGCGCTTCAGAGCCTTCCTACTGGCTCATGATGTACCTTTAGCTGGACATGTGGGGAAGGGCAAGAACTTTGAAAGGCTTGTCACCCACTTTTATTGGCCCCAGATGTGGATTAGTTCAGACACTCATTGTAGGACATGTCAAACTTGCCAGGCAAGTGGGAAAAGTGGGAGGAAGCAAAAGGCCCCTCTCCAACCTTTCCCTGTAGTCAGTACGGGTGGGCATTGACCTTGTGGGGCCACTGGGCCCCAAGACAGCCATGGGCAACAGGTTTATCCTGATCTTGGTGGACCATGGTATCCAGAAACCATCCCGCTCAGGACAGTGACGGCCCCCCGTGGTGGGACGTGCACTGATGGGGATTTTCTCCAGTGTGGGGTTCCCCAGAGAGGTGGTGTCTGACCGAGACACAAACTTAATTGCCAATTATATGACGTCCCTGTGGCAGGAGTGCGGTGTGACCTATAAGTTCACCACTCCTTACCACCCCCGAGGCAATGGGATGGTTGAGAGATTCAACCGGACCCTCAAAGGCATGATTATGGGCCTTCAGGAACCAATGAGGCGTAAGTGGGACTTCCTCTTGCCATGCCTGCTTTTTGCTTGCCGTGAGGTGCCACAGAAGTCCTTTGGGTTCAGCCCCTTTTAACTGCTGTATGGACACCCGGTAAGAGGACCTTTGAGTCTGGTCAAGGAAGGCTGGGACCAATCTCCCAGGAAACCTCCCCAGGATGTATTCAATTACATGCTGGCCTTCAGGAACCAGACTCGGCGATTCAGACAGCTTGCTCAGGTGAATCTGGAAGCCAGCCAGGAGGAAATGAAGTGGTGGTACGATCTGATTGAGCTTCAACCTGGACAAAAAGTTTGGGTCATGACACCTGTGGAGCCTTGTGCGCTCCAGGACAGGTGGACCTGACCATTTGAGATGGTGGAGCGCAAAAGTAATGTCACCTACCTGGTGAACTTGTAGTCTGCAAGGAACCCTTTGCGGGTCCTGCATGTTAACCGCCTGAAGCCCCACAAAGTGGGCATGCCCCTAGCAACAGATGATGGAATGAAGTCAGAGCTTGCATCAAGGAGGAAGTCTGTTTGTCTTAGGGATGATTGAGTCCTCTAACAGTCCTTGGGCCAGCCCAGTGGTCTTGGTCCCAAAGTCTGCCGCTCCTGGTGCCACACCCGAACTCCGGTTCTGTGTGGACTACCGAGGACTCTATTCACTCACCAGGACTGACGCGCACCCCATCCCCAGAGCCGATGATCGGTTAGGGGCTGCACAGTACCTCAGCACGTTTGATTTGACGTCTGGGTACTGGCAGATCGCCTTAACTTATGCTGCCAAAGAGAGGTCAGCATTCTCCACACCAGATGGGTCCTACCAATTCTGGGTTATGCCCTTTGGGATGAAGAATGCCCCTGCCACCTTTCAGAGGTTGGTCAACCAGGTGTTGGCTGGACTGGAAGAGTTCAGTGCTGCCTACCTGGATGACATTGCAGTGTTCAGCGCCAGTTGGGAAGAACAACTGCGCCACCTCTGGGAAGTGTTGATGGCACTGCGAAAGGCCTCACGATCAAGGTGAGTAAGTGCCAGATCGGGCTGGGTTCCGTGGTGTACTTGGGGAACCAGGTAGGAAACGGCCAGGTGGTGCCCCTGCAACCCAAGATTGATACCATCCTGGCATGGGAACCCCGAAAGACTCAGACATAGGTGAGAGCCTTTTAGGACTCACGGGGTACTACAGAAGGTTTGTCAAGGGGTATGGAAACATTGTTGCACCCTTGACGTAGCTGACTTCCAGGAAACAGCCCAAGAAAGTGAACTGGACTGACACCTGTCAGAAGGCTTTTGACGACCTACTCCGATCCCGGTATCGGAAGTGAAAAATCTGGGGGTATGGCTAGATGCGGGCCTCTCCTTTGTAGGCCATACTAAAAGAACCGCGGCCTGTTGTTTCGGTCTCCTGAGGGGCTTGAGACCTGTTCTCAAGTTCTTTGACGCCCCGACCAGGCAGCTGGTGATCCAGGCTACTATCATCTCCCGCCTGGATTACGCCAGCTCGCTCCTGGCTGGGGCTAACCAGGCTGAACTAACACGCTTACAACGGGTTCAGAATGCTGCGGCGAGGGCGATTATTGGCTTGCCCAGATTCTGCTCAGTGACAGGTGTCCTTCGCTCCCTACACTGGCTTCCGGTCAGGAAGCGCATCCTCTTCAAGGTTTTGTGCCTTGCTTTTAAAATCTTGAGAGGTACAGGCCCGGAAATCCTGTCGAGTTGTCTGTCTTTGTATGTCCCTGCCCGTAGCCTTCGCTCTCAGGGTCTGGCCCTTGCGGTGGTTCCCAGATTCAGGCTTAGCCGCATGGGAGGCCGCTCGTTTAGGGTAATGGCTGCATCAGCATGGAACTCCTTGCCTGTTGAAATCCGCTTGCTGGAGGACCTTCTGACCTTTCGGAGAGCCATAAAAACCTTCATGTTTTAGCTGGTTCTTAGTTTCTGTTTTTAGCCTGTGGTTGTGTTACGTGCTACCTTGTCTCTGCGCCAGGACGCTCCTTGGCTGGAGTATCTGTGCGCACAATAAATAGTCGTAACATAACATAACATAACATGTGCACAGCACCCGTGCTTCAGGTAGCCAACTTCTCAAAAGAATTCATTGTTCAGATACTTCAGAGCATGGTGTGGGGACTGTTCTATCACAGATTAATGCGGAGGGCCTAGACCAACCTGTAGCCTTCATCAGTAGGAGGTTACGTCCATGGGAACAGAGGTGGAGTGCAATTGAGCGTGAGGCATTTGCTGTGGTCTGGGTGCTGAAAAAGTTGAAACCATACCTGTTTGGGACTCACTTCCGGGTTCAGACAGACCACAGGCCCCTCAGATGGTTGATGCTGATGAGGGGTGAGAATCCAAAGTTGTTGAGGTGGTCCATTTCCCTACAGGGGATGGACTTTACGGTGGAACACCGCCCTGGTACAGAACACGCCAATGCTTATGGTCTGTCCAGATTTTTCCGCCTTAGTGATGAGAACTCCCAAGGGGAAGGGTAGTTTTCTCCACATTTCAGATGGAGGGGACAGGTGTTAGACCTGGTACCATTGGCGTGAGTCTCCCTTCCATTTTTTTCTGATTGCCTCCTCTGTTTTTTATATGTTTTTGCTGGTTTAGGCACTGTGCCACTGCTTTTCAGTGCCACAGTGCAAGTGCTCCCTATGATAAATTCATGTATAGATTAGTGACTCCATGATTGGATTATTTGATTTACTTGTCAGACCCTAGTACAGTGCACAATGTGTGCCCAGGGCTTGTAAATCAAAGGCTGCTGGTGGGCTTGCAGCACTGGTTGTGCCACCCACAGAAGCAGCTTGTAAAGTGTGTCTCAGGCCTGCCATTGCAGAGCCTGTGTGCAGTCTCTGACTGCCATGTCGACTAGGCAAGTGCAGTCACTTGCCAGTCCCTAAACCTTCCCTTATCTTCATATCAGACACCCCTAAGGTAGGCCCAAGGGCAGGGTGGTTTGTAAGTATAAGGTAGGACATGCTCTGGTGTGTGTGGCATGTCCTAATAGTGAATTACAGCCATTTTCGTTTTTCACTATTGCAAGGCTACCCCATAGGCCAGAGTGGGCAGTTTGATTAGAACATCCTATAATCCTAACTGACCCAGGGAACATGGTAGAAATTCGAGTTTAGTATGCCTGAACTCAGAATGATGAAATACATATTTTAGAGACGTTGGTTTTAACATTCTGTGTTTGAAAATGCCACTTTTAGAAAGTAGGTATTTTCTTGCCTAACTGTCCAAGCCTGCCTTTGCTAGGTTGTGTATTGTGTGTCTGGAGTTTGAGTGACCGGGGCTGGGGGATTCCAGGAGACAGGATGAGTCCGCACAGGGCTGAATAGAGAGATCTGCATGTAGATGGGTGGGAGGAGCTGCACCTGGGACCTGAATAGGGCTGTGCCTTCCCTCCACAATGCTGGCTCCAACTCCTGTGGTGCGTCTGATGTCCCTGGCCTGCACTGTGAAAGGAAAGAAGGAGTCTTAACAACAAAATACTCCAGGACTGACCAGAACTGGTTTGGACTAGGCAACGACCTCTCTGCCTTCAGAGAACAAAGAGAATAGTAGTATAAATATGGGGACCCAGACCCCAAGACTTTAGATCACTTCTGGAACAACAAGACAACCCTCTGCCAAGGAGGAGAACCAAAGGAAGCTGTAGGAGTTGTACTGCCCCCCTGCCAGTGTGCTGTGTTTGCCTACAGTGGTGTCTGCAGTGCCAAGGAGAGGAGAAGAAACTTTCAAAGGACTTTCATAATCTTGCAGAATATTACTCCAAGGGCTTGACCTTGTGCTTACCTCCTGCTGAAGTCTCAGGGACAAAAGACTCCCCCCTGCCCCGCACCTCCCGCTCAGCTCCCCTCTGAATTTCCTTGCAGGGAATTCTGTCTGCAGAAGCCTGCGTGTCGCTGGGAGCTGGAAGCACGACTCAACAAGAAGAAGCATGTCGCTGTCGCAGCTGTTGCAGTCACATCGCCGGAGAAGCGTGTCGCCGCCGCAAAGGTCGCTGCCGCATCACCAGAGAAGCGTGTCTTCGTCAAAGCTGTTACCCGACGCATCCCCGGAGAAGCGTGACTCCGCCACAGAGGTCGCCGTCGCATCACTGGAGAAGCGTGTCACAGGGCCTGTCGTGGCTCCCAAAGTACAGAGTCGCCGCCGGGCGTGCACGCATCGTCTACACGTCGCATCAAGTGCGCCATCTTATCGCATCGCACCGGATTGTCGCATCGCGGCGCTATCTTGCCGCATCGCAACCGGGCCGCAGTACGAGAATCTATGCATCACTTTATCCCGGTAAAGATCAAGACGCATCCCCTACTCTGCGCAAGCATTGAGGCACGATGCATCCTCTCCCCTGAAGCAAGGAACCGATGTATCTACAACGCTGCGAGCCTTTTGTTTATTTTGTGTTACGCATCCAAGTACTTTTGTGAGAACTTTGTCGCATTTACCATCAACTTGAACTAAGTTACTTCTACCAACTTTAAGTCAATTTTGAGTACAGTATTTTGGATTTTTGTCGTTTGTGGTCTTGTGTTAAGTCTATATAAAGAATACTTATTTTTATAAAAACTGCGTGGTGTCCATCTGTAGTGTTTTCACTGTATTACTGTCTGTGTTCACAAATGCTTAACACACTACCTCTGAGATAAGCCTTTCTGCTCGTGCCAAGCTACCAAGGGGGTGAGCAGGGGTTATCCAGTAGTGTAATCCCCTTTCCCTGACTTAGAAGCAAGTGTCCCTATTTGGTCAAAGGTACCTACCTCTACCAACTAGAGACCCCCAGTTCTACCAGTACCATACATCAGATAGACACCAACCATCCCAAAACTCTGCCTCAGCTTGTGTAGCCTTCATTGCAACATTGGCTGGTGCGATCATCACGGAGATCCCATCTGCATATGAAGTGTGTGCATTGAAAGAGACCATTATCAATTCTTATAAATGGTTCAATAAATATTGGAAAAGGCAGTGGTGTACCAGGCAGCCCGGCATGCCCCTCTTGATAATTCATTTCCTTCTGACTCTAGCCTCATGAGTTGTAGTTTTGCCTCCGGTTTCATGTGAAGAGTCTGGACAGCCTTAAGAATGATGCGCCAAATCTCCTTTGTCACTATCTACCATAAGTAATCCCAGGCAACTCTCTCAGTGCTGCACCGAGAGAGATCGCTTCCAAGGCAGAGCTGTGACAGCCGCCGAATTCAACCGGGCGACAGCCCTATTGACATGATCCCTTGTGCTTCTTCCAGGCACAAATTTGTGTTCCTTGAAGAGACTTTCCTGGCAATGATCCCACTCAACACATGACCAATATCTTGGAATAAATGTTTATATCACTGTTTATTAGAGATTGGCCTTTACGACCCTGGTTTATTTGTCTAAGAAAAACAATCAAATCCACAGATAAAGTGGTGCTTCACACCTGTGCTTCATTCTTTCCGAAGGTGGTAACCCCATTCATCTAGGTCAGTCTATCACGCTGCCCACCTTATTTGCTCCCCCACATCCCTCTAAGAAAGAGGAGCGTCTCCACCGCCTGGATCCAAAAAGTGTTGTCGTTCTACCATGACCGCACAAAAGAGTTCTGGGTGGACGACCATCTCTTTGTGCGGTGCGTAGGAGCTAAAAGGAGCGGGCCGTGCAGAAAAGGAACATTTCTCACTGGGTTGTTCTCTCTATTAAGATTTGCTATGCCCTGGCTAAGTAGTAACTTCCTGAGGGATTAAGGGCCCATTCTACTAGAAGAAAGGCTTCTACTACGGCCTTGGCTCGAGGTGTCCCAGTCCTGCACATCCATCATGCAGCAACGTGGGCATCTTTGTAGGTTTGCCAAGCACTACTGCCTGGACAGTCCGGTCCGCAGGGACAGGCATTTTTTGCTCGTTCGGTCCTACAGAACTTCCTAGTTTGAGGTATTGGTCCGCAACCCACCGCCGGAAGAGTATAACTTGGTGCATGGCTTGGGTATCTAATTCAAAGTTATGGAATATGCAGCTAGAAGTCTCTATCAGATGAACAATTTGCTTACCTTCGGCAACGCATTATCTGGGAGAGACTCTTATCTAGCTACATATTTCTTACATGCCCACCCATGCCTGCCCGCTGTGTGGACTGATTTTGTCAGGGCTAGGGTTACTCCCCCTTTCAGGGCCCTAGTTTTGCACACGATTACGTTGGTTACTTCATGGCGCTGCGCTTCTGGAGTAGAGAAAACAAAAAGTACTAACGGCTGCGCACCTGGTTGGCGCCTATATAGGTGACCGTGACATTATAACCAACGCTGTCATGCGGAGCCAAATGGAGCCACCCAACAACGTACACCAGAGTTTATTGATAAAGAAAAGGTTTCCGTATCCAGCCTGACGTCTGGGTAAATTCAAAGGTAAGGAGTCTACAGCTAGATAGTCTCTACCAGATAATGTGTTACCGAAGGCAAGTAACTTGATCGTTTGGCTTGGACACCAGCATGGCACAGATCTGGTAGGGAGTTCATTTGGCAGTAGTAGCCCAGCTCATCAGTAATAAAAGTATTGCAAGAAACAGCTTTCATATACATCTCCATGAGCTACATTTAAAGCATCCCTCACCTCTCCCAGCCCTTTACCACACAACTGCTATGCCCAGTTAACTCCGCTCTCCCCTCTAGCAAATGGCCTTCGTACCAAACAGTAGCCAAAAGCTGCTGCCTTAAGATAATATTTTCTCTTCCATACCACTCCCAAAAAATGCTGGCTTAAGCCAGCTATTTGTGACCGTTGACTGCATTAGGCACTGCAGCTTGTGCCCGCCCTGGTAAAGACGGACCTTTGTCCCACCTAGATTTCCTCCAAGACCTCCGGACTTGGGGCTTTTACCTAATTATTTGGGAAAACTCAAAGCCCACATCCCCTTTTGCTACTTCAATGGGCCATTTCCATAGTAGAGATCCCCTGGCAACCTGCTTGACATCACCATTTAAAGGTTGAAGGCCCTGCTGAGCCCGGTCGGCTAGGAAGTCTAAATTCTTGTCACTTGGCTAGAAGCATGCTAGTTTAGTTCCAAACCTGGTCATTAATTGACACTGCTGCTCATGTCTGCTGTGAAAATGACAATCCTTTGTCTCTTCGATCATCAAAGGACTCTAGTTTTGGGGCCAGAAGAGACTTGTTTGATAAAATTCAAGCTGCTCCCTAGTACTTCAGGGGGTTTCCATTGCTTCTGGCTAGCACACTGCTTCCAGGACACAAACGGGTCTCATCCCTTTGCTATCAAACAAACAATATTCTCCAGTATTTATTGGTTTTCAAAAATGTTTTTTCGGTTTCATGAAAGGTGTTATCCCACTTCATCCCAAACTGCACCAATATACTCAGGAAGTGGAAGAAATTCATGGCCAGGAAGGTGGACTATAGTCGAATAGACTTCTCAAGGTTCCGGTGACATTTGCAAGCCAGTCCTTATAGACCAGCTTTTCCACACTCTATCTCTGCCTGTTCAAATTCACCCACTTGACCAACCTGATCTTGCCTTCCACTTTTTTTAAAGGCTATCTATTTATCTCTTTCTAAATATACTTCCTCAAGCGATTGATCCCACAAACCTCTGTCAAATGTTATAGATGGTTGTAGTTTTCATGGCTCAGTTTCCTCACCGGGTTGTCTGTTTTTGGAAACTTCTTTTATTCTTAGAATAAGTAAGTATTGAGTACTTTCTTCATATCGTTGAAAATTTGTGAAGAAAATGGGAAACTATTTGTCCCATAATCACTGGAAAATTGACCATTGACTTTGTACACAATACGTTCAACTAAGATAAAGTTCATAGGTAAAACTATATTTGTTTAGGAAAATGGTGTGACATAACTAATGATTGCGGTGTACTTGAATTTAATTTTCATCTTTATTGTAGAAGTGTCATCAAATGCAGAGCTGAGTGACCTGGGTAAAACAATCTGAATTACCTCTGTCTTGAACATTTAGAAATCATTTAAGGTTCAAGCACTCAATAACATTAATTGAGCTTGGTACACACTTACCTATTATGTACCCCGTCACTCTGTCTCTTTTCCTGTCTCCTCCTTTATTCCTTCCTCTCTCTGCCCATTACTTTCTCACTCCTCCGCCCTCTTCCTCTTCAGTTTCTCCCTCTTTCCCTTTCTATCTCCCTCTTTCTCTGCCTCCATTCACATTCCCATCCCTGATGTCTTTATATGCAGAATCTCTTGTAAGCCTGTCTGAGGGTCTGGGCCTGTCCGAGGTTACAGCGACAGTAAATCATTGGTTCCTCCAGGTCAAATGGGCGATGCAGTAAAAAGTATAACTTTTTGTCCAGCATCCTCAAAAATTTAATTGGGATTGTGATTAATCTGTAGTTTGCTATTTAAAAAAGTATAATAATGCTAGTCATCTTCAAAGTCTAAACTTTTTTTTTCCTTTTTTTTCTTTTTTTTTCATCAGTGGAGTCTAGGGCCACAATAGATTACGAAGAGCAAAATTCTGGTCACCACATTTCCAAAGTGGAGCCACAAGATTCTTTATTGGAGCCAGCCATAGAGGACATGTCGCAGGATTCCGAGAAGGAAAGAGGCCCCAAGAAATGGATCATGTCCGAACGGAAGCTTAAACACCAGGCTGGATACATGGCTACTGTATACGAGAAAGGGGTTGGACGGTTAGTAAACCCAAACAGACAAAAAGGACCCTGCACAGGAAGGACCTCCTATACGTGCACTGAATGTGGAAAGAGCTTCAGCCAGTCAAAGTACCTGGCTGCACACCACAAAGGAGAGAAACTGTACACATGTAATGAATGTGGGAAGATCTTTAAAGAGTCTAAAAAACTAATCACACATCAGAGGGTGCACACAGGAGAGAAGCCCTTTACTTGTGGTGATTGTGGGAAGGGCTTTAGCCAAGTGGCACACCTTATCAGTCACAAGCGGATGCATACTGGGGAAAAGCCATATACCTGCAATGAATGTGGGAAACATTTTGGACACTTATCAACCCTTCTCTCGCATATGCTAATTCATACTGGGGAAAAACCTTATCCCTGTACGGTTTGTGGGAAAAGTTTCAGACGTTCAACTGATCGTCTTAGGCACCAGAGGATACATACAGGAGAAAAACCATATCAGTGCAATGAATGCGGAAAGAGCTTTAATCAGTCAGGAAGTCTCTATACTCATCAAAAAATGCATATTATACAAGTTGTTACAATATGAAAAGTATTATTTATTTCCATATTTATATTTGGACAATCCTTCCGCTGGATTGCAGAACTCAACGGCCCCCTTTCCAAGAATAGCTTTAAAAAATTACTCTTTATAACTCAGTCACCAGAAATGGAGAGAATTTCATGACCTTGAACAAATCTGAAGGAAAGGACTTGTGTTTGTATATGCCTGTGAGGAGCACAAGAGATGTTTGTGAAGGAGGGTTTTTCATGACAGCGCAGGATATGAAATGATTTGCTGCATGAATGGAACAGAATGGCACAGTGGGCAACGTCAGATTATATCATATGAGTTATGAAACCTGAGTCTGTCTCGCACTTTGGATAGGATATACTGGTTTGTTGCCTGGATGCAGGCAGTCCCAGTGTGGTCTGCCATGTGTAAAGCTATCACATGTTACTACAAGAGAACTAGACGACATCCTTATCCTAATGGAAGAGAAGAGAACAATATGGGTCAACACCTCAAGCAATGGGATTATATGAAGCAGCATCCCAGCCGGTGTTAGTGGCAGAGGTGCTCCTGTGCCTCTTCATTGGGAGGCAAGGCTGGGAGCTGCCTGTCAGGAGCTTTCCATTGTACATTAGCCTGGCTGTTTCTCTCCATCTGATAGCATTTTGGTGTCCCTTGAAGAAATACTGACAGCATGCGCTGATGGCCGGCAGTGAGATGGTGATAGCCCTTCATAGGACCCTCTTGTTATTTCTTTAAATGGTTTATCTTGGTGTGTCCTTTGCACTCTCCAATCACTACCTGTGTCTTACCAACGAGCCAAGAGTGGTTTTCTCCTCTGCTTCCTTTTGGTAGATATGTTTTTTGCTTTCTTGTCCACTGCCCCTTGGCTACAGTACTTGTCACATTATGGCACTTTCTGCTCATGATCCATTGCTCTGTTCACATTCAGTCTAACTTCTCTCCAAGTGGCCTCTTTTCTTCTGCACTCCTGTTGTTGGCACTTTTCAGTTGTGTTATGTTTTGTGTTATGAATTGTTACTGACTTCAGACTCCTTCCATTTTCATGTTTTCTCACATGTAATTTCCCTCTCCTGTCCCTTCTCTTGCTCTGCCCTCCTTTTCTCTTTAACATCTTTGTCAAAATAAAGTTACCTGAATCTTCACTATGTTTTTCTCCTGTCTGTTGTTGTTTAATGCGGTTACAGTTGGTCCCCTTTGCTGTTTTACACCATATCCCATCATCTTACCAAATAGTTGCTTCTTTTTACATTTTTGGTATTCATGCTGACAGTTGTTGCACGCAGCTCTTGGCGCATTTGTTTTGTTAAGGTTCAAATAGTTAAACTATAGAAACATTTGCAAGTGCTTAGAAGCACAAAGATGTCAGTGTGTGGAAGTAAGTTATAATTGGCATGACAGCAGAACGAAGATACTAAAACGTGACCCAGTCTAATGCTCAATAAATCATAATTTGTACAATGGAAACTGTTCACAGTCTTGCCATTCTTTTGATGTAATATAAAAGTAGCAGGCTAGTTCTCACACAATTGGAGCATTTTCATTTTGCTATACATGTCTTAAGTCTGCACCTGTGCTTTGGTAAAGAAAAGTCCTTGCACGTTCTCTCTAGGAGGGACCACCAACCCTCCAGAGTTTGTGGAATGTCTGTGGCGGTTGTATTGATATGAATATTCATTTTTCCTTCCACAAAACACTGGTGTACATGTGCGGCCTTGCTGCACCAGTTCCCTGCCTCATGCATGCACCTGCTACCTTCCAGGTCTCCGGTCTTTCATTGTCTGCCTCTGTTTGGATGTGCTTTTCCACAGCTCTCACTCTTGCCATACTTCATGTAGGAAATAGATTATTTTCGGTGGGTGACTATCCGCCTGAAGTATTAATCACAACCCTTGTATGGGTGAACCCTCGCTCACCCCCTGGTAGCTATGACGCAGAGGAGATAGGCTCAACTTAGGCCGACGTGTAAAGAATTTATTCAGTAACAAAACAGTAATAAAGTCAGAATACAAAACAGTAAAATCCCAAACCCAATTAGAAAAAGAGTAACATATAATAAGCGCAATTACACCAAAGTGACAATCCAATAAGGGGAACCGGAGATAGGAAGTCAGGAGAGTCAGTCAGACTCACTTGGTGTCGGACGAAAGCCAACAGCAAGGTCCACTCCACATCCAGTAGTCCCTGGTCAGCTCAGCACTTGCAGGAAAGGCCTCTTGGGTCCCTGTAGCTTGAACACGAGGTCAGCCGTATGACCCTTGGAGTCCAGTTCATTGTCCTGGGTACAAGAAGAAGCAGGTCCAATCCTTCAGGACTCCTCAAGTCACAGACCACAGGCTCAGTCCTCTTCTGGTCTTCCCCAGCCCCTAGAGTGTTCTGTACCTTGGGAGTGACTGGTGATGGCGTGGACAGGCAAGTGTTGTCTTGGCATCCTCTTCTGCCTTTCAAGTGCCCAAATGCACTATTAGTAAACCGAGCAGACCCTTTTGAGCCGGATTTAACACTAATATCAACAAGCATTGGTAATGCATCTGTTTCACCTATGGAATTGATAAAGAGCTGGTTTCATCAATCAAAGGTCCGGGAGAAGGAAAGAGCTCCCTGACAGATAATACAGGAGTAGAGAGGATGTGGCGCAGTGGCCAGAGCTGCTGACTCGAAAGCTGGGGATCCCGATTTGAGTCTCTGCGGTGCCGCACAACATCCTTTGATTCTTTGCAAATCACTTAATCTCTTTGGGCGATAAATTGTTATATAAATATGCTGTAAGAGTAAAAGGCAAACTTTATGGAAATATAGTTCCACCAAAGTGGATGTTAACAGTGTTTCTGCGGCGAAAAACTGATAATAAAAGCATTGGGAAATGCAGGAAAATATGCTACAGCTAATGGAAATGGATGGACGGTAAGTGGCATGCTCCGAAACCTATGAGAAGCCAGGAAAAATAGGAGGCATGATTTAAGTCGCTTTTAAGTTTATATGAAAAACAATAGATTTGTCAAGCACAGTGCAAGCGCTTTGCAGGAGAGACCTAAAAACTATGCACACAGCTCCTACTCTACATATTCTGTGAGATTCAGATTAGTCCCCTCTGCCTAGCCATGTCATCCTATTGTTTGCTTCGGAGGAGCAGTTCACACCTATTCAGGTGCTATTCCCTAGCTGGGAGAAGTCTAAGAACAAATGCAAATTAGCTTTCAGGAATTCCATGCAGGGAAAAGTTCACTTTCTAAAAGGTACCTTTCCTGAATATTTTTCAAAAATATGCCTTAACCGTTGACTTGGATTTTAGTAACTTTTAAAAATAGTGGTTTGATTATTTTTCTAGATATTTACTTTCCATAGATTCAGTAATAGTATTTTAACCTGTACTTTTGTGTTCCATATAGGACAGTGAGGCCTTCTACAGTGAAAAATAGCTTTTGGGTGTTAGTCACTGTAAGGGCAAATGCAGTGAATTTTCCCTTATAGGTCATAAGGCCTACAAAGAGGTAACATATTAATATTTAAATAGTAGACTCTAATCTGTCAATAGTGTTTTAGACATGTCGAATTGCAGTTTTTTTGTACTACCATTGTCAGGATACACTGGTAGGCTTTAAGCCATGTTTGCACTGCCACTGTAGTGAATGACGCAATAGGTTCTACAGTCCACTGGTGACATTTAACTTACAGGCCACACTGTACCATATACTGCGGAATTATAGGTAAGTAACATTTGCCAGTTAGGACAATCGCAGGAGGTAAAGTGCACAGAGTTCTAAAGCCATAAAGTATAGGGTCCAACAAAAGGTGAAAATTCCCAGGTGGCCATGCAGAGAGGATAGATTTGTTACACAGGTTGCCAAGAGCCAAGATACACTAATATGTCCCTTGCCAGGCTTACCTGCTCAAGCGTTCAAATGTAGGCAGTTTGCGACCTCTGCAGTGGCCCTTGTCTGTTCAGTGCTCCTGTGGGCCTACCTGTAACCCTCTGTCTGGGGTGAATGTATGACATTGTTCTGCATTCTGTCCATCAATAGTTCTTTTTGCATTTGTCACCCCGAGTGGGACGGGTATGCTCAGACGTGAGTCCCGTGCTCTCCATGCCACTGGAATCAAGCTATCCTGGCTGAAGAGGGGTGAAACCCCAAAACCGGTCCTAGGATGCTTGTTTCCAGTCCAGGGAGGACCTAGTCTGGCAGTTCGGGCTGGACTGCTCCCATTGGGCGCAGGGTCAAGACTGATTTGCATATGGCTGGGTCCAAACTGGAATGGCATGGTGAGCAAAAAAACGATGGATTTAGGCCCAGATCTCTGTACTGGGGTGAATGTATGACATTGTTCTGCATTCTGTCAATCAATAGTTCTTTTTGCATTTGTCACCCCGAGTGGGACGGGTATACTCAGACGTGAGTCCCGTGCTCTCCATGCCACTGGAATCAAGCTATCCTGGCTGAAGAGGGGTGAAACCCCAAAACCGGTCCTAGGATGCTTGTTTCCAGTCCAGGGAGGACCTGGCCTGGCAGTTCGGGCTGGACTGCTCCCATTGGGCGCAGGGTCAAGACTGATTTGCATATGGCTGGGTCCAAACTGGAATGGCATGGTGAGCAAAGAAACAATGGATTTAGGCCTAGATCTCTGTACTGGGGTGAATGTATGACATTGTTCTGCATTCTGTCCATCAATAGTTCTTTTTGCATTTGTCACCCCGAGTGGGACGGGTATGCTCAGACGTGAGTCCCGCGCTCTCCATGCCACTGGAATCAAGCTATCCTGGCTGAAGAGGGGTGAAACCCCAAAACCGGTCCTAGGAGGCTTGTTTCCAGTCCAGGGAGGACCTGGCCTGGCAGTTTGGGCTGGACTGCTCCCATTGGGCGCAGGGTCAAGACTGATTTGCATATGGCTGGGTCCAAACTGGAATGGCATGGTGAGCAAAAAAACGATGGATTTAGGCCCAGATCTCTGTACTGGGGTGAATGTATGACATTGTTCTGCATTCGGTCCATCAACAGTTCTTTTTGCATTTGTAACCCTCTGTCAACATCTTCCCTAGCCACTAACCCTATCCGTGGGGAACCCTTCACCTCTTGGGAATATCCTTCTTCTAGGGGCTACATTAGCCACCCTTGTGGGGGTAACACCGTGGTTAGCTTCCTATGACTTCATGAAGACGATACCAACACCTTGGCTAGGTCCCTTCCTGTGCTCTGGGAGTTCTTCCTCTCTAAACTTTCTTGGGGACCTCTCTGTATTATCCTGGCCTTCCCCTTCCCTCTGCAGAGGTAGAACCTGAGCCACCCTTCCTATGGTAACTACTGAGTACTTTCTTTAACACTCTGGTGTTAATCCATAGATCAGCTTCTTTCCCAAGCACTCTGGGCACAGTGAGCCTGGTGTCTAGGTGTCTATCAGGTGCCAGTGCAACACAGTAAACTGGTTACTTCAAATGTGCCTTTTAATCATCAAATTGTACAGCCATTATAATAATTTCCTTTGCTGCACTTCCCCTAACGTTCCAGTGCCTTACTGAAAGAATCCGCAAAATCCATTTATTACTGCTTCTGGCTACCCCTGAATTTCAGATGCTGCTTCTCATGGGCCAGACCAAATGTGGTGATCTGGGCTTTCGTCATTGGGACATACTTGATGAGATCAGATCCTTCAGGGGGCAATAAGGTATCCCTACCCACAGTATCCATGTGCTTCACAGACTGGCCCCACAGTCCTCCTATGGGACTCCCTGCATACATAGAGCCACCTCCTTTGCTGCAAACCATTTACCTATGTTGTGCTTCACCACATAACTAGGCACTACGTCTTTGGGGATGTGTACTCAGCGTTTCCATCTCCTGGGCACTTCTGTACCACTTCTAGCATCATCACTGGACTCCTAAGGGGGGCCTGGCCGAGTCACCCAAGATGGTGGACATACTCGCCTGAAGCTCTTTATGTCGGCCTGACCATTGTCCACCATCGGCACGGGTGGGGCAACAAAAAAGAGCCACAGTGACACAGTATATCAGTGGTGCAGTACTCCATCTGCGCTGAGACCTGGGGACAGCGCTACGGCAGGCCATGGAGAATCACAGGTGAGCGGCCTCAACCAACATGGTGGCGCTCAAGGCTGGTGAGCAACCCTGAGGGGAGGCAGCAGGCAATGGTACCCTAGTCCACTCAAAATGATCTCCTCAAACCACAGTATGCACTCATTGGCAACGAGAGCAGAGATCTGGACTGAGTGGTGCGGTCCGAGCTGATGTGGTGGGACCGGTGCTCTGAGACGAACCACCATGGCCCACCGCACAACACCCTACCAGAGACAGTTGCATCAATGCGTCCGGGAGCCGAGTAATAGCCGAAGAGACCTTTACCACCAGAACGCCCAGAGCAGAGTGAGGTGGCAGATGGCAGAGCATCAGCTGAGGAGGGGCCGGCCCCATAGGTGGAAGGCCACAACAGCCAACGCGGCGCCCTACAGCTGGGCATCCACCTGGCAGTGGGGCGCAGTGTCTCAGCCGGATCGACACGACCCCTGACCAGAAGGATACACCCACAAGCACGTGGGGAGGGCCTATGATTGGGCCGGGCGGCCACAACTCTCCTTACGGTGCCCCATGTGGCAGGGGGACAGGTGTGAACAGGAGGAAATGCTCAGCCGCTGAGGCCACTATAGTAAGAACGCTGGGAGCAGGGAAAAGCCAATTTGGGAAAAAGGGGGTGGTGATGGACAGAGTTTCTGAATGATGCAGAATACTCTTACCAAGTCAAGAGATCATGGTTTTAATCCATCACCATTTTTTAGCTCACTGCACCATCCCAGCTCAGAACCTGGCTACATGCAAATTAGTCTGTACCTGTCCCAGTGCATGATGGGAACAGGGCAAACCAAACTACCAAGCCAATTCTTATACTGGGAAGGAAACAAGCTTCCGGGGACTGGTTTCTGGCATCACAGCCTTCGTCGGCCCGGCTTGCCTAAATCCTGATGGTGCAATGAGCAAGGGACTCACGTCTGAGCATACCCTCCCACACTGAGTGTGGATAAAATCGATTTGGGAAAAAGGGGGTGGTGATGGACAGAGTTTCTGAATGATGCAGAATACTCTTACCAAGTCAAGAGATCATGGTTTTAATCCATCACCATTTTTTAGCTCACTGCACCATCCCAGCTCAGAACCTGGCTACATGCAAATTAGTCTGTACCTGTCCCAGTGCATGATGGGAACAGGGCAAACCAAACTACCAAGCCAATTCTTATACTGGGAAGGAAACAAGCTTCCGGGGACCGGTTTCTGGCATCACAGCCTTCGTCGGCCCGGCTTGCCTAAATCCTGATGGTGCAATGAGCAAGGGACTCACGTCTGAGCATACCCTCCCACACTGAGTGTGGATAAAATCGATTTGGGAAAAAGGGGGTGGTGATGGACAGAGTTTCTGAATGATGCAGAATACTCTTACCAAGTCAAGAGATCATGGTTTTAATCCATCACCATTTTTTAGCTCACTGCACCATCCCAGCTCAGAACCTGGCTACATGCAAATTAGTCTGTACCTGTCCCAGTGCATGATGGGAACAGGGCAAACCAAACTACCAAGCCAATTCTTATACTGGGAAGGAAACAAGCTTCCGGGGACCGGTTTCTGGCATCACAGCCTTCGTCGGCCCGGCTTGCCTAAATCCTGATGGTGCAATGAGCAAGGGACTCACGTCTGAGCATACCCTCCCACACTGAGTGTGGATAAAATCGATTTGGGAAAAAGGGGGTGGTGATGGACAGAGTTTCTGAATGATGCAGAATACTCTTACCAAGTCAAGAGATCATGGTTTTAATCCATCACCATTTTTTAGCTCACTGCACCATCCCAGCTCAGAACCTGGCTACATGCAAATTAGTCTGTACCTGTCCCAGTGCATGATGGGAACAGGGCAAACCAAACTACCAAGCCAATTCTTATACTGGGAAGGAAACAAGCTTCCGGGGACCGGTTTCTGGCATCACAGCCTTCGTCGGCCCGGCTTGCCTAAATCCTGATGGTGCAATGAGCAAGGGACTCACGTCTGAGCATACCCTCCCACACTGAGTGTGGATAAAATCGATTTGGGAAAAAGGGGGTGGTGATGGACAGAGTTTCTGAATGATGCAGAATACTCTTACCAAGTCAAGAGATCATGGTTTTAATCCATCACCATTTTTTAGCTCACTGCACCATCCCAGCTCAGAACCTGGCTACATGCAAATTAGTCTGTACCTGTCCCAGTGCATGATGGGAACAGGGCAAACCAAACTACCAAGCCAATTCTTATACTGGGAAGGAAACAAGCTTCCGGGGACCGGTTTCTGGCATCACAGCCTTCGTCGGCCCGGCTTGCCTAAATCCTGATGGTGCAATGAGCAAGGGACTCACGTCTGAGCATACCCTCCCACACTGAGTGTGGATAAAATCGATTTGGGAAAAAGGGGGTGGTGATGGACAGAGTTTCTGAATGATGCAGAATACTCTTACCAAGTCAAGAGATCATGGTTTTAATCCATCACCATTTTTTAGCTCACTGCACCATCCCAGCTCAGAACCTGGCTACATGCAAATTAGTCTGTACCTGTCCCAGTGCATGATGGGAACAGGGCAAACCAAACTACCAAGCCAATTCTTATACTGGGAAGGAAACAAGCTTCCGGGGACCGGTTTCTGGCATCACAGCCTTCGTCGGCCCGGCTTGCCTAAATCCTGATGGTGCAATGAGCAAGGGACTCACGTCTGAGCATACCCTCCCACACTGAGTGTGGATAAAATCGATTTGGGAAAAAGGGGGTGGTGATGGACAGAGTTTCTGAATGATGCAGAATACTCTTACCAAGTCAAGAGATCATGGTTTTAATCCATCACCATTTTTTAGCTCACTGCACCATCCCAGCTCAGAACCTGGCTACATGCAAATTAGTCTGTACCTGTCCCAGTGCATGATGGGAACAGGGCAAACCAAACTACCAAGCCAATTCTTATACTGGGAAGGAAACAAGCTTCCGGGGACCGGTTTCTGGCATCACAGCCTTCGTCGGCCCGGCTTGCCTAAATCCTGATGGTGCAATGAGCAAGGGACTCACGTCTGAGCATACCCTCCCACACTGAGTGTGGATAAAATCGATTTGGGAAAAAGGGGGTGGTGATGGACAGAGTTTCTGAATGATGCAGAATACTCTTACCAAGTCAAGAGATCATGGTTTTAATCCATCACCATTTTTTAGCTCACTGCACCATCCCAGCTCAGAACCTGGCTACATGCAAATTAGTCTGTACCTGTCCCAGTGCATGATTAGAACAGGGCAAACCAAACTACCAAGCCAATTCTTATACTGGGAAGGAAACAAGCTTCCGGGGACCGGTTTCTGGCATCACAGCCTTCGTCGGCCCGGCTTGCCTAAATCCTGATGGTGCAATGAGCAAGGGACTCACGTCTGAGCATACCCTCCCACACTGAGTGTGGATAAAATCGATTTGGGAAAAAGGGGGTGGTGATGGACAGAGTTTCTGAATGATGCAGAATACTCTTACCAAGTCAAGAGATCATGGTTTTAATCCATCACCATTTTTTAGCTCACTGCACCATCCCAGCTCAGAACCTGGCTACATGCAAATTAGTCTGTACCTGTCCCAGTGCATGATGGGAACAGGGCAAACCAAACTACCAAGCCAATTCTTATACTGGGAAGGAAACAAGCTTCCGGGGACCGGTTTCTGGCATCACAGCCTTCGTCGGCCCGGCTTGCCTAAATCCTGATGGTGCAATGAGCAAGGGACTCACGTCTGAGCATACCCTCCCACACTGAGTGTGGATAAAATCGATTTGGGAAAAAGGGGGTGGTGATGGACAGAGTTTCTGAATGATGCAGAATACTCTTACCAAGTCAAGAGATCATGGTTTTAATCCATCACCATTTTTTAGCTCACTGCACCATCCCAGCTCAGAACCTGGCTACATGCAAATTAGTCTGTACCTGTCCCAGTGCATGATGGGAACAGGGCAAACCAAACTACCAAGCCAATTCTTATACTGGGAAGGAAACAAGCTTCCGGGGACCGGTTTCTGGCATCACAGCCTTCGTCGGCCCGGCTTGCCTAAATCCTGATGGTGCAATGAGCAAGGGACTCACGTCTGAGCATACCCTCCCACACTGAGTGTGGATAAAATCGATTTGGGAAAAAGGGGGTGGTGATGGAAAAGCCATCCATAAAGTAGCGGCGGTGCGCCTGTAGAACTACGGCGGCTGCCCCTAATTCTCACACAGTGATTCATCTTCCCCCAACAGGCAGGTTAAGGCCCACAATAAAGTAATTGAAGCACAGGCGTGGATTTTGCTCCGGCCCCTGGAACCAGCTTCACAACTCTGCACCCCTGACCAGGGATCACCATTGAACCTCCTGGTGACAGCAGCCAGGCACTTGCCAGGGCCACGTGAAGAACACAAGGGGAGCGCCCCGTGGGCTAGACCAGCTGCTTTACGCCGTAATGGAGGTGCGGCGTGAATGGCAGAGCGCCATGAAACAGCAGAGGTGCGAGGCCTGGACGACGAGGGTTCTGGCTTGGGGATCCCTCTGTTCCCCCTCCCCTGCTCCACTAGGTGCCTCAAATCATTGCTGCCCCCAGACTGTAAGGTGCATGAGTACTCCCTCCCCCGAACCCTAAGTCGGTGACACTATCGAGGCGCGAGGTGAGGTGAGGAGAGGAGCATTCCTATAACTTTTTAGACCACACAACTGCAGACACCTTCACTGCCTGTTGCGCGGGGCGATTTCAGGCAATACTTGCTCTGTGACATACAAGGAGGAATCCCTGCCCCACAGGTAGAAACTGGGCAGTAGACCTGGACCCTATGGACACTGAGAAAAGAAGATAAAATACTACCCCATGGTGAGTGGTCTCCAGGGACCTAGCACATCAGAGCATGGCAGGGTGTCCTCTCCTCTTCCCTGTGGAACATAGTGAGGCTTCATTCAAATGTCGGTCCGCAGGTGCCCTCCCAATACACTGCCCTCCCAAGCCAGCAAGCAGACACATAAACAACGGCCACCCTCTCCATGTCCGACAAACTGGACATGGTAATTGTGGCCATTAAACATTCCAGGATCACTATGGAGGACAGATTTGGGGCCCTAGCCACGGACCTCAACCTCCTTCGTGGTGACTACCACAAACTGGCTGACAAGGTCGCGTATGGTGAGAAAACTCTATTCACCTTACAACCCTTGGCAAAGATGCAGCAAGAGACACTACAAGAAATACAAACTTGGGTTTTGATGCTGGAGAAACGATGCAGCATATGACCTGGAAGGGCGCGCAAGGATGAGCAATATTCGAGATTTTTGGCCTACCGGAAGGAGTCGAGGGGTCAGATTCCATCAGTTCCGTGGAGACATGGCTTAGATCCTTCACATCAGAACTAAGCCTTCTCGGTGGAACGAGCGCACCGCATACTAGCGCGCCACCTGCCCCCGGGGTCCCCCCTCGACCACTGCTGGTAAAACACTTTCACTTCTGCGATAGAGATGCAATGCTCCCTGAAGCAAGAAAAAATGGGCCCATTTGAGTGGAGGACAAACATGTCATGCTCTTCCAAGCTTAGGCCCGAGCGGTGTAACGCCAACGACCTCCGTCCTGGAAGTAAAGCACCACCTCTGCCAAAGAGGGGTACAGTACTCCTTGCTATTCCCAGCACACCTCAAGATAATACATGACAGAACCACCACCATCTTTACAGTCCCTGTTGAGGCGTTCGACTGGATTTAGCATCATCTCCAGGAATTCCTGCGCCAGGAGCCAGCACAAATTGAAAAAGCGAGAGAACCACTGCATAGGTATAGCCATGGAAAGGAAATCAAGCCACGCTCTATATCCCTGCCCCGGGGCTCCATCACAGGACCCCCAACTTGAAACCGATCATTGCAGAGCGCAGGAAGTCCCTACAGGCTAGTCTAGGTCCAACCTCACTGGCCTTAGACAGCGAGAAGGTCCCTCACATTTTCATATCCAAAGAAGACGTCCGTGACACACACCTCTCGAGCAGTCAATGACTCCACCTTTGGTGACCTCACAAACAGCAGGCATGCTCTTTTAAAATGTCGGCCCTATTGGCTTCCAGCCCCACCAAGTATCGTTATTTATCTGCACAAGAATCGAGGCATAATTAACCCACCAGTAGTATAGTGTAGATGGGCTCTCTGCCCAACCAAAATCCCAGATTCCTCATATGCCACACACATTGTTAGCAAGGGCGCAAGTGAGGTTCATCCCCACACTCTACTAGTGCGCTAGCATCATGTTTGGTTTGGACATACAGCCTGTTGCGGTAGGTCCCCAGTATTAGGAGCATCTCCTGCCCAAATTTACACCCTATCACTTGACCAGCCTTACAAACTGGCCGGAACCACAAGGCAGGCAGGTGCCACAGCCCTTATAAACCAACAACAGCCGGGTAGCGCACAAGGCTTGCTAGGTGTCCCCCCTGTGCTTCCCCCTGTGCCTTTCCCAACCCCTGAGCCTCCCTCCCCCTTTCTACTCCACCTAAGTTTCATCATGACACCCATGGCTGATGCCAGTTTCCTCACTCTAAATGTGCTAGGCATGCACACAAGCGCTACGCCGTTTAGTCCTACATTGAACGACAACAAGCGCAGATAGTCCTATTACAAGAAACACACTTAACAGCTGGGGAATTAGGCAAACTGCGTAAGGGATGGCGAGACACCTGTGCAATCACATATTCAGCAAAAGTACGTGGGTCACAGATATGGCTTGTGCCAGAGGTCCCATTCCAGGAAACCTGTAGGTGTTCCCCTGTGCTCCCCCCCCCCCTGTGTTTCCCACCCTCTGTACCTCCCACCCTCTGTACCTCCCACCCCCTGTACCTCCCACCCCCTCTGCCTTTCCCACCCCCTCTGCCTCCCCCCCCACTTTTTACTCCACCTAAGTTTCATCATGACACCCATGGTTGATGCCAGTTTCTAAATGTGCGAGGCATGCACACAAGCACTATGCCGTTTAGTCCTACATTAAACGACAACCAGCATAGAAAGTCTTATTACAAGTAACACACTTAACAACTGGGGAATTAGACAAACTGCGTAAGCGATGGCGAGGCACCTTCTGTGCAACCACATATTTAGCAAAAGCACGTGGGGCACAGATATGGCTTCAGCCTGGGGTCCCAGTCCTGGAAACCAGTAGGGTGGTCGATTCAGAGGGACGGTTTGCTCTCCTGGATGGCCAGCCGATATTCATAGGCAGCATCTAAGCATCAAACACTAAGCAGGGAAAATTCTGGGACTCCCTATCGGGCATCCTTGCCCAGTTTACCACATTGCCATAGATATTGGGAGGAGACTACAACTCTGTGCTTGATCTTCCTCTGGATAGACCCTACCTTCCCCATCCCCACTCTGGCCAACGCACAGGCAGAACGATACAGTACTTGGGTGCGACACTGGTCCCCGGTGGATGCCTGGTGAAGCAAATACCCCACAAACAAACTATACTCATTCCATCCCACACTACCGCCTGCCGGGTTCAACTAGATCGCTTCCTGTGCTCGCACATAGTTGTCCCTATGATCCAGCACGCAGATTATTTGTGACAGCTCCTATCTAATCACGATTCACACCTCATCACCCTTAAATGGTGGCCCCCGCCTCCCCTGGTCCCCACCTGGCGGCTGCCGTGCAATTGTCTGGAGGACTACGTATTCTGCCATGATCAAGACAATACCATCCGGAGCTACTTTGCCGAAAACGCCAATACATCATCCACAAGGACACTAGAATAGGATGCCTTTAAAGTCGTCATAAGAGGGGCAAGCATTTGGCAGATAACCAGAGTCTGCGCAACACTTGATGTAGACGAGAGGCAGAACTCAAATTTGCAACCCTGACCCAGGCAGCGGACGCCTGTGGCACATCACCGACCCGGATAGCAGAAACAAAATTTGCATATTTTATTTATTAAAAATTTGTTGGGCGCGCAGTTACCCCGAAGGGTTTTCCGGCGCGGGGAAAGGTAGGCCAGTAAGGAGGTTATGAAGAAAACTAATTTCAGACCCTTGCGAAAGGCGAGCAGAGAGGTCTCAGCTTGCAAGGCGGCTAATAAGGAGTTCCATAAGGTCGGTCCCGGATAGGCTAGTGACCGTCCTCTCATACGGGCCCGTCTGATTTTAGGAATAACGAAACTAATTTGTTGAGCATTGCGCAATAGGCAAGGCGGGCTGTGCCGCTTCCTCAAATCCTGCAGATATTGTGGGTCCGACCTTGTTTTAATTTTAAACATATGACACAGCATCTTAAATTTCACCCGATTTAACACCGTTAGCCATTGTAACTCATGTAGACACCCTGAGATAGATGAAAACTTAGTCAGTCAAAAAAGCAGTCTTGCTGCTGCGTTTTGTATCAATTGCAGCCTCTGAGTGGTCGACTTATCTGCTCCCAGATAGAGGGCATTATTGTAGTACAGTCTTGAGATAACAAGAGCCTGGACCACAGTTCTCTGGAATGAGAGAGGACTAAGCCATAAGATCTTCTTTAGCCAATGCAAGACTGCAAAGCAAGTGGAAGAGGTCTTAGCCACTTGTTTCATCGATCGATGTTCATCAATAATAAAACCCAGGTTCCGAACACTGTTCACTGGCATGGGAGGAGAACCGAATTCGGAGAAGGGGGGGGGGGGACAATGCTGAGGTCCCCAGAGGTCATGTCTTTTGCCTAAGATCATAACTTCTGTCTTGTCGCCATTTAGATTGAGCAAGTCATTTTGGATCCATGAGGCGACTTTACTCAGTCCTAGATTAAGATCTGAGGGCTCATGTCCTTGTGATGAGGAGAGAGAGAAGATAATCTGTGTTGTCAGCATAGGAAAACGGAGACAGTACTAATTTTTCAGGACGGACGTATATATTAAATAGCAGCGGACTCCGCACCGAACCCTGTGGAACACCATAAGGGGATGCATGAGAATTGGAGCAGGCCGTTGCTGAGGAGGCCTGGAAGATCCGATTGTTAAGAAAGGAGCGAAACCATTCTAAAGCCATTCCATCCTAGCCTAGTGACTGTCAGGCTTTCTCCAGGATATGATGGGATACTGTGTCGAAAGCGGCACTAAGATCTAATCAAATAAGTGCCGCAGTTTTGCCTTCATCTAGACGATGCCTTATCATTTCAGTCACCCCCAGCAGTGTGGTTGCTGTAGAGTAACCAGCCATGAAACCTGATTGGGAGGTGTGAAGAAAGTTTTGGTTTTCACAACGGAGATCAGCTGGTCATTTACATGCTTCTCCAACATTTTTGAAAAAGTGTGAAGCAGCGATATAGGGCGGATGTTAGACGGGATGGAGGGATCAAATTAGCTTTCTTAAGGAGAGGAAGGACCATAGCATGTTTCCGTCTATGTGGAACTGTCTCATCCTTTAAGAAGGCGTTTAGAAGCTCCATTATTACGAAAATGGAGGGATCCAACAACCCTAGACTATGTGTAGGCAAGGGATCGATTGGAGAACCAGATTTAGTGTTCAATAGAATGTGATTAAAGGAGAAGTCCATGGGGCCCAGGTGGACAGTTCGAGAGAGGAACCAGGATTACTTAGAGAATCAGATATAGCAGGGACATCACTGGCATTGAATGATTCTGCTACTTCTGGCATAATATCGGGTTTGTTTTTTCTTTGTAGCCCCATGTGTATGTTATCAATTTTATCGATGGAAAAAGAGAGCAAGTTCTTCGTGTTGAAAGGGCAGGAGACGGTCACTTTTTCAGTGCCAGAAAGTAATTTTACTTCTTTAAAAAAAGTTTTGGTGCAGTTTTGTGACTAAAATATGTTGTGAAAAAAAATCTACACTGGCCGCTTTGCTTAAGCTATGATAAGTGCTTAAGGCTTTTTTATATGCTATTTTTGTGTCTTGATTGTAGTGTTTCCTCCGGCGCCTTTCCAGCGCTTTACATCTGGATTGCTCACATTTTAACCTCTGTAAACCAGGGAGCCGGAGGCAGATGTTTGTTGGAGAGTTTAGTCGAAAGAGGGAGGCATAAGTCTACTGCTTCCAAAAGCCAATTGTGAATAAGCTCATGATCTTTTATGGAAATTGGATCAAGATTAGGTCTGCTATTGATCAGTCTTATTGAGAGTTGTAACATTAAGCCTAACTCATCTCCTCGATTTTCGTTCTGGCACTGTACAAGGCACCGTATGGGCGGATGCCATTTCCAGGGAGAATGGCACCGCAAAGTGATCAGACCAGGGCAGGGGAAGAGCAGGGAGACTACTAAGGTCAGACAGATTGGAAAAGATGGGTTCCAATAAATGGCCCGCTATATGTGTGGGATTAGAATTGCACAATCGCAAAAGCAGCCGTATTAGTGGACCTGAGACGGTATAACTTTAGGATCCACGCCGCCAGAGTGCATCGAGAGGGAGACAGAGGATCACTGTTGGCCTGGGTTATCTGCCAAGAATCCGACACATGTCCCAAAACGGAAGTAGTCACTCCCACAGGTACAACGGTTCGCTCCCAGGTGGACATTGTACGGGCCTTCCCGGACTACTACACTGAAGTTTACAGGGCCCAGGGGCTGGCATGTGCAGAAATAGTAGACTGATTCCTCATCACCCTTCCTTTGCCCCGCATTGTCCCACCCGACAAAGCCTCCCTTGAAGCAGTGATCACATCCACACATGTGAAACAGGCGATGCAAGCCCTGGCTTGCAATAAAGCCCCAGGTCTGGACGGCCTACCACTAGAAACTACAGCACCTTCTCCACCCTCCTGGCAGCCCAGCAGGTGGACATGTATGGGGCGGTGCTAGAAGGGGGAGGGGGGATTCCCAGGCTCATTTTATTAATCTTTGTTAGAGTAGTTTTTAAAACCAGACCGTGATCCAACACAGCTGATCTCCTACAGACCAATTACACTGTTATTGGTGGATTACAAGATCTTTGGTAAGACTGGCAGACCGCTACGCCCAAGTCGTCCCAACACTGATACATCTGGACCAGGGTGGGTTTGTCCCAGGCAGGAGGACCTCCCAAAACTTCCGCTGATTGTTCATGTCCAGGATTGGGTAAAGGGTCTCTTTCCTTGCACTGCTTGCCTGATCTGGAGAAGGCCTTCGATACCCTGGCCTGGCTTTGGCAGTGCTCGAACGCCTGGGGGTTGGCCCCACACTCCGGGTCTACACAAGGTTACGTTACGCACATTCCATGTCCCGAGCTTGCCTTGGCTGCCACATCTCACCTCCCTTCCTGGTGTCTAGAGGTACATATCAGGGCCGTCTGCTCCCCCCCCCCCTGCTCTTCACTTTGGCGATGGAACCCCTAGCTGTTAGTCTCCGGGAGGAGGGTAAGGAGTGGGGTATTCCAGTAGCAGGCATCACCCACAGTGTGTCCTTGTATGTGGACGACCTGCTACTCTGTGTGCGACATCACCATGAATTCCAAGTCCATCCGGGCCACTCTCGCAGACTTCGCTGCAGCGGCCAGACAGAGTCAACTGGACATAACCACTTAGCCCAAGCCTTACCCCATGAACAGCATGCATTGGGGGCGTCAGTCTCCCCTGGATTGCTCGGTCTCCATGCTACCTAGACGTACATCTTTACCCTTCTCCTCAAGATCTGTACGAAGGCAATCACCGTAGGGTACAAGCATACAGGCCTTAGTTGGCTTCTGGAAGACTCTCCCATCGGTCCCGTAAGGAAAATCATCCTAGCACAGATGGTCCTGTTACCTCTCCTCCTCTATCATTTCACAAACCTCCCGGGCTCCCCCTGGCCATTTTTTTTGGGAACTAGACGCATTGCTCTGCACCCTCATCTGAGGGAGCGGGCGCTGTCCGGTCGCCCTGGGCAAAATGCAAGTATTGCTCGACCGGGGCAGACTGGGAGCACCGACATTTGAATCATATTTTCTGGCGGTGCAGCTCCAGTGGCGCTATTTGGGGGAGGCCAGCACCGACGCAGGGCCCCTGACAAGAACAGCAGCCCGACGTCTGCTCCAGCCGGGAACCCGACCGGTCTTGACCCACCCAATACAGGTGATGGTGGCACAGTCCTGTAGATCCACCCCCTATCCAGAGAAACTTCCTTACACCTCCCTCCCCCCCCCCCCCCTCATCCCTGGCAGGCTTGCCCAATACAGGTGATGGTGGCACGGTCCTGTATGAGAGATCCACCCCCTACCGCGAGGACCTTCCTTGTCCCCTCCCCCTTCCCCCCCCCCCCCCCCCCCCCCCATCCCTGGCAGGCTTGCCTCGGGGTAGCACGCGTTACACCGCGCGGGCATAACTAACCTGGGTGGACCGCTCAATTCTTGGCGAAGAGTCCCTCTCGCTGACTAACAGCTCCTCACATCCTCACAGTTGATCGGCTGGAGGAGGAGACTGGACCCCCCCCCCCCCGCCTCCCCCCCCTCCTTCTCCACCAGCAACTGTTGGGTGTGGGATATGTGCCAAGGTCCTCCACACTATACTACACATGGGCCCCGGCGTCACTTAATTACCTGGATATACAAAGCCCTTCGTGAGCTAACCTCCTACCTCTCACCCAACTGAGAGACAAGTGGGAGGAAGAGTTTGAGGGGCCACTGCCCGACAAGGAAGGGACACGCCCTGGAGTTCCCAAAGAAAGTGCCTCGAAATTCCTGGTTTACAAATATACAATTCTGCATTCTACACCTCGCATACCTAACACCAGACTGACTCCAGCGCCATTACCCAGATTCACAGTTCTGCCCCGCTGCCAGCCCAACATTCCTACACATGCTCTGGAACTGCCCCGCCCTGCGGCTCTCCTGGAATGCTATCTACAATGCAGTGCAAGAAGCCCTGGGGCTCACTGAGATCCCTACCCGGTAAGACGGCGCAGTAGGTAGATTCCAACAGGCGTATGTGAGGGGTGTCTGTGTACACTGGGGTGTGATCAAAGGACAGGCGTTGTGCGAGGGATGTCTGTGCACTGTGGGGTGTGATCAAAGGACAGTTGTCTTAAGGGAAGCGGGCAGTGTGAGGGATGTCTGTGTGCACTGTGGGGTGTGATCAAACGACCGTTGTCTAAGGGGAGGCAGGCAGTGTGTGAGGGGTGTCTGTACACTGGGGTGAGATCAAAGGACAGGCCTTGTGTGAGGGATGTCTGTGCACTGTGGTGTGTGATCAAAGGACAGTTGTCTGAGGGGAAGCAAGCAGTGTGTGAGGGATGTCTGTGAACTGTGGGGTGTGATCAAAGGACAGTTGTCTGAGGAGAGGCAGGCAGTGTGTGAGGGATGTCTGTGCACTGTGGGGTGTGATCAAAGGACAGGCGTTGTGTGAGGGATGTCTGCACTGTGGGGATGTCTGTGTGCACTGTGGGGTGTGATCAAAGGACAGTTGTCTGAGGGGAGGCAGGCAGTGTGTGAGGGGTGTCTGTACACTGGGGTGTGATCAAAGGACAGGCGTTATGTGAGGGATGTCTGTGTGTACTGTGGGGTGTGATCAGAGGACAATTGTCTGAGGGGAGGCAGGCAGTGTGTGAGGGGTGTCTGTACACTGGGGTGTGATCAAAGGACCGGCGTTGTGTGAGCGATGTCTGTGTGTACTGTGGGGTGTGATCAGAGGACAATTGTCTGAGGGGAGGCAGGCAGTGTGTGAGGGGTGTCTGTACACTGGGGTGTGATCAAAGGACAGGTGTTGTGTGAGGGATGTCTGTGCACTGTGGGGTGTGATCAAAGGACAGTTGTCTGAGGGGAGGCAGGCAGTGTGTGAGGGGTGTCTGTACACTGGGGTGTGATCAAAGGACAGGCCTTGTGTGAGGGATGTCTGTGCACTGGTGTGTGATCAAAGGACAGTTGTCTGAGGGGAAGCAGGCAGTGTGTGAGGGATGTCTGTGCACTGTGGGGTGTGATCAAAGGACAGTTGTCTGAGGGGAGGCAGGCAGTGTGTGAGGGATGTCTGCACTGTGGGGTGTGATCAAAGGACAGGCGTTGTGTGAGGGATGTCTGCACTGTGGGGATGTCTGTGTGCACTGTGGGGTGTGATCAAAGGACAGTTGTCTGAGGGGAGGCAGGCAGTGTGTGAGGGGTGTCTGTACACTGGGGTGTGATCAAAGGACAGGCGTTGTGTGAGGGATGTCTGTGCACTGTGGGGTGTGATCAAAGGACAGTTGTCTGAGGGGAGGCAGGCAGTGTGTGAGGGATGTCTGTGTGCACTGTGGGGTGTGATCAAAGGACAGTTGTCTGAGGGGAGGCAGGCAGTGTGTGAGGGGTGTCTGTACACTGGGGTGTGATCAAAGGACAGCGCTTGTGTGAGGGATGTCTGTGCACTGTGGGGTGTGATCAAAGGACAGTTATCTGAGGGGAGGCAGGCAGTGTGTGAGGGGTGTCTGTACACTGGGGTGTGATCAAAGGACAGGCGTTGTGTGAGGGATGTCTGTGCACTGTGGGGTGTGATCAAAGGACAGTTGTCTGAGGGGAGGCAGGCAGTGTGTGAGGGGTGTCTACACTGGGGTGTGATCAAAGGACAGGCGTTATGTGAGGGATGTCTGTGTGTACTGTGGGGTGTGATCAGAGGACAATTGTCTGAGGGGAGGCAGGCAGTGTGTGAGGGGTGTCTGTACACTGGGGTGTGATCAAAGGACAGGCATTGTGTGAGGGATGTCTGTGTGAACTGTGGGGTGTGATCAAAGGACAATTGTCTGAGGGTAGGCAGGCAGTGTGTGAGGGGTGTCTGTACACGGGTGTGATCAAAGGACAGGTGTTGTGTGAGGGATGTCTGTGCACTGTGGGGTTTGATCAAAGGACAGTTGTCTGAGGGGAGGCAGGCAGTGTGTGAGGGATGTCTGTGCACTGTGGGGTGTGACGAAAGGACAGTTGTCTGAGGGGAGGCAGGCAGTGTGTGAGGGATGTCTGTGCACTGGGGTGTGATCAAAGGACAGGCGTTGTGTGAGGGATGTCTGTGCACTGTGGGGTGTGATCAAAGGACAGTTGTCTGAGGGGAGGCAGGCAGTGTGTGAGGGATGTCTGTGTACCCTGGGGTGTGATCAAAGGACAGGTGATGTGTGAGGGATGTCTGTGCACTGTGGGGTGTGACGAAAGGACAGTTGTCTGAGGGGAGGCAGGCAGTGTGTGAGGGGTGTCTGTACAAGGGTGTGATCAAAGGACAGGCGTTGTTTGAGTGATGTCGGGTGTGCACTGTGGGGTGTGATCAAAGGACAGTTGTCTGAGGGGAGGCAGGCAGTGTGTGAGGGGTGTCTGTACACTGGGGTGTGATCAAAGAACAGGCATTGTGTGAGGGATGTCTGTGTGTACTGTGGGGTGTGATCAGAGGACAGTTGTCTGAGGGGAGGCAGGCAGTGTGTGAGGGATGTCTGTGTACACTGGGTTGTGATCAAAGGACAGGTGTTGTGTGAGGGATGTCTGTGCACTGTGGGGTGTGATCAAAGGACAGTTGTCTGAGGGGAGGCAGGCAGTGTGTGAGGGGTGTCTGTACACTGGGGTGTGATCAAAGAACAGGCATTGTGTGAGGGATGTCTGTGCACTGTGGGATGTGATCAAAGGACAGTTATCTGAGGGGAGGCAGGCAGTGTGTGAGGGATGTCTGTGCACTGTGGTGTGTGATCCAAGGACAGGCGTTGTGTGAGGAATGTCTGCACTGTGGGGATGTCTGTGTGCACTGTGGGGTGTGATCAAAGGACAGTTATCTGAGGGGAGGCAGGCAGTGTGTGAGGGGTTTCTGTACACTGGGGTGTGATCAAAGGACAGGCGTTGTGTGAGGGATGTCTGTGCACTGTGGGGTGTGATCAAAGGACAGTTGTCTGAGGGGAGGCAGGCAGTGTGTGAGGGGTGTCTGTACACTGGGGTGTGATCAAAGAACAGGCAGTGTGTGAGGGATGTCTGTGCACTGTGGGGTGTGATCAAAGGACAGGCGTTGTGTGAGGAATGTCTGCACTGTGGGGATGTCTGTGTGCACTGTGGGGTGTGATCAAAGGACAGTTATCTGAGGGGAGGCAGGCAGTGTGTGAGGGGTTTCTGTACACTGGGGTGTGATCAAAGGACAGGCGTTGTGTGAGGGATGTCTGTGCACTGTGGGGTGTGATCAAAGGACAGTTGTCTGAGGGGAGGCAGGCAGTGTGTGAGGGATGTCTGTGTGCACTGTGGGGTGTGATCAAACGACAGTTGTCTGAGGGGAGGCAGGCAGTGTGTGAGAGGTGTCTGTACACTGGGGTGTGATCAAAGGACAGGCCTTGTGTGAGGGATGTCTGCACTGTGGTGTGTGATCAAAGGACAGTTGTCTGAGGGGAAGCAGGCAGTGTGTGAGGGATGTCTGTGCACTGTGGGGTGTGATCAAACGACAGTTGTCTGAGGGGAGGCAGGCAGTGTGTGAGGGGTGTCTGTACACTGGGGTGTGATCAAAGGACAGCGCTTGTGTGAGGGATGTCTGTGCACTGTGGGGTGTGATCAAAGGACAGTTATCTGAGGGGAGGCAGGCAGTGTGTGAGGGATGTCTGTGAACTGGGGTGTGATCAAAGGACAGTTGTCTGAGGGGAGGCTGAAGTACTGGGTATTTTAGACCCAGCGGTGCAGGGGCACACACCCTATGACTTCTGGGTTCACCCTGTTCCGGACCTACAGAAACACAGTCTTCTGGGTGAAGTCAAAGATTCGTTTATTGGCTGCAGACCAATTACAGGTATCCTAGAAGTACAACAGCGTGTATGTTCTCAGGAGACTGCTGAAAATCATAGGAACGGACTTCTCCTTAAGTACAAAATATCATGCTCCAGGCACACATTCCTTGGTTTACGATATGGCCATTATAAGTATACATTACAAACAAAAAAGCAGAGTCATGATGACCATCCCACATTCCAGTTCGGCCAGCCCACAATAATTTACACAGTAAGGTTCAGATCCCACATCGTATGTCAATAGACCCCCAATAAACATGAGCATCTCCTGTTTTGGGAAACAAGTCATAAAGCAGGAACAAGCAGGTGTGGAAGAGATTAGCCGGGGGATTGTGTAGAATGAAAGGGTTTTATGACGGGTCAAGCCCTGATGCTAATCACAGGTGGACGGAGGAAGGGGAGCTCGTGAGACCGGTTTGACCCGGGGCAGCAGAGCCAGCTGCCCAGGTCACAGAGAAGTCAGAGGGAAAGCCCATGTACTGTGAGGCCCGTATTTACTCCATTATAGCCTATGTGAGGGCAATGACAAGATGGCCACTGCTTCCAAAATGGAACCCGCGTAGTGAAGCTGAATAACGTGTACACAGTGCATTCATAGCTAGAACGATATATAAAGCACTCGTACATGCCGCATTTACCATTTGCGGTTCACTAATACCAAGATAGACAGGGGTAGAGCCCTGTCCCCTACGCGGTCCCGAATATTAAAGTACGACAGACCCTCCTTTTGCCCTTACATAGGCAATCACTATGCTCGTCTTAATCCGAGTCTAGGTCAATGTCCGCAAAGTCATGGAGATGTTGCTGTAGCATCATCCTATTACTTAGTTCGTCCCTCGATACAGGTTTCTTTACACATAAGGTAGCACAGAGGCCACATATCGCAGGAGCACACTGTATGCACAGACAGAACAGGAAAAGAATGGCTAAGATCATTCCAATGACCATCAGAACTTTCCAACCCCAGGCAGATATCAATTCCCAGAACCACCCCACCAGTGACCAATCTCCCTTATCCACGTGTATGGCTTCAGATATTTTATGGAGTTTGGAGATGGCTTGATACACTGTTGGAGCATTATCTGGTATGAAGATGCAGCAACTGGATTGGATGACCTTGCATACCCCACCGCGGTCTGCAAGAATAACGTCTAGAACCATGCGGTTCTGTAAAGTCATGAGGCGATCCGCTTGGAGCTCAGCTGTCAGATTACTAAGGGCACCAGCCGTTACATTGACAGTGGATTCAACCACACGTGTCAGTCGTCTCAGGTTCCGACTATTGACCATAGGTCCCCAAAACGGCAGGAAACCCAAGAAGAAGTCTCCTGCTTCCTGACCGGCAGTATCCTCCTTACTAATCACACCTCTCACAACTCTGGTCTTGTGATAGTCAGAGGCAGCAGTAAATGTCGGCGCATGGGCGTCCGCAGAGGGGGGCAAGGAGGGGCGCTTGCCCCCCCCTGGAGCACCCCTCCTTGCACTCCCTGCAGACGCCCATGACCATCACCACGCAGCGTCTTCAATCCCTCGTTTACCCCTCTTTTAAACATCACACCAACTCATCTCTCTCCTACCTCGACTTTAAACAGAGGCCAACTAGAGTCAAATTTCGGGGTGGTGGGGGGGGGGGGGGCTAATTCATCCAGCCATATGCACAGTGGAGATGCAGGGGCTCTAAGAAGGGGTGAAAACAAAACAAAGCCTCATTAACAAGTAAATGGTCTTTTAAAGACCTGTGTGAAGTACTCGGGTGCGGCTGTGTCTGTGCCCGGGAAACTGTCTCAGCCGGGCTGACACACACAAGGGGGGCGGGGGACGGGGGTGGCTGCTGAAGCCCTTTGAGCGCAAAGGGACATTGCGCGCCTGACTTTAAACACTATTGGTGCTAAAATCTGTGAATGTGTTAGTTTCTAGTTTAGTCTCCGATGACAGCTTTGCTGGTGATTACAATTCTGGCACAAACTCTCATTTGCACCTGATACAGCATTATTATTTGGGTGCTGGCAATGGGGTATGTCACAAGTTTTGAATGTTATTACTCCTAGCCTATCGATTTGTACATCAAATATCCTCCAGGTAGGACCCTTTGACAATTGCATGAGCAAACACAAGAACAAACTGCATGTATGATCAGCTCATAACAGGAGTAAGAACAAAAAATATAACCATTTGCCTTTGTTCTCTCCACCCACTTCAGAATTAGGCCTGTAAGGTGCTGTTTCCTCTTAAACCCTCGGCGTAAGAACCAGACCAAACTAATGTAACTGTTTGTGTAATTGCGTATTTGTTGGGCAACCTGTGCTGGCGCACATTGTTAATAGATGGTAGAAAGCATTTACCACTTGCTTGTGAGCGTTATTTATTTGAGGTAAACCCACGCCCTTCAGAGATTGGTGCACTTTAAAACGGGTGATTTACAACAAACCTTTACAGTATATTGAGAATGACCTCATGTGGGGTAATACATGTGCTCAGTACAGTGCAGAAAATGAGGGTGCTCCTGCCAGATCCCGGGGCCGTTATTAAGCATGGTCCAGGATCCAGGGTGCCCTCCATGAGGTAATGCTGATTTCGGCCTGGCGTAATTTGCCAACACCATGACACATTCAGCAGCACCCGCCACTGACAGCTCTTTATTCTGAGCATCTGTGAGAAGTTGGCCTGGTATATGCTGTCCACTAGTTATAGTGGGCACCTTGCACCAGTCCAAACAACCCCTTATGGTGATAGGTTAAAGACAACCTTTACTGAAAGCTATCCTAGTGGTAGCTATGGAGAGCAGCCTTCAGGCTAAGTCTTCAAGGAATGTAAAGCAGCTTGTTTTACCAGTCTATAATCTCTTGAATGACCAAGCGAAAGGAGAACCATACCAGGTATATATAAAATATATGTATTTATTCTAAAACACACCCCTCTAGTCTCTTTATGAGGCTAGAAGTCGAAGTACACAAGTTACAAGGCAAATATCAACAGTAAATAGCACAATATACAGTTAGCCCTAGGGGCGTACCAAACCATATACTCTAGTGGTATAAGAACCATGACTTTACTAGACACAAGGTCTAGAGCCTGTAGAATCGCTGGGCCCCTTAAGAACCACCCAAGTTAGTGACACAGGGGACCCACGGGGGACGCGTGCAGTGTGGGAACACAGCCGCGAGCGCCGATAGCTTCTATGGGGAAAGTCGCAATTGGAATTTTAAAGTTTAAGGACACTTAGGAGAGGACTAGGAGCGAACCCTTTTGGGCTTAGAGGTGTCTAGGGCCAACACCCACGGGAGCTCCGGAGTACTCGAGTTACCTAACCCAGGGGAGCCGGGTGCATAGGTGTCAAATGGTGTCGGGTTGCGTCGTCGTTTTCAATGGAAGCTGGCGAAGAAGTGCTGCTGCCGGGAAGATGCGAAGTGTCCGAAGAGATAAAAGCCTGGATCAAAGATGAGAAGAACCTGAAAGCAGAGGGGACAGAGTCTGGGTCACTTGCCAGTGACCAGGGGCACGATAGTCGAATGCCCACCGATGTCGGGTGCTTCAGGTGAGTTGACGGGAAGCTTGACTCTTCAGCCACGAGGACCAGGATGCGTCGAGGACAACCAGGAGCTGGATTCGAGCTGTCCCATGAAGGATGTCGAGTACTGCGTCCGGGTCCGGATTGGACACACCAAGGCTTGGCAATAGCAACCCATGCAGAAAGAGAACAATGGCTTCGGTGAGGACCAGCAAGGTCCGAGGAACTCACCCAGCGAGGGCTAGTGGGGGCACGTCTCCAGCAATCAGGAAAGCCCAAGGAAAATCCGAGTTGCCTTCTCGGGGACCCACAAGTCGACGGACAAGGGATCGCAAAGGTACCTCGAGCTGAATCACAAAATGGCAGCCCACGGGTCACTCGGAGTGGGTAGGCCAGCAACCTTCTGTGGATTTTCTGCTTGCGGTCTGGGCCACAAGTAACCCAAAGCACAGCTGCGAGAGTCGTCCGGAAGGTGATGCACTTGCAAATGTGCACGGAGTCCAGAGGTTCCGGTTCCATGTTACCCATGACAGCAACGAGTCTCAGCTTTGCTGTGGACTCAGGTCAGCCTCGGGGAAGTTTGGAAATCCACCTCTGGTGTTGCAAAGTCTTTGCCGTCCGGCGGGAGCTACAGAGATGCAGATCGGACAGATGTGTCGTTGGTGACTGCCAAGAAGGGGAGTCACTCCTTGACTCCAAAGGAGATTCTTCAGTCTTCTAGTCTTGAGTAGAAAGTCAAAGTTCCAGGATTCAGTTTCAGAATTTCGTCCAGGGATATCTAAAGTTCTGGTTACAGAGGTTCCTTACTTATACCTAAGGAAGGGGTAGGACTAACTCAGGGGACCCACCTATGGGAGGGTTTGGAAAGAGAGGTGGCTACACCCATTTCCTTTGTCCAGTTTCGCCCCAGAGCAGGGGCTGGGAGCCCCTGCAACCGGTTTGAGCTGGACTGTGCACATGGACACCAAATGTGCCCCCAGTGCAGGACTTCAAAGCACTCTGGGAGTGCTCCCGCCCAGCCCCAATACACATCAGCCTGTGTGGGAGGTGGTTACACCTCCCTGTGACAGGAAACCTATTGTCCAGGCCTCCCCTGCCGGAGTTTCGGTCAGCAGCAGGACGCCAGCCTTGTGTCTGTGGCTGCAGCATCCATTTTGTGATGTCAGGGCTCTGTTAAGTTGGTACCGGGTATACCGGTGCTGTCATGTCTCTCCCTCTAGAGGGGTGGGATCCCACTCCCACACCAGTTACTGGTGTGGGGGTAGGATTCCAAGGTGTTTGATACCAAACACAACATGTTTCCGTGCAGCCATCCCAAAGTAAGCATTTACCGCGAGGTTATAATGCACTTAAGAGTATATGGTCAGGCTGCACCACAAACAGCATCAGAGAATAGACTCTGAATGCTGCAGAGGGGCTCTGCTCATGCAGGGGCACCCTCTCACATGAAAACCAAGCCTTCAGGATTGATAAGGCCTGCCATAGGAGTGACTTATAGGTTTATATGTGTGTGTATGGGTAGTGATATAGGTAACCTATATCACAGTAAGGGGTGCATGCACCACCTTACTCAGGCTGCAGTAGCAGACCTGTGATGTCATTTGGCAGGGCTTCCCAGGGGTGGCATAATACATGCTTCAGCCCCTGGTAGGCCTATAGGGTACCTATGCCCTGGGTACACAGTATACCATATACTAGGGACTTAAAAGGGCACTCCAGAATCCAATCTGTAGGGTACCTAAGGTACCTGGAATCCATTTTAGATAGGAAGCAGCTAGGCTGGGGTCCTGAATAGCATGCCCCAGTCAGACTAAAGTCGAAAAACAGTGAAACATCAGCAAAAAGTGGGGGTAACCATAAGAAGCAGATCCTACTCTCCTACAGCATCAACCTGCAGGCGGAGAAGGGGCTTTTTTATTTTCACTTCCAGGTGGACCCAAAACAATGGACTACTTTAAATGGCCATCAGCCCTCTTTTTGTTCGAGTATCACCTGGTGGAACCCCAAAACAAGGGCCTAATTTAAAGGGCCATAAGCACTCCTTTTGTTTGAGTATCACCATGGTGGGAACTACCTGGAGCCTAAGACCTAAATGCTAATGCAATCGAGGGAAACTAAGACACACAGCTTGTGATCTGTACAAGGAAAATTTGATTTGGAGGCAGGTTTTTGACGTTGTTCAACCTCTGTGTATAAGATATGAGCACACACCGTAAGTATGTCAGATCTGGGTAATTACACAAATTATGATTTTAAAAATGTTCTCATTTTTTTTATTTAATTGTTTCATAGCATTTCTCATCCCAGTGTAGGGTGTCAGAGTATGTTACATCAATAGCACATGTTAAAAAAAGACAATAAATCATAAGTGTTCAAATCAATCTACAGTACGTTACATAAGACAATGAGGATTACAAATTGTCAAGAGTGCCTGGTCAGGAGAAACACAAAGTCATGATTTAAAACCCCGTTAGACTTTCTTACTTCTGAATGACCTCTTTTGGCAATCTTGCTAACAGACAGATTTTGAAAATAACAATAAGGTTCTAAATCCATGCCTTGACACTTGCATGTAGCGCCTTGATGCCAATCCATAGCTCTCTGTGATACATTAGAATTATTGCAAGTTATGAACAGCAAGTAACAAGAGGATATCAAAAGCAGTAACCTACTTACCTTAATACATAAAATACAAATTTTAAATTTTCATGTTAAACTTTATGATTCTTAACTGGGTGTAGACAAAACACAGATCATTGCATTAACCACCAGAGAAATCTTACTTTATTAAAGAAAGAGATGGCTGTGGCACAACAACCCTATGGTGTATGAGATCATATGCAGCGTGCTTCCTGTCCCCCATGGCTCCTCCTGCGCCCCAGTGTTTCTTGTGACCCACCTGGCACACATCATGTCGGAGGATGGTGATGAAGTTAACATTTTGCCCCCCCCTGGAAAAATTTCTGCGGACGCCCATGTGTCGGCGGTAGCAAGTTCGCAATATAACATGTGCCCGAGAAATCAGGGGGCAGCCATGTATATGCTCGGTCATGACAGATGAAATATGTGCCCTTGGCAGCCAAAAACGCAGGGGAAAACTGCGACGGGAAGGTGTACGTTTCGGTACAGTCACTCCTTCCCAGTTGAGCTCTAGGATTCTGACCATTACCCTGTAAGCAGAACCGACCCATGTGGGGTACGACCCAGATTGGAGATGAGATTTTTCGCTGTCTTTCACCCAGACTAATACTATACCCCGTCGCGTTCCATCCTACATAAGGTCTCAACTCCTCTTTGGGAATGGATGAGTATGCATCGATATCTCTACTCATATCGGCAACTCCTTTCATCAAAGCCTTATTATTGGTGATAGGTCTGATGGAACGCGGTTGGCGAGGGGAGTATGTATCTAGAGCATAGAGAAACATGGTTTGGAATGCCCATGACGATCCATTGTAACTGTACGGCAGCACCAGGTAGGGAATACCCTTGTTAATGGTATGTGGCATTAACCCACACACCCAGCAATTGGTCGTGTTCATTACCAGTTGGTGCTGGTGCAAGAGCTGGATAAACGAGTTATTTACGAACTCTGATCGTCTGGTCTGTTCGTGCTCAGGCAAAGGGTGAAAAGAGTGAGAGGAGGCAGTAGAAAGAGGTATAGGCTGTTCAGTGGGTTCAATGGGCTTTTGAGCGGAGAAAAACACAAATCCTAAAATAAACATTATGATACTACACAGTGTAAAAAGGCACAAAAAGACAAAACATTTACTTTTCATAATTTTACATATCCTTGCGTTAGAGTTCATTTCCTCAATCGGTCTCTCCATCTTAAAAAACTCCATCCTCTACTCGGGCCGCTCGCGGTGGATGAGTTTCTTCTGCTGAGGGGCACGCCTGTCAGTCCAGGGAAACGCCCTAGACCAACCAGAACCGTTGACCTAGCGTCTTCGGCCTGTACCCCAAAGTCTTGGCACCGCGACCCTGCGGCAGAACCCGGATGGTGGTTCGAAAAACAAAAATCAAGAAAGTCCTTCAGATGGGAGAGCAAAAAATGTCAAAAAGGGAATAGTGAGGAAATCTTTATTTGTCCATGGGCCTTGGTCTCAAATTATAGCGGAGACGGCCAGGTGCTGTTTGGTCTTGAAACAAAAGTTCAGGCTCAGTGGTGTCCAGTCGACTTGATGGCGGCACAGCTTCCTGCAGAATATTGTCACTCTCTTGGTCTGAAACTGTGCCCCTTATGCGTGCGTCACTGAATGGTACAAAACGAGGTACAATGTCTGTCTCTGAGTCGGCGATACCCTCCTTGACCCACTGGTCATATGGCAGAGGCAAGGGGACTACCTTACAGTGGGTACCATGAATCCAGTGTTTCTTCCCTTTCACTCGCACTGCTGATCTTGTCGAAAGGAGAACAAGATGAGGGCCGATCCAGCGAGGCTCGTCGTTGCTCTTGCGCTGGAAATTTCGGACCAGCACCCACGTACCAGGGTTGATAGGGTGTCCAGGAGGTTCAGAGGCTTGGGGAAGAGTATCATGTACCTGTTGGTGCAAAACACGCAGTTTAACAGTCAAATCATACAGGTAATCGAGCAGTACTGGATGCTCTATCTCACTAAATTTCGCCGGTCTTGGCACACCCCATACATTGGCCGGGTGGCCAAAGACAACCTCGTAAGGGCTAAGCCCCACTCGTGAGTGTATGGTCATTCTGGTGGACAGGAGTGCTAGAGGCAGAGCGTCAGGCCATTTAAGACCGGTGCTCGCCTGGATTTTGGCCAGCTTGAGCTTTAAGGCTCCATTGTAGCGTTCTACTAATCCAGCTGATTGGGGGTGATTTGCAGCGTGGAACTTCTGCTTTATCCCTAGCCCTTCACATACATTCTTCATCACTTTACCCACAAACTCACTTCCATTATCACACCACACCATTCTTGGCATCCCAAACCTAGGGAAAAACTCTTTCACAAGGGCTTTGGCTGTGGATAGGGCAGTGTTATCTTTCAGAGGATAAGCCTCTATCCATTTTGAGAAAGCACAAACAACCACCAGTACATATTTCAGGTTGTTGCACCTTTCCATGTGAATAAAGTCCAGCTGCAAAACTTCGAATGGACATGATGGGGGTGCAAAGTGACCAGCTGGAGTTGGGGTTCCCCTACCAGGGTTGTACTTCAAACATACTATGCAATTCTTGACCACATTCTCTGCACACTTGGGAATCCCAGCATTCTGCCATACTGGAGCCAACAACTTGCATATACCTTTCGTACTGATATGTGCCATTCCATGTGCCATAGTAACCACTGGAAGCACATACGCATCAGGCAACAACCATCGCCTATGTTCTGTCAGATCAATCCAACAACCATTCTCATCCAACTTACCCATACTTTCTCTCCACTTGCTTAACTCTTCCTCTGTGGCTTCAGCTTGAAGCGACTTCACACTCTCTATTGTGTTCTCACACATTCCCACATCATTAACCCATCTTGCGGGACCTGCAACATACATTCTAGTCTTCACATTCTGTGCGGTTTCTTTCGCGGTCTCATCAGCAAACGCATTCCCACGTCCAACATCATCTGTGACTTTCCTGTGCGCACTGCATTTCATGATCGCAACTTGCAACGGTAGGGTCAGTGACTCAAGGAGATCATTCACCAACTTGCCATTCTGAATTTTAGCTCCATGCGACGTCAGGAACCCACGCTCCTTCCACAATCGCCCAAAATTATGAGCCACGCCAAAGGCGTACTGGCTATCTGTGTATATATTCACTCTCATTCCTTCGGACAACACACATGCTCTCGTGAGGGCGATTAATTCTGCTGCTTGGGCCGAATTATGTGGCACTCGTGCAGTTTCCACGACCGTGTGCAAAGTCGTGATAGCATATGCAGCAGTCGTGTCACCATTAGGGAGCTTGAAACATGACCCATCTACCCATAAAGTGCCATCACACTCAGTCAGGGGAGTATCTTTTAGATCTACTCTCCCTTTCGTCTCTTCTTCTGTTCTGAACAGACAGTCATGTTGCTCAATCTTATCTGAGTCTGCTGGAATTGGCAACAATGTAGCTGGATTCAGCGTATTGCATCTTTTTATGTGTATGTGATTTGCTAACAGTGTAAGTTCATAACCTGATAATCGCGCACTAGTCAAGTGTTGTGTCTTGGTCCTATTTAATAATGTGTCTACAGCGTGTGGAACCATAACAATCAATGTATTGTCCATTACCAAACCAGCAGATTGTCGGATAGACATCGCTGCAGCAGCTGTCGCTCTCAGACAGCTTGGCAATGCCCTCGCTACAGGGTCCAAGGTTGATGAGAAATACGCGCATGGGCGCGGTCTGTCGCCAAAAGGCTGTGTTAATACTGACAACGCACATCCATCTTTCTCGTGAACATACAATGTAAAAGGCTTACTGTAGTCGGGGGTACCCAACACAGGTGCTGAGCATAATGCATTACGCAATTCCACAAAACTTTTCTGGCACTCTTCAGACCATGGGATAGGATTCGGTGTGTCTTTGCATGTTAAGGCTAACAAAGGTTTTGCCAATAAAGAAAAACTAGGGATCCAATGCCTACAGTATGAAGTGATGCCCAAGAAAGCACGCACTTCTCTCTGTGTTCTTGGCACACTCAACTGTGCAATGGCTTGAATTCTTTCTGGGGTCAGTTTCCTTCCCTCCTTCGATAAGAGATGACCTAAGTAGGTCACTTCTTGTCGACAATATTGCAGCTTAGAGAGAGACACTTTGTGATGGAAAGCGGATAAATGGCGCAACAGTGACAATGTGGCTTCTTTACAGATCTTCTCAGTATCCGCGGCGATCAGTAAATCGTCCACGTACTGAATCAGGATAGCGCCACTAGGTAAAACAAGTGCATCAAGCTGCGCTTTTAAAGCCTGACTGTATATGGATGGACTCTCACAGTAGCCCTGGGGAGCGCGTTTGAAGCGGAAGCTTCGGCCTCCCAGACTAAAACCAAAAATATCTCTGCTCTCTTCTGCAATTGGGATACTAAAGAAAGCATTCTTTAAATCGATCACTGAAAACCATGCCGCAGAGGCTGGAATCATTGTTAACAAGACAGTTATATCGGGGACAACCGGAAACTGTGGCACAACAATCTTATTAACCTCTCTGAGATCAATCACAAATCTGTAAACAGGTGGCTGTGAAGGATCCGTTCGTTTTAAGACAGGTAAAATCGGACTATTGCAAACGTTGCCTCTTGTCTCTTCAATCACACCCTTATTAATCAAGTCACTGACAATGTCTAACAATGCTTTCTGCCCTTCATTAGAGATCTTGTACTGGGGAATACGTGGCAGTCTGACATTAGCCTTTAAAGTCACCACATATGGCGGTATCTCCAAGAGGCCCACATCATTGGGACCAGTAGCCCAAAGGGCATCCGGAAGGGATGACAATTCAGGCGGCATTGTATTTTTAGACAAATACATTGGGGAAATCACTTTCCTGCCTAATGTAAGTTGTACTCCTGAAGGAGAACAATACAGTGTAGCGTGCAATCTTTTCAACAAATCTAATCCCAGCAAATTCTCACCACAACCTGTTGTCAGAATCAGGGGTGCTTTCAGCTCGCAAGGTCCAACAGAAAGTGACATGGGACTAGAAATCGGGTTCCTAACAGGGGCGCCAGAAAAACCTACCGAAACATTTATATCGCCAGACAAAGGTGCGCCAGGGAGTTTTGAATGCATGATTGAACTCTTTGCAGCACCAGTGTCTAGCAGAAAAGGCTCCGTTACATTTGCTGTAGTCACCTCAACATACGGTCCACTCTGATCCACTGGCACTGAAACAACTCCCTCTCTCTGTCTATGGCTGTCCTAGTAATCATTATTTTCTGCATCACCGTCCTCTGCATAATAATAATTATTGTAATACTGGGCCGTATTACTAATCGCGTTAGCTTGCTGATCAAAGCTATTGATGGTACTTTGAGGCGGCAGAGGACGCGCGTTCTGGGGAACACTTCCACGCCCTCTGCCTCTAGGAGCTTGCTGACCACCCCTTCCTCTGGCGCCATACATATTACCGTTCCGCTGCATCAATTTAGGGCAACTGTATTTAAAATGACCTTCCTCTTTGCAGTACGAACATTGGTTGGGACCTACAGGGACACGTGGTTGGTAATACCCATTCATTTGCTGATTGTTCTGAAACTGTTGGGGTTGGTGATAGACACCTTGGGGTTGCCTATAATTATTCTGACCTCCACGTGGCGGATAGGCCTGCTGTAAAAGGACCTTTGTCTTTAGCTCCTTCGTTTTCTTTTCTGTTCTATCTTTCTCGTCTTTATCTCTGTTTTCATAATACTGTGCAGTAGCCAGTATTTGCGCTGAAGTAGAAACAGCCCAAGAACTTTCTGAATCTTTTAACTTTTTACACAGGTCAGGAAGTAAATTCTGCACAAACTTATCCAAAAATAACCGTTGGCCACCCTCAGTACTCATATCCTGCCCACTGTGGTCAATAAACGTTTCTTCAAACCTAGTAAAGAAGTCTGACACTGTCTCATCTTTCTTCTGCTTGCATGCAGATAGCTTGTCCCAATTTACGCGCATCGCAGGCATTATTGTCTTCATATACGTGATGATTCTACCAGGCAATTCAGCTACTAAAGGTTCCGGTTTCGCACCACCAGTTTGTCTAGCATCAGCAGCAACAATGTTAGCCCATGTATCCCCTAGTTCTGCATTGTGATCTACATTACGAATTGACCCCCATAGAGGCTGTGGAACAACATTACCAAACAACATGTCTATGTCGGCCAGATTCATAATGCATGACCCTGCCGTCTGTGACAACTCTTTATAATAACCTGCTGGGTTTTTACGGGGATCAGGCAAGGACTGCTTAAGCGCTAACACCTCAGAGCGCTTCCATGGAACATGCACCCAAACACGCTGGAAATGCGCTGCCACAGCGGGGTTACCACCGACAGCTGCAACCGCTTCCTTCCATACCGGGGGAACTTCTCTCATCGGGTATTGTCGCGCTTTTGCCTTTTTCCCCACAAGGACATCTTGTTCAAACAATGATTGTTGACAATCATCATTCCTGAAGGACAATACAACCGCAACTGCTTTATCTACTTCGTGGTCCACAATTATACCAGTTCCAAAATCGAACCTCACTCTACACAACTCCTGCGGGTTCGGATTTTTACCACTATCCTCCAATTCTTCACAGAGAATTTCGCACATTTTCTCAAACACATATCTCTGTTTCGGGGCATCCCATTGATGGAAAACGTTAACAACTGATTCCACATTATACAGTGAAGGAAAAACGATCCATCTACGCGCCATGTTATCTATTACCTTTTTCTCATCGGGGTTAGGCAATTGGCTGCGCAACTGCTTACGCTGTAAACCAGGAGTCGCACCAGATGACTCAAAGAGAGGAGACATTAATGTAGTAACCACATTAGCTAAGCACTGTCGCGCTGAAGGAGAAGCTGAGGCGAGAACAGGGGGAAAAACAGAGGGAAGAAAAGAGGATATAGAGACAGGTACTGGAGTGGTGGAAGGAAGAGTGTGAGGGGAGGCAGCTGCTGTATTAGGCAAAGTCGCAGGAAGTGCGGGGGCAGTTGGAAGCACAACTGGCGGCGCTTGAGAGGGCTGCGCTACAGGGATAGGAACCGGCTGCAAAGCAGCTGGCGGTTGCGGCAAGGCTTGCATTATATGCACTGGAGGCGGCATATTTACAAGCTGGGGAGGCGCCGTGGCAGTTTGAGCATACGGGGGTGGCGAACTCAACAAATGTGACATCAGGGGATCTTTCTCCTTTTCTTCGGACTCATTCTGCTTAGAGTGTGGTAAAGCCGGGTAACATTTGTCAATCCCTAGCTTATGCTGCCTGTGCAATTGCTCACTCATCTGCTCCTCTTCATTGTCTTTAAATTGTACAGCTGCTTGCATTACTGTCATACCTTTCTCCCTCTTATTCTTTTTCGCTAACTTAATTTCCTTTTGTTTGGCTTCCTTTCGCCATAAGCGGAAAGAGTCAAACATCGCCGGCCGGGCTTTCTTCTTAAACAATTTAATTTCCAAATTATCTAAAATATCGTTATCGAAACTACCATTTTGGGGCCATTTTAAAACACCATCTTTCCTGGTGTAGTGGATCCACACTTCGTTATATGCAATGGGGCCTACGCCATGTTTTACATAGAGCTCATAAGTTGGAGTTCCAACCGGAGGAACCGGACATGATTCCTCTAGCTGGAAATCCTTTCCACAACCCAAACAGAATAATCTACCAAATAGTCCAGAACCAGGCATCTTTGCTCACTAGTCTAGATCCAAACGTCAAAGGATTATCGAATACGATATTCTCGTGAATACACGAGTCCTCTGGTTTTGGCGTTTGCAAACTCCAAAGTACCAAATTACCAAATCAAACGATCCCGAAGGATACCAAAAACAAATAGGAGACGCTCCACTTATACTTAACTGAATATTGCTGATCGATGGCGTCACCAGAAGACTCTCTCGATTGTTTCGCTCTCTCAGATTCGTCAAGGGTCCAAAACAGGTCGATTAATCAGGGCAGCAGTCCTTCGTAGCCGTCGGGACGCGGAGAACCTCGCAGAAAAGACTTTCGGACCACGTCGACATGCAGGGGTCGATGAAGTGGCGGCCTTCCTCCGGAATTTCCACACGAAGCTCCTCACGAACCTCTGGCTTGTACTGGTACCGCTGAAATCGTCCCGAGTTGGGCGCCAAACTGAAGTACTGGGTATTTTAGACCCAGCGGTGCAGGGGCACACACCCTATGACTTCTGGGTTCACCCTGTTCCGGACCTACAGAAACACAGAGTCTTCTGGGTGAAGTCAAAGATTCATTTATTGGCTGCAGACCAATTACAGGTATCCTAGAAGTACAACAGCGTGTATGTTCTCAGGAGACTGCTGAAAATCATAGGAACGGACTTCTCCTTAAGTACAAAATATCATGCTCCAGGCACACATTCCTTGGTTTACGATATGGCCATTATAAGTATACATTACAAACGAAAAAGCAGAGTCATGATGACCATCCCACATTCCAGTTCGGCCAGCCCACAATAATTTACACAGTAAGGTTCAGATCCCACATCGTATGTCAATAGACCCCCCAATAAACATGAGCATCTCCTGTTTTGGGAAACAAGTCATAAAGCAGGAACAAGCAGGTGTGGAAGAGATTAGCCGGGGGATTGTGTAGAATGAAAGGGTTTTATGACGGGTCAAGCCCTGATGCTAATCACAGGTGGACGGAGGAAGGGGAGCTCGTGAGACCGGTTTGACCCGGGGCAGCAGAGCCAGCTGCCCAGGTCACAGAGAAGTCAGAGGGAAAGCCCATGTACTGTGAGGCCCGTATTTACTCCATTATAGCCTATGTGAGGGCAATGACAAGATGGCCACTGCTTCCAAAATGGAACCCGCGTAGTGAAGCTGAATAACGTGTACACAGTGCATTCATAGCTAGAACGATATATAAAGCACTCGTACATGCCGCATTTACCATTTGCGGTTCACTAATACCAAGATAGACAGGGGTAGAGCCCTGTCCCCTACGCGGTCCCGAATATTAAAGTACGACAAGGCAGGCAGTGTGTGAGGGATGTCTGTGCACTGGGGTGTGATCAAAGGACAGGTGTTGTGTGAGGGATGTCTGTGCACTGTGGGGTTTGATCAAAGGACAGTTGTCTGAGGGGAGGCAGGCGTTGTGTGAGGGATGTCTGTGGACTGTGGGGTGTGATCAAAGGACAGTTGTCTGAGGGGAGGCAGGCAGTGTGTGAGGGGTGTCTGTACACTGGGGTGTGATCAAAGGACAGCGCTTGTGTGAGGGATGTCTGTGCACTGTGGGGTGTGATCAAAGGACAGTTATCTGAGGGGAGGCAGGCAGTGTGTGAGGGGTGTCTGTACACTGGGGTGTGATCAAAGGACAGGCGTTGTGTGAGGGATGTCTGTGCACTGTGGGGTGTGATCAAACGACAGTTGTCTGAGGAGAGTCAGGCAGTGTGTGAGGGATGTCTGTGCACTGTGGGGTGTGATCAAACGACAGTTGTCTGAGGGGAGGCAGGCAGTGTGTGAGGGATGTCTGTGCACTGTGGGGTGTGATCAAAGGACAGTTTTCTGAGGGGAGGCAGGCAGTGTGTGAGGGGTGTCTGTACACTGGGGTGTGATCAAAGGACAGGCGTTGTGTGAGGGATGTCTGTGTGCACTGTGGGGTGTGATCAAAGGACAGTTGTCTAAGGGGAGGCAGGCAGTGTGTGAGGGATGTCTGTGTACACTGGGGTGTGATCAAAGGACAGGTGTGTGAGGGATGTCTGTGCACTGTGGGGTGTGATCAAAGGACAGTTGTCTGAGGGGAGGCAGGCAGTGTGTGAGGGGTGTCTGTACACTGGGGTGTGATCAAAGAACAGGCATTGTGTGAGGGATGTCTGTGTGCACTGTGGGGTGTGATCAAAGGACAGCTGTCTGAGGGAAGGCAGGCAGTGTGTGAGGGATGTCTGTGTACACTGGGGTGTGATCAAAGGACAGGTGTTGTGTGAGGGATGTCTGTGTGCACTGTGGGGTGTGATCAAAGGAGGAAGCTTGTCTTGTTCTTTCAAACATATATCAAGATATGAGTGGGGTTCAGATGAGCCGATGGGGGCCACAGAGTGGCTCAGATGTGGAGAGCCCAGAGGACTGATGAAGGGGACATGGTGGGGGAAATGGCAGGGCTCAGAGGGAGGGTGGAGAGGAGACATGGGTGTGGGGGTGCAGATAAACGTTGTGTGGGGAGGCAGGAGGAGATATGGGGCATGGAGGCTTATAATTAAGGATCGGTGAGAGGTTTCAAGCTTTTGATGCACAGGGGAGGAAGTGCTGGCTTCACAGTACCGGGGGGATGGCTGTATAGTACTGGGGAGCTGGGGGGAGGGGGGGGGCTGGATAGTACCGGGGAGCTGGGGGAGTGGCTAAATGGTGCCGGGGGGATGGCTGGATAGTACCAGGGAGCTGGGGGGGGGGGGATAGTTGGATAGTAACAAGGAGCTGGGGGGATGGCTGGATAGGATAGTACCAGGGAGCTGGGGATGTGGCTGCATAGTACCAGGGAGCTGGGGGATAGCTGGATAGTACCGGGGAGCTGGATAGTGCCGAGGAGCTGAGGGAATTGCTGGATAGTACCATGGAGCTGGGGGAATGGCTGGTTAGTACCGGGAAGCTGTGGGGTTGGCTAATTAGTACCGGGAAGCTAGAGGGATGGCTGCTTAGTACCTTGGAGCTAGGGTAGTTGCTGCATAGTACCGGAGAGCTGAGGAGTCCCTGGATAGTACTGGGGAGCAGGGAGGGGTGGCTGGATAGTGCTGGGGGGAGGGCTGGATTACCTGGGAGCTGGCTGGATAGTACCTGGGAGCTGGGTGAGTGGCTGGATAGTACTGGGGAGTTCGGATGGCTGGATAGTCCTGGGGAGTGACTGGATAGTACTGGGGAGTTGGGGGGGGGATGGCTGGATAGTACCGGGGAGCTGGGGATGGCTAGATAGTACCGGGGAGCTGGGGGAGTGGCTGGATAGTACCAGAGCTGGGGGAGTGGCTGGATAGTACCAGGGAGCTGGGTGGATGGCTGGATAGTACCGGGGAACTAGAGGATTGGCTGGATAGTACCGGGGCTCTGAGCGATGGCTGGATAGTACTGGGGAGCTTGGGGGGATGGCTGAATGGTACCGGGGAGCTGGGGGGGATGGCTGGATAGTACCAGGGAGCAGGGGGGGGGATGGTTGGATAGTACAGAGGAGCTGGGAGATGGCTGGTTAGTGCTAGGGGGATGGCTGGTTAGTACTGGGGGGAAGGCTGGTTAGTACTGGGGGGGAAGGCTGGATAGTACCGGGGAGCTGAGGGAATGGCTGGATAGTACCGCGGAGCTGGGGGAAGGCTGGATAGTACCGGGTAGCTGGGGGATGTCTAGATAGTACAGGGGAGCTGAGGGGATGGCTAGTTAGTACCAGGGAGCTGGGGAATGGCTTGGCTGGATAGTACCAGGGAGCTGGGGGGATGGCTGGATAGTACCGGGAAGCTGGGGGGATGGCTGGATAACACCAAGGAGCTGGGGGGGATGGCTGGATACTTCCAGGTAGCTGGGGGGATGGGGAGATGGCTGGTTAGTACCGGGAAGCTGTGGGGTTGGCTGATTAGTACCGGGAAGCTGGAGGGATGGCTGCTTAGTACCTTGGAGCTGGGGTAGTTGCTGCATAGTACCGGAGAGCTGAGGAGTCCCTGGATAGTACTGGGGAGCAGGGAGGGGTGGCTGGATAGTGCTGGGGGGAGGGCTGGATAGTACCTGGGAGCTGGCTGGATAGTACCTGGGAGCTGGGTGAGTGGTTGGATAGTACTGGGGAGTTCGGATGGCTGGATAGTCCTGGGGAGTGACTGGATAGTACTGGGGAGTTGGGGGGGATGGCTGGATAGTACCAGGGAGCTGGGGATGGCTAGATAGTACCGGGGAGCTGGGGGAGTGGCTGGATAGTACCAGAGCTGGGGGAGTGGCTGGATAGTACCAGGGAGCTGGGTGGATGGCTGGATAGTACCGGGGAACTAGGGGATTGGCTGGATAGTACCGGGGTTCTGAGCGATGGCTGGATAGTACTGGGGAGCTTGGGGGGATGGCTGGATAGTACTGGGGAGTGGCTGGATAGTACCGGGGAGCTGGGGGAGTGGCTGAATGGTGCTGGGGGGATGGCTGGATAGTACCGTGGGGGATGGTTGGATAGTACAGAGGAGCTGGGGAGATGGCTGGTTAGTGCTGGGGGGATGGCTGGTTAGTACTGGGGGGAAGGCTGGATACTACCGGGGAGCTGAGGGAATGGCTGGATAGTACCGCGGAGCTGGGGGAAGGCTGGATAGTACCGGGTAGCTGGGGGATGTCTAGATAGTACAGGGGAGCTGAGGGGATGGCTAGTTAGTACCAGGGAGCTGGGGAATGGCTTGGCTGGATAGTACCAGGGAGCTGGGGGGATGGCTGGATAGTACCGGGAAGCTGGGGGGATGGCTGGATAACACCAAGGAGCTGGGGGGATGGCTGGATACTTCCAGGTAGCTGGGGGATGGGGAGATGGCTGGTTAGTACCGGGAAGCTGTGAGGTTGGCTGATTAGTACCGGGAAGCTGGAGGGATGGCTGCTTAGTACCTTGGAGCTGGGGTAGTTGCTGCATAGTACCGGAGAGCTGAGGAGTCCCTGGATAGTATTGGGGAGCAGGGAGGGGTGGCTGGATAGTGCTGGGGAGAGGGCTGGATAGTACCTGGTAGCTGGCTGGATAGTACCTGGAAGCTGGGAGAGTGGCTGGATAGTACTGGGGAGTTGGGATGGCTGGATAGTCCTGGGGAGTGGCTGGATAGTACTGGGGAGTTGAGGGGGGTGATTGCTGGATAGTACCGGGGAGCTGGGGATGGCTGGATAGTACCGGGGAGCTGGTGGAGTGGCTTTATAGTACCGGGGAGCTGGGGAGTAGCTGGATAGTACCAGGGAGCTGGGGGATGGCTGGTTAGTACCGGGGAGCTGGGCAGTGGCTGGATAGTACTGTGGAGCTGGAGGGGGTGGCTAAATAGTACAGAGTAGCTGGGATGGCTGGATAATACTGGGAGCTGAGAGAGTCGTTGAATAGTAATGGGGAGCTGGGGCATGGCTGGATAGTATCGGGGAGCTGAGGTAGTGGCTGGATAGTACCGGGGAGCTGGGGGAGTGGCTGGATAGTACTGGGGGAGCTGGGGGGGATGGCTGGATAGTGCTGGGGGATGACTGGAAGCACTGGGTGCTGGCGTGATTGCTGGAGGGATGGCTGATTAGTGCTGGGGGAGGGTTGGTTAGTACTGGGGAGCAGGGGGATGGCTGGATAGTACCGGAGATCTGAGAGATGGCTGGATAGTACCGGGGAGCTGGGGGGATGGCTGGATAGTACCGGGAGCTGGGGGATGGCTGGATAGTACCTGGTAACTGGGGGGGATGGCTGGCTAGTACCAGGGAGCAGGGGGATGGCTGGATAGTACCGGGTAGCTTGGGGGATGGCTAGATAGTACCGGGTAGCTTGGGGGATGGCTAGATGGTACCGGGGAGTTAGGGGATGGCTGGAAAGTCCTCTGGAGCTAGTGGATGGCTGGATAGTACCGGAGAGCTGGGGGATGGCTTGATAGTACTGGAGAGCTGGGGGAGTGGCTGCATAGTCCCGGGGAGGTGTGGAGTGGCTGGATAGTACCAGGGAGCTGGGGGGGAAGGCTAGATAGCACTGGGGAGCTGGGGGGGATGGCTGTCTAGTACCGGGGAGCTGGGGGGATGGCTATATAGTACCGGGGAGCCGGGGGAGTGGCTGGCTAGTACCAGGGAGCTGGGGGTGGCTGTAAAGTACTGTGGAGCTGGGCAGATGGCTGGATAGTACCGGGGAGTGGGGGATGGCTGGATATTACTGAGGAGTGGCTGGATAGTACCAAGGGAGCTGGGGGAGTGGCTGGATAGTACTGGGGAGCTGGGGTAGTGGCTGGATAGTACTGGGGAGCTGGGGGGAGTGGCTGATAGTACCAGGGAGCTGGATGGATGGCTGGATATTACCGGGGAGCTGGGGGGATGGCTGGATAGTACCTGGTCGCTGGGGTAGGATGGCTGCATAGTACCAGGGAGCTGGGCAGGGGGTTGGCTGGATAGTACCATTGAGCTGGGGGATGGCTGGATAGTACAGCAGAGCTGGGGGGATGGCTGCTTCATACTGAGGAGCTGGGGGTGGCTGCTTCATACCGGGGAGCTGGGGGCGATGGCTGGTTCATACAGGGGACTTGGGGAGGGGAATGGTTGCATAGTACCGGGGAGCTGGGGGAGTGGCTGCATAGTACCGGGGATCGGGAGTGGCTGGATAGTACCGGGGAGCTGGTGGGAAGGCTGGTTAGTACTGGGGAGCTGGGGGAGGGAAGGCTGGTTAGTACCGGGAGCTGGGGGAGTGGCTGGATAGTACTGGGGAGTGGCTGAATAATACCAGGGAGCCGGGGAGTGACTGAATATTACCGGGGAGCTGGGGGATGGCTGGATAGTAACAAGGGAGTGGCCGGATAGTATCAAGGGAGCTGGGGGAGTGGCTGGATAGTACTGGGGAGCTGGGGGAGTGGCTGATAGTACCGGGGAGCTGGATGGATGGCTGGATAGTACTGGGTAGCTAGGGAGATGGCTGGATAGTACCGGGGAGCTAGTACCGTTGAGCAGGGGGGATGGCTCTTTAGTACCAGTGAGCTGGGGAGATAGCTAGATAGTACCGGGGAGCTATTGGGATGGCTGGATAGTACCTGGGAGCTGGGAGGATGGATGGATAATGCCGGGGAGATGGGGGGATGGCTGCTTCATACCGAGGAGCTGGGGGGATGGCTGGATAGTAACGGGAAGCTGGGGGAATGGCTGCTTCATACTGAGGAGCTGGAGAAATGGTTGCTTCACACCTGGGAGCTGGGGGGATGGCTGCTTCATACTGGGGAGCTGGGGGGATGGCTGGATAGTACCGGGGAGCTGGGGGAATGTCTGGATAGAACCGGGGAGCTGGGGGGAAGGCTTGTTAGTACCAGGGAGCTGGGGGGGGGGGAAGGCTGGTTAGTACTGGGGGGATGGCTCGATAGTACCAGGGAGCTGGGGGAGTGGCTGGGTAGTACCAGGGAGCTAGGTTTGTGGCTGGATAGTACGAGGGAGCTGGGGGAGTGGCTGCATAGTACCGGGGAGCTGGGGGAGTAGCTGAATGGTACCGGGGAGCTGGGGGGATGGCTGGATAGTACAGAGGAGCTGGGGGGATGGCTGGATAGTACCGGGGAGCTGGGGGGATGGTTGGATGGTACCGAGGAGCTGGGGGAGTAGCTGAATGGTACCGGGGAGCTGGGGGGGATGGCTGGATAGTACAGAGGAGCTGGGGGGATGGCTGGATAGTACCGGGGAGCTGGGGGGATGGATGGATGGTACCGAGGAGCTGGGGGGATGGTTGCATGGTACCGAGGAGCTGGGGGGATGGTTGCATGGTACCGAGGAGCTGGGGAGATGGCTTCTTAGTGCTGGGGGCATGGCTGGATAGTACCGGGGAGCTGAGGGAATTGCTGGATAGTACCATGGAGCTGGGGGAATGGCTGGATAGTTCCAGGTAGCTTGGGGGATGGGGAGATGGCTGATTAGTACCGGGAAGCTGGGGGTATGGCTGCTTAGTACATTGGAGCTGGGGTAGTTGCTGCATAGTACCGGGGAGCTGAGGAGTCCCTGGATAGTACTGGGGAGTGGGGGGGTGGCTGAATAGTGCTGGGGGGAGGGCTGGATAGTATCTGGGAGCTGGCTGGATAGTACCTGGGAGCTGGTAGATTGGCTGGATAGTACCAGGCAGTTAGGATGGCTGGATAGTACTGGGGAGTGGCTGGATAGTACTGGGGAGTTGGGGAGGGGCGGGGAGGCTGGATAGTACCGGGGAGCTGGGGGAGTGGCTGGATAGTACCAGGGAGCTGGGAAAGTGGCTGGATAGTACCGTGGAGCTGGGGGATGGCTAAATAGTACAGAGGAGCTGGGATGGCTGGATAATACTGGGAGCTGGGGTAGTGGCTGGATAGTACCGGGGAGCTGGGGCGATGGCTGGATAGTACTGGGTAGCTTGGGGATGGCTAGATAGTACCAGGGAGTTAGGGGATGGCTGGAAAGTCCTAGGGAGTTAGGGGATGACTGGAAAGTCTTGGGTAGCTAGGGGACGGCTGGAAACTACCGGGGAGCTAGGTGATGGCTGTAAAGTACTGTGAAGCTGGGCAGATGGCAGGATAGTACCAGGGAGCTGGGGGATGGCTGGATAGTACCGGGGAGCTGGGGGAGTGGCTGCATAGTACTGGGGAGGTGTGGAGTAGCTGGATAGTACCAGGGAGCTGGGGGGGAAGGCTGCTAGTACCGGGGAGCTGAGGGGGTGGCTGGCTAGTACCGGGGAGCTGGGGGGATGGCTAGATAGTACCAGAGAGCCAGGGGGTTTGCTGGATAGTACCGGGGAGCTGGGGGACGGCTGGATAGTACCGGGGAGCTGGGGGGGATGGTTGGATGGTACCGAGGAGCTGGGGAGATGGCTTCTTGGTGCTGGGGGCATGGCTGGATAGTACCGGGGAGCTGAGGGAAATGCTGGATAGTACCACGGAGCTGGGGGAATGGCTGGATAGTTCCAGGTAGCTTGGGGGATGGGGAGATGGCTGGTTAGTACCGGGAAGCTGGGGGGATGGCTGCTTAGTACATTGGAGCTGGGGTAGTTGCTGCATAGTACCGGGGAGCTGAGGAGTCCCTGGATAGTACTGGGGAGTTGGGGGGGTGGCTGAATAGTGCTGGGAGGAGGGCTGGATAGTATCTGGGAGCTGGCTGGATAGTACCTGGGAGCTGGTAGATTGGCTGGATAGTACCAGGCAGTTGGGATGGCTGGATAGTACTGGGGAGTGGCTGGATAGTACTGGGGAGTTGGGGAGGGGCGGGGAGGCTGGATAGTACCGGGGAGCTGGGGGAGTGGCTGGATAGTACCAGGGACCTGGGAAAGTGGCTGGATAGTACCGGGGAGCTGGGGGATGGCTAAATAGTACAGAGGAGCTGGGATGGCTGAATAATACTGGGAGCTGGGGTAGTGGCTGGATAGTACCGGGGAGCTGGGGAGATGGCTGGATAGTACTGGGTAGCTTGGGGATGGCTAGATAGTACCAGGGAGTTAGGGGATGGCTGGAAAGTCCTAGGGAGTTAGGGGATGGCTGGAAAGTCTTGGGGAGCTAGGGGATGGCTGGAAAGTACCGGGGAGCTAGGGGAGTGGCTGCATAGTACTGGGGAGGTGTGGAGTGGCTGGATAGTACCAGGGAGCTGGGGGGGGGGGAGGCTGCTAGTACCGGGGAGCTGCGGGGATCGCTGGCTAGTACCGGGGAGCTGGGGGATGGCTAAATAGTACAGAGGAGCTGGGATGGCTGGATAATACTGGGAGCTGGGGTAGTGGCTGGATAGTGCCGGGGAGCTGGGGAGATGGCTGGATAGTACTGGGTAGCTTGGGGATGGCTAGATAGTACCAGGGAGTTAGGGGATGGCTGGAAAGTCCTAGGGAGTTAGGGGATGACTGGAAAGTCTTGGGTAGCTAGGGGACGGCTGGAAACTACCGGGGAGCTAGGTGATGGCTGTAAAGTACTGTGAAGCTGGGCAGATGGCAGGATAGTACCTGGGAGCTGGGGGATGGCTGGATAGTACCGGGGAGCTGGGGGAGTGGCTGCATAGTACTGGGGAGGTGTGGAGTAGCTGGATAGTACCAGGGAGCTGGGGGGGAAGGCTGCTAGTACCGGGGAGCTGAGGGGGTGGCTGGCTAGTACCGGGGAGCTGGGGGGATGGCTAGATAGTACCAGAGAGCCAGGGGGTTTGCTGGATAGTACCGGGGAGCTGGGGGACGGCTGGATAGTACCGGGGAGCTGGGGGGGATGGTTGGATGGTACCGAGGAGCTGGGGAGATGGCTTCTTGGTGCTGGGGGCATGGCTGGATAGTACCGGGGAGCTGAGGGAAATGCTGGATAGTACCACGGAGCTGGGGGAATGGCTGGATAGTTCCAGGTAGCTTGGGGGATGGGGAGATGGCTGGTTAGTACCGGGAAGCTGGGGGGATGGCTGCTTAGTACATTGGAGCTGGGGTAGTTGCTGCATAGTACCGGGGAGCTGAGGAGTCCCTGGATAGTACTGGGGAGTTGGGTGGGTGGCTGAATAGTGCTGGGAGGAGGGCTGGATAGTATCTGGGAGCTGGCTGGATAGTACCTGGGAGCTGGTAGATTGGCTGGATAGTACCAGGCAGTTGGGATGGCTGGATAGTACTGGGGAGTGGCTGGATAGTACTGGGGAGTTGGGGAGGGGCGGGGAGGCTGGAGAGTACCGGGGAGCTGGGGGAGTGGCTGGATAGTACCAGGGACCTGGGAAAGTGGCTGGATAGTACCGGGGAGCTGGGGGATGGCTAAATAGTACAGAGGAGCTGGGATGGCTGGATAATACTGGGAGCTGGGGTAGTGGCTGGATAGTACCGGGGAGCTGGGGAGATGGCTGGATAGTACTGGGTAGCTTGGGGATGGCTAGATAGTACCAGGGAGTTAGGGGATGGCTGGAAAGTCCTAGGGAGTTAGGGGATGGCTGGAAAGTCTTGGGGAGCTAGGGGGCGGCTGGAAAGTACCGGGGAGCTAGGGGAGTGGCTGCATAGTACTGGGGAGGTGTGGAGTGGCTGGATAGTACCAGGGAGCTGGGGGGGGGGGAGGCTGCTAGTACCGGGGAGCTGCGGGGATCGCTGGCTAGTACCGGGGAGCTGGGGGATGGCTAGATAGTACCAGAGAGCCAGGGGGTTTGCTGGATAGTAACGGGGAGCTGGGGGACGGCTGGATAGTACCGGGGAGCTGGGGGAGTGGCTGCATAGTACTGGGAAGGTATGGAGTGGCTGTATAGTACTAGGGAGCAGGGGGGAAAACTGGCTAGTACCAGGGAGCTGGGGGATGGCTGGCTAGTACCGGGGAGCTGGGGGGATGGCTAGATAGTACCAGGGAGCCAGGGGAGTGGCTGCATAGTACTAGGGAGCTGGTGAGTGGCTGGCTAGTACCGGGGAGCTGGGGGTGGCTGAATAGTACCGGGGAGCGGGGGGGGTGGCTGGATATTACCGGGGAGTGGCTGGATAGTACCAAGGGAGCTGGGGGAGTGGCTGGATAGTACCGGAGGAGCTGGTGGGGATGGCTGGATAGTGCTGGGGGGACAACTGAATAGCACCAGGGTGCTGGGGTGATTGCTAGAGGGTTGGCTGATTAGTACTGGGGAGGTGGGGGAGGGCTGGTTAGTACTGGGAAGCAGGGGGATGGCTGGATAGTACCAGGGAGCTGGGGGGGGGAAAGGCTGGCTAATACTGGGGAGCTGGGGGAAGGCTGGCTAATACCGGGGAGCTGGGGGGATGGCTGGCTAGTACCGGGGAGCTGGGGGGATAGCTAGATAGTACCGGGGAGCTGGGGAGATGGGTAGATAGTACCAGGGAGCCAGGGGAGTGGCTGCATAGTACTAGGGAGCTGGTGAGTGGCCGGCTAGTACCAGGGAGCTGGGGGTGGCTGAATAGTACCGGGGAGCGGGGGGATGGCTGGATATTACCGGGGAGTGGCTGGATAGTACCAAGGGAGCTGGGGGAGTGGCTGGATAGTACCGGAGGAGCTGGTGGGGATGGCTGGATAGTGCTGGGGGGACGACTGTATAGCACCAGGGTGCTGGGGTGATTGCTAGAGGGTTGGCTGATTAGTACCGGGGAGGTGGGGGAGGGCTGGTTAGTACTGGGAAGCAGGGGGATGGCTGGATAGTACCGGGGAGCTAGGGGGATGGCTAGATAGTACCAGAGAGCTGAGGGATGGCTGGATAGTACCAGGGAGCTGGGGGGATGGCAGGATAGTGCTGGGGGTATGGCAGGGTAGTACCGGGTACCTGGGGGGATGGCTGGCTAGAACAGGGTAGCTGGGGGATGGCTGGATAGTACTGGGGAGCTGGGGGGGGATGGCTGGATAGTACCTGGTAGCTGGGGAGATGGCTGGATAGTACCTGGTAGCTGGGGAGATGGCTGGTTAGTACCAGGGAGCAGGGGGATGGCTGTATAGTACCGGGTAGCATAGGGGATGGCTAGATAGTACCGGGGAGTTAGGAGATGGCTGGAAAGTCCTAGGGAGTTACGGGATGGCTGGAAAGTCCTAGGAAGCTAGGGGATGGCTGGAAAGTACTGGGTAGCTTGGGGGATGGCTAGATAGTACCGGGGAGTTAGGAGATGGCTGGAAAGTCCTAGAGAGTTAGGGGATGGCTGGAAAGTCCTAGGGAGCTAGGGGATGGCTGGAAAGTACCGGGGAGCTAGGCGATGGCTGTAAAGTACTGTGGAGCTGGGCAGATGGCGGGATAGTACCAGGTAGCTGGGAGATGGTTGGATAGTACCAGGGAGCTGGGGGATGGTTGGATAGTACCAGGGAGCTGGGGGGTTGGCTGGCTAGTACCGGGGAACTGGGGGAAGGCTAGCTAGTACCGGTGAGCTGGGGGGTGGCTGGCTAGTGCCAGGGAGCTGGGGGAATGGCTAGATAGTACCAGGGAGCCAGGGGGGTGGCTGCATAGTACTATGGAGCTGGTGAGTGGCTGGCTAGTACCGGGGAGCTGGGGGTGGCTGCGTACTACTGGGGAGCTGGAGGGATGGCTAGATAGTACCGGGGAGCAGGGGGATGGCTGATATTACCGGGGAGTGGCTGGATAGTACCAAGAGAGCTGGGGGAGTGGCTGGATAGTACTGGGGAGCTGGGGGAATGGCTGCATAGTACTGGGGAGTTGGATGGATGGCTGGATATTGCCGGGGAGCTGGGGGGATGGCTGGATAGTACCTGGGAGCGGGGGGGGGTTGGCTGGTTAGTACCGTAGAGCTGGGGGGATGGCTCTTTAGTATCGGGGAGCTATTGGGATGGCTGGAAAGTACCTGGGAGGGTGGCTGGATAGTACCAGGTAGCTGGGGGCTGGCTAGATAGTACCGTGTAGCTTGGGGGGATGGCTGCTTCATACCGGGGACTTGGGGGGGAAAGGGGGGGATGGTTGGATAGTACCGGGGGATGGTTGGATAGTACCGGGGAGCTGGGGGATGGCTGGATAGTACTGGGGAGCTGGGAGAGTGGCTGCATAGTACCGGGATCTGGGGAGTGGCTGGATAGTACCAGGGAGCTGTTGGGAAGGCTCGTTAGTACTGGGGAGCTGGGGGGGGAGGCTAGTTAGTACCAGGGAGCTGGGGGATTGACTGGATAGTACTGGGGAGTGGCTGGATAGTACCAGGGAGCTGGGGATTGGCTGGATAGTACCGGGGAGCTGGGGGAAGGCTGGATAGTACCAATGGAGTTTCCGGATAGTATCAAGGGAGCTGGGGGAGTGGCTGGATTGTGCTGGGGAGCTGGGGAAGTGGCTGATAGTAACGCGGAGCTGAATGGATGGCTGGATAGTACCGGGTAGCTGGGGGTATAGCTGGATAGTACCTGGGAGCTAGTACTGTTGAGCTGGGGGATGGCTAGATAGTACCGGGGAGCTGGGGTGATGGCTGCTTCATACCGAGGAGCTGGAGGAATGGCTGCTTCATACCGGGAAGCTGGAGAATGGCTGGATAGTACCCGGGAGCTGGGGGATGGCTGGATAGTACCAGGGAGCTGGGGGATGGCTGGATAGTACCAGGGAGCTGGGGGAGTGGCTACATAGTACTGGGGAGGTGTGGAGTGGCTGGATAGTACCAGGGAGCTGAGGGGATGGCTGGCTAGTACCCGGGAGCTGGGGGGATGGCTGGCTAGTACCCGGGAGCTGGGGGGATGGCTAGATAGTACCAGAGATCCAGGGGAGTGGCTGCATAGTACTAGGGAGCTGGTGAGTGGCAGGCTAGTACCGGGGAGCTGGGGGTGGCTGAATAGTACCGGGGAGGTGGAGGGGTGGCTGGATAGTACCGGGGAGCGGGGGGATGGCTGGATATTACAGGGGAGTGGCTGGATAGTACCAAGGGAGCTGGGGGGATTGCTGGATAGTACCGGGGGAGCTGGGGGGGATTGCTGGATAGTGCTGGGGGAATGACTGGATAGCCCTGGGGTGATTGCTGGAGGGATGGCTGATTAGTACCGGGGAGCTGGGGGAGGGCTGGTTAGTACTGGGGAGCAGGGATTGGCTGAATATTACCGGGGAGCTGGGGGATGGCTGGATAGTAACAAGGGAGTGGCCGGATAGTATCAAGGGAGCTGGGGGAGTGGCTGGATAGTACTGGGGAGCTGGGGGAGTGGCTGATCGTACCGGGGAGCTGGATGGATGGCTGGATAGTACTGGGTAGCTGGGGAGATGGCTGGATAGTACCGGGGAGCTAGTACCGTTGAGCAGGGGGGATGGCTCTTTAGTACCAGTGAGCTGGGGAGATAGCTAGATAGTACTGGGGAGCTATTGGGATGGCTGGATAGTACCTGGGAGCTGGGAGGATGACTGGATAATGCCGGGGAGATGGGGGGATGGCTGCTTCATACCGAGGAGCTGGGGGAATGGCTGCTCCATACCGGGGAGCTGGGGGGGGTGGCTGTTTCATACCGGGGAGCTGGGGGGATGGCTGGATAGTACCGAGGAGCTGGGGGAATGGCTGCTTCATACTGAGGAGCTGGGGAAATGGTTGCTTCACACCTGGGAGCTGGGGGGATGGCTGCTTCATACCGGGGAGCTGGGGGGATGGCTGGATAGTACCGGGAAGCTGGGGGAATGTCTGGATAGTACCGGGGAGCTGAGGGGAAGGCTTGTTAGTACCAGGGAGCTGGGGGGGGGAAGGCTGGTTAGTACTGGGGGGATGGCTGGATAGTACCAGGGAGCTGGGGGAGTGGCTGGATAGTATCAGGGAGCTGGGGGTGTGGCTGGATAGTTCAAGGGAGCTGGGGGAGTGGCTGGATAGTACCGGGGAGCTGGGGGAGTAGCTGAATGGTACCGGGGAGCTGGGGGAGTAGCTGAATGGTACCGGGGAGCTGGGGGGATGGCTGGATAGTACAGAGGAGCTGGGGGGATGGCTGGATAGTACCGGGGAGCTGGTGGGATGGTTGGATGGTACCGAGGAGCTGGGGAGATGGCTTCTTAGTGCTGGGGGCATGGCTGGATAGTACTGGGGAGCTGAGGGAATTGCTGGATAGTACCATGGAGCTGGGGGAATGAATGGCTGGGTAGTTCCAGGTAGCTTGGGGGATGGGGAGATGGCTGGTTAGCACCGGGAAGCTGGGGGGATGGCTGCTAGTACATTGGAGCTGGGGTAGTTGCTGCATAGTACCGGGGAGCTGAGGAGTCCCTGGATAGTACTGGGGAGTGGGGGGGTGGCTGAATAGTGCTGGGGGGAGGGCTAGATAGTATCTGGGAGCTGGCTGGATAGTACCTGGGAGCTGGTAGATTGGCTGGATAGTACCAGGCAGTTGGGATGGCTAGATAGTACTGGGGAGTGGCTGGATAGTACTGGGGAGTTGAGGAGGGGCGGGGAGGCTGGATAGTACCGGGGAGCTGGGGGAGTGGCTGGATAGTACCAGGGAGCTGGGAAAGTGTCTGATAGTACCGGGGAGCTGGGGGATGGCTAAATAGTACAGAGGAGCTGGGATGGCTGGATAATACTGGGAGCTGGGGTAGTGGCTGGATAGTGCTGGGGAGATGGCTGGATAGTACTGGGTAGCTTGGGGATGGCTAGATAGTACCAGGTAGTTAGGCGATGGCTGGAAAGTCCTAGGGAGTTAGGGGATGGCTGGAAAGTCTTGGGGAGCTAGGGGACGGCTGTAAAGTACCGGGGAGCTAGGTGATGGCTGTAAAGTACTGTGAAGCTGGGCAGATGGCAGGATAGTACCTGGGAGCTGTGGGATGGCTGGATAGTACCGGGGAGCTGGGGGGGAAGGCTGCTAGTACCGGGGAGCTGCGGGGATGGCTGGCTAGTACCGGGGAGCTGGGGGGATGGCTAGATAGTACCAGAGAGCCAGGGGGTTTGCTGGATAGTACTGGGGAGCTGGGGGACGGCTGGATAGTACCGGGGAGCTGGGGGAGTGGCTGCATAGTACTGGGGAGGTATGGAGTGGCTGGATAGTACTAGGGAGCAGGGGGGGAAGACTGGCTAGTACTAGGGAGCAGGGGGGGAAGGCTGGCTAGTACCGGGGAGCTGGGGGGATGGCTGGCTAGTGCTGGGGGGATGGCTAGATAGTACCAGGGAGCCAGGGGAGTGGCTGCATAGTACTAGGGAGCTGGTGAGTGGCTGGCTAGTACGAGGGAGCTGGGGGTGGCTGAATAGTACCGGGGAGCGGGGGGATGGCTGGATATTACCGGGGAGTGGCTGGATAGTACCAAGGGAGCTGGGGGAATGGCTGGATAGTACCGGAGGAGCTGGTGGGGATGGCTGGATAGTGCTGGGGGGACGACTGAATAGCACCAGGGTGCTGGGGTGATTGCTAGAGGGTTGGCTGATTAGTACCGGGGAGGTGGGGGAGGGCTGGTTAGTACTGGGAAGCAGGGGGATGGCTGGATAGTACCGGGGAGCTGGGGGGGGGAAAGGCTGGCTAATACCGGGGAGCTGGGGGGAAGGCTGGCTAATACCGGGGAGCTGGGGGGAAGGCTGGCTAGTACCGGGGAGCTGGGGGATGGCTAGATAGTACCGGGGAGCTGGGGGGATGGCTAGATAGTACCAGGGAGCCAGGGGAGTGGCTGCATAGTACTAGGGAGCTGGTGAGTGGCTGGCTAGTACCAGGGAGCTGGGGGTGGCTGAATAGTACCGGGGAGTGAGGGGGATGGCTGGATATTACCGGGGAGTGGCTGGATAGTACCAAGGGAGCTGGGGGAGTGGCTGGATAGTACCGGAGGAGCTGGTGGGGATGGCTGGATAATGCTGGGGGGAAGACTGGATAGCACCAGGGTGCTGGGGTGATTGCTAGAGGGTTGGCTGATTAGTACCGGGGAGGTGGGGGAGAGCTGGTTAGTACTGGGAAGCAGGGGAATGGCTGGATAGTACCGGGGAGCTAGGGGGATGGCTGGATAGTACCAGAGAGCTGAGGGATGGCTGGATAGTACCAGGGAGCTGGGGGGATGGCAGGATTGTGCTGGGGGGATGGCAGGATAGTACCGGGTACCTGGGGGATGGCTGGCTAGAACAGGGTAGCTGGGGGATGGCTGGATAGTACTGGGGAGCTTGGGGGGGGATGGCTGGATAGTACCTGGTAGCTGGGGAGATGGCTGGTTAGTACCAGGGAGCAGGGGGATGGCTGTATAGTACCGGGTAGCATAGGGGATGGCTAGATAGTACCGGGGAGCTAGGAGATGGCTGGAAAGTCCTAGGGAGTTAGGGGATGGCTGGAAAGTCCTAGGGAGCTAGGGGATGGCTGGAAAGTACCGGGTAGCTTGGGGGATGGCTAGATAGTACCGGGGAGTTAGGGGATGACTGGAAAGTCCTAGAGAGTTAGGGGATGGCTGGAAAGTCCTAGGGAGCTAGGGGATGGCTGGAAAGTACCGGGGAGCTAGGCGATGGCTGTAAAGTACTGTGGAGCTGGGCAGATGGCGGGATAGTACCAGGTAGCTGGGGGATGGCTGGATAGTACCAGGGAGCTGGGGGGTTGGCTGGGTAGTACCGGGGAGCTGGGGGATGGCTGGATAGTACTGGGGAGCTGGCGGATGGCTGGATAGTACTGGGGAGTTGGGGAGAGTGGCTGCATAGTACCAGGGAGATGGGGAGAGTGGCTGCACAGTACCAGGGAGCTGGGGTGGGGGGGGGAAGTCTGGCTAGTACCGGGGAACTGGGGGAAGGCTGGCTAGTACCGGTGAGCTGGGGGGGTGGCTGGCTAGTACCAGGGAGATGGGGGGATGGCTAGATAGTACCAGGGAGCCAGGGGGGGTGGCTGCATAGTACTATGGAGCTGGTGAGTGGCTGGCTAGTACCGGGGAGCTGGGGGTGGCTGAGTACTGGGGAGCTGAAGGGATGGCTAGATAGTACCGGGGAGCAGGGGGATGGCTGATATTACCGGGGAGTGGCTGAATAGTACCAAGGGAGCTGGGGGAGTGGCTGGATAGTACTGGGGAGCTCGGGGAGTGGCTGCATAGTACTGGGGAGTTGGATGGATGGCTGGATATTACCGGGGAGCTGGGGGGATGGCTGGATAGTACCTGGGAGCGTGGGGGGGGGGGTTGGCTGGATAGTACCGTAGAGCTGGCTGGGGAGGATGGCTCTTTAGTATCGGGGAGCTATTGGGATGGCTGGAAAGTACCTGGGAGGATGGCTGGATAGTACCAGGTAGCTGGGGGCTGGCTAGATAGTACCGTGTAGCTTGGGGGGATGGCTGCTTCATACCGAGAAGCTGGGGAGGGGATGGCTGCTTCATACCGGGGACTTGGGGGGGGGATGGTTGGATAGTACCGGGGAGCTGGGGGATGGCTGGATAGTACTGGGGAGCTGGGGGAGTGGCTGCATAGTACCGGGATCTGGCGAGTGGCTGGATAGTACCAGGGAGCTGTTGGGAAGGCTGGTTAGTACTGGGGAGCTGGGGGGAGGCTAGTTAGTACCAGGGAGCTGGGGGATTGACTGGATAGTACCAGGGAGCTGGGGATTGACTGGATAGTACCGGGGAGCTGGGGGATGGCTGGATAGTACCAATGGAGTTTCCGGATAGTATCAAGGGAGCTGGGGGAGTGGCTGGATAGTGCTGGGGAGCTGGGGGAGTGGCTGATAGTAACGGGGAGCTGAATGGATGGCTGGATAGTACCGGGTAGCTGGGGGTATGGCTAGATAGTACCTGGGAGCTAGTACTGTTGAGCTGGGGGGATGGCTAGATAGTACCGGGGAGCTATTTGGATGGCTGGATAGTACCGGGGAGCTGGGGTGATGGCTGCTTCATACCGAGGAGCTGGAGGAATGGCTGCTTCATACCGGGAAGCTGGAGGATGGCTGGATAGTACCCGGGAGCTGCGGGATGGCTGGATAGTACCAGGGAGTGGCTACATAGTACTGGGGAGGTGTGGAGTGGCTGGATAGTACCAGGGAGCTGGGGGGATGGCTGGCTAGTACCCGGGAGCTGGGGGGATGGCTAGATAGTACCAGGGAGCCAGGGGAGTGGCTGCATAGTACTAGGGAGCTGGTGAGTGGCTGGCTAGTACCGGGGAGCTGGGGGTGGCTGAATAGTACCGGGGAGGTGGAGGGGTGGCTGGATAGTACCGGGGAGCGGGGGGATGGCTGGATATTACAGGGGAGTGGCTGAACAGTACCAAGGGAGCTGGGGGAATTGCTGGATAGTACCGGGGGAGCTGAGGGGGATTGCTGGATAGTGCTGGGGGAATGACTGGATAGCCCTGGGGTGATTGCTGGAGCGATGGCTGATTAGTACCGGGGAGCTGGGGGAGGGCTGGTTAGTACTGGGGAGCAGGGGATGACTGGATAGTACCGGGGAGCTAGGGGGATGGCTGGATAGTACCAGCGAGCTGAGGGATGGCTGGATAGTACCGGGGAGCTGGGGGGTTGGCAGGATAGTGCTGGGAGGATGGCAGGATAGTACCGGGTACCTGGGGGGATGGCTGGCTAGTACTGGGGAGCTCGGGGGATGATTGGCTAATACCTGGTAGCTGGGGAGATGGCTGGATATTACCTGGTAGCTGGGGGATGGCTGGCTAATACCGGGTAGCTGGGGAGATGGCAGGATAGTACCGGGGAGCTGGGGGATTGCTGGATAGTACCAGGTAGCTTGGGGGATGGCTAGATAGTACTGGGGAGTTAGGGGAAGGCTGGAAAGTCCTAGGGAGTTAGGGGATGGCTGGAAAGTCCTAGGGAGCTAGTGGATGGCTGGAAAGTCCTAGGGAGCTAGTGGATGGCTGGAACGTGCTGTGGAGCTGGGCAGATGGCAGGATAGTACCAGGTAGCTGGGGGATGGCTGGATAGTACCGGGGAGTTGGGGGAGTGGCTGCATAGTACTGGGAAGCTGGGGGGGAAGGCTGCATAGTACCGGGGAGCTGGGGGGGAAAAGGCTGGCTAATACCGGGGAGCTGGGGGGGAAGGCTGGCTAATACCGGGGAGCTGGGGGGAAGGCTGGCTAATACTGGGGAGCTGGGGGGGTGGCTAGATAGTAGCGGGGAGCTGGGGGGGATGGCTAGATAGTACCAGGGAGCCAGGGGAGTGACTGCATAGTACTAGGCAGCTGGTGAGTGGCTGACTAGTACCGGGGAGTTGGGGGTGGCTGCGTAGTACAGGGGAGCTGGAGGGATGGCTGGATAGTATCGGGGAGCGGGGGGATGGCTGATATTACCGGGGAGCTGGATGGATGGATGGCTGGATATTGCTGGGGGGGGGTGGCTGGATAGTACCTGGTCGCTTCGGTGGGATGGCTGCATAGTACCAGGGAGCTGGGGGGGTTGACTGGATAGTACCGTTGAGCTGGGGGGGATGGCTCTTTAGTACCGGGGAACTATTGGGGTGGCTGGAAAGTACCTGGGAGCTGGGAGGATGGCTGGAAGGCACCTGGGAGCTGGGAAGATGGCTGGATAGTACCTTGTAGCTGGGGGCTGTCTGGATAGTATCGCGGAGCTGGGGGCGATGGCTGCTTCACACCGGGGACTTGGGGGGGTGGGGGGGGACATGGTTGGATAGTACCGGGAGCTGGGGGATGGCTGGATAGTACCGGGGAGCTGGGGGAGTGGCTGCATAGTACCAGGGACCTGGGGAGTGGCTGGATAGTACCAAGGGAGTTGCTGGATAGTATCAAGGGGGCTGGTGGAGTGGCTGGATAGTAATGGGGAGCTGGGGGAGTGGCTAATAGTACCGGGGAGCTGGATGGATGGCTGGATAGTACCGGGTAGCTGGAGGGATAGCTGGATAGTACCTGGGAGCTAGTACCGTTGAGCTGGGGGGATGGCTAGATAGTACCGGGGAGCTATTGGGATGGCTGGATAGTACCTGGGAGGATGGCTGGATAGTACCGGGGAGCTGGGGGAGTGGCTGCTTCATACCGAGGAGCTGGGGGGATGGCTGCTTCATACCGGGGGATGGGTGGATGGTACCGGGGAGCTGGGGGAGTGGCTGCATAGTACCGGGGACCTGGGGGGGCAGGTTGGTTAGTACCAGGGAGCTGGGGGGAAGGCTGGTTAGTACCGGGGAGCTGGGGAGGGAAGGCTGGTTAGTACCAGGGAGCTGGGGGAAGGCTGGTTAGTACTTGGGGGATGGCTAGATAGTACCAGGGAGCTGGGGGAGTGGCTGGATAGTACTGGGGAGCTGGCTGGATGGATGGTTGGATAGTACTGTGGAGCTGGGGGGTATGGCTGGTTAGTACCGGGCAGCTGGGGGAAGATGTGTTGGACCCGGCCTCGTGGCGTGGCCCCTCCAGACCCGTAGCGACACCAGACTGACCTCTACACCCCACACGGCCCAGATTAATGCAGCCTACCCGACCCAGTCCACACCTGGTCCCCCACAGAACCCGGGGCTACCCACGTCCTTCCCTCCATCTTCCCGACACCGGGCACCCTCCTCCCCTCCATCGGCCTCGCGGCCTCCAGTGACCAGACCCCGCACCCCAGATGGCCGCCCTCGGCCCAAGCGCAACCCAGGCCTAGTCGCGCCATGCCGGCTGGGGGGAGAGAGAGCTCCTGGTGAGCAGGAGAGGGAGGAGTAGTTTCACTCACACCTGGCCTCCTCTCAAGAGATAGTTTTGATCGCCCTCCGGCCACCCTGAGGGCTGGCTCCACACCTGCTGTGTGTCTGGGATGCCTCCCGACCCCGCCTTGAAAGGATCAAAGGGCCGCGTGGCCGGGACCCCCAACAAACGACCCCCAGGTGCTAAGACCCCTGCCCGTGAGGACTCCGGACATCAAAGAGGAGTCGACCTATAACAAGGGGCGCTCTGGGACTCTCGGCAGTTGAATCCTTGAACGAAAAGAGCCCTGCTGACGTGGTCGCGGCTGAAAGAACATCTTCCCGAGGTCTGACGGAACTCTTGGAACCTCGTTGAGCCCTGCAGACAGCGTCGCGGCTCCACCTGGCAGAGACAGACTTCTGCCTAAGAACATCTGAGCCCTGCTGACGTGGTCGCGGCTCCCCTTGCAACCTTGAGAACTCGAGCCCTGCAGACTTGGTCGCACTCAAGAGACATTCTGGTCCGGCTGGACCCCAAAGATCGTATCGTATCCCGAGGATTGAGAGCCGTGCGCCGGATACGCACCTGCATCGACCCAGATCCTAAGACTGTCCCGCTACCCCTACCCCAAACGAGACTTTGCGAGCCCTTGCTCTACTTGTACAGACGCCTCTGCGGATCATAAAGGTCCTGATATTTCTAGATAAAGAATACGTACTTCAGAATTTACGGTGTGGTGTCTCTGTGTTGCATGGTGCTAAATCAGCGTGTACGATCTTAGGTACGGGACCCAACCCTGAAGGGGTCTCCTGCCAGTGCTCGGCTACCTCTCCCACGAAAAGTGGGTCGCAGGGTGGTCAGGAGCATAATCTGTCCTTCTCTGAGGCTGGCCCTTCTAACATTGGTGGCAAGCGACGGGATCCGAGCCCACAATCTAGAGATCGTACAGTGAACGGCTGACGCACTACCGAACAAAGATGGCAGAAGAAACCACCATGAGCACCACTGAAACCGACGCAAGTGCTACGTTTTGTGTACAGTGGTTAGGAGAATACACACACAAGGAGCTGAAACAATTTTGCAGACAACGGACGATCGCTACCACTGGTCTGAACACCAAGGAAGACATGCAACAAGCCCTGAAAGCCTGGGTGGTGTCCGGAGCCCCCCTTCCCCGACTGGACGAAGTCGGTGGGGAGACAGAGCAGCCGGACGAGCTCAGGAACTTCCAGAGAACAAGCAATAACCCCCAGGCACAAAGCAACGCAGCGGATGGGGGCTGGTCCCCAGAAGACATCACAGACAGGGAAAGGGACCGAAGTCATGAACTAGAAATGGCCAAACTGAAAATAGAAGGCGAGATAAGGCTAGCCGAAAAGAGGCTAGCGGTGGAGCAACTCAGAGTACAAGGAGAGCTAGAAGAAAAGAAGTTGCAACGGGAGCACGAGGAAAAAAAACTTCAGCTGGAGCACGAGCGCAGCTTGAAAGAAATAGAATTCCGAGCAAGGAGCGAAGGAGCTCGACCCCGGGGGGCCAAGAACCCGCCCCTGTGGGAGATCCGAAAGTCCATATCCCCAAGGATGTGGCCAAAGAGTACTATCGAAACGATGACATCCAGCAGTGGTTCAAAGCCTACGAGGTAGCCATGACCTCCCACCGTGTCCCACGGAAGGACTGGGGGGCCGGGTTGTGGGGGCGATTCCTGAGCGAAGGACAAGACACCCTCCTCGACCTACCGGCCTCTGTGCAAACATCCTACAGCCACATGAAGGAGGCCCTCCTCACGAAATACGGCCTCACCCCCGAAATGTATCGGCAGCGGTTCCGGGACTGCAGAAAGATCCCGGGCACCACCTGGGTGGAATACGTAAACTTTTACAGCCGAGTGCTGGAAGGGTGGATCAAGGGCAGCAAGGTGACCACCTTCGAAGAACTGACCGACCTCATTGCCTGGGAACACTTGTCCACAAACTGTTTTGTAGAACTGCGCCAGCACCTGCTCGACCGCAAGCTCGCAGATCCGAGGAAGCTGGCCGTCGAAGCAGATCGCTGGGTTAACACCCGGGTCCCCCGGAGCCCCGTAGGAGACTACCCCCGCAGCCATCAAGGATCTCCCCGTCAGAGAGGGGGGGGGGGAATCAAGGGAAACAGAGGGAGTTCCCCTCCGGGCCCCCGCGTAGCCCCCCGAGAAACCCACCCCTGGGGTTCCCCGCTCCTCCGCCAGGCAGTACCGGCCCACCAGGGAGACAAGGACCCTGGGTGAATATCACATGTTTCCGCTGTCAACGGCTAGGGCATTACGCCAGCGACCCTCAGTGCCCCATGGCTCAGAAACCCCCCACAACAGCTACCCCAGCCCGACACATGGGCACTGTAACCCTAGGGGAGGAGTTTGAGGACCCAGAGGGATGGGAACCTGCAGCCATGGCCCTAGTCTCTCTAGGAGATCGAGATATGATTCCCGGAGCACCCCTACCCGCAAACACCAAGAAGTACCGCCAGCTCGTAACGGTTAACTGCCACCCGGTGGAGGCCCTTCGTGACAACGGGGCGAGCATCACTGGTGTCCTCAGCCACTTAGTCCAGGCTGACCAGATCATCCCAAATGTCTTTTGCCCTGTGATAGCTTCCGACAACACAGAGTTTGTGTAAGGTGGCCTTGGTACCATTCGAAATGGGGGGGGGGGGGGGTAACCGGAACCTTGCGGGTGGCTGTCCGAACCGCACAACCCGTAGACTGCCTCCTGGGAAACGACCTAGAAAGTTCCCCCTGGAGACAGGTCGAGCGCAAGACCCACCTCGGGATGATGGGTCTACCAGAATGGGTGTGCACAACCACCCGATCCATGGCGGCCCGACTACCCCCCGCGGGGGAGTCGAGGACAAAGCCCCCAGCACCCCCATCCGTTGACCAAACCGGAGACGACCCTGTTGAACCTCACGCCCTGTTCCCAGGAGAAGAGCCCCCCACCGACGACGGGCTCGCCCAGCCCTTTCACGTGCAGATCACGGAGTTAGGTGATCTGCCCGAGTTGGCCCAGTGGCGCCACAAAGGGGGCCCATCCCGAGAGGAGTTCTGCCAAGAACAAGCAACCTGTCCTTCCCTGGTCGGACCCCGGCAGCAGGCCGAAGCCCAAGCCGCGGGAGACCAATCGGGAACCCACTTATTATATTGGGAGAATGACCTCCAGTACAACGAACAGCGGTCTGCCGAGCTAGGGTCAGCCCGGGTGCTGGTGGTACCCCTACGCTTTCGAGACTTCCTCCTGGGCTTGGCCCATGATGTACCCCTGGCCGGCCACTTGGGCCAAGACAAGACCTACCAAAGCCTAGTAACGCACTTTTATTGACCAAAAATGCGAGCCCACGTAGAGGCCCACTGCAAGTCCTGCCCCACGTGCCAGGCCAGTGGTAAAAGTGGAGGGAAGCGCAAGGCTCCCCTCCAACCCTTCCCAGTCGTCAGTACTCCCTTCGAGCGGGTCGGAATTGATATCGTAGGGCCCCTGGATCCCAAGACCTTGAAAGGATCAAAGGGCCGCGTGGCCGGGACCCCCAACAAACGACCCCCAGGTGCTAAGACCCCTGCCCGTGAGGACTCCGGACATCAAAGAGGAGTCGACCTATAACAAGGGGCGCTCTGGGACTCTCGTCAGTTGAATCCTTGAACGAAAAGAGCCCTGCTGACGTGGTCGCGGCTGAAAGAACATCTTCCCGAGGTCTGACGGAACTCTTGGAACCTCATTGAGCCCTGCAGACAGCGTCGCGGCTCCACCTGGCAGAGACCGACTTCTGCCTAAGAACATCTGAGCCCTGCTGACGTGGTCGCGGCTCGCCTTGCAACCTTGATAACTCGAGCCCTGCAGACTTGGTCGCACTCAAGAGACATTCTGGTCCGGCTGGACCCCAAAGATCGTATCGTATCCCCCGGCTCGAGGATTGAGAGCCGTGCGCCGGATACGCACCTGCATCGACCCAGATCCTAAGACTGTCCCGCTACCCCTACCCCAAACGAGACTTTGCGAGCCCTTGCTCTACTTGTACAGACGCCTCTGCGGATCATAAAGGTCCTGATATTTCTAGATAAAGAATACGTACTTCAGAATTTACGGTGTGGTGTCTCTGTGTTGCATGGTGCTAAATCAGCGTGTACGATCTTAGGTACGGGACCCAACCCTGAAGGGGTCTCCTGCCAGTGCTCGGCTACCTCTCCCACGAAAAGTGGGTCGCAGGGTGGTCAGGAGCATAATCTGTCCTTCTCTGAGGCTGGCCCTTCTAACATTGGTGGCAAGCGACGGGATCCGAGCCCACAATCTAGAGATCGTACAGTGAACGGCTGACGCACTACCGAACAAAGACGGCAGAAGAAACCACCATGAGCACCACTGAAACCGACGCGAGTGCTACGTTTTGTGTACAGCGGTTAGGAGAATACACACACAAGGAGCTGAAACAATTTTGCAGACAACGGACGATCGCTACCACTGGTCTGAACACCAAGGAAGACATGCAACAAGCCCTGAAAGCCTGGGTGGAGTCCGGAGCCCCCCTTCCCCGACTGGACGAAGTCGATGGGGGGACAGAGCAGCCGGACGAGCTCAGGAACTTCCCGAGAACAAGCAATAACCCCCAGGCACAAAGCAACGCAGCGGATGGGGGCTGGTCCCCAGAAGACGTCACAGACAGGGAAAGGGACCGAAGTCATGAACTAGAAATGGCCAAACTGAAAATAGAAGGCGAGATAAGGCTAGCCGAAAAGAGGCTAGCGGTGGAGCAACTCAGAGTACAAGGAGAGCTAGAAGAAAAGAAGTTGCAACGGGAGCACGAGGAAAAAAAACTTCAGCTGGAGCACGAGCGCAGCTTGAAAGAAATAGAATTCCGAGCAAGGAGCGAAGGAGCTCGACCCCGGGGGGCCAAGAACCCGCCCCTCTGGGAGATCCGAAAGTCCATATCCCCAAGGATGTGGCCAAAGAGTACTATCGAAACGATGAAATCCAGCAGTGGTTCAAAGCCTACGAGGTAGCCATGACCTCCCACCGTGTCCCACGGAAGGACTGGGGGGCCGGGTTCTGGGGGCGATTCCTGAGCGAAGGACGGGACACCCTCCTCGACCTACCGGCCTCTGTGCAAACATCCTACAGCCACATGAAGGAGGCCCTCCTCACGAAATACGGCCTCACCCCCGAAATGTATCGGCAGCGGTTCCGGGACTGCAGAAAGATCCCGGGCACCACCTGGGTGGAATACGTAAACTTTTACAGCCGAGTGCTGGAAGGGTGGATCAAGGGCAGCAAGGTGACCACCTTCGAAGAACTGACCGACCTCATTGCCTGGGAACACTTGTCCACAAACTGTTTTGTAGAACTGCGCCAGCACCTGCTCGACCGCAAGCTCGCAGATCCGAGGAAGCTGGCCGTCGAAGCAGATCGCTGGGTTAACACCCGGGTCCCCCGGAGCCCCGTAGGAGACTACCCCCGCAGCCATCAAGGATCTCCCCGTCAGAGAGGGGGGGGGGAATCAAGGGAAACAGAGGGAGTTCCCCTCTGGGCCCCCGCGTAGCCCCCCGAGAAACCCACCCCCGGGGTTCCCCGCTCCTCCGCCAGGCAGTACCGGCCCACCAGGGAGACAAGGACCCTGGGTGAATATCACATGTTTCCGCTGTCAACGGCTAGGGCATTACGCCAGCGACCCTCAGTGCCCCATGGCTCAGAAACCCCCCACGACAGCTACCCCAGCCCGACACATGGGCACTGTAACCCTAGGGGAGGAGTTTGAGGACCCAGAGGGATGGGAACCTGCAGCCATGGCCCTAGTCTCTCTAGGAGATCGAGATATGATTCCCGGAGCACCCCTACCCGCAAACACCAAGAAGTACCGCCAGCTCGTAACGGTTAACTGCCACCCGGTGGAGGCCCTTCGTGACAACGGGGCGAGCATCACTGGTGTCCTCAGCCACTTAGTCCAGGCGGACCAGATCATCCCAAATGTCTTTTGCCCTGTGATAGCTTCCGACAACACTGAGAGTTTGTGTAAGGTGGCCTTGGTACCATTCGAATGAGGGGGGGGGGTAACCGGAACCTTGCGGGTGGCTGTCCGAACCGCACAACCCGTAGACTGCCTCCTGGGAAACGACCTAGAAAGTTCCCCCTGGAGACAGGTCGAGCGCAAGACCCACCTCGGGATGATGGGTCTACCAGAATGGGTGTGCACAACCACCCGATCCATGGCGGCCCGACTACCCCCCCGCGGGGGAGTCGAGGACAAAGCCCCCAGCACCCCCTCCGTTGACCAAACCGGAGACGACCCTGTTGAACCTCACGCCCTGTTCCCAGGAGAAGAGCCCCCCACCGACGATGGGCTCGCCCAGCCCTTCCACGCGCAGATCACGGAGTTAGGTGATCTGCCCGAGTTGGCCCAGTGGCGCCACAAAGGGGGCCCATCCCGAGAGGAATTCTGCCAAGAACAAGCAACCTGTCCTTCCCTGGTCGGACCCCGGCAGCAGGCCGAAGCCCAAGCCGCGGGAGACCAATCGGGAACCCACTTATTATATTGGGAGAATGACCTCCTGTACAGCGAACAGCGGTCTGCCGAGCTAGGGTCAGCCCGGGTGCTGGTGGTACCCCTACGCTTTCGAGACTTCCTCCTGGGCTTGGCCCATGATGTACCCCTGGCCGGCCACTTGGGCCAAGACAAGACCTACCAAAGCCTAGTAATGCACTTTTATTGGCCAAAAATGCGAGCCCACGTAGAGGCCCACTGCAAGTCCTGCCCCACGTGCCAGGCCAGTGGTAAAAGTGGAGGGAAGCGCAAGGCTCCCCTCCAACCCTTCCCGGTCGTCAGTACTCCCTTCGAGCGGGTCGGAATTGACATCGTAGGGCCCCTGGATCCCAAGACCGCCCAGGGTCACCGCTTTATCCTCGTCCTAGTGGACCATGCCACACGATACCCGGAGGCCATCCCCCTCCGCACCGTCACGGCCCCCGTGGTGGGCCAGGCGTTAATGGGGATCTTCTCCCAGGTAGGGTTCCCCCGAGAGGTCGTGAGCGACTGTGACACCAATTTTATCTCAAAATATATGAGATCCCTGTGGCAACAATGTGGAGTATCTTATAAATTCACTACCCCTTACCATCCCCAAGGCAATGGCCTAGTGGAACGGTTTAACCAGACTCTGAAGGGAATGATCATGGGTCTCGAGGAGCCCCTGCGGCGTAAGTGGGACGTCCTTCTCCCCTGCCTCCTGTTCGCCTACAGGGAAGTCCCCCAGAAGTCCTTGGGGTTCAGCCCGTTTGAATTACTGTATGGGCACCCAGTCAGAGATCCCCTGAGCCTGGTCAAAGAGGGATGGGAGACGGCACCCCGGGACCCACCGCAGGATGTGTTCCGGTACCTGTTGACTCTCCGGAACCAGACTCGTAAGTTCCGAGAGCTGGCCGAGGCCAACCTCGAGGCGAGCCAGGAAGAAATGAAGCGCTGGTACGACCAGAATGCCACTCTGGTCGAGTTCCAGCCCGGCCAGCAGGTCTGGGTGATGGCCCCAGTAAAGCCGTGCGCCCTCCAAGACAAATGGACTGGGCCCTTCAAAGTGGTGGAACGAAAAAGTCAGGTTACATACGTGGTGGACGTCCAGTCCCCTCGGAACCCCATTCGGGTCCTCCACGTGAACCGCCTCAAGCCTCACTTCGTGCGGACGGAGTTGAGCTTACTCCTGGCCACAGACGACGGGGCGGAAGAGGAACCGGAGCCTCTCCCTGACCTCTTGCGGGCCAAAGAAAAGGATGGCTCTGTGGAGGGGGTGATCCTCTCCCCCTCCCTCACACCCCAACAACACGAGGACTGCCGCCAGCTCTTGGGGCAGTTCTCCGATCTGTTCTCCCTCGTCCCCAAGGTCACCGACTGGTGCGTCCACGACGTGGACACCGGAGACAGCCCACCGGTACGGCACCGAGCCTACCGCGTCCAGGCGGAGGTCTCGAAGATGTTATCTCTAGGGGTGATCGAGCCCACAGACAGTCCTTGGGCCAGCCCGGTGGTACTAGTCCCGAAAGCAGCTGCCCCTTGTGTGGCCCCCGAACTACGGTTCTGCGTGGACTACCGGGGGCTCAATGCGGTCACCCAAGCCGACGCTCACCCTATCCCCCGTGCAGATAAGCTCATTGACCGCCTTAGGTCTGCTCATTTACTCAGCACCTTCGATTTGACCTGCGGATACTGGCAAATTGCGCTCACAGAAGGAGCCAAGGAGCGGTCCGCCTTCTCCACCCCGGATGGGCACTATCGCTTCAGAGTGATGCCTTTCGGGATGAAAAATGCCCCGGCCACCTTTCAGAGACTGGTGAATAGAGTCCTGGCCGGGCTGGAGGAGTTCAGCGCCGCCTATCTGGACGATATTGCGGTATTCAGTTCCGAATGGGGTGAGATCTCCGGCACCTCCGGAGGGTCTTGAGGGCCCTGCGCCAAGCCGGCCTCACAGTGAAAGCCAGCAAAGGCCAGATTGGGCATGGATCGGTGGTCTATCTGGGGCACCAGGTCGGCAGCGGGCAGGTCCCCCCCCCCTCCAACCTAAGATTTACGCCATCCTGGCCTGGGAACCACCCAAACCGAAGTCCGCGCCTTTCTGGGCCTCACTGGTTACTACCGGAGGTTCATCCAAGGTTACGGCAGCCTCGTAGGACCCCTCACGGAGCTCACGTCCAAAAGACAACCTAAAAAGGTGCAGTAGACCCCTGCCTGCCAGGAGGCGTCCGACGCACTGAAACTCGCCATGTGCACAGCCCCTGTGCTCCAAGCCCCCGATTACTCCAAAGAGTTTGTGGTGCAAACGGATGCTTCCGAGCATGGCATTGGAGCCGTCCTATCACAGCTCAATGCGAAGGGCCTGGATCAGCCCGTGGCATTCATTAGCCGAAGGTTACTGCCCCGAGAGCAATGATGGAGCACCATTGAACGTGAGGCGTTCGCCGTAGTCTGGGCTCTAAAGAAACTGTGACCCTACCTCTTCGGAACCCACTTCCGAGTCCAGACAGATCATCGACATTTACGGTGGCTAATGCAGATGAGGGGAGAGAACCCCAAACTGCTACGATGGTCAATCTCCCTTCAGGGGATGGACTTCACAGTAAAGCATCGCCCTGGCACCGACCACGCCAACGCTGACGGCTCTCCAGATTCTTCCGCCTCAGTGAAGAGAACCCCCAAGAGGATGGGTAGTTCTCTTCGGCCTTCAGCTGGGGGGGACGCATGTTGGACCCGGCCTCTCGGCGTGGCCCCTCCAGACCCGTAGCAACACCAGACTGACCTCTACACCCCACACAGCCCGGATTAATGCAGCCTACCCGACCCAGTCCACACCTGGTCCCCCACAGAACCCGGGGCTACCCACGTCCTTCCCTCCATCTTCCCGACGCCGGGCACCCTCCCCCCTCCATCGGCCTCACGGCCTCCAGTGACCAGACCCCGCACCCCAGATGGCCGCCCTCGGCCCAAGCGCAACCCAGGTCTAGTCGCGCCATGCCGGCTGGGGGGAGAGAGAGCTCCTGGTGAGCAGGAGAGGAAGGAGTAGTTTCACTCACACCTGTCCTCCTCTCAAGAGATAGTTTCGATCGCCCTCCGGCCACCCTGAGGGCTGGCTCCACGCCTGCTGCGTGTCTGGGATCCCTCCCGACCCCGCCTTGAAAGGATCAAAGGGCTGCGTGGCCGGGACCCCCAACAAACGACCCCCAGGTGCTAAGACCCCTGCCCGTGAGGACTCCGGACATCAAAGAGGAGTCGACCTATAACAAGGGGCGCTCTGGGACTCTCGGCAGTTGAATCCTGGAACGAAAAGAGCCCTGCTGACGTGGTCGCGGCTGAAAGAACATCTTCCCGAGGTCCGACGGAACTCTTGGAACCTCGGTGAGCCCTGCAGACAGCGTCGCGGCTCCACCTGGCAGAGACGGACTTCTGCCTAAGAACATCTGAGCCCTGCTGACGTGGTCGCAGCTCCCCTTGCAACCTTGAGAACTCGAGCCCTGCAGACTTGGTCGCACTCAAGAGACTTTCTGGTCCGGCTGGACCCCAAAGATCGTATCGTATCCCCCGGCTCGAGGATTGAGAGCCATGCGCCGGATATGCACCTGCATCGACCCAGATCCTAAGACTGTCTCGCTACCCCTACCCCAAACGAGACTTTGCTAGCCCTTGCTCTACTTGTACAGACGCCTCTGCGGGTCATAAAGATCCTGATATTTCTAGATAAAGAATACGTACTTCAGAATTTACGGTGTGGTGTCTCTGTGTTGCATGGTGCTAAATCAGCGTGTACGATCTTAGGTACGGGACCCAACCCTGAAGGGGTCTCCTGCCAGTGCTCGGCTACCTCTCCCGGGAAAAGTGGGTCGCAGGGTGGTCAGGAGCATAATCTGTCCTTCCCTGAGGCTGGCCCTTCTAACAAGATGGAACAGTGAGGGGGATGGAGATTGGGGGTACTAGGACTGGTGACATTTGGAGAGTGGGCGGTCGGTCTGGATGGGGTAGTCACACAGGAGTGATATAGGGGAAGGAGTAGGGGGTGACTGGGTAAAGGCTCATCTGAGGAGGTTTGTGGGGGGTGGGAGACTCCGGAGAGGGAGGAGGTGGCTGGTGAGGGCATTTGAGGGGGAATGCCCAGAGAATGAGGGAGACCATGATTCTCAGTCAAGTCGCATCAGTGACACATTCAAGCCCCCCTGCAAAGTGAAGGTGGTGACTGAGCCCCCAGCCCACGTCATCATAGTTCTGCTTTTACTTAAGTTGAAGCAACTACAAGAATTGTCAAAGTTTTGTTTCGACCTCCGTTTATCAGCATCCACTTCACTTACCTGTCAGGGTCACTTTAAACTTTTTCATTCAAGAAAAACACAATATCAAAAGACTAGGGCAGAGGTCTTCAATCTGTGGGGCGCCAACCCTAGGGGGGCTGTGGAGGCATGGGAATGGGGTTGCGCTCTTCATTTGCTAAAAGAAAATGTCCCAGGTGATTAATTCTGGTAGTTAAAATGCTTTCCCGGGGGGTGTTATTCAGGGACTCTCCTGTGCTGGGAAATCGAAGCAAAATCAAAGGGGATGATGGACGGAGTGTTGAACAATGCAAGCACTCACCCCCAGTCAACTGATCTGGGTTTAATCCATCATCATCCTTTAGCTCACTCCGCCACCCCAGTTCAGACATGGCCATATGCAAATCAGTCTGACCCTGTGCCTCATGGGAACAGTCCAGCCCGCACTGCCATGCCAGGTCTTCCCTCAACCAGAAACAAGCATCCTGGGACCGGTTTCGGGTTCATAACCCTCATCAGCCAGGCTATCTTGAATCCAGTGGCAAAGTGAGCAAGGGACCCACGTCTGGGAATACCCTGTCAATTTAGGGCGAACAAAGCAAAACCAAAGTGTGTTGCTGACCTGAAAGAAATGCAATGTGCACAACGAGTTAATCTGCGAATGTAAAGGACTTGCATATTAACTCGTTGTGCACATTTCTATTTCTTTCAGGCCAGCAGCACCCTGGCAGAAAGGTGTGTCTAGCCGTCTGGCTGGCTTTGATTTCGCAGGACAGGAGAATGCTGGTGCAGTTAATTGATCAAATCACTTGAAGCTTTTTGAGTGGTAGAGCTGTGAAGTGCCTGCTTTTAATTGTCATTGTATTTACAAAGCACGTTCTATCCCCGAGAATGCGTTGAAGGGACAGTCAGATAAAAAAATTACATCCATAGGGTCTGGATATTAGTAAAATCAATGGGCCTTATTTACAATGAAATGGTGTGTGGCAGCTCTGCAAGTATTTTTGATGTGCTGCCCTACGCCAATTCAAAAGGGCAGGAATGGACTATATAGGATACGCTGGACTCCTGTTCTTGCTGCCAGTGCACAATTTGGTGCCTAGTGCCTTCCTGCGCAAAAACACCCCATTGGGGAGAAATAAAGATATTTCTCCTCGTTATGCATCCCCTGGGGCAGCATACAGTTTGACTCATCCTTGGGTTTAGAGATCCTTGAATATCTGGAAATGTGTCAAAACCCATAGGAAAACCCACTGCAACGCCCATGGAATGCCCCCCTGACGCAGTGTAAGGTAACGCCTCGACTTGCGCTGCGTTGCCTTACACCATATCTAGGAGTCCATGAAAAGCCACGCAAAGAGATTTCGCGTATCCTCGTACATATGGGTCTACTCTGCTCAACCAGAGCATCATAAAAAAAAGATGCACCAGCAGCGTAAGCGGCTTATGTTGTTGCTTATTGCTATATTTGGGTGTTAAACTGGTATTAATAAGGTGCAACCACAGATTGACCGTTTTTCTAAAGATCATTTATGTTGAACCTTCACTCACCTGAAGTCCAGGTTATTCAACTTGAGAGACGTGAAGAGAAATTTCAACTCCCCTTTAGAATTTACTCCTGTTCTAACTGAATTTATACAGACAGTGGAACAGAAGCAAAAGACTAAGGAATGGGAAATAGGGACAAAATAATAAACAGAAAGTAACACTCCAAATTCTTGCTTCCGTATCAGGTGCTCTGGAATACATGGACTGTGTTTCTAATCATAAAACAGAAACAAGAAAATATAAGCTTAGGACTTAGACCTTGTATTTCTGTTATCTTGTACACATAACATCAATAAGAAATGATACCTTTCTATTCTGGTCTCGTCTCCGCCAGAATATTATTCAACACGTTATAGCTGCTTTAATGCAATTCCTTTCTGTAAATAAATAAACACACTTGAATAACTGTTACCTATCACTTATTAACTAGAAAAAAAAACACTTAAGATTCTTATTTTGAACTTACTGACTAAAAATTGCTTCATTTAGTTCAAGGAATTCTTTTAAGAAATAATAATGTATTTCTTTTCTTTTACAGGTTAATCTAGTTGTAAAGACATCCACTAGATGGCGACCTATGCAAGGTAAGTGTTAATCGGTTGCTTAGAATGTTATTAGTCTCATTTGTTCGTGGCAAATCACCAACTCCTAGAAATGTACAACAAAGCAGTATTTCACTTATAATCTGAAAATCAACTGTCCTTGAGTTCTTAGAAAAAACGAGGTGCCAAATAGTCTTTCTTTTTCCAAAATAACATGTGCCAAAAACGTTTTATGCGTATTCAACTTTCCATGCCTTTTTGTACATTCTTGTAATGAGGTGAAAATACAATGCGCTGTATCTCAAAGGTTATCCAAGTTTAAATACGTACTTACTTACTTGTTCTTACTCTCTTTTTGCAGGACTCGAGCTTCTTTTGAAAGTGGACCGGAGAAGCCCCAAGCAAAGATTTCCTTGAAGACGGGGAAGAATTCTGGAGTCGACCGGAAAGCCAACTGGGGCATCAGCGCTGCTATGGTTACCACTCTGCAATGCAAGGAAAGCTCGAAGAATGCCGGATCCAGGCGAGGAAGGATTGTCAAGGAGCGTCAGCGCTGCTATGGTTACCACTCTGCAATGCAAGGAAAGCTTGAAGAATGCCGGATCCAGGCGAGGAAGGATTGTCAAAGAGCGTAGGCGCTGCTATGGTTACCACTCTGCAATGCAAGGAAGGCTCGAAGAATGCCGGATCCAGGGGAGGAAGGATTGTCAAAGAGCGTCAGCGCTGCTATGGTTACCACTCTGCAATGCAAGGAAGGTTCGAAGAAAGAATGCTGGATCCAGGAGAGGAAGGATTGTCAAAGAGCGTAGGCGCTGCCATGGTTACCGCTCTGCAATGCAAGGAAGGCTCGAAGAAAGAATGCCGGATCCAGGTGAGGAAGGATTGTCAAAGAGCGCAGGCGCTGCTATGGTTACCACTCTGCAATGCAAGGAAGGCTCGAAGAAAGAATGCCGGATCCAGGGGAGGAAGGATTGTCAAAGAGCGTCAGCGCTGCTATGGTTACCACTCTGCAATGCAAGGAAAGCTCGAAGAATGCCGGATCCAGGCGAGGAAGGATTGTCAAAGAGCGTAGGCGCTGCTATGGTTACCACTCTGCAATGCAAGGAAGGCTCGAAGAATGCCGGATCCAGGGGAGGAAGGATTGTCAAAGAGCGTCAGCGCTGCTATGGTTACCACTCTGCAATGCAAGGAAGGCTCGAAGAAAGAATGCCGGATCCAGGGGAGGAAGGATTGTCAAAGAGCGTAAGCGCTGCTATGGTTACCACTCTGCAATGCAAGGAAGGCTCGAAGAATGCCGGATCCAGGCGAGGAAGGATTGTCAAAGAGCGTAAGCGCTGCTATGGTTACCACTCTGCAATGCACGGAAAGCTCGAAGAAAGAATGCCGGATCCAGGGGAGGAAGGATTGTCAAGGAGCATCAGCGCTGCCATGGTTACCACTCTGCAATGCAAGGAAGTCTCGAAGAAAGAATGCCGGATCCAGGGGAGGAAGGATTGTCAAAGAGCGTAAGCGCTGCTATGGTTACCACTCTGCAATGCAAGGAAGGCTCGAAGAATGCCGGATCCAGGCGAGGAAGGATTGTCAAAGAGCGTAAGCGCTGCTATGGTTACCACTCTGCAATGCACGGAAAGCTCGAAGAAAGAATGCCGGATCCAGGGGAGGAAGGATTGTCAAGGAGCATCAGCGCTGCCATGGTTACCACTCTGCAATGCAAGGAAGGCTCGAAGAAAGAATGCCGGATCCAGGCGAGGAAGGATTGTCAAAGAGCGTAAGCGCTGCTATGGTTACCACTCTGCAATGCAAGGAAGGCTCGAAGAAAGAATGACGGATCCAGGGGAGGAAGGATTGTCAAAGAGCGTCAGCGCTGCTATGGTTACCACTCTGCAATGCAAGGAAAGCTCGAAGAATGCCGGATCCAGGCGAGGAAGGATTGTCAAGGAGCGTCAGCGCTGCTATGGTTACCACTCTGCAATGCAAGGAAAGCTCGAAGAATGCCGGATCCAGGCGAGGAAGGATTGTCAAAGAGCGTAGGCGCTGCTATGGTTACCACTCTGCAATGCAAGGAAGGCTCGAAGAATGCCGGATCCAGGGGAGGAAGGATTGTCAAAGAGCGTCAGCGCTGCTATGGTTACCACTCTGCAATGCAAGGAAGGCTCGAAGAAAGAATGCTGGATCCAGGAGAGGAAGGATTGTCAAAGAGCGCAGGCGCTGCTATGGTTACCACTCTGCAATGCAAGGAAGGCTCGAAGAAAGAATGCCGGATCCAGGGGAGGAAGGATTGTCAAAGAGCGTCAGCGCTGCTATGGTTACCACTCTGCAATGCAAGGAAAGCTCGAAGAATGCCGGATCCAGGCGAGGAAGGATTGTCAAAGAGCGTAGGCGCTGCTATGGTTACCACTCTGCAATGCAAGGAAGGCTCGAAGAATGCCGGATCCAGGGGAGGAAGGATTGTCAAAGAGCGTCAGCGCTGCTATGGTTACCACTCTGCAATGCAAGGAAGGCTCGAAGAAAGAATGCCGGATCCAGGGGAGGAAGGATTGTCAAAGAGCGTAAGCGCTGCTATGGTTACCACTCTGCAATGCAAGGAAGGCTCGAAGAATGCCGGATCCAGGCGAGGAAGGATTGTCAAAGAGCGTAAGCGCTGCTATGGTTACCACTCTGCAATGCACGGAAAGCTCGAAGAAAGAATGCCGGATCCAGGGGAGGAAGGATTGTCAAGGAGCATCAGCGCTGCCATGGTTACCACTCTGCAATGCAAGGAAGGCTCGAAGAAAGAATGCCGGATCCAGGGGAGGAAGGATTGTCAAAGAGCGTAAGCGCTGCTATGGTTACCACTCTGCAATGCAAGGAAGGCTCGAAGAATGCCGGATCCAGGCGAAGAAGGATTGTCAAAGAGCGTAAGCGCTGCTATGGTTACCACTCTGCAATGCACAGAAAGCTCGAAGAAAGAATGCCGGATCCAGGGGAGGAAGGATTGTCAAGGAGCATCAGCGCTGCCATGGTTACCACTCTGCAATGCAAGGAAGGCTCGAAGAAAGAATGCCGGATCCAGGCGAGGAAGGATTGTCAAAGAGCGTAAGCGCTGCTATGGTTACCACTCTGCAATGCAAGGAAGGCTCGAAGAAAGAATGACGGATCCAGGGGAGGAAGGATTGTCAAAGAGCGTCAGCGCTGCTATGGTTACCACTCTGCAATGCAAGGAAAGCTCGAAGAATGCCGGATCCAGGCGAGGAAGGATTGTCAAAGAGCGTCAGCGCTGCTATGGTTACCACTCTGCAATGCAAGGAAGGCTCGAAGAAAGAATGCCGGATCCAGGTGAGGAAGGATTGTCAAGGAGCGTAAGCGCTGCTATGGTTACCACTCTGCAATGCAAGGAAGGCTCGAAGAAAGAATGCCGGATCCAGGTGAGGAAGGATTGTCAAAGAGCGTCAGCGCTGCTATGGTTACCACTCTGCAATGCAAGGAAGGCTCGAAGAAAGAATGCCGGATCCAGGTGAGGAAGGATTGTCAAGGAGCGTAAGCGCTGCTATGGTTACCACTCTGCAATGCAAGGAAAGCTCGAAGAAAGAATGCCGGATCCAGGGGAGGAAGGATTGTCAAGGAGCGTAAGCGCTGCTATGGTTACCGCTCTGCAATGCAAGGAAGGCTCGAAGAAAGAATGCCGGATCCAGGGGAGGAAGGATTGTCAAAGAGCATCAGCGCTGCTATGGTTACCACTCTGCAATGCAAGGAAGGCTCGAAGAAAGAATGCTGGATCCAGGCGAGGAAGGATTGTCAAAGAGCGTCAGCGCTGCTATGGTTACCACTCTGCAATGCAAGGAAGGCTCGAAGAAAGAATGCCGGATCCAGGTGAGGAAGGATTGTCAAGGAGCGTAAGCGCTGCTATGGTTACCACTCTGCAATGCAAGGAAGGCTCGAAGAAAGAATGCCGGATCCAGGTGAGGAAGGATTGTCAAAGAGCGTCAGCGCTGCTATGGTTACCACTCTGCAATGCAAGGAAGGCTCGAAGAAAGAATGCCGGATCCAGGTGAGGAAGGATTGTCAAGGAGCGTAAGCGCTGCTATGGTTACCACTCTGCAATGCAAGGAAGGCTCGAAGAAAGAATGCCGGATCCAGGTGAGGAAGGATTGTCAAGGAGCGTAAGCGCTGCTATGGTTACCACTCTGCAATGCAAGGAAAGCTCGAAGAATGCTGGATCCAGGCGAGGAAGGATTGTCAAGGAGCATCAGCGCTGCCATGGTTACCACTCTGCAATGCAAGGAAGGCTCGAAGAAAGAATGCCGGATCCAGGAGAGGAAGGATTGTCAAGGAGCGTAGGCGCTGCCATGGTTACCACTCTGCAATGCAAGGAAGGCTCGAAGAAAGAATGCCGGATCCAGGTGAGGAAGGATTGTCAAGGAGCGTAGGCGCTGCCATGGTTACCACTCTGCAATGCAAGGAAAGCTCGAAGAAAGAATGCTGGATCCAGGGAAGGAAGGATTGTCAAAGAGCGTAAGCGCTGCTATGGTTACCACTCTGCAATGCAAGGAAGGCTCGAAGAAAGAATGCCGGATCCAGGCGAGGAAGGATTGTCAAAGAGCGTAAGCGCTGCTATGGTTACTACTCTGCAATGCAAGGAAGGCTCGAAGAATGCTGGATCCAGGTGAGGAAGGATTGTCAAGGAGCGTCAGCGCTGCCATGGTTCCCGCTCTGCAATGCAAGGAAAGCTCGAAGAAAGAATGCCGGATCCAGGCGAGGAAGGATTGTCAAGGAGCGTAAGCGCTGCTATGGTTACCACTCTTCAATGCAAGGAAGGCTCGAAGAAAGAATGCTGGATCCAGGCGAGGAAGGATTGTCAAGGAGCATCAGCGCTGCCATGGTTACCACTCTGCAATGCAAGGAAGGCTCGAAGAAAGAATGCCGGATCCAGGTGAGGAAGGATTGTCAAGGAGCGTAGGCGCTGCCATGGTTACCACTCTGCAATGCAAGGAAGGCTCGAAGAAAGAATGCCGGATCCAGGTGAGGAAGGATTGTCAAGGAGCGTAAGCGCTGCTATGGTTACCAATCTGCAATGCAAGGAAGGCTCGAAGAAAGAATGCCGGATCCAGGCGAGGAAGGATTGTCAAAGAGCGTAAGCACTGCTATGGTTACCACTCTGCAATGCAAGGAAGGCTCGAAGAATGCTGGATCCAGGTGAGGAAGGATTGTCAAGGAGCGTCAGCGCTGCCATGGTTACCGCTCTGCAATGCAAGGAAAGCTCGAAGAAAGAATGCCGGATCCAGGCGAGGAAGGATTGTCAAGGAGCGTAAGCGCTGCTATGGTTACCACTCTGCAATGCAAGGAAGGCTCGAAGAAAGAATGCTGGATCCAGGCGAGGAAGGATTGTCAAGGAGCATCAGCGCTGCCATGGTTACCACTCTGCAATGCAAGGAAGGCTCGAAGAAAGAATGCCGGATCCAGGTGAGGAAGGATTCTCAAGGAGCGTAGGCGCTGCCATGGTTACCACTCTGCAATGCAAGGAAGGCTCGAAGAAAGAATGCCGGATCCAGGTGAGGAAGGATTGTCAAGGAGCGTAGGCGCTGCCATGGTTACCACTCTGCAATGCAAGGAAAGCTCGAAGAAAGAATGCTGGATCCAGGGGAGGAAGGATTGTCAAAGAGCGTCAGCGCTGCTATGGTTACCACTCTGCAATGCAAGGAAAGCTCGAAGAAAGAATGCTGGATCCAGGGGAGGAAGGATTGTCAAGGAGCGTAGGCGCTGCTATGGTTACCACTCTGCAATGCAAGGAAGGCTCGAAGAAAGAATGCCGGATCCAGGTGAGGAAGGATTGTCAAGGAGCGTAGGCGCTGCCATGGTTACCACTCTGCAATGCAAGGAAAGCTCGAAGAATGCTGGATCCAGGCGAGGAAGGATTGTCAAAGAGCGTAAGCGCTGCTATGGTTACCACTCTGCAATGCAAGGAAAGCTCGAAGAAAGAATGCTGGATCCAGGGGAGGAAGGATTGTCAAAGAGCGTCAGTGCTGCTATGGTTACCACTCTGCAATGCAAGGAAGGCTCGAAGAAAGAATGCCGGATCTAGGCGAGGAAGGATTGTCAAAGAGCGTAAGCGCTGCTATGGTTACCACTCTGCAATGCAAGGAAGGCTCGAAGAAAGAATGCCGGATCCAGGCGAGGAAGGATTGTCAAAGAGCGTCAGCGCTACTATGGTTACCACTCTGCAATGCAAGGAAGGCTCGAAGAAAGAATGCCGGATCCAGGCGAGGAAGGATTGTCAAAGAGCGTAAGCGCTGCTATGGTTACCACTCTGCAATGCAAGGAAAGCTCGAAGAAAGAATGCTGGATCCAGGGGAGGAAGGATTGTCAAAGAGCGTCAGCGCTGCTATGGTTACCACTCTGCAATGCAAGGAAAGCTCGAAGAAAGAATGCTGGATCCAGGGGAGGAAGGATTGTCAAGGAGCGTAGGCGCTGCTATGGTTACCACTCTGCAATGCAAGGAAGGCTCGAAGAAAGAATGCCGGATCCAGGTGAGGAAGGATTGTCAAGGAGCGTAGGCGCTGCCATGGTTACCACTCTGCAATGCAAGGAAGGCTCGAAGAAAGAATGCCGGATCCAGGAGAGAAAGGATTGTCAAAGAGCGTCAGCGCTGCTATGGTTACCACTCTGCAATGCAAGGAAGGCTCAAAGAAAGAATGCCGGATCCAGGGGAGGAAGGATTGTCAAAGAGCGTCAGCGCTGCTATGGTTACCACTCTGCAATGCAAGGAAGGCTCGAAGAAAGAATGCCGGATCCAGGGGAGGAAGGATTGTCAAAGAGCGTCAGCGCTGCTATGGTTACCACTCTGCAATGCAAGGAAGGCTCGAAGAAAGAATGCCGGATCCAGGTGAGGAAGGATTGTCAAGGAGCGTAGGCGCTGCCATGGTTACCACTCTGCAATGCAAGGAAAGCTCGAAGAATGCTGGATCCAGGCGAGGAAGGATTGTCAAAGAGCGTAAGCGCTGCTATGGTTACCACTCTGCAATGCAAGGAAAGCTCGAAGAAAGAATGCTGGATCCAGGGGAGGAAGGATTGTCAAAGAGCGTCAGTGCTGCTATGGTTACCACTCTGCAATGCAAGGAAAGCTCGAAGAAAGCATGCCGGATCCAGGGGAGGAAGGATTGTCAAGGAGCGCAAGCGCTGCCATGGTTACCGCTCTGCAATGCAAGGAAAGCTCGAAGAAAGAATGCCGGATCCAGGGGAGGAAGGATTGTCAAGGAGCGTCAGCGCTGCTATGGTTACCACTCTGCAATGCAAGGAAAGCTCGAAGAAAGAATGCCGGATCCAGGCGAGGAAGGATTGTCAAGGAGCGTAAGCGCTGCTATGGTTACCACTCTGCAATGCAAGGAAAGCTCAAAGAAAGAATGCCGGATCCAGGAGAGGAAGAATTGTCAAAGAGCGTCAGCGCTGCCATGGTTACCACTCTGCAATGCAAGGAAAGCTCGAAGAAAGAATGCCGGATCCAGGCGAGGAAAGATTGTTAAGGAGCGTAAGCGCTGCTATGGTTACCACTCTGCAATGCAAGGAAGGCTCGAAGAAAGAATGCCGGATCCAGGAGAGGAAGGATTGTCAAAGAGCGTCAGCGCTGCTATGGTTACCACTCTGCAATGCAAGGAAGGCTCGAAGAAAGAATGCCGGATCCAGGAGAGAAAGGATTGTCAAAGAGCGTCAGCGCTGCTATGGTTACCACTCTGCAATGCAAGGAAGGCTCAAAGAAAGAATGCCGGATCCAGGGGAGGAAGGATTGTCAAAGAGCGTCAGCGCTGCTATGGTTACCACTCTGCAATGCAAGGAAGGCTCGAAGAAAGAATGCCGGATCCAGGGGAGGAAGGATTGTCAAAGAGCGTCAGCGCTGCTATGGTTACCACTCTGCAATGCAAGGAAGGCTCGAAGAAAGAATGCCGGATCCAGGTGAGGAAGGATTGTCAAGGAGCGTAGGCGCTGCCATGGTTACCACTCTGCAATGCAAGGAAAGCTCGAAGAAAGAATGCTGGATCCAGGGGAGGAAGGATTGTCAAAGAGCGTAAGCGCTGCTATGGTTACCACTCTGCAATGCAAGGAAGGCTCGTAGAAAGAATGCCGGATTCAGGTGAGGAAGGATTGTCAAAGAGCGTCAGCGCTACTATGGTTACCACTCTGCAATGCAAGGAAAGCTCGAAGAAAGAATGCTGGATCCAGGGAAGGAAGGATTGTCAAAGAGCGTAAGCGCTGCTATGGTTACCACTCTGCAATGCAAGGAAGGCTCGAAGAATGCTGGATCCAGGTGAGGAAGGATTGTCAAGGAGCGTCAGCGCTGCCATGGTTACCGCTCTGCAATGCAAGGAAAGCTCGAAGAAAGAATGCCGGATCCAGGCGAGGAAGGATTGTCAAGGAGCGTAAGCGCTGCTATGGTTACCACTCTTCAATGCAAGGAAGGCTCGAAGAAAGAATGCTGGATCCAGGCGAGGAAGGATTGTCAAAGAGCGTAAGCGCTGCTATGGTTACCACTCTGCAATGCAAGGAAAGCTCGAAGAAAGAATGCTGGATCCAGGGGAGGAAGGATTGTCAAAGAGCGTCAGTGCTGCTATGGTTACCACTCTGCAATGCAAGGAAGGCTCGAAGAAAGAATGCCGGATCTAGGCGAGGAAGGATTGTCAAAGAGCGTAAGCGCTGCTATGGTTACCACTCTGCAATGCAAGGAAGGCTCGAAGAAAGAATGCCGGATCCAGGCGAGGAAGGATTGTCAAAGAGCGTCAGCGCTACTATGGTTACCACTCTGCAATGCAAGGAAGGCTCGAAGAAAGAATGCCGGATCCAGGCGAGGAAGGATTGTCAAAGAGCGTAAGCGCTGCTATGGTTACCACTCTGCAATGCAAGGAAAGCTCGAAGAAAGAATGCTGGATCCAGGGGAGGAAGGATTGTCAAAGAGCGTCAGCGCTGCTATGGTTACCACTCTGCAATGCAAGGAAAGCTCGAAGAAAGAATGCTGGATCCAGGGGAGGAAGGATTGTCAAGGAGCGTAGGCGCTGCTATGGTTACCACTCTGCAATGCAAGGAAGGCTCGAAGAAAGAATGCCGGATCCAGGTGAGGAAGGATTGTCAAGGAGCGTAGGCGCTGCCATGGTTACCACTCTGCAATGCAAGGAAGGCTCGAAGAAAGAATGCCGGATCCAGGAGAGAAAGGATTGTCAAAGAGCGTCAGCGCTGCTATGGTTACCACTCTGCAATGCAAGGAAGGCTCAAAGAAAGAATGCCGGATCCAGGGGAGGAAGGATTGTCAAAGAGCGTCAGCGCTGCTATGGTTACCACTCTGCAATGCAAGGAAGGCTCGAAGAAAGAATGCCGGATCCAGGGGAGGAAGGATTGTCAAAGAGCGTCAGCGCTGCTATGGTTACCACTCTGCAATGCAAGGAAGGCTCGAAGAAAGAATGCCGGATCCAGGTGAGGAAGGATTGTCAAGGAGCGTAGGCGCTGCCATGGTTACCACTCTGCAATGCAAGGAAAGCTCGAAGAATGCTGGATCCAGGCGAGGAAGGATTGTCAAAGAGCGTAAGCGCTGCTATGGTTACCACTCTGCAATGCAAGGAAAGCTCGAAGAAAGAATGCTGGATCCAGGGGAGGAAGGATTGTCAAAGAGCGTCAGTGCTGCTATGGTTACCACTCTGCAATGCAAGGAAAGCTCGAAGAAAGCATGCCGGATCCAGGGGAGGAAGGATTGTCAAGGAGCGCAAGCGCTGCCATGGTTACCGCTCTGCAATGCAAGGAAAGCTCGAAGAAAGAATGCCGGATCCAGGGGAGGAAGGATTGTCAAGGAGCGTCAGCGCTGCTATGGTTACCACTCTGCAATGCAAGGAAAGCTCGAAGAAAGAATGCCGGATCCAGGCGAGGAAGGATTGTCAAGGAGCGTAAGCGCTGCTATGGTTACCACTCTGCAATGCAAGGAAAGCTCAAAGAAAGAATGCCGGATCCAGGAGAGGAAGAATTGTCAAAGAGCGTCAGCGCTGCCATGGTTACCACTCTGCAATGCAAGGAAAGCTCGAAGAAAGAATGCCGGATCCAGGCGAGGAAGGATTGTTAAGGAGCGTAAGCGCTGCTATGGTTACCACTCTGCAATGCAAGGAAGGCTCGAAGAAAGAATGCCGGATCCAGGAGAGGAAGGATTGTCAAAGAGCGTCAGCGCTGCTATGGTTACCACTCTGCAATGCAAGGAAGGCTCGAAGAAAGAATGCCGGATCCAGGAGAGAAAGGATTGTCAAAGAGCGTCAGCGCTGCTATGGTTACCACTCTGCAATGCAAGGAAGGCTCAAAGAAAGAATGCCGGATCCAGGGGAGGAAGGATTGTCAAAGAGCGTCAGCGCTGCTATGGTTACCACTCTGCAATGCAAGGAAGGCTCGAAGAAAGAATGCCGGATCCAGGGGAGGAAGGATTGTCAAAGAGCGTCAGCGCTGCTATGGTTACCACTCTGCAATGCAAGGAAGGCTCGAAGAAAGAATGCCGGATCCAGGTGAGGAAGGATTGTCAAGGAGCGTAGGCGCTGCCATGGTTACCACTCTGCAATGCAAGGAAAGCTCGAAGAAAGAATGCTGGATCCAGGGGAGGAAGGATTGTCAAAGAGCGTAAGCGCTGCTATGGTTACCACTCTGCAATGCAAGGAAGGCTCGTAGAAAGAATGCCGGATTCAGGTGAGGAAGGATTGTCAAAGAGCGTCAGCGCTACTATGGTTACCACTCTGCAATGCAAGGAAAGCTCGAAGAAAGAATGCTGGATCCAGGGAAGGAAGGATTGTCAAAGAGCGTAAGCGCTGCTATGGTTACCACTCTGCAATGCAAGGAAGGCTCGAAGAATGCTGGATCCAGGTGAGGAAGGATTGTCAAGGAGCGTCAGCGCTGCCATGGTTACCGCTCTGCAATGCAAGGAAAGCTCGAAGAAAGAATGCCGGATCCAGGCGAGGAAGGATTGTCAAGGAGCGTAAGCGCTGCTATGGTTACCACTCTTCAATGCAAGGAAGGCTCGAAGAAAGAATGCTGGATCCAGGCGAGGAAGGATTGTCAAAGAGCGTAAGCGCTGCTATGGTTACCACTCTGCAATGCAAGGAAAGCTCGAAGAAAGAATGCTGGATCCAGGGGAGGAAGGATTGTCAAAGAGCGTCAGTGCTGCTATGGTTACCACTCTGCAATGCAAGGAAGGCTCGAAGAAAGAATGCCGGATCTAGGCGAGGAAGGATTGTCAAAGAGCGTAAGCGCTGCTATGGTTACCACTCTGCAATGCAAGGAAGGCTCGAAGAAAGAATGCCGGATCCAGGCGAGGAAGGATTGTCAAAGAGCGTCAGCGCTACTATGGTTACCACTCTGCAATGCAAGGAAGGCTCGAAGAAAGAATGCCGGATCCAGGCGAGGAAGGATTGTCAAAGAGCGTAAGCGCTGCTATGGTTACCACTCTGCAATGCAAGGAAAGCTCGAAGAAAGAATGCTGGATCCAGGGGAGGAAGGATTGTCAAAGAGCGTCAGCGCTGCTATGGTTACCACTCTGCAATGCAAGGAAAGCTCGAAGAAAGAATGCTGGATCCAGGGGAGGAAGGATTGTCAAGGAGCGTAGGCGCTGCTATGGTTACCACTCTGCAATGCAAGGAAGGCTCGAAGAAAGAATGCCGGATCCAGGTGAGGAAGGATTGTCAAGGAGCGTAGGCGCTGCCATGGTTACCACTCTGCAATGCAAGGAAGGCTCGAAGAAAGAATGCCGGATCCAGGAGAGAAAGGATTGTCAAAGAGCGTCAGCGCTGCTATGGTTACCACTCTGCAATGCAAGGAAGGCTCAAAGAAAGAATGCCGGATCCAGGGGAGGAAGGATTGTCAAAGAGCGTCAGCGCTGCTATGGTTACCACTCTGCAATGCAAGGAAGGCTCGAAGAAAGAATGCCGGATCCAGGGGAGGAAGGATTGTCAAAGAGCGTCAGCGCTGCTATGGTTACCACTCTGCAATGCAAGGAAGGCTCGAAGAAAGAATGCCGGATCCAGGTGAGGAAGGATTGTCAAGGAGCGTAGGCGCTGCCATGGTTACCACTCTGCAATGCAAGGAAAGCTCGAAGAATGCTGGATCCAGGCGAGGAAGGATTGTCAAAGAGCGTAAGCGCTGCTATGGTTACCACTCTGCAATGCAAGGAAAGCTCGAAGAAAGAATGCTGGATCCAGGGGAGGAAGGATTGTCAAAGAGCGTCAGTGCTGCTATGGTTACCACTCTGCAATGCAAGGAAAGCTCGAAGAAAGCATGCCGGATCCAGGGGAGGAAGGATTGTCAAGGAGCGCAAGCGCTGCCATGGTTACCGCTCTGCAATGCAAGGAAAGCTCGAAGAAAGAATGCCGGATCCAGGGGAGGAAGGATTGTCAAGGAGCGTCAGCGCTGCTATGGTTACCACTCTGCAATGCAAGGAAAGCTCGAAGAAAGAATGCCGGATCCAGGCGAGGAAGGATTGTCAAGGAGCGTAAGCGCTGCTATGGTTACCACTCTGCAATGCAAGGAAAGCTCAAAGAAAGAATGCCGGATCCAGGAGAGGAAGAATTGTCAAAGAGCGTCAGCGCTGCCATGGTTACCACTCTGCAATGCAAGGAAAGCTCGAAGAAAGAATGCCGGATCCAGGCGAGGAAGGATTGTTAAGGAGCGTAAGCGCTGCTATGGTTACCACTCTGCAATGCAAGGAAGGCTCGAAGAAAGAATGCCGGATCCAGGAGAGGAAGGATTGTCAAAGAGCGTCAGCGCTGCTATGGTTACCACTCTGCAATGCAAGGAAGGCTCGAAGAAAGAATGCCGGATCCAGGAGAGAAAGGATTGTCAAAGAGCGTCAGCGCTGCTATGGTTACCACTCTGCAATGCAAGGAAGGCTCAAAGAAAGAATGCCGGATCCAGGGGAGGAAGGATTGTCAAAGAGCGTCAGCGCTGCTATGGTTACCACTCTGCAATGCAAGGAAGGCTCGAAGAAAGAATGCCGGATCCAGGGGAGGAAGGATTGTCAAAGAGCGTCAGCGCTGCTATGGTTACCACTCTGCAATGCAAGGAAGGCTCGAAGAAAGAATGCCGGATCCAGGTGAGGAAGGATTGTCAAGGAGCGTAGGCGCTGCCATGGTTACCACTCTGCAATGCAAGGAAAGCTCGAAGAAAGAATGCTGGATCCAGGGGAGGAAGGATTGTCAAAGAGCGTAAGCGCTGCTATGGTTACCACTCTGCAATGCAAGGAAGGCTCGTAGAAAGAATGCCGGATTCAGGTGAGGAAGGATTGTCAAAGAGCGTCAGCGCTACTATGGTTACCACTCTGCAATGCAAGGAAAGCTCGAAGAAAGAATGCTGGATCCAGGGAAGGAAGGATTGTCAAAGAGCGTAAGCGCTGCTATGGTTACCACTCTGCAATGCAAGGAAGGCTCGAAGAATGCTGGATCCAGGTGAGGAAGGATTGTCAAGGAGCGTCAGCGCTGCCATGGTTACCGCTCTGCAATGCAAGGAAAGCTCGAAGAAAGAATGCCGGATCCAGGCGAGGAAGGATTGTCAAGGAGCGTAAGCGCTGCTATGGTTACCACTCTTCAATGCAAGGAAGGCTCGAAGAAAGAATGCTGGATCCAGGCGAGGAAGGATTGTCAAGGAGCATCAGCGCTGCCATGGTTACCACTCTGCAATGCAAGGAAGGCTCGAAGAAAGAATGCCGGATCCAGGTGAGGAAGGATTGTCAAGGAGCGTAGGCGCTGCCATGGTTACCACTCTGCAATGCAAGGAAGGCTCGAAGAAAGAATGCCGGATCCAGGTGAGGAAGGATTGTCAAGGAGCGTAAGCGCTGCTATGGTTACCAATCTGCAATGCAAGGAAGGCTCGAAGAAAGAATGCCGGATCCAGGCGAGGAAGGATTGTCAAAGAGCGTAAGCACTGCTATGGTTACCACTCTGCAATGCAAGGAAGGCTCGAAGAATGCTGGATCCAGGTGAGGAAGGATTGTCAAGGAGCGTCAGCGCTGCCATGGTTACCGCTCTGCAATGCAAGGAAAGCTCGAAGAAAGAATGCCGGATCCAGGCGAGGAAGGATTGTCAAGGAGCGTAAGCGCTGCTATGGTTACCACTCTGCAATGCAAGGAAGGCTCGAAGAAAGAATGCTGGATCCAGGCGAGGAAGGATTGTCAAGGAGCATCAGCGCTGCCATGGTTACCACTCTGCAATGCAAGGAAGGCTCGAAGAAAGAATGCCGGATCCAGGTGAGGAAGGATTCTCAAGGAGCGTAGGCGCTGCCATGGTTACCACTCTGCAATGCAAGGAAGGCTCGAAGAAAGAATGCCGGATCCAGGTGAGGAAGGATTGTCAAGGAGCGTAGGCGCTGCCATGGTTACCACTCTGCAATGCAAGGAAAGCTCGAAGAAAGAATGCTGGATCCAGGGGAGGAAGGATTGTCAAAGAGCGTCAGCGCTGCTATGGTTACCACTCTGCAATGCAAGGAAAGCTCGAAGAAAGAATGCTGGATCCAGGGGAGGAAGGATTGTCAAGGAGCGTAGGCGCTGCTATGGTTACCACTCTGCAATGCAAGGAAGGCTCGAAGAAAGAATGCCGGATCCAGGTGAGGAAGGATTGTCAAGGAGCGTAGGCGCTGCCATGGTTACCACTCTGCAATGCAAGGAAAGCTCGAAGAATGCTGGATCCAGGCGAGGAAGGATTGTCAAAGAGCGTAAGCGCTGCTATGGTTACCACTCTGCAATGCAAGGAAAGCTCGAAGAAAGAATGCTGGATCCAGGGGAGGAAGGATTGTCAAAGAGCGTCAGTGCTGCTATGGTTACCACTCTGCAATGCAAGGAAGGCTCGAAGAAAGAATGCCGGATCTAGGCGAGGAAGGATTGTCAAAGAGCGTAAGCGCTGCTATGGTTACCACTCTGCAATGCAAGGAAGGCTCGAAGAAAGAATGCCGGATCCAGGCGAGGAAGGATTGTCAAAGAGCGTCAGCGCTACTATGGTTACCACTCTGCAATGCAAGGAAGGCTCGAAGAAAGAATGCCGGATCCAGGCGAGGAAGGATTGTCAAAGAGCGTAAGCGCTGCTATGGTTACCACTCTGCAATGCAAGGAAAGCTCGAAGAAAGAATGCTGGATCCAGGGGAGGAAGGATTGTCAAAGAGCGTCAGCGCTGCTATGGTTACCACTCTGCAATGCAAGGAAAGCTCGAAGAAAGAATGCTGGATCCAGGGGAGGAAGGATTGTCAAGGAGCGTAGGCGCTGCTATGGTTACCACTCTGCAATGCAAGGAAGGCTCGAAGAAAGAATGCCGGATCCAGGTGAGGAAGGATTGTCAAGGAGCGTAGGCGCTGCCATGGTTACCACTCTGCAATGCAAGGAAAGCTCGAAGAATGCTGGATCCAGGCGAGGAAGGATTGTCAAAGAGCGTAAGCGCTGCTATGGTTACCACTCTGCAATGCAAGGAAAGCTCGAAGAAAGAATGCTGGATCAAGGGGAGGAAGGATTGTCAAAGAGCGTCAGTGCTGCTATGGTTACCACTCTGCAATGCAAGGAAAGCTCGAAGAAAGCATGCCGGATCCAGGGGAGGAAGGATTGTCAAGGAGCGCAAGCGCTGCCATGGTTACCGCTCTGCAATGCAAGGAAAGCTCGAAGAAAGAATGCCGGCTCCAGGGGAGGAAGGATTGTCAAGGAGCGTCAGCGCTGCTATGGTTACCACTCTGCAATGCAAGGAAAGCTCGAAGAAAGAATGCCGGATCCAGGCGAGGAAGGATTGTCAAGGAGCGTAAGCGCTGCTATGGTTACCACTCTGCAATGCAAGGAAAGCTCAAAGAAAGAATGCCGGATCCAGGAGAGGAAGAATTGTCAAAGAGCGTCAGCGCTGCCATGGTTACCACTCTGCAATGCAAGGAAAGCTCGAAGAAAGAATGCCGGATCCAGGCGAGGAAGGATTGTTAAGGAGCGTAAGCGCTGCTATGGTTACCACTCTGCAATGCAAGGAAGGCTCGAAGAAAGAATGCCGGATCCAGGAGAGGAAGGATTGTCAAAGAGCGTCAGCGCTGCTATGGTTACCACTCTGCAATGCAAGGAAGGCTCGAAGAAAGAATGCCGGATCCAGGAGAGAAAGGATTGTCAAAGAGCGTCAGCGCTGCTATGGTTACCACTCTGCAATGCAAGGAAGGCTCAAAGAAAGAATGCCGGATCCAGGGGAGGAAGGATTGTCAAAGAGCGTCAGCGCTGCTATGGTTACCACTCTGCAATGCAAGGAAGGCTCGAAGAAAGAATGCCGGATCCAGGGGAGGAAGGATTGTCAAAGAGCGTCAGCGCTGCTATGGTTACCACTCTGCAATGCAAGGAAGGCTCGAAGAAAGAATGCCGGATCCAGGTGAGGAAGGATTGTCAAGGAGCGTAGGCGCTGCCATGGTTACCACTCTGCAATGCAAGGAAAGCTCGAAGAAAGAATGCTGGATCCAGGGGAGGAAGGATTGTCAAAGAGCGTAAGCGCTGCTATGGTTACCACTCTGCAATGCAAGGAAGGCTCGTAGAAAGAATGCCGGATTCAGGTGAGGAAGGATTGTCAAAGAGCGTCAGCGCTACTATGGTTACCACTCTGCAATGCAAGGAAAGCTCGAAGAAAGAATGCTGGATCCAGGGAAGGAAGGATTGTCAAAGAGCGTAAGCGCTGCTATGGTTACCACTCTGCAATGCAAGGAAGGCTCGAAGAAAGAATGCCGGATCCAGGCGAGGAAGGATTGTCAAAGAGCGTAAGCGCTGCTATGGTTACTACTCTGCAATGCAAGGAAGGCTCGAAGAATGCTGGATCCAGGTGAGGAAGGATTGTCAAGGAGCGTCAGCGCTGCCATGGTTACCGCTCTGCAATGCAAGGAAAGCTCGAAGAAAGAATGCCGGATCCAGGCGAGGAAGGATTGTCAAGGAGCGTAAGCGCTGCTATGGTTACCACTCTTCAATGCAAGGAAGGCTCGAAGAAAGAATGCTGGATCCAGGCGAGGAAGGATTGTCAAGGAGCATCAGCGCTGCCATGGTTACCACTCTGCAATGCAAGGAAGGCTCGAAGAAAGAATGCCGGATCCAGGTGAGGAAGGATTGTCAAGGAGCGTAGGCGCTGCCATGGTTACCACTCTGCAATGCAAGGAAGGCTCGAAGAAAGAATGCCGGATCCAGGTGAGGAAGGATTGTCAAGGAGCGTAAGCGCTGCTATGGTTACCAATCTGCAATGCAAGGAAGGCTCGAAGAAAGAATGCCGGATCCAGGCGAGGAAGGATTGTCAAAGAGCGTAAGCACTGCTATGGTTACCACTCTGCAATGCAAGGAAGGCTCGAAGAATGCTGGATCCAGGTGAGGAAGGATTGTCAAGGAGCGTCAGCGCTGCCATGGTTACCGCTCTGCAATGCAAGGAAAGCTCGAAGAAAGAATGCCGGATCCAGGCGAGGAAGGATTGTCAAGGAGCGTAAGCGCTGCTATGGTTACCACTCTGCAATGCAAGGAAGGCTCGAAGAAAGAATGCTGGATCCAGGCGAGGAAGGATTGTCAAGGAGCATCAGCGCTGCCATGGTTACCACTCTGCAATGCAAGGAAGGCTCGAAGAAAGAATGCCGGATCCAGGTGAGGAAGGATTCTCAAGGAGCGTAGGCGCTGCCATGGTTACCACTCTGCAATGCAAGGAAGGCTCGAAGAAAGAATGCCGGATCCAGGTGAGGAAGGATTGTCAAGGAGCGTAGGCGCTGCCATGGTTACCACTCTGCAATGCAAGGAAAGCTCGAAGAAAGAATGCTGGATCCAGGGGAGGAAGGATTGTCAAAGAGCGTCAGCGCTGCTATGGTTACCACTCTGCAATGCAAGGAAAGCTCGAAGAAAGAATGCTGGATCCAGGGGAGGAAGGATTGTCAAGGAGCGTAGGCGCTGCTATGGTTACCACTCTGCAATGCAAGGAAGGCTCGAAGAAAGAATGCCGGATCCAGGTGAGGAAGGATTGTCAAGGAGCGTAGGCGCTGCCATGGTTACCACTCTGCAATGCAAGGAAAGCTCGAAGAATGCTGGATCCAGGCGAGGAAGGATTGTCAAAGAGCGTAAGCGCTGCTATGGTTACCACTCTGCAATGCAAGGAAAGCTCGAAGAAAGAATGCTGGATCCAGGGGAGGAAGGATTGTCAAAGAGCGTCAGTGCTGCTATGGTTACCACTCTGCAATGCAAGGAAGGCTCGAAGAAAGAATGCCGGATCTAGGCGAGGAAGGATTGTCAAAGAGCGTAAGCGCTGCTATGGTTACCACTCTGCAATGCAAGGAAGGCTCGAAGAAAGAATGCCGGATCCAGGCGAGGAAGGATTGTCAAAGAGCGTCAGCGCTACTATGGTTACCACTCTGCAATGCAAGGAAGGCTCGAAGAAAGAATGCCGGATCCAGGCGAGGAAGGATTGTCAAAGAGCGTAAGCGCTGCTATGGTTACCACTCTGCAATGCAAGGAAAGCTCGAAGAAAGAATGCTGGATCCAGGGGAGGAAGGATTGTCAAAGAGCGTCAGCGCTGCTATGGTTACCACTCTGCAATGCAAGGAAAGCTCGAAGAAAGAATGCTGGATCCAGGGGAGGAAGGATTGTCAAGGAGCGTAGGCGCTGCTATGGTTACCACTCTGCAATGCAAGGAAGGCTCGAAGAAAGAATGCCGGATCCAGGTGAGGAAGGATTGTCAAGGAGCGTAGGCGCTGCCATGGTTACCACTCTGCAATGCAAGGAAAGCTCGAAGAATGCTGGATCCAGGCGAGGAAGGATTGTCAAAGAGCGTAAGCGCTGCTATGGTTACCACTCTGCAATGCAAGGAAAGCTCGAAGAAAGAATGCTGGATCCAGGGGAGGAAGGATTGTCAAAGAGCGTCAGTGCTGCTATGGTTACCACTCTGCAATGCAAGGAAAGCTCGAAGAAAGCATGCCGGATCCAGGGGAGGAAGGATTGTCAAGGAGCGCAAGCGCTGCCATGGTTACCGCTCTGCAATGCAAGGAAAGCTCGAAGAAAGAATGCCGGATCCAGGGGAGGAAGGATTGTCAAGGAGCGTCAGCGCTGCTATGGTTACCACTCTGCAATGCAAGGAAAGCTCGAAGAAAGAATGCCGGATCCAGGCGAGGAAGGATTGTCAAGGAGCGTAAGCGCTGCTATGGTTACCACTCTGCAATGCAAGGAAAGCTCAAAGAAAGAATGCCGGATCCAGGAGAGGAAGAATTGTCAAAGAGCGTCAGCGCTGCCATGGTTACCACTCTGCAATGCAAGGAAAGCTCGAAGAAAGAATGCCGGATCCAGGCGAGGAAGGATTGTTAAGGAGCGTAAGCGCTGCTATGGTTACCACTCTGCAATGCAAGGAAGGCTCGAAGAAAGAATGCCGGATCCAGGAGAGGAAGGATTGTCAAAGAGCGTCAGCGCTGCTATGGTTACCACTCTGCAATGCAAGGAAGGCTCGAAGAAAGAATGCCGGATCCAGGAGAGAAAGGATTGTCAAAGAGCGTCAGCGCTGCTATGGTTACCACTCTGCAATGCAAGGAAGGCTCAAAGAAAGAATGCCGGATCCAGGGGAGGAAGGATTGTCAAAGAGCGTCAGCGCTGCTATGGTTACCACTCTGCAATGCAAGGAAGGCTCGAAGAAAGAATGCCGGATCCAGGGGAGGAAGGATTGTCAAAGAGCGTCAGCGCTGCTATGGTTACCACTCTGCAATGCAAGGAAGGCTCGAAGAAAGAATGCCGGATCCAGGTGAGGAAGGATTGTCAAGGAGCCTAGGCGCTGCCATGGTTACCACTCTGCAATGCAAGGAAAGCTCGAAGAAAGAATGCTGGATCCAGGGGAGGAAGGATTGTCAAAGAGCGTAAGCGCTGCTATGGTTACCACTCTGCAATGCAAGGAAGGCTCGTAGAAAGAATGCCGGATTCAGGTGAGGAAGGATTGTCAAAGAGCGTCAGCGCTACTATGGTTACCACTCTGCAATGCAAGGAAGGCTAGAAGAAAGAATGCCGGATCCAGGCGAGGAAGGATTGTCAAAGAGCGTAAGCGCTGCTATGGTTACCACTCTGCAATGCAAGGAAAGCTCGAAGAAAGAATGCTGGATCCAGGGGAGGAAGGATTGTCAAAGAGCGTCAGCGCTGCTATGGTTACCACTCTGCAATGCAAGGAAAGCTCAAAGAAAGAATGCCGGATCCAGGAGAGGAAGAATTGTCAAAGAGCGTCAGCGCTGCCATGGTTACCACTCTGCAATGCAAGGAAAGCTCGAAGAAAGAATGCCGGATCCAGGCGAGGAAGGATTGTTAAGGAGCGTAAGCGCTGCTATGGTTACCACTCTGCAATGCAAGGAAGGCTCGAAGAAAGAATGCCGGATCCAGGAGAGGAAGGATTGTCAAAGAGCGTCAGCGCTGCTATGGTTACCACTCTGCAATGCAAGGAAGGCTCGAAGAAAGAATGCCGGATCCAGGAGAGAAAGGATTGTCAAAGAGCGTCAGCGCTGCTATGGTTACCACTCTGCAATGCAAGGAAGGCTCAAAGAAAGAATGCCGGATCCAGGGGAGGAAGGATTGTCAAAGAGCGTCAGCGCTGCTATGGTTACCACTCTGCAATGCAAGGAAGGCTCGAAGAAAGAATGCCGGATCCAGGGGAGGAAGGATTGTCAAAGAGCGTCAGCGCTGCTATGGTTACCACTCTGCAATGCAAGGAAGGCTCGAAGAAAGAATGCCGGATCCAGGTGAGGAAGGATTGTCAAGGAGCGTAGGCGCTGCCATGGTTACCACTCTGCAATGCAAGGTCAGCTCGAAGAAAGAATGCTGGATCCAGGGGAGGAAGGATTGTCAAAGAGCGTAAGCGCTGCTATGGTTACCACTCTGCAATACAAGGAAGGCTCGTAGAAAGAATGCCGGATCCAGGTGAGGAAGGATTGTCAAAGAGCGTCAGCGCTACTATGGTTACCACTCTGCAATGCAAGGAAGGCTAGAAGAAAGAATGCCGGATCCAGGCGAGGAAGGATTGTCAAAGAGCGTAAGCGCTGCTATGGTTACCACTCTGCAATGCAAGGAAAGCTCGAAGAAAGAATGCTGGATCCAGGGGAGGAAGGATTGTCAAAGAGCGTCAGCGCTGCTATGGTTACCACTCTGCAATGCAAGGAAAGCTCGAAGAAAGAATGCCGGATCCAGGGGAGGAAGGATTGTCAAAGAGCGTAAGCGCTGCTATGGTTACCGCTCTGCAATGCAAGGAAGGCTCGAAGAAAGAATGCTGGATCCAGGTGAGGAAGGATTGTCAAAGAGCGTCAGCGCTGCAATGGTTACCGCTCTGCAATGCAAGGAAGGCTCGAAGAAAGAATGCCGGATCCAGGCGAGGAAGGATTGTCAAAGAGCGTAAGCGCTGCTATGGTTACCGCTCTGCAATGCAAGGAAAGCTCGAAGAATGCCGGATCCAGGCGAGGAAGGATTGTCAAAGAGCGTAAGCGCTGCTATGGTTACCACTCTGCAATGCAAGGAAAGCTCGAAGAAAGAATGCTGGATCCAGGGGAGGAAGGATTGTCAAAGAGCGTCAGCGCTGCTATGGTTACCACTCTGCAATGCAAGGAAAGCTCGAAGAAAGCATGCCGGATCCAGGGGAGGAAGGATTGTCAAAGAGCGTAAGCGCTGCTATGGTTACCACTCTGCAATGCAAGGAAGGCTCGAAGAAAGAATGCTGGATCCAGGGGAGGAAGGATTGTCAAAGAGCGTAAGCGCTGCTATGGTTACCACTCTGCAATGCAAGGAAAGCTCGAAGAAAGAATGCTGGATCCAGGGGAGGAAGGATTGTCAAAGAGTGTCAGCACTGCTATGGTTACCACTCTGCAATGCAAGGAAGGCTCGAAGAAAGAATGCCGGATCTAGGCGAGGAAGGATTGTCAAAGAGCGTAAGCTCTGCTATGGTTACCACTCTGCAATGCAAGGAAAGCTCGAAGAAAGAATGCTGGATCCAGGGGAGGAAGGATTGTCAAAGAGCGTCCGCGCTGCTATGGTTACCGCTCTGCAATGCAAGGAAGGCTCGAAGAAAGAATGCCGGATCCAGGGGAGGAAGGATTGTCAAGGAGCGTAGGCGCTGCTATGGTTACCACTCTGCAATGCAAGGAAAGCTCGAAGAAAGAATGCCGGATCCAGGGGAGGAAGGATTGTCAAGGAGCATCAGCGCTGCTATGGTTACCGCTCTGCAATGCAAGGAAAGCTCGAAGAAAGAATGCCGGATCCAGGGGAGGAAGGATTGTCAAGGAGCGCAAGCGCTGCCATGGTTACCGCTCTGCAATGCAAGGAAAGCTCGAAGAAAGAATGCCGGATCCAGGTGAGGAAGGATTGTCAAAGAGCGCAAGCGCTGCTATGGTTACCACTCTGCAGTGCAAGGAAGGCTCGAAGAAAGAATGCCGGATCCAGGCGAGGAAGGATTGTCAAAGAGCGTCAGCGCTGCTATGGTTACCACTCTGCAGTGCAAGGAAGGCTCGAAGAAAGAATGCCGGATCCAGGCGAGGAAGGATTGTCAAAGAGCGTCAGCGCTGCTATGGTTACCGCTCTGCAATGCAAGGAAGGCTCGAAGAAAGAATGCTGGATCCAGGTGAGGAAGGATTGTCAAAGAGCGCAAGCGCTGCTATGGTTACCTCTCTGCAATGCAAGGAAGGCTCGAAGAAAGAATGCTGGATCCAGGCGAGGAAGGATTGTCAAAGAGCGTCAGCGCTGCCATGGTTACCACTCTGCAATGCAAGGAAGGCTCGAAGAAAGAATGCTGGATCCAGGCGAGGAAGGATTGTCAAAGAGCGTAAGCGCTGCTATGGTTACCGCTCTGCAATGCAAGGAAAGCTCGAAGAAAGAATGCCGGATCCAGGGGAGGAAGGATTGTCAAAGAGCGCAAGCGCTGCTATGGTTACCACTCTGCAGTGCAAGGAAAGCTCGAAGAAAGAATGCTGGATCCAGGTGAGGAAGGATTGTCAAGGAGCGTAGGCGCTGCCATGGTTACCACTCTGCAGTGCAAGGAAGGCTCGAAGAAAGAATGCCGGATCCAGGTGAGGAAGGATTGTCAAGGAGCGTCAGCGCTGCTATGGTTACCGCTCTGCAATGCAAGGAAGGCTCGAAGAAAGAATGCTGGATCCAGGTGAGGAAGAATTGTCAAGGAGCGTCAGCGCTGCTATGGTTACCGCTCTGCAATGCAAGGAAGGCTCGAAGAATGCCGGATCCAGGCGAGGAAGGATTGTCAAAGAGCGTAAGCGCTGCTATGGTTACCACTCTGCAATGCAAGGAAGGCTCGAAGAAAGAATGCTGGATCCAGGTGAGGAAGGATTGTCAAGGAGCGTCAGCGCTGCTATGGTTACCACTCTGCAATGCAAGGAAAGCTCGAAGAAAGAATGCTGGATCCAGGTGAGGAAGGATTGTCAAGGAGTGTCAGCGCTGCTATGGTTACCACTCTGCAATGCAAGGAAAGCTCGAAGAAAGAATGCCGGATCCAGGCGAGGAAGGATTGTCAAAGAGCACAAGCGCTGCTTGGTTACCGCTCTGCAATGCAAGGAAAGCTCGAAGAAAGAATGCTGGATCCAGGCGAGGAAGGATTGTCAAAGAGCGTCAGCGCTGCTATGGTTACCGCTCTGCAATGCAAGGAAAGCTCGAAGAAAGAATGCCGGATCCAGGGGAGGAAGGATTGTCAAAGAGCGTAGGCGCTGCTATGGTTACCACTCTGCAATGCAAGGAAGGCTCGAAGAAAGAATGCTGGATCCAGGCGAGGAAGGATTGTCAAAGAGCGTCAGCGCTGCTATGGTTACCACTCTGCAATGCACGGAAAGCTCGAAGAAAGAATGCTGGATCCAGGCGAGGAAGGATTGTCAAAGAGTGTCAGCGCTGCTATGGTTACCACTCTGCAATGCAAGGAAAGCTTGAAGAAAGAATGCCGGATCCAGGCGAGGAAGGATTGTCAAGGAGGGTAAGCGCTGCTATGGTTACCGCTCTGCAATGCAAGGAAGGCTCGAAGAAAGAATGCCGGATCCAGGCGAGGAAGGATTGTCAAAGAGCGTAAGCGCTGCTATGGTTACCACTCTGCAATGCAAGGAAGGCTCGAAGAAAGAATGCTGGATCCAGGTGAGGAAGGATTGTCAAAGAGCGCAAGCGCTGCTATGGTTACCGCTCTGCAATGCAAGGAAGGCTCGAAGAAAGAATGCTGGATCCAGGCGAGGAAGGATTGTCAAAGAGCGTCAGCGCTGCCATGGTTACCGCTCTGCAATGCAAGGAAAGCTCGAAGGAAGAATGCCGGATCCAGGTGAGGAAGGATTGTCAAAGAGCGCAAGCGCTGCTATGGTTACCACTCTGCAGTGCAAGGAAAGCTCGAAGAAAGAATGCCGGATCCAGGTGAGGAAGGATTGTCAAGGAGCGTAGGCGCTGCCATGGTTACCACTCTGCAATGCAAGGAAGGCTCGAAGAAAGAATGCCGGATCCAGGTGAGGAAGGATTGTCAAGGAGCGTAAGCGCTGCTATGGTTACCACTCTGCAATGCAAGGAAGGCTCGAAGAAAGAATGCCGGATCCAGGCGAGGAAGGATTGTCAAAGAGCGTAAGCGCTGCTATGGTTACCACTCTGCAATGCAAGGAAGGCTCGAAGAATGCTGGATCCAGGTGAGGAAGGATTGTCAAGGAGCGTCAGCGCTGCCATGGTTACCGCTCTGCAATGCAAGGAAAGCTTGAAGAAAGAATGCCGGATCCAGGCGAGGAAGGATTGTCAAGGAGCGTAAGCGCTGCTATGGTTACCACTCTGCAATGCAAGGAAGGCTCGAAGAAAGAATGCTGGATCCAGGCGAGGAAGGATTGTCAAGGAGCATCAGCGCTGCCATGGTTACCACTCTGCAATGCAAGGAAGGCTCGAAGAAAGAATGCCGGATCCAGGTGAGGAAGGATTGTCAAAGAGCGTAAGCGCTGCTATGGTTACCACTCTGCAATGCAAGGAAGGCTCGAAGAAAGAATGCCGGATCCAGGCGAGGAAGGATTGTCAAAGAGCGTAAGCACTGCTATGGTTACCACTCTGCAATGCAAGGAAGGCTCGAAGAATGCTGGATCCAGGTGAGGAAGGATTGTCAAGGAGCGTCAGCGCTGCCATGGTTACCGCTCTGCAATGCAAGGAAAGCTCGAAGAAAGAATGCCGGATCCAGGCGAGGAAGGATTGTCAAGGAGCGTAAGCGCTGCTATGGTTACCACTCTGCAATGCAAGGAAGGCTCGAAGAAAGAATGCTGGATCCAGGCGAGGAAGGATTGTCAAGGAGCATCAGCGCTGCCATGGTTACCACTCTGCAATGCAAGGAAGGCTCGAAGAAAGAATGCCGGATCCAGGTGAGGAAGGATTCTCAAGGAGCGTAGGCGCTGCCATGGTTACCACTCTGCAATGCAAGGAAGGCTCGAAGAAAGAATGCCGGATCCAGGTGAGGAAGGATTGTCAAGGAGCGTAGGCGCTGCCATGGTTACCACTCTGCAATGCAAGGAAAGCTCGAAGAAAGAATGCTGGATCCAGGGGAGGAAGGATTGTCACAGAGCGTAAGCGCTGCTATGGTTACCACTCTGCAATGCAAGGAAGGCTCGAAGAAAGAATGCCGGATCTAGGCGAGGAAGGATTGTCAAAGAGCGTAAGCGCTGCTATGGTTACCACTCTGCAATGCAAGGAAGGCTCGAAGAAAGAATGCCGGATCCAGGCGAGGAAGGATTGTCAAAGAGCGTCAGCGCTACTATGGTTACCACTCTGCAATGCAAGGAAGGCTCGAAGAAAGAATGCCGGATCTAGGCGAGGAAGGATTGTCAAAGAGCGTAAGCGCTGCTATGGTTACCACTCTGCAATGCAAGGAAGGCTCGAAGAATGCTGGATCCAGGTGAGGAAGGATTGTCAAGGAGCGTCAGCGCTGCCATGGTTACCGCTCTGCAATGCAAGGAAAGCTCGAAGAAAGAATGCCGGATCCAGGCGAGGAAGGATTGTCAAGGAGCGTAAGCGCTGCTATGGTTACCACTCTGCAATGCAAGGAAGGCTCGAAGAAAGAATGCTGGATCTAGGCGAGGAAGGATTGTCAAAGAGCGTAAGCGCTGATATGGTTACCACTCTGCAATGCAAGGAAGGCTCGAAGAAAGAATGCCGGATCCAGGGGAGGAAGGATTGTCACAGAGCGTAAGCGCTGCTATGGTTACCACTCTGCAATGCAAGGAAGGCTCGAAGAAAGAATGCCGGATCCAGGCGAGGAAGGATTGTCAAAGAGCGTCAGCGCTGCTATGGTTACCACTCTGCAATGCAAGGAAGGCTCGAAGAAAGAATGCCGGATCCAGGCGAGGAAGGATTGTCAAAGAGCGTAAGCGCTGCTATGGTTACCACTCTGCAATGCAAGGAAAGCTCGAAGAAAGAATGCTGGATCCAGGGGAGGAAGGATTGTCAAAGAGCGTCAGCGCTGCTATGGTTACCACTCTGCAATGCAAGGAAAGCTCGAAGAAAGAATGCTGGATCCAGGGGAGGAAGGATTGTCAAGGAGCGTAGGCGCTGCTATGGTTACCACTCTGCAATGCAAGGAAGGCTCGAAGAAAGAATGCCGGATCCAGGTGAGGAAGGATTGTCAAGGAGCGTAGGCGCTGCCATGGTTACCACTCTGCAATGCAAGGAAAGCTCGAAGAATGCTGGATCCAGGCGAGGAAGGATTGTCAAAGAGCGTAAGCGCTGCTATGGTTACCACTCTGCAATGCAAGGAAAGCTTGAAGAAAGAATGCTGGATCCAGGGGAGGAAGGATTGTCAAAGAGCGTCAGTGCTGCTATGGTTACCACTCTGCAATGCAAGGAAAGCTCGAAGAAAGCATGCCGGATCCAGGGGAGGAAGGATTGTCAAGGAGCGCAAGCGCTGCCATGGTTACCGCTCTGCAATGCAAGGAAAGCTCGAAGAAAGAATGCCGGATCCAGGGGAGGAAGGATTGTCAAGGAGCGTCAGCGCTGCTATGGTTACCACTCTGCAATGCAAGGAAAGCTCGAAGAAAGAATGCCGGATCCAGGCGAGGAAGGATTGTCAAGGAGCGTAAGCGCTGCTATGGTTACCACTCTGCAATGCAAGGAAAGCTCAAAGAAAGAATGCCGGATCCAGGAGAGGAAGAATTGTCAAAGAGCGTCAGCGCTGCCATGGTTACCACTCTGCAATGCAAGGAAAGCTCGAAGAAAGAATGCCGGATCCAGGCGAGGAAGGATTGTTAAGGAGCGTAAGCGCTGCTATGGTTACCACTCTGCAATGCAAGGAAGGCTCGAAGAAAGAATGCCGGATCCAGGAGAGGAAGGATTGTCAAAGAGCGTCAGCGCTGCTATGGTTACCACTCTGCAATGCAAGGAAGGCTCGAAGAAAGAATGCCGGATCCAGGAGAGAAAAGATTGTCAAAGAGCGTCAGCGCTGCTATGGTTACCACTCTGCAATGCAAGGAAGGCTCAAAGAAAGAATGCCGGATCCAGGGGAGGAAGGATTGTCAAAGAGCGTCAGCGCTGCTATGGTTACCACTCTGCAATGCAAGGAAGGCTCGAAGAAAGAATGCCGGATCCAGGGGAGGAAGGATTGTCAAAGAGCGTCAGCGCTGCTATGGTTACCACTCTGCAATGCAAGGAAGGCTCGAAGAAAGAATGCCGGATCCAGGTGAGGAAGGATTGTCAAGGAGCGTAGGCGCTGCCATGGTTACCGCAATGCAAGGAAAGCTCGAAGAAAGAATGCTGGATCCAGGGGAGGAAGGATTGTCAAAGAGCGTAAGCGCTGCTATGGTTACCACTCTGCAATGCAAGGAAGGCTCGTAGAAAGAATGCCGGATCCAGGTGAGGAAGGATTGTCAAAGAGCGTCAGCGCTGCTATGGTTACCACTCTGCAATGCAAGGAAGGCTAGAAGAAAGAATGCCGGATCCAGGCGAGGAAGGATTGTCAAAGAGCGTAAGCGCTGCTATGGTTACCACTCTGCAATGCAAGGAAAGCTCGAAGAAAGAATGCTGGATCCAGGGGAGGAAGGATTGTCAAAGAGCGTCAGCGCTGCTATGGTTACCACTCTGCAATGCAAGGAAAGCTCAAAGAAAGAATGCCGGATCCAGGAGAGGAAGAATTGTCAAAGAGCGTCAGCGCTGCCATGGTTACCACTCTGCAATGCAAGGAAAGCTCGAAGAAAGAATGCCGGATCCAGGCGAGGAAGGATTGTTAAGGAGCGTAAGCGCTGCTATGGTTACCACTCTGCAATGCAAGGAAGGCTCGAAGAAAGAATGCCGGATCCAGGAGAGGAAGGATTGTCAAAGAGCGTCAGCGCTGCTATGGTTACCACTCTGCAATGCAAGGAAGGCTCGAAGAAAGAATGCCGGATCCAGGAGAGAAAGGATTGTCAAAGAGCGTCAGCGCTGCTATGGTTACCACTCTGCAATGCAAGGAAGGCTCAAAGAAAGAATGCCGGATCCAGGGGAGGAAGGATTGTCAAAGAGCGTCAGCGCTGCTATGGTTACCACTCTGCAATGCAAGGAAGGCTCGAAGAAAGAATGCCGGATCCAGGGGAGGAAGGATTGTCAAAGAGCGTCAGCGCTGCTATGGTTACCACTCTGCAATGCAAGGAAGGCTCGAAGAAAGAATGCCGGATCCAGGTGAGGAAGGATTGTCAAGGAGCGTAGGCGCTGCCATGGTTACCACTCTGCAATGCAAGGAAAGCTCGAAGAAAGAATGCTGGATCCAGGGGAGGAAGGATTGTCAAAGAGCGTAAGCGCTGCTATGGTTACCACTCTGCAATGCAAGGAAGGCTCGTAGAAAGAATGCCGGATCCAGGTGAGGAAGGATTGTCAAAGAGCGTCAGCGCTACTATGGTTACCACTCTGCAATGCAAGGAAGGCTAGAAGAAAGAATGCCGGATCCAGGCGAGGAAGGATTGTCAAAGAGCGTAAGCGCTGCTATGGTTACCACTCTGCAATGCAAGGAAAGCTCGAAGAAAGAATGCTGGATCCAGGGGAGGAAGGATTGTCAAAGAGCGTCAGCGCTGCTTTGGTTACCACTCTGCAATGCAAGGAAAGCTCGAAGAAAGAATGCCGGATCCAGGGGAGGAAGGATTGTCAAAGAGCGTAAGCGCTGCTATGGTTACCGCTCTGCAATGCAAGGAAGGCTCGAAGAAAGAATGCTGGATCCAGGTGAGGAAGGATTGTCAAAGAGCGTCAGCGCTGCAATGGTTACCGCTCTGCAATGCAAGGAAGGCTCGAAGAAAGAATGCCGGATCCAGGCGAGGAAGGATTGTCAAAGAGCGTAAGCGCTGCTATGGTTACCGCTCTGCAATGCAAGGAAAGCTCGAAGAATGCCGGATCCAGGCGAGGAAGGATTGTCCAAGAGCGTAAGCGCTGCTATGGTTACCACTCTGCAATGCAAGGAAAGCTCGAAGAAAGAATGCTGGATCCAGGGGAGGAAGGATTGTCAAAGAGCGTCAGCGCTGCTATGGTTACCACTCTGCAATGCAAGGAAAGCTCGAAGAAAGCATGCCGGATCCAGGGGAGGAAGGATTGTCAAAGAGCGTAAGCGCTGCTATGGTTACCACTCTGCAATGCAAGGAAGGCTCGAAGAAAGAATGCTGGATCCAGGGGAGGAAGGATTGTCAAAGAGCGTAAGCGCTGCTATGGTTACCACTCTGCAATGCAAGGAAATCTCGAAGAAAGAATGCTGGATCCAGGGGAGGAAGGATTGTCAAAGAGCGTCAGCGCTGCTATGGTTACCACTCTGCAATGCAAGGAAGGCTCGAAGAAAGAATGCCGGATCTAGGCGAGGAAGGATTGTCAAAGAGCGTAAGCTCTGCTATGGTTACCACTCTGCAATGCAAGGAAAGCTTGAAGAAAGAATGCTGGATCCAGGGGAGGAAGGATTGTCAAAGAGCGTCCGCGCTGCTATGGTTACCGCTCTGCAATGCAAGGAAAGCTCGAAGAAAGAATGCCGGATCCAGGGGAGGAAGGATTGTTGTTAGACCTGGGATTTCTGGTTGGCTAAGGCTTGCGCCAAAGCCAGGCAGAAACCACCACTCTAGTCAGGGCAAGGAAGTTACACGCCAAAGATAACCCCTGCTCACCCCCTTGGTAGCTTGGCACGAGCAGTCAGGCTTATCTCTGAGGCGATGTGTAAAGCGTTTGCGCGCGCACCCAGCAACAACACCCAAGGCCCACCACAAAGGAAACTCCACACAAGGTATTCTATAAAAATAACCTTTGTATTATACACAACACATTAGATAAAAACACACACTTTACAATGTGCCAACAGGCACGGGCAGAATTTACAAGGGATTATGTACAAGACAGGGCCACCTGGACCACTGTCAGGAATTAGCACTTTTTAGATATTTAGCACACAAAATATATAAAATCACTGTAGCACAAAAATAATATGTATAGCACACAACCAGTACTTACTGGTATCGGGGAAGTACCACCTACGTAACCCTAACTACTTTAGGAGACTGTCACGCAGGGAACTAGAACCTTACTAGCACCACCTGTACTAGGAGAAAGCAACAACCACCTACGTATCACAATACCTGTAGGGGTAATAGAACGTTACACATGATGCATCACATTCAGAGGTGTATGGAAGGAAAAACACATGAGGCCTAAAAACATTCAGAGGTGTAAAAGCAATGGCACATGACGCATCAAAACACATTCAGAGGTGCAAGGAAGGAACACACATGATGCATAAAACATTCAGAGGTGTAAAAGCAATGGCACATGATGCATCAACACACATTCAGAGGTGCAGGTAGGAACACAATTGCGCAAAACTCCTATGCCACCACCTGTGGCAGTCCCTGGGCCAACTGGCCTGGAAGGGGCTAGGACGCCCTGTGTTCAACAAAGTTAAGCTGCGCCAGCTGCGCAGACTAGAACAAGAATGGTCCCCCACCTAAACGTGGCAGCTGCCCACTAAGTGCTGGGCAGCTGGAAAACGGACTTCAGGCACTCTGCGTGCCTCTGGAGCCCTCTCTGGGCTCTGACCATGTAAAATATGCCCCCTAGAGCCTTCGTGGCTCAGCACAACGTTGGAGCCTCACTGGGCTCGAGAAACAATCGTGCTCCCCTTCGTTTGGAGCCTCGTGGGCCCAAGACAGCCGGAAATGCCACCCAGAGCCTCGCAGGCTCTAAACAAGAAATGCCCCCGTCGTTGGAGCCTCACGGGGCTCGGAAAGAATGGTGCCCTTCACGCTGGAGCAGCCCACTGCCTTCTGGGGCCGCTCCGGTGGCCACTACTCGGCCAGGCAACGTTGGAGCCTTCACGGGGCTCTGACACGGCCCCCGCACCCCCAGCGCATGCGCGGAGTCCCCCAGCCCTGCTACACACTCACCGGGCTGATCGGGGACTCCCGCGTTGTCTCTCCTCCCGGCGGACGCCGAGGCTTCCTTGCAACGCGGAGGGGCAGGCACCGACAATGTGCCTCGCGCCCCCTCCGCACCAGCTCTGGCCGCACTTCTCCTCGCTCGGGTCCAGCGCGGGGTAGGCTCCCGCCTGGATCTTCACTGCACAGGAGCGCGGGGTAGGCTCCCGTCCGCTTCCTGCTTCCGTCTCGGGACCCGCCCCCAGGCCTGCCTGACTTCCGGCTGAAGCCCGGCCGCGGCGGTGAATTCCTTGGCAAATGAGAGGGGTAGGCTCCCTCGCCAGCGAGCACAACGGCGGGGTGGGCACCCGCCGAACTTGGCAGACACCGTCCGGATCGCGGAGTGGGCACCCGCTATCGGATCCCAAGCGCTCACAGCGCTATAAAGTAAACCAGCGCTCCCAGCGCTATAAACAAAGGAAGGTCCAGCAAAACAGCGCGCCCAGCGCTAGGAAGTCCCAAAAGCGCTCCCAGGCGCTGCAAGCAGGGTTCAGCAACAAAAAGGTCCTCCAGAGAGCAGGGGGCAAAGGCTGGGCCCAGAGCCAGCTCACAGGGCCCTCCAGCAGGGAGGCAGTCCCCAGTGGCGGTCTCTCCTGGCGCCCAGCAGCAGCAGGCCCCCCCTCAAGTGGATCCTGCAAGAGAACAACTTCTGTGGGGACACAGCCCCATTTTTATACAGGCAAATCCTTTGTCTAAGGTGCAGGGAAGGGGCGAACCAGTTCCAACAGGTTCCTGAGCACTTTGTTTTGCTCAGCCCCTCTCCCTATTCACTGGCAGGGCTAGGGTCATTAGACGCACCACAGGGGCCGGCGCCAGCATTGTGTGGGGGAATCCCTGTCCTATTCAGGACCCAGGTACACTCCTCCCCAGCCATCAACATGCTAACTCCCCATTCACCACTGGGTGACTCCTCCTGACTCTGGGGAATTCCCTAGTCCGTCACCTGACCTCACCAGCCAATCGCCAGACAAGCCACACATTTCAGACTGCACACTGAAGTGCCCACTTCTAGAAGTGGCACTTCCACACCAGGTACATGCACGCCGCACACATCAACGCGCAGCATTCACTCCCACGAGTCCGCACATACCAAACACGGGCCTGCACACCCCACGCATCAGGAACTACCGGGACACATACATTCCCCCATGCATTCCTATGGGAGGGCAGGCCAACCTCACAACACGCACGCACTTTACCCTGAGACACAGCGGTAAAGTGCGCAGAAACCAAAATCTATTACACCAAGTCACAATATTAAGCAAAAAGTCTCGGGGGTGAACCTGCCAGAAGGGCCAAGTCCAACACGACCCCCTTCCAGCCAAAACGCAGGGTAGACCAATCACCACCGTGATGGTCTTCCCTGCTTGGGGCGATAAAACACGGACGCAGGCCCGCAACGGCAGGGACACTCTCCGGTTTTACGCCACTCTGAACTCACAGGGTTTCCTCTGAAAAAACTCGGCGGACCAACTGGGCTACCCCCCTGGTACTCCTCAGCTGTCCGTGGCCAGGACCAGGCCCTAGAACACCTAGGCGCCACTGGTCCTGGCCTAACCACAGAGTGGGGGGTAGTAACCCCTGGCACATAGTGACCATTTTCCACTCTACCCCTCATCAGGGCAGTTCTAAACTGCCACTGATCCTCCAGCCTAGGGTCCGTACCCTCAGACTGACCAAAAGTCACGGGTGGGGCTCTCCTCCCCCTACCTCTTCTCCTAGGGTTCCGCCCTCTCTTCCTCTGAGAGGCGACCCCGTAACATAACTCACCAACCAGCTCAGGACCCCTCCCTGAGAACTGGTCTCCCAACCTAGGGTTTAACCCCTCAGGTTGCACCGGGGTCAGAGGTGGGCTCTCCCACCCTCTGCACCCCCTTCCAGAGTCCTGCTCCCTACCAACTGGGGCGGTCCCTCTGGAAGAAGAACCGGTCAGGACACTGGTTACAGTAGTCAGACCCTTCAGGTCAGGCTGCTCCTGAACCTGGCCTTCCAACCTCTGGTCTAGAACCTTCGGTGGAATAATTGCCTGGCACTCCAGGACTTCTGGGGATTTGCACACCATCCCCCCGAGAGTAACATATGCCTCATATGTTGCATGACCGTCTGCCTGGCGCAGATCTCCCGTCCCCTGTCCACCTGACAGTGCGCGAAGATCCCCCAGGCCAGACGTGTAGTCGCCATGGTCACTTCTAGGAGACTCAGCCCTCCCGGCTGGTTTCTGACCCACTGGCTCCTCCACCGGGGAACACAGCCCCATGCCACTCCTCTCGCTGGACTTCTGTACCCTCCCTACTGGAGCGGTACTGCCAGACACTAGAACCACAGGAGCCCTGTTTACAGGCGCTCCCGGTCCTCTACTCACTAGGTGATCCTCCTCAAATGGGCTAACAGGACAGCCTAGGTCCCCAACTTGGTGTTCCCTCATGAAACCACCCAAGTCCTGAGGCAGGGTTTCGTACGTCTGGGGACCCTCAGTCACCCACTTACTCCCGCTCCACTGAGCCAGGCCGTAAGCCCCTACACCCTCCTCGCTATACTGGGACCTAGCTGGGCTACCCGGAGCCTCTCCCACCACGCTGGGCTGGAAGATCCCTGAACCACTACTTTTGGAGTCACACCCTAATGACTCTAGCGAACCTTGGGCCCTTTCCCAACGGTCGGCTTCCTCTGCAAGGTCCCAAACATCTAAGGCGTCACACCCCAACAGGTGTTGGCGCAATCCGGGATAAAGACTACGGCATAGCTGCTCTTTAATAACCAGACCAAATAGTCCGCAATAACCACCTTCCGGGCTGGCCCTCGCCCACTCAGTCAGTGATTTATCGCAATCATCCAAAAACTTCTCCCAAGACTGGTGAGACAGCTTCCTACTGGTTCTGAATTTCAACCTACATTCCTCCTCTCGGGAACTAGGTACCAGACTGGGGGAACTGGGACTTCCTATACTGAAATCTATCTCGCTGCCACCACTGGACTCAACCCTCCCTGGGGAGCCCAGAAAACTACGACTGCGCGCAGGGGATAGTCTACTCTCCAGCGCTGATTTCTCCCTGGTGAAGGCCCTCTCAGCCTCCTCTATCCTCTCCTGCGCTAAGACCCTCTCGGTCTCCAGCTTTTTCTCCTCTATGGTCAGCTGCGCCATCCCCCGGGCATGCTCTAACCTGAGCTTCTCCATGGCCAGCTGATGCTCCCTCTCTTCCCTCCTATCTACCCACTCCTCTGGGGACAGGGAAAGGGATGGGGTGCTGCTCCTGACACTGGACCCAGCAAGGGACTCCCTATCTATGGGGTCTTCACTCTCTACTGGCGTCCCTGTCAGGTAACCTTCCTCCTCCTCAGATTCCTCAGGGCTCTCCTCAGACCCACCACCCTCTCGGCGTGCGGCCCGGGCCCTATCTTCCTTGCTGCGCTCTCGCTCCCACTCCTCCTTTTGCCAAAGGATCAGGTTGTCCCTCAGTTTGGACTGGGTATCTGACTCACCCACCTCTATGTCCCTCTCCTCACAGAACCCTACCAGCTCCAACCTACTGTACCTAAACAGACTACAGAAGTTAAAAGCAGGCTCCATTTTGGCGGACGTTCCTGAGAAGAGTTCAACACAAGGAACCTGGGGGTCGGAGCTACACAGGAGTACACAATTCACAAAAGGTTTCAGTGAGCTCTCTATCCTGGAGAACTCACACTCACTGTCTAGTGCCCCACACACCATCCACACACAACCCTCCCCTCGGACTGGTAAGGCAGTTTCTACCACCCCTGATCCCTCAACCTGACCACCACGTGACACAGGTACCAAACTCTGGGCGCAGGGCGGGGGACAAATGTACTGGACACAATTACTCAATGATACCTTCAGCAGAAGAAATAAAGGAACTTCAAAAACAATAATCCCTAAAATGTGATTTATCTAATGCAGAGTTTTGTGGTGTAGCCAGTCGCTGCTGCGGTACAGCGCAAACGCAAGTCCAAATCCCACCGCTGATCACCAATGTTAGACCTGGGATTTCTGGTTGGCTAAGGCTTGCGCCAAAGCCAGGCAGAAACCACCACTCTAGTCAGGGCAAGGAAGTGACACGCCAAAGATAACCCCTGCTCACCCCCTTGGTAGCTTGGCACGAGCAGTCAGGCTTATCTCTGAGGCGATGTGTAAAGCGTTTGCGCGCGCACCCAGCAACAACACCCAAGGCCCACCACAAAGGAAACTCCACACAAGGTATTCTATAAAAATAACCTTTGTATTATACACAACACATTAGATAAAAACACACACTTTACAATGTGCCAACAGGCACGGGCAGAATTTACAAGGGATTATGTACAAGACAGGGCCACCTGGACCACTGTCAGGAATTAGCACTTTTTAGATATTTAGCACACAAAATATATAAAATCACTGTAGCACAAAAATAATATGTATAGCACACAACCAGTACTTACTGGTATCGGGGAAGTACCACCTACGTAACCCTAACTACTTTAGGAGACTGTCACGCAGGGAACTAGAACCTCACTAGCACCACCTGTACTAGGAGAAAGCAACAACCACCTACGTATCACAATACCTGTAGGGGTAATAGAACGTTACACATGATGCATCACATTCAGAGGTGTATGGAAGGAAAAACACATGAGGCCTAAAATCATTCAGAGGTGTAAAAGCAATGGCACATGACGCATCAAAACACATTCAGAGGTGCAAGGAAGGAACACACATGATGCATAAAACATTCAGAGGTGTAAAAGCAATGGCACATGATGCATCAACACACATTCAGAGGTGCAGGTAGGAACAGAATTGCGCAAAACTCCTATGCCACCACCTGTGGCAGTCCCTGGGCCAACTGGCCTGGAAGGGGCTAGGACGCCCTGTGTTCAACAAAGTTAAGCTGCGCCAGCTGCGCAGACTAGAACAAGAATGGTCCCCCACCTAAACGTGGCAGCTGCCCACTAAGTGCTGGGCAGCTGGAAAACGGACTTCAGGCACTCTGCGTGCCTCTGGAGCCCTCTCTGGGCTCTGACCATGTAAAATATGCCCCCTAGAGCCTTCGTGGCTCAGCACAACGTTGGAGCCTCACTGGGCTCGAGAAACAATCGTGCTCCCCTTCGTTTGGAGCCTCGTGGGCCCAAGACAGCCGGAAATGCCACCCAGAGCCTCGCAGGCTCTAAACAAGAAATGCCCCCGTCGTTGGAGCCTCACGGGGCTCGGAAAGAATGGTGCCCTTCACGCTGGAGCAGCCCACTGCCTTCTGGGGCCGCTCCGGTGGCCACTACTCGGCCAGGCAACGTTGGAGCCTTCACGGGGCTCTGACACGGCCCCCGCACCCCCAGCGCATGCGCGGAGTCCCCCAGCCCTGCTACACACTCACCGGGCTGATCGGGGACTCCCGCGTTGTCTCTCCTCCCGGCGGACGCCGAGGCTTCCTTGCAACGCGGAGGGGCAGGCACCGACAATGTGCCTCGCGCCCCCTCCGCACCAGCTCCGGCCGCACTTCTCCTCGCTCGGGTCCAGCGCGGGGTAGGCTCCCGCCTGGATCTTCACTGCACAGGAGCGCGGGGTAGGCTCCCGTCCGCTTCCTGCTTCCGTCTCGGGACCCGCCCCCAGGCCTGCCTGACTTCCGGCTGAAGCCCGGCCGCGGCGGTGAATTCCTTGGCAAATGAGAGGGGTAGGCTCCCTCGCCAGCGAGCACAACGGCGGGGTGGGCACCCGCCGAACTTGGCAGACACCGTCCGGATCGCGGAGTGGGCACCCGCTATCGGATCCCAAGCGCTCACAGCGCTATAAAGTAAACCAGCGCTCCCAGCGCTATAAACAAAGGAAGGTCCAGCAAAACAGCGCGCCCAGCGCTAGGAAGTCCCAAAAGCGCTCCCAGGCGCTGCAAGCAGGGTTCAGCAACAAAAAGGTCCTCCAGAGAGCAGGGGGCAAAGGCTGGGCCCAGAGCCAGCTCACAGGGCCCTCCAGCAGGGAGGCAGTCCCCAGTGGCGGTCTCTCCTGGCGCCCAGCAGCAGCAGGCCCCCCCTCAAGTGGATCCTGCAAGAGAACAACTTCTGTGGGGACACAGCCCCATTTTTATACAGGCAAATCCTTTGTCTAAGGTGCAGGGAAGGGGCGAACCAGTTCCAACAGGTTCCTGAGCACTTTGTTTTGCTCAGCCCCTCTCCCTATTCACTGGCAGGGCTAGGGTCATTAGACGCACCACAGGGGCCGGCGCCAGCATTGTGTGGGGGAATCCCTGTCCTATTCAGGACCCAGGTACACTCCTCCCCAGCCATCAACATGCTAACTCCCCATTCACCACTGGGTGACTCCTCCTGACTCTGGGGAATTCCCTAGTCCGTCACCTGACCTCACCAGCCAATCGCCAGACAAGCCACACATTTCAGACTGCACACTGAAGTGCCCCCTTCTAGAAGTGGCACTTCCACACCAGGTACATGCACGCCGCACACATCATCGCGCAGCATTCACTCCCACGAGTCCGCACATACCAAACACGGGCCTGCACACCCCACGCATCAGGAACTACCGGGACACATACATTCCCCCATGCATTCCTATGGGAGGGCAGGCCAACCTCACAACACGCACGCACTTTACCCTGAGACACAGCGGTAAAGTGCGCAGAAACCAAAATCTATTACACCAAGTCACAATATTAAGCAAAAAGTCTCGGGGGTGAACCTGCCAGAAGGGCCAAGTCCAACAATTGTCAAGGAGCGTAGGCGCTGCTATGGTTACCACTCTGCAATGCACGGAAAGCTCGAAGAAAGAATGCCGGATCCAGGAGAGGAAGGATTGTCAAAGAGCGTCAGCGCTGCTATGGTTACCGCTCTGCAATGCAAGGAAGGCTCGAAGAAAGAATGCCGGATCCAGGCGAGGAAGGATTGTCAAAGAGCGTCAGCGCTGCTATGGTTACCGCTCTGCAATGCAAGGAAGGCTCGAAGAAAGAATGCTGGATCCAGGTGAGGAAGGATTGTCAAAGAGCGCAAGCGCTGCTATGGTTACCTCTCTGCAATGCAAGGAAGGCTCGAAGAAAGAATGCTGGATCCAGGCGAGGAAGGATTGTCAAAGAGCGTCAGCGCTGCCATGGTTACCACTCTGCAATGCAAGGAAGGCTCGAAGAAAGAATGCTGGATCCAGGCGAGGAAGGATTGTCAAAGAGCGTAAGCGCTGCTATGGTTACCGCTCTGCAATGCAAGGAAAGCTCGAAGAAAGAATGCCGGATCCAGGGGAGGAAGGATTGTCAAAGAGCGCAAGCGCTGCTATGGTTACCACTCTGCAGTACAAGGAAAGCTCGAAGAAAGAATGCCGGATCCAGGTGAGGAAGGATTGTCAAGGAGCGTAGGCGCTGCCATGGTTACCACTCTGCAGTGCAAGGAAGGCTCGAAGAAAGAATGCCGGATCCAGGTGAGGAAGGATTGTCAAGGAGCGTCAGCGCTGCTATGGTTACCGCTCTGCAATGCAAGGAAGGCTCGAAGAAAGAATGCTGGATCCAGGTGAGGAAGAATTGTCAAGGAGCGTCAGCGCTGCTATGGTTACCGCTCTGCAATGCAAGGAAGGCTCGAAGAATGCCGGATCCAGGCGAGGAAGGATTGTCAAAGAGCGTAAGCGCTGCTATGGTTACCACTCTGCAATGCAAGGAAGGCTCGAAGAAAGAATGCTGGATCCAGGTGAGGAAGGATTGTCAAGGAGCGTCAGCGCTGCTATGGTTACCACTCTGCAATGCAAGGAAAGCTCGAAGAAAGAATGCTGGATCCAGGTGAGGAAGGATTGTCAAGGAGTGTCAGCGCTGCTATGGTTACCACTCTGCAATGCAAGGAAAGCTCGAAGAAAGAATGCCGGATCCAGGCGAGGAAGGATTGTCAAAGAGCACAAGCGCTGCTTGGTTACCGCTCTGCAATGCAAGGAAAGCTCGAAGAAAGAATGCTGGATCCAGGCGAGGAAGGATTGTCAAAGAGCGTCAGCGCTGCTATGGTTACCGCTCTGCAATGCAAGGAAAGCTCGAAGAAAGAATGCCGGATCCAGGGGAGGAAGGATTGTCAAAGAGCGTAGGCGCTGCTATGGTTACCACTCTGCAATGCAAGGAAGGCTCGAAGAAAGAATGCTGGATCCAGGCGAGGAAGGATTGTCAAAGAGCGTCAGCGCTGCTATGGTTACCACTCTGCAATGCACGGAAAGCTCGAAGAAAGAATGCTGGATCCAGGCGAGGAAGGATTGTCAAAGAGTGTCAGCGCTGCTATGGTTACCACTCTGCAATGCAAGGAAAGCTTGAAGAAAGAATGCCGGATCCAGGCGAGGAAGGATTGTCAAGGAGGGTAAGCGCTGCTATGGTTACCGCTCTGCAATGCAAGGAAGGCTCGAAGAAAGAATGCCGGATCCAGGCGAGGAAGGATTGTCAAAGAGCGTAAGCGCTGCTATGGTTACCACTCTGCAATGCAAGGAAGGCTCGAAGAAAGAATGCTGGATCCAGGTGAGGAAGGATTGTCAAAGAGCGCAAGCGCTGCTATGGTTACCGCTCTGCAATGCAAGGAAGGCTCGAAGAAAGAATGCTGGATCCAGGCGAGGAAGGATTGTCAAAGAGCGTCAGCGCTGCCATGGTTACCGCTCTGCAATGCAAGGAAAGCTCGAAGAAAGAATGCCGGATCCAGGTGAGGAAGGATTGTCAAAGAGCGCAAGCGCTGCTATGGTTACCACTCTGCAGTGCAAGGAAAGCTCGAAGAAAGAATGCCGGATCCAGGTGAGGAAGGATTGTCAAGGAGCGTAGGCGCTGCCATGGTTACCACTCTGCAATGCAAGGAAGGCTCGAAGAAAGAATGCCGGATCCAGGTGAGGAAGGATTGTCAAGGAGCGTAAGCGCTGCTATGGTTACCACTCTGCAATGCAAGGAAGGCTCGAAGAAAGAATGCCGGATCCAGGCGAGGAAGGATTGTCAAAGAGCGTAAGCGCTGCTATGGTTACCACTCTGCAATGCAAGGAAGGCTCGAAGAATGCTGGATCCAGGTGAGGAAGGATTGTCAAGGAGCGTCAGCGCTGCCATGGTTACCGCTCTGCAATGCAAGGAAAGCTCGAAGAAAGAATGCCGGATCCAGGCGAGGAAGGATTGTCAAGGAGCGTAAGCGCTGCTATGGTTACCACTCTGCAATGCAAGGAAGGCTCGAAGAAAGAATGCTGGATCCAGGCGAGGAAGGATTGTCAAGGAGCATCAGCGCTGCCATGGTTACCACTCTGCAATGCAAGGAAGGCTCGAAGAAAGAATGCCGGATCCAGGTGAGGAAGGATTGTCAAGGAGCGTAGGCGCTGCCATGGTTACCACTCTGCAATGCAAGGAAGGCTCGAAGAAAGAATGCCGGATCCAGGTGAGGAAGGATTGTCAAGGAGTGTAGGCGCTGCCATGGTTACCACTCTGCAATGCAAGGAAAGCTCGAAGAAAGAATGCTGGATCCAGGGGAGGAAGGATTGACAAAGAGCGTAAGCGCTGCTATGGTTACCACTCTGCAATGCAAGGAAGGCTCGAAGAAAGAATGCCGGATCTAGGCGAGGAAGGATTGTCAAAGAGCGTAAGCGCTGCTATGGTTACCACTCTGCAATGCAAGGAAGGCTCGAAGAAAGAATGCCGGATCCAGGCGAGGAAGGATTGTCAAAGAGCGTCAGCGCTACTATGGTTACCACTCTGCAATGCAAGGAAGGCTCGAAGAAAGAATGCCGGATCCAGGCGAGGAAGGATTGTCAAAGAGCGTAAGCGCTGCTATGGTTACCACTCTGCAATGCAAGGAAAGCTCGAAGAAAGAATGCTGGATCCAGGGGAGGAAGGATTGTCAAAGAGCGTCAGCGCTGCTATGGTTACCACTCTGCAATGCAAGGAAAGCTCGAAGAAAGAATGCTGGATCCAGGGGAGGAAGGATTGTCAAGGAGCGTAGGCGCTGCTATGGTTACCACTCTGCAATGCAAGGAAGGCTCGAAGAAAGAATGCCGGATCCAGGTGAGGAAGGATTGTCAAGGAGCGTAGGCGCTGCCATGGTTACCACTCTGCAATGCAAGGAAAGCTCGAAGAATGCTGGATCCAGGCGAGGAAGGATTGTCAAAGAGCGTAAGCGCTGCTATGGTTACCACTCTGCAATGCAAGGAAAGCTCGAAGAAAGAAAGCTGGATCCAGGGGAGGAAGGATTGTCAAAGAGCGTCAGTGCTGCTATGGTTACCACTCTGCAATGCAAGGAAAGCTCGAAGAAAGAATGCCGGATCCAGGCGAGGAAGGATTGTCAAGGAGCGTAAGCGCTGCTATGGTTACCACTCTGCAATGCAAGGAAAGCTCAAAGAAAGAATGCCGGATCCAGGGGAGGAAGAATTGTCAAAGAGCGTCAGCGCTGCCATGGTTACCACTCTGCAATGCAAGAAAAGCTCGAAGAAAGAATGCCGGATCCAGGCGAGGAAGGATTGTTAAGGAGCGTAAGCGCTGCTATGGTTACCACTCTGCAATGCAAGGAAGGCTCGAAGAAAGAATGCCGGATCCAGGAGAGGAAGGTTTGTCAAAGAGCGTCAGCGCTGCTATGGTTACCACTCTGCAATGCAAGGAAGGCTCGAAGAAAGAATGCCGGATCCAGGAGAGAAAGGATTGTCAAAGAGCGTCAGCGCTGCTATGGTTACCACTCTGCAATGCAAGGAAGGCTCAAAGAAAGAATGCCGGATCCAGGGGAGGAAGGATTGTCAAAGAGCGTCAGCGCTGCTATGGTTACCACTCTGCAATGCAAGGAAGGCTCGAAGAAAGAATGCCGGATCCAGGGGAGGAAGGATTGTCAAAGAGCGTCAGCGCTGCTATGGTTACCACTCTGCAATGCAAGGAAGGCTCGAAGAAAGAATGCCGGATCCAGGTGAGGAGGGATTGTCAAGGAGCGTAGGCGCTGCCATGGTTACCACTCTGCAATGCAAGGAAAGCTCGAAGAAAGAATGCTGGATCCAGGGGAGGAAGGATTGTCAAAGAGCGTAAGCGCTGCTATGGTTACCACTCTGCAATGCAAGGAAGGCTCGTAGAAAGAATGCCGGATCCAGGCGAGGAAGGATTGTCAAAGAGCGTCAGCGCTACTATGGTTACCACTCTGCAATGCAAGGAAGGCTAGAAGAAAGAATGCCGGATCCAGGCGAGGAAGGATTGTCAAAGAGCGTAAGCGCTGCTATGGTTACCACTCTGCAATGCAAGGAAAGCTCGAAGAAAGAATGCTGGATCCAGGGGAGGAAGGATTGTCAAAGAGCGTCAGCGCTGCTATGGTTACCACTCTGCAATGCAAGGAAAGCTCGAAGAAAGAATGCCGGATCCAGGGGAGGAAGGATTGTCAAAGAGCGTAAGCGCTGCTATGGTTACCGCTCTGCAATGCAAGGAAGGCTCGAAGAAAGAATGCTGGATCCAGGTGAGGAAGGATTGTCAAAGAGCGTCAGCGCTGCAATGGTTACCGCTCTGCAATGCAAGGAAGGCTCGAAGAAAGAATGCCGGATCCAGGCGAGGAAGGATTGTCAAAGAGCGTCAGCGCTGCAATGGTTACCGCTCTGCAATGCAAGGAAAGCTCGAAGAATGCCGGATCCAGGCGAGGAAGGATTGTCAAAGAGCGTAAGCGCTGCTATGGTTACCACTCTGCAATGCAAGGAAAGCTCGAAGAAAGAATGCTGGATCCAGGGGAGGAAGGATTGTCAAAGAGCGTCAGCGCTGCTATGGTTACCACTCTGCAATGCAAGGAAAGCTCGAAGAAAGCATGCCGGATCCAGGGGAGGAAGGATTGTCAAAGAGCGTAAGCGCTGCTATGGTTACCACTCTGCAATGCAAGGAAGGCTCGAAGAAAGAATGCTGGATCCAGGGGAGGAAGGATTGTCAAAGAGCGTAAGCGCTGCTATGGTTACCACTCTGCAATGCAAGGAAAGCTCGAAGAAAGAATGCTGGATCCAGGGGAGGAAGGATTGTCAAAGAGCGTCAGCGCTGCTATGGTTACCACTCTGCAATGCAAGGAAGGCTCGAAGAAAGAATGCCGGATCTAGGCGAGGAAGGATTGTCAAAGAGCGTAAGCTCTGCTATGGTTACCACTCTGCAATGCAAGGAAAGCTCGAAGAAAGAATGCTGGATCCAGGGGAGGAAGGATTGTCAAAGAGCGTCCGCGCTGCTATGGTTACCGCTCTGCAATGCAAGGAAGGCTCGAAGAAAGAATGCCGGATCCAGGGGAGGAAGGATTGTCAAGGAGCGTAGGCGCTGCTATGGTTACCACTCTGCAATGCAAGGAAAGCTCGAAGAAAGAATGCCGGATCCAGGGGAGGAAAGATTGTCAAGGAGCGTCAGCGCTGCTATGGTTACCGCTCTGCAATGCAAGAAAAGCTCGAAGAAAGAATGCCGGATCCAGGGGAGAAAGGATTGTCAAGGAGCGCAAGCGCTGCCATGGTTACCGCTCTGCAATGCAAGGAAAGCTCGAAGAAAGAATGCCGGATCCAGGTGAGGAAGGATTGTCAAAGAGTGCAAGCGCTGCTATGGTTACCACTCTGCAGTGCAAGGAAGGCTCGAAGAAAGAATGCCGGATCCAGGCGAGGAAGGATTGTCAAAGAGCGTCAGCGCTGCTATGGTTACCACTCTGCAGTGCAAGGAAGGCTCGAAGAAAGAATGCCGGATCCAGGCGAGGAAGGATTGTCAAAGAGCGTCAGCGCTGCTATGGTTACCGCTCTGCAATGCAAGGAAGGCTCGAAGAAAGAATGCTGGATCCAGGTGAGGAAGGATTGTCAAAGAGCGCAAGCGCTGCTATGGTTACCGCTCTGCAATGCAAGGAAGGCTCGAAGAAAGAATGCTGGATCCAGGCGAGGAAGGATTGTCAAAGAGCGTCAGCGCTGCTATGGTTACCACTCTGCAGTGCAAGGAAAGCTCGAAGAAAGAATGCCGGATCCAGGTGATGAAGGATTGTCAAGGAGCGTAGGCGCTGCCATGGTTACCACTCTGCAGTGCAAGGAAAGCTCGAAGAAAGAATGCTGGATCCAGGGGAGGAAGGATTGTCAAGGAGCGTAGGCGCTGCTATGGTTACCACTCTGCAATGCAAGGAAGGCTCGAAGAAAGAATGCCGGATCCAGGTGAGGAAGGATTGTCAAGGAGCGTAGGCGCTGCCATGGTTACCACTCTGCAATGCAAGGAAAGCTCGAAGAATGCTGGATCCAGGCGAGGAAGGATTGTCAAAGAGCGTAAGCGCTGCTATGGTTACCACTCTGCAATGCAAGGAAAGCTCGAAGAAAGAAAGCTGGATCCAGGGGAGGAAGGATTGTCAAAGAGCGTCAGTGCTGCTATGGTTACCACTCTGCAATGCAAGGAAAGCTCGAAGAAAGAATGCCGGATCCAGGCGAGGAAGGATTGTCAAGGAGCATAAGCGCTGCTATGGTTACCACTCTGCAATGCAAGGAAAGCTCAAAGAAAGAATGCCGGATCCAGGGGAGGAAGAATTGTCAAAGAGCGTCAGCGCTGCCATGGTTACCACTCTGCAATGCAAGGAAAGCTCGAAGAAAGAATGCCGGATCCAGGCGAGGAAGGATTGTTAAGGAGCGTAAGCGCTGCTATGGTTACCACTCTGCAATGCAAGGAAGGCTCGAAGAAAGAATGCCGGATCCAGGAGAGGAAGGTTTGTCAAAGAGCGTCAGCGCTGCTATGGTTACCACTCTGCAATGCAAGGAAGGCTCGAAGAAAGAATGCCGGATCCAGGAGAGAAAGGATTGTCAAAGAGCGTCAGCGCTGCTATGGTTACCACTCTGCAATGCAAGGAAGGCTCAAAGAAAGAATGGCGGATCCAGGGGAGGAAGGATTGTCAAAGAGCGTCAGCGCTGCTATGGTTACCACTCTGCAATGCAAGGAAGGCTCGAAGAAAGAATGCCGGATCCAGGGGAGGAAGGATTGTCTAAGAGCGTCAGCGCTGCTATGGTTACCACTCTGCAATGCAAGGAAGGCTCGAAGAAAGAATGCCGGATCCAGGTGAGGAGGGATTGTCAAGGAGCGTAGGCGCTGCCATGGTTACCACTCTGCAATGCAAGGAAAGCTCGAAGAAAGAATGCTGGATCCAGGGGAGGAAGGATTGTCAAAGAGCGTAAGCGCTGCTATGGTTACCACTCTGCAATGCAAGGAAGGCTCGTAGAAAGAATGCCGGATCCAGGCGAGGAAGGATTGTCAAAGAGCATCAGCGCTACTATGGTTACCACTCTGCAATGCAAGGAAGGCTAGAAGAAAGAATGCCGGATCCAGGCGAGGAAGGATTGTCAAAGAGCGTAAGCGCTGCTATGGTTACCACTCTGCAATGCAAGGAAAGCTCGAAGAAAGAATGCTGGATCCAGGGGAGGAAGGATTGTCAAAGAGCGTCAGCGCTGCTATGGTTACCACTCTGCAATTCAAGGAAAGCTCGAAGAAAGAATGCCGGATCCAGGGGAGGAAGGATTGTCAAAGAGCGTAAGCGCTGCTATGGTTACCGCTCTGCAATGCAAGGAAGGCTCGAAGAAAGAATGCTGGATCCAGGTGAGGAAGGATTGTCAAAGAGCGTCAGCGCTGCAATGGTTACCGCTCTGCAATGCAAGGAAGGCTCGAAGAAAGAATGCCGGATCCAGGCGAGGAAGGATTGTCAAAGAGCGTAAGCGCTGCTATGGTTACCGCTCTGCAATGCAAGGAAAGCTCGAAGAATGCCGGATCCAGGCGAGGAAGGATTGTCAAAGAGCGTAAGCGCTGCTATGGTTACCACTCTGCAATGCAAGGAAAGCTCGAAGAAAGAATGCTGGATCCAGGGGAGGAAGGATTGTCAAAGAGCGTCAGCGCTGCTATGGTTACCACTCTGCAATGCAAGGAAAGCTCGAAGAAAGCATGCCGGATCCAGGGGAGGAAGGATTGTCAAAGAGCGTAAGCGCTGCTATGGTTACCACTCTGCAATGCAAGGAAGGCTCGAAGAAAGAATGCTGGATCCAGGGGAGGAAGGATTGTCAAAGAGCGTAAGCGCTGCTATGGTTACCACTCTGCAATGCAAGGAAAGCTCGAAGAAAGAATGCTGGATCCAGGGGAGGAAGGATTGTCAAAGAGCGTCAGCGCTGCTATGGTTACCACTCTGCAATGCAAGGAAGGCTCGAAGAAAGAATGCCGGATCTAGGCGAGGAAGGATTGTCAAAGAGCGTAAGCTCTGCTATGGTTACCACTCTGCAATGCAAGGAAAGCTCGAAGAAAGAATGCTGGATCCAGGGGAGGAAGGATTGTCAAAGAGCGTCCGCGCTGCTATGGTTACCGCTCTGCAATGCAAGGAAGGCTCGAAGAAAGAATGCCGGATCCAGGGGAGGAAGGATTGTCAAGGAGCGTAGGCGCTGCTATGGTTACCACTCTGCAATGCAAGGAAAGCTCGAAGAAAGAATGCCGGATCCAGGGGAGGAAAGATTGTCAAGGATCGTCAGCGCTGCTATGGTTACCGCTCTGCAATGCAAGGAAAGCTCGAAGAAAGAATGCCGGATCCAGGGGAGGAAGGATTGTCAAGGAGCGCAAGCGCTGCCATGGTTACCGCTCTGCAATGCAAGGAAAGCTCGAAGAAAGAATGCCGGATCCAGGTGAGGAAGGATTGTCAAAGAGCGCAAGCGCTGCTATGGTTACCACTCTGCAGTGCAAGGAAGGCTCGAAGAAAGAATGCCGGATCCAGGCGAGGAAGGATTGTCAAAGAGCGTCAGCGCTGCTATGGTTACCACTCTGCAGTGCAAGGAAGGCTCGAAGAAAGAATGCCGGATCCAGGCGAGGAAGGATTGTCAAAGAGCGTCAGCGCTGCTATGGTTACCGCTCTGCAATGCAAGGAAGGCTCGACGAAAGAATGCTGGATCCAGGTGAGGAAGGATTGTCAAAGAGCGCAAGCGCTGCTATGGTTACCGCTCTGCAATGCAAGGAAGGCTCGAAGAAAGAATGCTGGATCCAGGCGAGGAAGGATTGTCAAAGAGCGTCAGCACTGCCATGGTTACCACTCTGCAATGCAAGGAAGGCTCGAAGAAAGAATGCTGGATCCAGGCGAGGAAGGATTGTCAAAGAGCGTAAGCGCTGCTATGGTTACCGCTCTGCAATGCAAGGAAAGCTCGAAGAAAGAATGCCGGATCCAGGGGAGGAAGGATTGTCAAAGAGCGCAAGCGCTGCTATGGTTACCACTCTGCAGTGCAAGGAAAGCTCGAAGAAAGAATGCCGGATCCAGGTGAGGAAGGATTGTCAAGGAGCGTAGGCGCTGCCATGGTTACCACTCTGCAGTGCAAGGAAGGCTCGAAGAAAGAATACCGGATCCAGGTGAGGAAGGATTGTCAAGGAGCGTCAGCGCTGCTATGGTTACCGCTCTGCAATGCAAGGAAGGCTCGAAGAAAGAATGCTGGATCCAGGTGAGGAAGGATTGTCAAGGAGCATCAGCGCTGCTATGGTTACCGCTCTGCAATGCAAGGAAGGCTCGAAGAATGCCGGATCCAGGCGAGAAAGGATTGTCAAAGAGCGTAAGCGCTGCTATGGTTACCACTCTGCAATGCAAGGAAGGCTCGAAGAAAGAATGCTGGATCCAGGTGAGGAAGGATTGTCAAGGAGCGTCAGCGCTGCTATGGTTACCACTCTGCAATGCAAGGAAAGCTCGAAGAAAGAATGCTGGATCCAGGTGAGGAAGGATTGTCAAGGAGTGTCAGCGCTGCTATGGTTACCACTCTGCAATGCAAGGAAAGCTCGAAGAAAGAATGCCGGATCCAGGCGAGGAAGGATTGTCAAAGAGCACAAGCGCTGCTTGGTTACCGCTCTGCAATGCAAGGAAAGCTCGAAGAAAGAATGCTGGATCCAGGCGAGGAAGGATTGTCAAAGAGCGCAAGCGCTGCTATGGTTACCGCTCTGCAATGCAAGGAAGGCTCGAAGAAAGAATGCTGGATCCAGGCGAGGAAGGATTGTCAAAGAGCGTCAGCGCTGCTATGGTTACCGCTCTGCAATGCAAGGAAAGCTCGAAGAAAGAATGCCGGATCCAGGGGAGGAAGGATTGTCAAAGAGCGTAGGCGCTGCTATGGTTACCACTCTGCAATGCAAGGAAGGCTCGAAGAAAGAATGCTGGATCCAGGCGAGGAAGGATTGTCAAAGAGCGTCAGCGCTGCTATGGTTACCACTCTGCAATGCAAGGAAAGCTTGAAGAAAGAATGCCGGATCCAGGCGAGGAAGGATTGTCAAGGAGCGTAAGCGCTGCTATGGTTACCGCTCTGCAATGCAAGGAAGGCTCGAAGAAAGAATGCCGGATCCAGGCGAGGAAGGATTGTCAAAGAGCGTAAGCGCTGCTATGGTTACCACTCTGCAATGCAAGGAAGGCTCGAAGAAAGAATGCTGGATCCAGGTGAGGAAGGATTGTCAAAGAGCGCAAGCGCTGCTATGGTTACCGCTCTGCAATGCAAGGAAGGCTCGAAGAAAGAATGCTGGATCCAGGCGAGGAAGGATTGTCAAAGAGCGTCAGCGCTGCCATGGTTACCGCTCTGCAATGCAAGGAAAGCTCGAAGAAAGAATGCCGGATCCAGGTGAGGAAGGATTGTCAAAGAGCGCAAGCGCTGCTATGGTTACCACTCTGCAGTGCAAGGAAAGCTCGAAGAAAGAATGCCGGATCCAGGTGAGGAAGGATTGTCAAGGAGCGTAGGCGCTGCCATGGTTACCACTCTGCAGTGCAAGGAAGGCTCGAAGAAAGAATGCCGGATCCAGGCGAGGAAGGATTGTCAAAGAGCATCAGCGCTGCTATGGTTACCGCTCTGCAATGCAAGGAAGGCTCGAAGAAAGAATGCTGGATCCAGGTGAGGAAGGATTGTCAAAGAGCGCAAGCGCTGCTATGGTTACCGCTCTGCAATGCAAGGAAGGCTCGAAGAAAGAATGCTGGATCCAGGCGAGGAAGGATTGTCAAAGAGCGTCAGCGCTGCCATGGTTACCGCTCTGCAATGCAAGGAAAGCTCGAAGAAAGAATGGCGGATCCAGGGGAGGAAGGATTGTCAAAGAGCGTAGGCGCTGCTATGGTTACCACTCTGCAATGCAAGGAAGGCTCGAAGAAAGAATGCTGGATCCAGGTGAGGAAGGATTGTCAAAGAGCGTCAGCGCTGCTATGGTTACCACTCTGCAATGCACGGAAAGCTCGAAGAAAGAATGCTGGATCCAGGCGAGGAAGGATTGTCAAAGAGCGTCAGCGCTGCTATGGTTACCACTCTGCAATGCAAGGAAAGCTCGAAGAAAGAATGCCGGATCCAGGCGAGGAAGGATTGTCAAGGAGCGTAAGCGCTGCTATGGTTACCGCTCTGCAATGCAAGGAAGGCTCGAAGAAAGAATGCCGGATCCAGGCGAGGAAGGATTGTCAAAGAGCGTAAGCGCTGCTATGGTTACCACTCTGCAATGCAAGGAAGGCTCGAAGAAAGAATGCTGGATCCAGGTGAGGAAGGATTGTCAAAGAGCGCAAGCGCTGCTATGGTTACCGCTCTGCAATGCAAGGAAGGCTCGAAGAAAGAATGCTGGATCCAGGCGAGGAAGGATTGTCAAAGAGCGTCAGCGCTGCCATGGTTACCGCTCTGCAATGCAAGGAAAGCTCGAAGAAAGAATGCCGGATCCAGGTGAGGAAGGATTGTCAAAGAGCGCAAGCGCTGCTATGGTTACCACTCTGCAGTGCAAGGAAAGCTCGAAGAAAGAATGCCGAATCCAGGTGAGGAAGGATTGTCAAGGAGCATAGGCGCTGCCATGGTTAACACTCTGCAGTGCAAGGAAGGCTTGAAGAAAGAATGCCGGATCCAGGCGAGGAAGGATTGTCAAAGAGCGTCAGCGCTGCTATGGTTACCGCTCTGCAATGCAAGGAAGGCTCGAAGAAAGAATGCTGGTTCCAGGTGAGGAAGGATTGTCAAAGAGCGCAAGCGCTGCTATGGTTACCGCTCTGCAATGCAAGGAAGGCTCGAAGAAAGAATGCTGGATCCAGGCGAGGAAGGATTGTCAAAGAGCGTCAGCGCTGCCATGGTTACCGCTCTGCAATGCAAGGAAAGCTCGAAGAAAGAATGCCGGATCCAGGGGAGGAAGGATTGTCAAAGAGCGTAGGCGCTACTATGGTTACCACTCTGCAATGCAAGGAAGGCTCGAAGAAAGAATGCTGGATCCAGGCGAGGAAGGATTGTCAAAGAGCGTCAGCGCTGCTATGGTTACCACTCTGCAATGCACGGAAAGCTCGAAGAAAGAATGCTGGATCCAGGCGAGGAAGGATTGTCAAAGAGCGTCAGCGCTGCTATGGTTACCACTCTGCAATGCAAGGAAAGCTCGAAGAAAGAATGCCGGATCCAGGCGAGGAAGGATTGTCAAGGAGCGTAAGCGCTGCTATGGTTACCGCTCTGCAATGCAAGGAAGGCTCGAAGAAAGAATGCCGGATCCAGGCGAGGAAGGATTGTCAAAGAGCGTAAGGGCTGCTATGGTTACCACTCTGCAATGCAAGGAAGGCTCGAAGAAAGAATGCTGGATCCAGGGGAGGAAGGATTGTCAAGGAGCGTCAGCGCTGCCATGGTTACCACTCTGCAATGCAAGGAAGGCTCGAAGAAAGAATGCTGGATCCAGGGGAGGAAGGATTGTCAAGGAGCGTAGGCGCTGCTATGGTTACCACTCTGCAATGCAAGGAAGGCTCGAAGAAAGAATGCCGGATCCAGGTGAGGAAGGATTGTCAAGGAGCGTAGGCGCTGCCATGGTTACCACTCTGCAATGCAAGGAAAGCTCGAAGAAAGAATGCCGGATCCAGGTGAGGAAGGATTGTCAAAGAGCGCAAGCGCTGCTATGGTTACCACTCTGCAATGCAAGGAAAGCTCGAAGAAAGAATGCTGGATCCAGGTGAGGAAGGATTGTCAAGGAGCGTCAGCGCTGCTATGGTTACCGCTCTGCAATGCAAGGAAGGCTCGAAGAAAGAATGCTGGATCCAGGTGAGGAAGGATTGTCAAGGAGCGTCAGCGCTGCTATGGTTACCACTCTGCAATGCAAGGAAGGCTCGAAGAAAGAATGCTGGATCCAGGCGAGGAAGGATTGTCAAAGAGCATCAGCGCTGCTATGGTTACCACTCTGCAATGCAAGGAAGGCTCGAAGAAAGAATGCTGGATCCAGGTGAGGAAGGATTGTCAAAGAGCGTCAGCGCTGCTATGGTTACCACTCTGCAATGCAAGGAAGGCTCGAAGAAAGAATGCTGGATCCAGGTGAGGAAGGATTGTCAAGGAGCGTCAGCGCTGCTATGGTTACCACTCTGCAATGCAAGGAAAGCTCGAAGAAAGAATGCTGGATCCAGGTGAGGAAGGATTGTCAAGGAGCGTCAGCGCTGCTATGGTTACCACTCTGCAATGCAAGGAAAGCTCGAAGAAAGAATGCTGGATCCAGGTGAGGAAGGATTGTCAAGGAGCGTCAGCGCTGCTATGGTTACCACTCTGCAATGCAAGGAAAGCTCGAAGAAAGAATGCCGGATCAAGGCGAGGAAGGATTGTCAAAGAGCGCAAGCGCTGCTATGGTTACCGCTCTGCAATGCAAGGAAAGCTCGAAGAAAGAATGCCGGATCCAGGGGAGGAAGGATTGTCAAAGAGCGTAGGCGCTGCTTTGGTTACCACTCTGCAATGCAAGGAAGGCTCGAAGAAAGAATGCTGGATCCAGGCGAGGAAGGATTGTCAAAGAGCGTCAGCGCTGCTATGGTTACCACTCTGAAATGCACGGAAAGCTCGAAGAAAGAATGCTGGATCCAGGCGAGGAAGGATTGTCAAAGAGCGTCAGCGCTGCTATGGTTACCACTCTGCAATGCAAGGAAAGCTCAAAGAAAGAATGCGGGATCCAGGCGAGGAAGGATTGTAAAGGAGCGTAAGCGCTGCTATGGTTACCGCTCTGCAATGCAAGGAAGGCTCGAAGAAAGAATGCCGGATCCAGGCGAGGAAGGATTGTCAAAGAGCGTAAGCGCTGCTATGGTTACCACTCTGCAATGCAAGGAAGGCTCGAAGAAAGAATGCTGGATCCAGGTGAGGAAGGATTGTCAAAGAGCGCAAGCGCTGCTATGGTTACCGCTCTGCAATGCAAGGAAAGCTCGAAGAAAGAATGCCGGATCCAGGGGAGGAAGGATTGTCAAAGAGCGTAGGCGCTGCTATGGTTACCACTCTGCAATGCAAGGAAGGCTCGAAGAAAGAATGCTGGATCCAGGCGAGGAAGGATTGTCAAAGAGCGTCAGCGCTGCTATGGTTACCACTCTGAAATGCACGGAAAGCTCGAAGAAAGAATGCTGGATCCAGGCGAGGAAGGATTGTCAAAGAGCGTCATCGCTGCTATGGTTACCACTCTGCAATGCAAGGAAAGCTCGAAGAAAGAATGCGGGATCCAGGCGAGGAAGGATTGTAAAGGAGCGTAAGCGCTGCTATGGTTACCGCTCTGCAATGCAAGGAAGGCTCGAAGAAAGAATGCCGGATCCAGGCGAGGACGGATTGTCAAAGAGCGTAAGCGCTGCTATGGTTACCACTCTGCAATGCAAGGAAGGCTCGAAGAAAGAATGCTGGATCCAGGTGAGGAAGGATTGTCAAGGAGCGTAGGCGCTGCCATGGTTACCACTCTGCAGTGCAAGGAAGGCTTGAAGAAAGAATGCCGGATCCAGGCGAGGAAGGATTGTCAAAGAGCGTCAGCGCTGCTATGGTTACTGCTCTGCAATGCAAGGAAGGCTCGAAGAAAGAATGCTGGATCCAGGTGAGGAAGGATTGTCAAAGAGCGCAAGCGCTGCTATGGTTACCGCTCTGCAATGCAAGGAAGGCTCGAAGAAAGAATGCTGGATCCAGGCGAGGAAGGATTGTCAAAGAGCGTCAGCGCTGCCATGGTTACCGCTCTGCAATGCAAGGAAAGCTCGAAGAAAGAATGCCGGATCCAGGGGAGGAAGGATTGTCAAAGAGCGTAGGCGCTGCTATGGTTACCACTCTGCAATGCAAGGAAGGCTCGAAGAAAGAATGCTGGATCCAGGCGAGGAAGGATTGTCAAAGAGCGTCAGCGCTGCTATGGTTACCACTCTGCAATGCACGGAAAGCTCGAAGAAAGAATGCTGGATCCAGGCGAGGAAGGATTGTCAAAGAGCGTCAGCGCTGCTATGGTTACTGTTAGACCTGGCACCTTGGCGTGAGTCTCCCTTCCTCTTTTTGTCGCTGTGCCTCATGTGATTTTATGGTGTTGGCCGCTCAGCGCGCTGTGCCACTGCCAACCAGTGTCACGGTGCGAGTGCTCCCTTTATAAATTGTATGTGTTGGTTGGATTCCATGATTGGATTGTTTGATTTACTATCAGACCCCAGTAAAGTGCGCCAGGAGCGCCAGGGCATGTAAAGGCAAACGCCGCTGGTGGGCTTGCAGCACGGGTTGTGCCACCCACGGAAGCGGCCGGTAAAATACGTCTAAGGTCTGCCGTCGCAGAGCCTGCGTGCAGTCTGGTACTGACGCGCCGACCGACAAGTGCCCACACTTGCCGGTCCCCGAAACCTTCCCTTAGCTGCATGTTAGTCACCCCTCTGGTAGGCCCACGGGCAGGGTGCATTGTGAGCCTGAGGTAGGACAAGCCTAGATGCGTGGCATGTCCTGGTAGTGAATGACCGCCATTTTGTTGTTCACTACTGTAAGGCTACCCTGTTCTCATAGGCCAGTATGGGCGGCCTGGATTATTACACCCTATGATCCTAACCGACCCAGGGAACATGGTAGGAGATCGAGTTTAGTATGCCTGAACTCGGAATGATAAGGTACATCTTTTCGCAAGGTTTATTTTAATATTCCGGGTTTGCAAATGTCACTTTTTAGAAAGTTGGCCTTTGCTTGCCTAACCATCTCAGCCGCCTCTGCGTGATGTGTATCTGATGTCTGGCTGGTGTGAGTGACAGGGCTGGGGGAACCCAGATGGGCAGGGCTAGGTAGCCTGGTATGAATAGGACGATCGACAGGTAGATGGGTGGGAGGAGTGCTCCTAGGCTCTGAATAGGACAGTGCTCCGCTACCTCGATGCCGGCTCCACCCCCTGTGGAGCGTCTGATGACTCTGCCCTGCACTCTGAAAGAAGAAGCCTGCATCACGTAAACAAAGTGCTCAGAAACCGGACTGAACTAGGCAAGGGCCCCCCTGGCCTGGGAGAACAAAAGATTTGTGGTATAAATGGAGGAGCCCTGCTCCTAAGAAACTAGATCCGCTTTTGACCAAGAAGAATCTCTGCCTGAGGAGGAGGCACCGGGAAAGCTGTAGGAGGAAGACTGTCCCTATCCTGGGGGATTGGCCTGCAGTGGTGACCTTGCTGCCAAAGGAGAGAAGAGAAACTGTTGCTGAAGACTTTTACTTTACTTTTACTTTCAAGACTTGTGCTTTTCCAAAACGATCTCCAAGGGCTTGGAACTGAGCTTGCCCCCTGAACTGAGCCCCAGGACCATTGGGCTCTACCTGATCTTCACTCGCCTGCTGCTGGACTGTGGTGTCCTTTCCCTCGCCGGAGCTGTGACCCTCGTGCCCAGTCCCTCCCTGAGCCGTGACCAGGACTGCTTAGCCGCCCCCGCCTTGGGAAGAGCCTCGCTCGATCGGAGCCGCTCCCCCTACGCTGTGCTGGGCTGCCCCGTCACCTCGCTCGTGGAGGCTCGCTGTGCACCTTCACCCTCCCGCCGGAATCGGCGTTTTGTGAGCATCTCCAAGCCTCGGACGGCCCGGACGCATCGGCGTGCCCGGCTGCCCCGCTTTGTTCACCCGCCACCGGCAACACCCCGCTCCTGTCGTGAGCCTGAAGATCAGACCCCCCATCGTGAAGTGTGGGAGCCCCGGACGCCGCCTCGCTCTTCTGTCGAAGAGCCGCTGAAATCCCGCACCCGCCTTTGCGTCAAGAAACAAGGTACTGTACTTACGAACTCGACCGCGAGCTCGCATCGGATCCAGGGTCCGCAACGTTCTTATTTCCCTGTCATCTGCTGTGTGCTCCCCGGGCGCTGCCTCCGCACGAAGTGCGCTGAGGCCTACAGTTACCTTGTGCCCGCCTAAAGAACTTTCCGCACAAAGAGAACTTGACCGTATTCCTAAGAATTGTGGCCCCATCAGATCAACGTTACTGGGCCTTGTATTTAACTCTGCTGAAACTACATAAAAGCTTATTTTTATATACTACCGGATTGGTGTCCATTTGTGGTGCATGCAAGGGGTTTACTGTATGTGTAATTGCATTTGCTTAACCGTGTACGCCTGAGACTTAGCCTAGACTGCTCGCGCCACGCACCTAGAGGGTGAGCAGGGGTTATTCTGGGGAGTCATCCTTCGCCCTGACAAGAAGTAAAGGGTCCCTGCTTGTTGTGGGTTCACACCTGCGTCAACCAGAGCCCCCTCATTTCTAACATTGGTGGCAGCGGTGAGGATTTACGGATTTGCATTTGTGGTTTGCGTATAGTGAATCACTGATCGCCACGTAGTGAGAGCAGACCAGTAACACAGCCACAAGGCTAGCATTGTTTTTGTTTTGCCAAGAATCTCCGTTGTTAGAGCCATGCCTGGTTCACTTTCCGCCGGAAGGGCGGCTTCCGTAATCTCTGGATTTGAAGACATAGATTGGGAGGAAGGCGCACTTCATGATCGTACCAATGAAGACTTGAAAGGTCTTTGCTCCAAGTTCAGGATTGCCCAAACTGGATTGAAAAAGAAGGAGCAACTCGTAAAGGCGCTGAGGGCCTGGTATGAGTCAAAGGCACCAGAGAATCAGGTGGAAGTGGTTCCACCAGAAAGTGTCCATGAGTTCGGCAGATGCCTGTCGCCAGAGGAGTTGGCGGACAGGGCAGCAACCCGGCACACGAGGTGGAAATGGCGAAACTTCATGGGCAGATGGATATGGAAAAACAAAGATTAGCCATGGAAGAAAAGAAACTACAATTAGAGCATGACATGAAGCTGAGGGAGCTGGAGCTGAAAGCCAAAAGTTTGGAGCTTAATCCCTCTGGTGGCAGCACACCGCCAGGATCGGCGGAACCAAGAGTTTATATTCCTAAGGATGTAGTGAAGGAGTTCTTCAGGAATGACGACATCGGGCAGTGGTTCAGAGCCTACGAGGTAGCCATGTCTTCCCACCGGGTCCCTGAGAAAGATTGGGGAGCGGGGTTGTGGGGAAGGTTCCTGAGTGAGGGGCGGGACACACTGCTAGACTTACCTGTTGATGTTCGTAATTCTTATCCCCATATGAAGGAAGCATTGATGACTAGGTATGGGTTGACCCCTGAGTTATATAGACAGAGGTTCAGGGGTTGCACTAAGATTCCCAATAGTACGTATGTGGAGTATGTGACTTTCTTTTGCAGAGCGCTGGATGGTTGGGTGAAGGGTAGTAAGGTGACTGATTATCAAGGGCTTCTTGATCTAATGGCATGGGAGCACTTGTCCAGTAATTGTTTTCCTGAGCTGCGCCAGCACCTGATCGATAGTAAGCTGACTAACCCGAGGAAGCTTGCTGAGGAGGCGGACCGCTGGGTCAGTACCAGGGTCCACAAGGGTACCGTGGGAGATTCCGCCAAAGGTGGGCAGGGTCCCCAGCAGAAGAGTGGGGGGGACAGGGGTAAACAGAAGCAGTTCCAAAAAGGGCCACAAAATAATCCCCACGGGAACCAAGGGAAGGGTTCTCAGCCTCCCCCACCCCAGAAACCGACCGGGGCCCCGACAGGTCCTCCTGTTCAGAAGGGGCCCGTAAGATGTTACAGGTGTAACAATTTGGGGCATTTTGCCTCTGATGTAAAGTGTCCATTGTTTGGTAAACCAGCACCCACTGGTGCTCCACCCCGGCAGGTGACTAGTGTAGCCTTGGGGGAGGAGAGGGATGTCCAAGGTGGGTGGGGTCCCGCAGAGATGTCCCTGGTCTCGCTAGGAGACCGTGAAGTGGTCCCTCCAACCCAGCTGCCTGAGAACACTAAGAAGTACAGGCGGTGGGTGACCATAAATGGCCATAGGGTGGAAGCTCTTAGAGATACAGGAGCCAGTGTGACAGCTGTCAGGTGTCACCTGGTGTCTCAGGAGCAGGTGGTCCCCAATGCATTCTATCCCGTTGTTGCCGCTGACAACACAGAGAGGCACTGCAAGGTGGCTCAGGTTCCCTTCGAGTGGGGGGGGGTCTCTGGTACTCTTCAGGTAGCTGTGAGGCCCGCCATGCCTGTAGACTGTTTGTTAGGGAACGATTTGGAGAGCTCACCTTGGGCTCAGGTGGAGCGGAGTGCTCACCTGGAGATGTTGGGTATGCCGGATTGGGCGTGTGTGACCACACGGTCCATGGCAGCCAGTAAAGGTACTCGAGAGGTCCTGGAGCCTGAGAGGGAGGCCCAGGAGCCGGCCTCAGAGAGAAGGGGCAAGGGGCGCGGGAAGCCGGCCCCTGAAGTTCCCACGGTCCAGGAGGAAGCAGACCTTGAGGGGGATGCCCTGGAGCCTACAGGGGAACAAATAGCTGAACTGGGAGACCTGCCGGAGCTGACCCATTGGCAGCAGGAAGGGGGTCCCACCAGGGAGGACTTTTGTAAGGCGCAGAAGGAGTGCCCTTCTCTCGTGGGTATGCGGCAGCAGGCTGCAGCCCAGGCCGCAGGTGATCAGTCGGGATCGCACTTCATTTACTGGGAGAACGACCTCCTATATACAGAGCCTAAGGTTGCTGAGCCTGGGTCAGCCCGTGCGCTGGTGGTACCCCAGGACTTCAGAGCCTTCCTACTGGGGCTGGCTCACGATGTGCCATTGGCAGGGCATTTGGGGCAGGACAAGACCTTTGAAAGGCTTGTCACCCACTTTTATTGGCCTCAAATGCGCAGGAGTTCGGATACTCACTGCAGGACATGCCAGACTTGCCAGGCAAGTGGAAAGAGTGGAAGGAAGCAGAAGGCTCCACTCCAGCCATTCCCTGTGGTCGGTACTCCATTCCAGCGAGTGGGGATCGACATTGTAGGGCCACTGGACCCCAAGACAGCGATGGGCAATAGGTTCATCCTGGTCCTGGTGGACCATGCCACCCGGTACCCGGAAGCCATTCCTCTGAGGACAGTGACGGCCCCCGTGGTGGGACGTGCACTGATGGGAATTTTCTCCCGAGTGGGATTCCCTCTAGAGGTGGTGTCTGACCGAGGTACCAATTTCATGTCCAAGTACATGAAATCTCTTTGGCAAGAGTGTGGTGTAACCTACAAGTTCACCACACCTTACCACCCCCAAGGAAACGGGTTGGTTGAGAGATTCAACCGAACCCTCAAAGGCATGATAATGGGCCTAGAAGGACCCATGAGGCGCAAGTGGGACGTCCTCTTACCATGCCTTCTCTTCGCTTACCGTGAGGTGCCACAGAAGTCTCTGGGGTTCAGTCCCTTTGAGCTTCTGTATGGTCACCCCGTCAGAGGACCTCTAAGTCTGGTCAAGGAAGGCTGGGAGCAATCTCCCAGGAAACCTCCCCAGAATGTATATAGCTACATGCTGGCCTTCAGGAATCAGACTAGGCGTTTCAGGCAACTTGCTGAGGCAAATCTGGAAGCCAGCCAGGAGGAGATGAAGCGGTGGTACGACCAGAATGCCACTCTGGTAGAGCTTCAGCCTGGGCAGAAAGTATGGGTCTTGGCCCCCGTGGAGCCGTGTGCGCTCCAGGATAAGTGGACCGGTCCCTTTGAGGTGGTGGAGCGAAAGAGTCCTGTTACCTACGTGGTGGACCTGAAGACTCCCAGGAACCCCTTACGGGTCCTACATGTCAACCGCCTCAAGCCCCACTTGGAGAGGTCCCAAGTGGGCATGCTCTTGGCAACAGATGCGGGGATGGAAGAGGAGACCGAACCTCTTCCGGACCTCCTGTCAGCCAAGGAGCAAGATGGGTCAGTGGATGGTGTCATCCTCTCTTCCACCCTGACCCCTGAGCAACAGAATGATTGTCGCCAGTTGCTGGGACAGTTTTCTGACCTGTTTTCCCTGGTCCCTGGGGTCACTGATTGGTGCGTCCATGATGTGGACACTGGGGATAGTCCACCTGTGCGGCACAAGGCCTACAGGGTGACTGACAGGGTGAGGGCATGCATCAAGGAGGAGGTCTCCAAGATGTTTGCACTCGGGGTAATTGAGTCTTCTAGCAGTCCTTGGGCCAGCCCCGTGGTCTTGGTCCCAAAGGCTGCAGCGCCGGGAGCCACACCCGAACTCCGGTTCTGTGTGGACTACAGAGGACTCAATTCAGTCACTAGGACCGACGCACACCCCATCCCCAGAGCTGATGAGCTCATCGATCGGCTAGGGGCTGCCAACTACCTCAGCACGTTTGATCTAACGTCTGGGTATTGGCAGATCGCCTTGACCGAGGGGGCCAAAGAGAGGTCAGCATTTTCCACCCCAGATGGGCACTACCAGTTCCGGGTTATGCCATTTGGGATGAAGAATGCCCCTGCCACCTTCCAGAGATTGGTCAACCAGGTGTTGGCTGGGCTGGATTCGTTCAGTGCAGCCTACCTGGATGACATCGCCGTGTTCAGCTCCACGTGGGAGGAACACTTGCGACACCTCTGGGAAGTGTTGATGGCGCTGCGGAAGGCAGGCCTCACGATCAAGGCGAGTAAGTGCCAGATCGGGCAGGGTTCCGTGGTGTACTTGGGACACCAAGTTGGGAGTGGCCAGGTGGCACCCCTTCAGCCCAAGATAGAAACCATCCTGAATTGGGAGGCGCCCAAAACCCAGACGGAGGTGAGAGCCTTCCTAGGTCTCACCGGGTACTACAGGAGGTTTGTCAAGGGGTATGGCAACCTGGTTGCCCCCTTGACAGCGCTGACTTCGAAGAAGCAGCCCAGGAAGGTGATCTGGACTGACACCTGTCAGAGAGCTTTTGAGGCCTTGAAAACTGCTATGTGCACGGCGCCCGTGCTCTTGGCTCCCAACTTCTCGAAAGAGTTTATCGTTCAGACAGACGCTTCAGAGCATGGTGTGGGGGCTGTTCTTTCACAGATTAATGAGGAGGGCCTAGATCAACCCGTAGCCTTTATTAGCAGGAGGTTACTTCCACGGGAACAGAGGTGGAGTGCTATTGAGCGTGAGGCATTTGCTGTGGTCTGGGCGCTGAAGAAGCTAAGACCCTACTTGTTTGGGTCTCACTTCCGGGTTCAGACGGACCACAGGCCCCTCAGATGGTTGATGCATATGAGGGGTGAGAATCCAAAGCTGTTGAGGTGGTCCATTTCCCTACAGGGGATGGATTTCACGGTGGAACATCGCCCTGGTACAGATCACGCCAATGCTGACGGTCTGTCCAGATTTTTCCGCCTTAGTGGTGAGGAACTCCCTGGGGTAGGGTAGTTCTCCCCACCTTTCAGCTGGAGGGGACACGTGTTAGACCTGGCACCTTGGCGTGAGTCTCCCTTCCTCTTTTTGTCGCTGTGCCTCATGTGATTTTATGGTGTTGGCCGCTCAGCGCGCTGTGCCACTGCCAACCAGTGTCACGGTGCGAGTGCTCCCTTTATAAATTGTATGTGTTGGTTGGATTCCATGATTGGATTGTTTGATTTACTATCAGACCCCAGTAAAGTGCGCCAGGAGCGCCAGGGCATGTAAAGGCAAACGCCGCTGGTGGGCTTGCAGCACGGGTTGTGCCACCCACGGAAGCGGCCGGTAAAATACGTCTAAGGTCTGCCGTCGCAGAGCCTGCGTGCAGTCTGGTACTGACGCGCCGACCGACAAGTGCCCACACTTGCCGGTCCCCGAAACCTTCCCTTAGCTGCATGTTAGTCACCCCTCTGGTAGGCCCACGGGCAGGGTGCATTGTGAGCCTGAGGTAGGACAAGCCTAGATGCGTGGCATGTCCTGGTAGTGAATGACCGCCATTTTGTTGTTCACTACTGTAAGGCTACCCTGTTCTCATAGGCCAGTATGGGCGGCCTGGATTATTACACCCTATGATCCTAACCGACCCAGGGAACATGGTAGGAGATCGAGTTTAGTATGCCTGAACTCGGAATGATAAGGTACATCTTTTCGCAAGGTTTATTTTAATATTCCGGGTTTGCAAATGTCACTTTTTAGAAAGTTGGCCTTTGCTTGCCTAACCATCTCAGCCGCCTCTGCGTGATGTGTATCTGATGTCTGGCTGGTGTGAGTGACAGGGCTGGGGGAACCCAGATGGGCAGGGCTAGGTAGCCTGGTATGAATAGGACGATCGACAGGTAGATGGGTGGGAGGAGTGCTCCTAGGCTCTGAATAGGACAGTGCTCCGCTACCTCGATGCCGGCTCCACCCCCTGTGGAGCGTCTGATGACTCTGCCCTGCACTCTGAAAGAAGAAGCCTGCATCACGTAAACAAAGTGCTCAGAAACCGGACTGAACTAGGCAAGGGCCCCCCTGGCCTGGGAGAACAAAAGATTTGTGGTATAAATGGAGGAGCCCTGCTCCTAAGAAACTAGATCCGCTTTTGACCAAGAAGAATCTCTGCCTGAGGAGGAGGCACCGGGAAAGCTGTAGGAGGAAGACTGTCCCTATCCTGGGGGATTGGCCTGCAGTGGTGACCTTGCTGCCAAAGGAGAGAAGAGAAACTGTTGCTGAAGACTTTTACTTTACTTTTACTTTCAAGACTTGTGCTTTTCCAAAACGATCTCCAAGGGCTTGGAACTGAGCTTGCCCCCTGAACTGAGCCCCAGGACCATTGGGCTCTACCTGATCTTCACTCGCCTGCTGCTGGACTGTGGTGTCCTTTCCCTCGCCGGAGCTGTGACCCTCGTGCCCAGTCCCTCCCTGAGCCGTGACCAGGACTGCTTAGCCGCCCCCGCCTTGGGAAGAGCCTCGCTCGATCGGAGCCGCTCCCCCTACGCTGTGCTGGGCTGCCCCGTCACCTCGCTCGTGGAGGCTCGCTGTGCACCTTCACCCTCCCGCCGGAATCGGCGTTTTGTGAGCATCTCCAAGCCTCGGACGGCCCGGACGCATCGGCGTGCCCGGCTGCCCCGCTTTGTTCACCCGCCACCGGCAACACCCCGCTCCTGTCGTGAGCCTGAAGATCAGACCCCCCATCGTGAAGTGTGGGAGCCCCGGACGCCGCCTCGCTCTTCTGTCGAAGAGCCGCTGAAATCCCGCACCCGCCTTTGCGTCAAGAAACAAGGTACTGTACTTACGAACTCGACCGCGAGCTCGCATCGGATCCAGGGTCCGCAACGTTCTTATTTCCCTGTCATCTGCTGTGTGCTCCCCGGGCGCTGCCTCCGCACGAAGTGCGCTGAGGCCTACAGTTACCTTGTGCCCGCCTAAAGAACTTTCCGCACAAAGAGAACTTGACCGTATTCCTAAGAATTGTGGCCCCATCAGATCAACGTTACTGGGCCTTGTATTTAACTCTGCTGAAACTACATAAAAGCTTATTTTTATATACTACCGGATTGGTGTCCATTTGTGGTGCATGCAAGGGGTTTACTGTATGTGTAATTGCATTTGCTTAACCGTGTACGCCTGAGACTTAGCCTAGACTGCTCGCGCCACGCACCTAGAGGGTGAGCAGGGGTTATTCTGGGGAGTCATCCTTCGCCCTGACAAGAAGTAAAGGGTCCCTGCTTGTTGTGGGTTCACACCTGCGTCAACCAGAGCCCCCTCATTTCTAACAGTTACCACTCTGCAATGCAAGGAAAGCTCGAAGAAAGAATGCCGGATCCAGGCGAGGAAGGATTGTCAAGGAGCGTAAGCGCTGCTATGGTTACCGCTCTGCAATGCAAGGAAGGCTCGAAGAAAGAATGCCGGATCCAGGCGAGGAAGGATTGTCAAAGAGCGTCAGCGCTGCTATGGTTACCGCTCTGCAATGCAAGGAAGGCTCGAAGAAAGAATGCCGGATCCAGGCGAGGAAGGATTGTCAAGGAGCGTCAGTGCTGCCATGGTTACCACTCTGCAATGCAAGGAAGGCTCGAAGAAAGAATGCTGGATCCAGGGGAGGAAGGATTGTCAAGGAGCGTAGGCGCTGCTATGGTTACCACTCTGCAATGCAAGGAAGGCTCGAAGAAAGAATGCCGGATCCTGGTGAGGAAGGATTTTCAAGGAGCGTAGGCGCTGCCATGGTTACCACTCTGCAATGCAAGGAAAGCTCGAAGAAAGAATGCCGGATCCAGGTGAGGAAGGATTGTCAAAGAGCGCAAGCGCTGCTATGGTTACCACTCTGCAATGCAAGGAAAGCTCGAAGAAAGAATGCTGGATCCAGGTGAGGAAGGATTGTCAAGGAGCGTCAGCGCTGCTATGGTTACCGCTCTGCAATGCAAGGAAGGCTCGAAGAAAGAATGCTGGATCCAGGTGAGGAAGGATTGTCAAGGAGCATCAGCGCTGCTATGGTTACCACTCTGCAATGCAAGGAAGGCTCGAAGAAAGAATGCTGGATCCAGGCGAGGAAGGATTGTCAAAGAGCGTCAGCGGTGCTATGGTTACCACTCTGCAATGCAAGGAAGGCTCGAAGAAAGAATGCTGGATCCAGGTGAGGAAGGATTGTCAAAGAGCGTCAGCGCTGCTATGGTTACCACTATGCAATGCAAGGAAGGCTCGAAGAAAGAATGCTGGATCCAGGTGAGGAAGGATTGTCAAGGAGCGTCAGCGCTGCTATGGTTACCACTCTGCAATGCACGGAAAGCTCGAAGAAAGAATGCTGGATCCAGGCGAGGAAGGATTGTCAAAGAGCGTCAGCGCTGCTATGGTTACCGCTCTGCAATGCAAGGAAAGCTCGAAGAAAGAATGCCGGATCCAGGCGAGGAAGGATTGTCAAGGAGCGTAAGCGCTGCTATGGTTACCGCTCTGCAATGCAAGGAAGGCTCGAAGAAAGAATGCCGGATCCAGGCGAGGAAGGATTGTCAAAGAGCGTAAGCGCTGCTATGGTTACCACTCTGCAATGCAAGGAAGGCTCGAAGAAAGAATGCTGGATCCAGGTGAGGAAGGATTGTCAAAGAGCGCAAGCGCTGCTATGGTTACCGCTCTGCAATGCAAGGAAGGCTCGAAGAAAGAATGCTGGATCCAGGCGAGGAAGGATTGTCAAAGAGCGTCAGCGCTGCCATGGTTACCGCTCTGCAATGCAAGGAAAGCTCGAAGAAAGAATGCCGGATCCAGGCGAGGAAGGATTGTCAAAGAGCGCAAGCGCTGCTATGGTTACCACTCTGCAGTGCAAGGAAAGCTCGAAGAAAGAATGCCGGATCCAGGTGAGGAAGGATTGTCAAGGAGCGTAGGCGCTGCCATGGTTAACACTCTGCAGTGCAAGGAAGGCTCGAAGAAAGAATGCCGGATCCAGGCGAGGAAGGATTGTCAAAGAGCGTCAGCGCTGCTATGGTTACCGCTCTGCAATGCAAGGAAGGCTCGAAGAAAGAATGCTGGATCCAGGTGAGGAAGGATTGTCAAAGAGCGCAAGCGCTGCTATGGTTACCGCTCTGCAATGCAAGGAAGGCTCGAAGAAAGAATGCTGGATCCAGGCGAGGAAGGATTGTCAAAGAGCGTCAGAGCTGCCATGGTTACCGCTCTGCAATGCAAGGAAAGCTCGAAGAAAGAATTCCGGATCCAGGGGAGGAAGGATTGTCAAAGAGCGTAGGCGCTGCTATGGTTACCACTCTGCAATGCAAGGAAGGCTCGAAGAAAGAATGCTGGATCCAGGCGAGGAAGGATTGTCAAAGAGCGTCAGCGCTGCTATGGTTACCACTCTGCAATGCACGGAAAGCTCGAAGAAAGAATGCTGGATCCAGGCGAGGAAGGATTGTCAAAGAGCGTCAGCGCTGCTATGGTTACCACTCTGCAATGCAAGGAAAGCTCGAAGAAAGAATGCCGGATCCAGGCGAGGAAGGATTGTCAAGGAGCGTAAGCGCTGCTATGGTTACCGCTCTGCAATGCAAGGAAGGCTCGAAGAAAGAATGCCGGATCCAGGCGAGGAAGGATTGTCAAAGAGCGTAAGCGCTGCTATGGTTACCACTCTGCAATGCAAGGAAGGCTCGAAGAAAGAATGCTGGATCCAGGGGAGGAAGGATTGTCAAGAAGCATCAGCGCTGCCATGGTTACCACTCTGCAATGCAAGGAAGGCTCGAAGAAAGAATGCTGGATCCAGGGGAGGAAGGATTGTCAAGGAGCGTAGGCGCTGCTATGGTTACCACTCTGCAATGCAAGGAAGGCTCGAAGAAAGAATGCCGGATCCAGGTGAGGAAGGATTGTCAAGGAGCGTAGGCGCTGCCATGGTTACCACTCTGCAATGCAAGGAAAGCTCGAAGAAAGAATGCCGGATCCAGGTGAGGAAGGATTGTCAAAGAGCGCAAACGCTGCTATGGTTACCACTCTGCAATGCAAGGAAAGCTCGAAGAAAGAATGCTGGATCCAGGTGAGGAAGGATTGTCAAGGAGCGTCAGCGCTGCTATGGTTACCGCTCTGCAATGCAAGGAAGGCTCGAAGAAAGAATGCTGGATCCAGGTGAGGAAGGATTGTCAAGGAGCGTCAGCGCTGCTATGGTTACCGCTCTGCAATGCAAGGAAGGCTCGAAGAATGCCGGATCCAGGCGAGGAAGGATTGTCAAAGAGTGTAAGCGCTGCTATGGTTACCACTCTGCAATGCAAGGAAGGCTCGAAGAAAGAATGCTGGATCCAGGCGAGGAAGGATTGTCAAAGAGCGTCAGCGCTGCTATGGTTACCACTCTGCAATGCAAGGAAGGCTCGAAGAAAGAATGCTGGATCCAGGTGAGGAAGGATTGTCAAAGAGCGTCAGCGCTGCTATGGTTACCACTCTGCAATGCAAGGAAGGCTCGAAGAAAGAATGCTGGATCCAGGTGAGGAAGGATTGTCAAGGAGCGTCAGCGCTGCTATGGTTACCACTCTGCAATGCAAGGAAAGCTCGAAGAAAGAATGCTGGACCAGGTGAGGAAGGATTGTCAAGGAGCGTCAGCGCTGCTATGGTTACTGTGAGAAGTTGGCCCGATATGTAGTGCTCACTATTCTAGTGATCACTGTGTATCATTCCAAACGACCCTTATTGATGATTGGTTGTAAGTCAACCATATAGACCAGCTATCCTAGTAGCGTGGACACGAGCAGTCTTCAGGCTAAACTCTAGAGGGCGTGTTAAGCCAGCTGTTTACCATCACATATACCCCTTGAACACTAAGTGAAAGGACACCACACAAGTTGTTATGAAAATAAAGGATATTTATTTATAACAAGGCTACCCTGGCTCTTTATGAGTCAGGGAGCTAAGCACACTACAAAACTCTTATGAAAATACTTCTGGTTGCACAATTTACACAAATGCCCGAAGGGCACGAAACCATTTACACTGCAAGTGGAATGGGAAAGGTTAGAAAGTCTAAAGTTACTGATTCCGGAGTGATCCGATCAGTGGGACTAAACGAAAAAAAGGAACTGGACACTTGTAAAGCGAACCTGCGATGGAGCACCGAAATGCTCGAGTTACCTAGCCCAGAGGCTGCGGCTGCGGGAGGTTCGGCAAGATGTCGGGAGTCCTCGTTGTAGTCTCAGGAGCCTGAAAGAAGAAGTTGCTGGCAGGCGACCAGTGTCGATGTTCAGCGAGATCCAAGCCTGGATCGGTGATGAAGAAAACCTGAAAGCAGAGGGGACTCAGTTCTCAACCGCTAGCCAGCGATCGTGTGGGTACCAGGACGGTACCGGCTGAAGTCACCTCGACCAGGTGAGTGGATGACGTCGGACTCGGCTGTTCCTCGGACCAGGAGGCGCGGTGGCGACCAGGATGGAGGGCGAGCTGTCCCACGAAGGTGTCTGCTGTCGATGATGCTGGGCCCAGGAATGGGGCAGCGGATCTTGGCAGTGGCAACCCACGCGGGGGAGTCAAGATGGCGTCTGAAGTGGACCAGGAGGGTCCGAGGTACTCCTCTGTTGAAAGGGAGCAAGAGCCAGTCTGGAGTAACCAGACTAGTGATGAAACAATCGTGGTGCGTCGTGAAAGGGGCCACAAGCCGGTCGGCAAGTGGTCGGACAACGCGGTGAGCAGCAAGGAGCGGAAGGGCCCCCACGCAGATCTCGTGGATGCTGGGGAGGCAGACTTCGGTGCTGGAGCCGCTCAGGGTTAGGGCTTCTCAAACCCTAGGTGCACTCACTCGAGGGTCCCTCGGTGGGCGTGCTAGATAAGCGTCGTGCAGGTTCTGAAGATGGCCGGTCCCACAGGTCTCGTTACACCTACGAATCTCAGCTGAGCTGATGATGTAGGTAGAGGTCAGAGATGGCAGGGAACCCGGGTCTCGTCGAGCTGGGCAGTCTTGATCCGTGGGAGAGACGTGCAGAAAACCGCAAGCGCTTAGGTGGTGCCTGCTGGTGCAGGGTGGCTACTCCTTAGCCACAAGGGAGAGTCTTCAGAAATAGTCAAGAGTTCCTTTCGTGGAAAGTAGTTCAAGATTCAGAATTATCCGATTATCCGATTATCCAATTTGGGAAGGGGACCCGCTCCCACCTTTATTCTAGGAAAAAGGGGCTGGCCTGTGACTAGGTCCTACCTATGGGTGGGACCAGGAGGGGGATGGTTACACCCCTATCCTTTGTCCGGCTTCGCCCCAGCTCAGGGGCTGGTGTGCCCCCGAAACTGGTTTGAGCCGGGCTATGCACAGTGAGCACCGGGGTGCCACTTGCAATCACCATCCTTTCAGCCCTGCCTACCTGGGATACACAAACCCTGTCTGGGATGGTGCTAACACCGCCCTCGACAGGAAACCCTTTGTCCAAGCTCCCTTCGCTGGAAGGTCTCCCAGCAGCAGGAGGTCAGACTTGTGTCTGGTGGCAGCATCCATTTTGTGATGCTGAGGCTTGAGTCAACTTTAACCAGGGTTCAAGGTTACTTCCATGTCGTGCCCCTCTAAAAGGGGGGAATGCTAACCCCGTCGCCAGAATTGGCGAGGGGTTCGTATTCCAATTCGTATGACACCTTACTCGATGCCAAAGTTAGCAAATAACCGCAAGGATTATAATGCATTTTAAAGTAGTTGGCCCGCGTCACCATGGAACGGCTATTAGGACTTGGTTCCGCAAGCCGTCGACGGGCTCAGCTCGCGCCAGAGCACCGTCCCACATGATCCTCTGCACTCTGCCTTCAGGATTGATAAGGCCTGCCATAGGGGTGACTGATAGGAATCCATGTGTCCATTTAGGGTTAGGTGTAGGAATACTACACCTACAGCAACGGGTGATTACACCACTTTGCCCCAGCTGTCGTGCAGCCAGTTGTGTCAGATATGGGCGGCCATCCAGGGGTGGCATAATACATGCTGCAGCCCCCGGTAGGCCCTGGGTACACCGATGCCCTGGATACCTGTGGTATGCTGAGACAGGGACCGACAAGGCGGCCCAGTTCCAATTAGTGGATGCACCTAATGTACATGTGTTTTAATTTCGAGAGAGAACAGCTAGGCTGTGGGTCTGATTGGCAGGCCCACAGCCAGGGAAAGTCGTAAACCAATGAAGCAAAAGCAAAAAATCTGGGTGATCATAGGATTGCAGACCCTACTCTCCTACATGACCCCCCCCCCCAAACTTTGGGACAATAAGCTAACCTTGACCAGGTGAGTCTTCTTGCTCTAAGTGGAAATACCTGGAGAGCCCATCTGCATTGCCATGATCAGTGCCAGGTCTATGCTCCACTGTGAAGTCCATCCCCTGTAGGGAAATGGATATTTTGGGGTTTTCACCCTTCATTTGATTTAGCCACAAGAGGGGCTTATGGTCGGTCTGAATCTTGAAGTGAGTGCCAAACAAGTATGGCCTCAACTTCTTCAGGGCCCAAACCACAGCAAAGGCCTCCCTCTCAATAGCTGACCAATTCTTCTCTCTGGGGGTCAGCCTCCTGCTAATAAAAGCTATGGGCTGGTCATGACCATCAAAATTCAGTTGAGATAGAACAGCTCCCACACCCAGCTCCGAAGCGTCTGTTTGGACAATGAATGGTTTGGAGTAGTCTGGACTCTTTAGGATAGGTGCTGTGCACATGGCCTGCTTTAGGTCATCGAATGCCTTCTGACAGCTTGCTGTCCACTGAACTTTTTTTGGCATCTTTTTACTTGTCAGGTCGTTTAGCGGGGTCACAATGGATCCATAATTTCTGACAAATTTCCGGTAATAACCAGTCAGGCCCAAGAAAGCTCGAACCTGAGTCTGGGTGGTTGGAGGAGCCCAGTCCTGGATGGCCTGTATTTTGCTCTCCAATGGCTGAACCTGGCCTCCACCTACAAGGTGGCCCAGGTATACAACCTGTGTCTGCCCTATCTGGCACTTAGTGGCCTTGATAGTGAGGCCTGCCTTTTGCAGGGCCTCTAACACTTTCCTCAGGTGGACCAGGTGATCCTCCCAGGTGGAGCTAAAGACAGCGATATCGTCCAGATACGCCGCACAGAAGTCGTCCAACCCAGTGAGAACTCGATTCACCAGCCTTTGGAAGGTGGCAGGTGCATTTTTCAAACCAAAGGGCATTACCACGAACTGATAATGCCCACCCGGGGTAGAAAATGCTGTTTTGGGTTTGGCCTCCTCAGCTAACCTGATTTGCCAATACCCAGCTGTCAGGTCAAACGTACTTAAGTAGTTGGCCGAAGCCAACCGGTCTATAAGTTCGTCTGCTCTTGGTATTGGGTGGGCGTCAGTCTTAGTGACTGCATTGAGGCCTCTGTAATCCACGCAAAACCTCATCTCTTTCTTACCGCCCTGGGTGTGAGGTTTCGGCACGAGAACTACGGGACTAGCCCAGGGGCTGTCCGAGGGCTCAATGACTCCCAGCTCCAACATTTTCTGCACCTCTGTCTTGATGCAGTCTCTGACATGATCAGGCTGTCGATAGATTTTACTCTTTACGGGCAGACTGTCCCCAGTGTCGACCTCATGGGTACACCAATTGGTCTGACTGGGTGTCAGAGAGAACATATGTCGAAAGGATTGAAGAACCTGTTTACAATCCTTTTGTTGATGTCCAGAGAGGCTGCCGCAAAAGACAACGCCATCTACTGACCCATCGTCAGGGTTCTGAGAGAGCAGGTCCGGGAGAGGGTCACTCTCCTCCTCCTGTCCCTCATCTGTGGCCATGAGCAAGCCCATGCCCTCCCTGTCGACATATGCCTTGAGCCTGTTTACATGGAGCACCCTGTGGGGGCTCCGGGGAGTTCCCAGGTCTACCAAGTAGGTGACCTCTCCCTTTTGCTCAATGATCGTGTGGGGCCCAGACCATTTGTCTTTGAGTGCTGCTGGGGCCACTGGCTCCAGCACCCACACCTTCTGTCCAGGCTGGTACACAGTCAGGACAGCCTTTTGGTCGTGCCAAGCTTTCTGTAATTCTTGGCTCGCCTCAAGGTTTTTAGATGCCTTTTCCATGTACTCCGCCATCCGCGAGCGGGGGCCGAGCACATAGTCCACAATGTTTGATGCCGGCTTTCTGAGAGGTCTCTCCCATCCTTCCTTTACCAAACAAAGGGGTCCCCTTACAGGATGTCCGAACAGAAGCTCAAAAGGGCTGTAGCCAACCCCCTTCTGCGGGACCTCTCTGTAGGCGAACAAGAGGCAGGGTATCAGGACATCCCATCTCCGCCGAAGCTTTTCAGGTAGTCCGTGAATCATCCCTTTTAGGGTCCTGTTGAATCTCTCAACAAGCCCATTGCATTGTGGGTGATAGGGTGTGGTGAACTTGTAGTTGACACCACACTCCTTCCACATAGCAGTCAGATATCCCGACATGAAGTTCGCACCTCTGTCTGAGACGACCTCCTTAGGGAAGCCCACTCTGGAGAACACTCTAAGTAGGGCCCGTGCCACCACAGGTGCTATAGTGGTCCTAAGGGGAATAGCTTCAGGATACCTGGTGGCGTGGTCCACCACCACCAGTATAAACTTGTGCCCTGATGCTGTCTGGGGTTCCATTGGTCCGACAATGTCGATCCCCACTCGTTCAAAGGGTACCCCCACCACCGGTAGTGGTATGAGGGGGGCCTTTGTCGTGCCACCTGACTTACCACTGGCTTGGCAAGTGACACAGGAGCGGCAAAACTCTTTCGTATCTTCGGACATGTGGGGCCAGTGAAAGTGTGGAAAAATTCTGGCCCAAGTCTTATTCTGGCCTAAGTGACCTGCAAGGGGAATCTCGTGGGCCAAGGTAAGAAGGAAACCTCTCAGAGACAAGGGGATGACCAGCCTCCTGGTCGCGCCAGGTTTGGGGTCTCTTGCCTCGGAGTACAGGAGTCCATCGTCCCAGTACACTTTGTGGGTACCTGTGGCGTTCCCTGCACCCTCAGCAGCAGCCTGCTGTCTGAGGGGTTCAAGGGAGGGGCAGTCTAACTGTGCCTTCCCCAGGTCTTCCCTGGAGGGTCCCCCTGAGCCCAGAAACTCAACCTGACCAGGTTCAAGCTCTTTCGGCTCAGTTTCCCTCAGTTCTTTAAGGTCAGCCTCCTCAGAGACTTGATCCGCGACCTGGGGCAAGGGGGAAGGCGAAGCCTTACCCTTACTGCTCCTTTTCTTGGAAGGTATCTGGTCCGTTCTTCCAGGATCCAGCACCTGTTCAGTGGGGCATCTTTTGGCCTGTGACCTGGTCACAGCAAGGACATGTGCTGGCAAGCCTAACATTTTCATGTGAGTCCTCTGCTCCACTTCTGACCATTGTGACGTTTCCAAATCATTGCCCAACAGACATTCTACGGGGAGGTCTGAACTAACCACAACCTTTTTCGGGCCACTTACCCCTCCCCAGGAGAAATCAACAACTGCCATACTGTGATTGGTAGTGACGTTGCTGGCATTGGTCACTAGGTAATCGGTACCTAGCATGATCTGTCCAGGGTCCACAAAGTTAGGCGTCACCATAGTGACACTGGCACAAGTGTCCCTGTAGGCCTGAGCCACTTTTCCATTGATCAAAGGTGTCTGTCTGTATTTGCCCAAAGTATTGGGACTGGCATCAGGGGACATATCCATATACCCTGTACAGACAAGGACGGCCTGAGTGAGCGTGCTGACTAAGTCGTCACTCCCCTCGGTTCCCAAGGTTAACCCAACTAATGCCTTGGGAGGCGCACTACCACTGCTGACTGTACTAGGGGGTGCAGGTGCCTTAGGGGCTGCAGTGGCAGGAGTTTGCCCTCCTTTCTTGGTGCACTCACTAAACCAGTGAGTCTTACTTTTACAGTATTGGCACCACCTTTTTGACTGGCCTTCTTGAGTCTTCTTCTTCTGTGAAGCCTGACCCCCACCCTCTTTGGTTTGTTGGGGACCTGTCGAAGACTTCTGGTCATTTTGTTCGTTCTTGTTACTACCCTTTTGGTCTGCTTTCTTCTGACCACCCTGGTTCTGGTTCTGCTTGACCCTTGTTCTGACCCATCTGTCTGCCTTCTTTCCCAATTCTTGGGGAGAGGTCAGATCCGAGTCAACAAGGTGCTGATGCAACAATTGGTTCTGACAGTTGTTTAAAATCTGTTCTCGCATGATAAGATTGTACAATCCTGTGTAATCAGTAACCTTGCTACCCAGCAACCAGCCTTCCAAAGCCTTAGTGGCACAATCGACAAAGTCAGTCCAATCCTGAGACTGAATTTTCTGGGTGTCCCGGAACAGCAACCTGTACTGCTCCGTGGTTAAGCCAAACCCATCAATCAGTGTATTCTTCCGGACTTGGTAGTTGTTTGCATCCTCAGCTCTAGTAGTGAGGAGCTTGTCTCGCCCTTTACCTTCAAAGGAGAGCCACAGTATAGCTGCCCACTGACTTTGGGGGACGCACTGGACAGTGCAGGCCCGCTCCAAAGCAGTTATCCACTTGTGGATGTCGTCCCCTTGCTTAAAGGGGGGCACTATTTTACTCAGGTGTCTAGTGTCTATACCCCTGTCTTTCTCTCTAATGTGAATGCTGCCACCAGTGGGATCTAACCCACTTAATTTCTGCTCTCGGGCCAAGGCAAGTCTTTCTTTGGCGAGGGCAAGTTCTTCCCGCTCGATCCTCAGATTGACTTCCCTCATCTTCGCTTCATGCTCCCTTCTCTGAGGGGACGTCATTCCTCTCTGAGAAGATGCCTGAGAGACATGTGTTCGAACAGATCTGTTAGAGCCTCTGGAGAGAGACCTAGCTCGTCCGTTCCCAATGTTAGGCCTGCTTGAGCGTGGGCCCGGGGCTCCCCCAGTTCCATTCTCATGCCTGCTTAAGTTGGTCCTTGTAAGCCTGCTGACTACCACTGGACCTTTGTTTGCCTCGTCTCCTGATAACTCCTCCTCGTCTTCCTCCTCTGTATGGAGGTCGAGGTCCGGGTCACCAAGGGTTCCCTCTAAGGGAGGCATGTTCCCATCAGCATTGGGGGGACCTGTGTTAGAGGACCTCCTTGCATCGTACGTCTCTAAGAGACCTATCAGAAATGCGATGGTAGGGTTAGAACCCTGGTTTAGCTTCCTGGAGGCACACAGCTGTCTCATCTCCTTGAAGCTAAGAGCTGCATATCGTGACATGACCTGTGGAGGGTCACTGACCACTAAGGGAGTATCCGCAGACTCTCCGTGGACCAACATGCTTCTAGTGAGGTGTAAGTGATGCACCTACCTACACTATGTGTTTACCTACTGATCCCTTGCTAAGAGTTGTAGTCAGGGTGTGCTAAGCCCTGTTACACTACAACAGCTGGTTCAGTAGAACTCAGAGTATTCTAAGTTAAGTTATATGTACCTGGGTACTTATGTGATCTTTCACTTTGATATTCTTAGGATACGTGTGTGGTAAAACAACAGCAAGCTCAAATCCCAACCGCTGCTCACCAATGTGAGAAGTTGGCCCGATATGTAGTGCTCACTATTCTAGTGATCACTGTGTATCATTCCAAACGACCCTTATTGATGATTGGTTGTAAGTCAACCGTATAGACCAGCTATCCTAGTAGCGTGGATACGAGCAGTCTTTAGGCTAAACTCTAGAGGGCGTGTTAAGCCAGCTGTTTACCATCACATATACCCCTTGAACACTAAGTGAAAGGACACCACACAAGTTGTTATGAAAATAAAGGATATTTATTTATAACAAGGCTACCCTGGCTCTTTATGAGTCAGGGAGCTAAGCACACTACAAAACTCTTATGAAAATACTTCTGGTTGCACAATTTACACAAATGCCCGAAGGGCACTGTTGGACCCGGCCTCGTGGCGTGGTCCTTAACCCCCTGGATTGTGCCCGTTCCCCGCCCCGGCCGTCACGGGCCACCCGTCTGAACTGCACCAAGGCCCTTCACCCGGAGCTGCACGTGGTCGCATACTCCTCGTGGCTCCGCCATCTTGATGGCATCCACGTCACACCGTGCACCAGCCGGCGCGACCCCGCTCAACCCGGCCTCGACCCCAGCGAAGCCCCGACATCGAGGCACCACGAACTAGCCAGGGGGTGCCGCAGGAACCATTCATCGCCCCCGGCGGAGGACAGTATCGATGGGACCCCCAACTGTCCTCCCCTCTCGAGGTGTGATCGCCCTGCAACTCCCATGGGCCTGGCGCCTCTCCTGCTGGGCGTCTGGCCACCTCCACCCGGCCACTCCGCCTCCTCGGGCGCATAGGTCCGGACATCAAAGGGCTCCAGACCTATATCTGGGGCGACCCCACCACAGCTCGGCAGTTGTATCCCGGAGTCGAGAGCCCTGCTGATTGAATCGCGGCTGACCCTACGGAGAAGAACTCTTGTCGGAACCATCACGAGCCCTGCTGACTGCGTCGCGGCTCCTTCTTGTGAACCCTTTATGAACCACCTGGAACATCGGAGCCCTGCTGACGCTGTCGCGGCCCAACCTCGCTGAAACCTTCCTCGGAGCCCTGCTGACGACGTCGCGGCTCGAGCTGAGCAGAAACCATCTTGAGAGCCCTGCTGATTGAATCGCGGCTCTCCACGAACTGTACGCCAGAGCCCTGCTGACGCCGTCGCGGCTCGACCCATCCGAGATCCGGAGGTCCTCCAGCTTGAGGATAAGAGCTGGGCCCCAGGTACCCTCGTACCGCACTCCTGCCAAAGACTGTCCCGCTACCCCTGCCCTTCCAAAGAGACACTGAGACTTTTGGTGGATCCCTCGATCCCTTCGTGTAAATATTGACCTCGTACCCTTTTTATTGCTGATAAAGAATTGCTTGTCACCAGACAACCTCCTTGAGTCCTGTGTGGTGGTGTTACTGTGCCAGTACGTGATAGGAGAAGGATCTCTCAGGAGACTTCTCGGCAGCGCTCGGCTACTTCGTGCAGTGAGAGGGCCCCCCCCTTGGTGGTCTCACCGACTCCTCGGGGTCCGCCTTCCAACATTTGGTGGCCAGCGACGGGATCTGAGCCGAACGCAGCACGTACCAGCCAGTACCCACTAGCTACCCATCCAAACGAACAGCATCATGAGCAGCCAGGAAAACAACGCGACAATGGAGTTCCAGCCCGAACGGCTGGAGGAATATACGCACAAAGAGTTAAAACAGTTCTGCAAGGACAAAGGCATTGCAACCACCAGCCTAGGTACCAAAGAAGAGATGCAGAAAGCTCTGAGGGCATGGTTGGAGGCCGGGGCAGGCCCCTCCCAGGAAGAAGGGCCCTTGCCCCTGACGGAGACCACAGCAACCGCACTGACTCCGGCAATCGGAGGAAGAAAGAGCCTAGAAACCGGCCTCTCCGAAGAAGAAATACGAGAGCGGGAAAAGGTCCGGAGCCACGAGCTAGAGCTCGCCCGACTGCGGCTGGACGGCGAACTCCAGCTGGCAGAAAAGAAACTGGCCCTCGAGCAGCTACGCCTTCAAGAAGAGATAGAAGAGAAGAGACGACACCGGGAGTTGGAGGAAAAGAAACTAACTCTTGAGCACGAGCGCAGTCTCAAGGAGCTCGAGATCAAGGCCAAGAACGGAGGGACCGACACCCCCAGTACTAGAGACACTCTACCGCCTTCCGAGGCCAAGGTACATATCCCGAAAGAGGTCGTCAAGGAGTATTACAAGAATGACGACATCCAACAATGGTTTAAGGCCTACGAGGTGGCCATGACCTCCCATCGGGTGCCCCGAAAAGACTGGGGCGCAGGCCTGTGGGGGCGATTCCTGAGTGAAGGGCGGGACACGCTGCTCCAGCTACCGGAGGAGGTGATGACCTCCTACGATCACATGAAGGAGGCCCTGCTCACCCGCTACGGGCTAACAGCGGTAATGTACCGCCAGCGGTTCAGAGACTGCAAGAAAATCCCGGGTACCACATGGGTGGAATATGTGGACTTTTTCAGTCGGGCCCTAGAAGGGTGGATCAAAGGAAGCAAAGTAACCACCTACGGGCAGCTGGTCGACCTCATCGTGTGGGAACATCTTTCCAACAATTGCTTCGTGGAACTGAGACAGCACCTCCTCGACAGCAAAATGACCGACCCGCGAAAACTTGCCGTCGAGGCCGATCGATGGGTCAACTCCCGGGTCCCCCGGAGCTCAATGGGGGAGTACCAGAGGAACCCCAACGGACCCCCACGCCAGCGCGGTGGGGGGGGAGGGCCGAACAGGAACCGAGACCCTCCCGCCGGGGCCCCCAGGAGCCCCCCTCGAGGGCCACCGCAGCCACATCTCTCCCCGAGCCTAGCTCGAAGGGTGGGCCCGGCCCGACCCGGACCACGGCCACCAGTGACCTGCTATGGCTGCCAACAAACCGGGCACTTTGCCAGCGATCCGGCCTGCCCTCTGAACCGAAGAAACGGGGCCGGCGGGCCCCCGCCCCGGCAGCTGACAGCCGCCGCCTTGGGGGGAGGAGAAGAGGAAGAGGAGGCCCTCGACCGAGAGAACACTGAGTGGGAGCCGGCAGCCATGTCCCTGGTCTGCCTGGGTAGCCGAGAGATGGTACCCTGCAACCCCATCCCAACCAACACCCAGAAGTACCGGCAGCAGGTCACGGTCAACGGACAACGGGCCGAAGCCCTTCGCGACACAGGCGCCAGTATCACCGCTGTCCGCTGCCACCTGGTGACCCCTGAACAGATTCTACCGAATGTGCTGTGCCCCGTACGGACGGCCGACAATAGTGAAAGCCTATGCCAGATGGCCCTGGTCCCCTTCGAGTGGGGAGGGGTGACGGGCCTGCTGAAGGTGACAGTGCGCGACGATGCCCCGGTCGACTGCCTCCTGGGGAACGACTTGGAAAGTTCCCCCTGGGCTCAAGTAGAGCGACGAGAGCACCTCCGAATGTTGGGACTGGCTGATTGGGCCTGCGCCATCACCCGGTCCATGACCGCCCAGGCCCCCCGCTCATCCTCGACCTCCGGGACCGCCCAACCCGAGGGGCTCACACCCCCTCCCACCAGCAGTGAGGAGGAGGCGGACACCGACCCTGGGCCCAGCGAATCCTCCCCCGAAGAGATGGCTTCTCCGAGCGCCCTACCAGAGCTGACGCAATGGCAACACGAAGGGGGCCCCACCCGAGAGCAGTTCCAGCAAGAGCAACAGTCCTGTCCCTCTCTCGAAGGGGTCCGACAACAGGCGACCGCGCAAGCCAACGGTGACCAGACCGGCACCCACTGGATCTACTGGGCCGAGGGCCTGTTGTACAGTGAACAGAAAGTAGCAGAACTCGGGGCCAGCCGCGTGTTGGTGGTCCCCCTCCGCTTCCGGGAGTTCCTTCTCAACCTGGCCCATGATGTGCCCCTCGCCGGACACTTGGGGCAAGACAAAACGTACAGTCGTCTGGTGACCCACTTCTACTGGCCCCGGATGCGGAGAGATGTGGACAACCACTGCCGGTCCTGCCAGACCTGCCAAGCCAGCGGAAAGACGGGGGGTCGGGTCAAGGCCCCCCTCCAGCCCTTTCCCGCCATCAGCACCCCGTTCGAACGGGTCGGAATCGATATTGTGGGACCCCTGGACCCCCAAACCGCCCTGGGCCACCGCTTCATCCTGGTCCTCGTGGACCACGCCACCAGGTACCCGGAGGGGGTCCCGCTAAGAACTGTAACGGCCCCTGTGGTAGGCCGGGCCTTGATGGGGATCTTCTCCCGAGTGGGATTCCCCAGCGAAGTGGTGAGCGACCGCGGCACGAACTTTATCTCCAGGTACATGCGGTCCCTGTGGCAACAGTGCGGGGTCACATACAAGTTCACGACCCCCTATCACCCTCAGGGGAACGGACTGGTTGAGCGGTTCAACCGAACATTAAAAGGGATGATCCAGGGCCTGGAAGAACCCCTCAGGCGGAAATGGGATGTCCTGCTGCCCTGCCTCCTGTTTGCCTATCGGGAGGTCCCGCAGAAGTCCCTGGGGTTCAGCCCGTTTGAACTATTGTACGGACACCCGGTCCGCGGACCGCTCAGCCTGGTCAAGGAGGGCTGGGAGATGAAGCCCCGAGGCGCCCCTCCTGACGTCTACCGATACCTCCTGACCCTCCGAAACCAGACCCGCAAGTTCCGAGCCATGGCCGAAGCCAACCTCGAGGCCAGCCAGGAGGACATGAAGCGGTGGTACGATCGCAACACCTCTACTGTAGAATTCGAACCAGGTCAGAAAGTATGGGTCATGGCCCCGGTCGAACCCGGCGCCCTCCAGGACAGGTGGACCGGGCCCTTCAAGGTGGTGGAGAAGAAAAGTTCCGTCACCTACCTGGTCGATCTGGAGTCCCCCCGGAACCCCCTCCGGGTCCTACATGCTAACAGGCTAAAACCCCACTTCGCCCGGACCGAACTGAGCCTGCTGCTGGCGACCGACGAGGGGGGCGAGGACGACTCCGAGCCCTTGCCCGACCTCTTGCAATCCGACATTCACGATGGATCGATCGAAGGGGTCCAACTCGCCTCGTCCCTGACCCCGGAACAGCGCAACGACTGCCAGCAATTACTGCGGGACTACGCAGCCCTCTTCTCTCTCACCCCGGGGGTGACCCACTGGTGCGTCCACGACGTCGACACCGGGGGGAGCCCCCCCATACGACACAGAGCCTACCGGGTGCCCGACCGAGTGCGGGCCTGTATCCAGGCAGAAGTAGCGAAGATGCTGGCCCTGGGGGTCATCGAGCCAGCCCTGTCGTCCTAGTGCCCAAGGCCGCAGCTCCCGGTCACCCCCCGGAGTTGCGATTCTGCATGGACTACCGAGCCCTGAATGCAGTAACCAAGACAGACGCACACCCGATACCCCGGGCCGACGAACTCATCGACCGCCTAGGGGCCGCTCGCTACTTGAGCACGCTGGACCTCACCGCCGGGTACTGGCAAATCCAGCTCACCCCCGGCGCCCAAGAAAGATCCGCCTTTTCGACTCCGGATGGGCATTACCACTTTCGGGTGATGCCCTTCGGAATGAAGAACGCCCCGGCCACCTTCCAAAGACTGGTGAACAAGGTTTTGGCCGGGCTGGAGGCCTTCAGCGCGGCCTACTTAGATGACATTGCCGTGTACAGCAACCACTGGGCCGAGCACCTCCTCCACCTGAAGGCCGTCCTGGCCGCCCTCCAGCAGGCCGGGCTCACAATCAAGGCCAGCAAATGTCAAATCGGCCACGGATCCGTGACCTACCTGGGCCATCAAGTGGGGAGCGGGCAGGTGGCCCCCCTCCAAGCGAAGATAGATGCCATCCAGACCTGGGAACCCCCCACTACCCAGACCGCTGTCCGGGCCTTCCTGGGCCTCACCGGATACTACCGGCGGTTTATCCGGGACTATGGGAGCATTGTTGGCCCCCTCACAGAGTTAACGTCCAAAAAGCAGCCCAAGAAGGTACACTGGACACCCCGCTGCCAAACAGCCTTCGACACCCTAAAATCAGCCATGTGTACTGCTCCGGTGCTGCAGGCCCCGGACTACCAGAAGGAGTTCGTGGTACAGACGGACGCCTCCGAGTATGGGATCGGGGCCGTCCTATCCCAAGCCGACGAAAAGGGGCTCGACCGACCAGTGGCCTTCATCAGCCGACGACTACTGCCCCGAGAGCAACGCTGGAGCACTATTGAGCGCGAGGCCTTCGCTGTGGTGTGGGCCCTCAAGAAGCTCCGGCCCTACCTCTTTGGCGCCCACTTCCGGGTCCAGACCGACCACCGGCCCTTGCAATGGTTAATGCGAATGCGGGGCGAGAACCCCAAGCTGCTGCGATGGTCCATCTCGCTACAAGGGATGGACTTTGACGTCGAACACCGGCCCGGCAATGACCACGCCAACGCCGACGGCCTGTCCCGCTTCTTCCGCCTTGACGAGGAGAATCCCCAAGGAGATGGGTGACTCTCCATGCCTTCGGCTGGGGGGGACGCCTGTTGGACCCGGCCTCGTGGCGTGGTCCTTAACCCCCTGGATTGTGCCCGTTCCCCGCCCCGGCCGTCACGGGCCACCCGTCTGAACTGCACCAAGGCCCTTCACCCGGAGCTGCACGTGGTCGCATACTCCTCGTGGCTCCGCCATCTTGATGGCATCCACGTCACACCGTGCACCAGCCGGCGCGACCCCGCTCAACCCGGCCTCGACCCCAGCGAAGCCCCGACATCGAGGCACCACGAACTAGCCAGGGGGTGCCGCAGGAACCATTCATCGCCCCCGGCGGAGGACAGTATCGATGGGACCCCCAACTGTCCTCCCCTCTCGAGGTGTGATCGCCCTGCAACTCCCATGGGCCTGGCGCCTCTCCTGCTGGGCGTCTGGCCACCTCCACCCGGCCACTCCGCCCCCTCGGGCGCATAGGTCCGGACATCAAAGGGCTCCAGACCTATATCTGGGGCGACCCCACCACAGCTCGGCAGTTGTATCCCGGAGTCGAGAGCCCTGCTGATTGAATCGCGGCTGACCCTAAGGAGAAGAACTCTTGTCGGAACCATCACGAGCCCTGCTGACTGCGTCGCGGCTCCTTCTTGTGAACCCTTTATGAACCACCTGGAACATCGGAGCCCTGCTGACGCTGTCGCGGCCCAACCTCGCTGAAACCTTCCTCGGAGCCCTGCTGACGACGTCGCGGCTCGAGCTGAGCAGAAACCATCTTGAGAGCCCTGCTGATTGAATCGCGGCTCTCCACGAACTGTACGCCAGAGCCCTGCTGACGCCGTCGCGGCTCGACCCATCCGAGATCCGGAGGTCCTCCAGCTTGAGGATAAGAGCTGGGCCCCAGGTACCCTCGTACCGCACTCCTGCCAAAGACTGTCCCGCTACCCCTGCCCTTCCAAAGAGACACTGAGACTTTTGGTGGATCCCTCGATCCCTTCGTGTAAATATTGACCTCGTACCCTTTTTATTGCTGATAAAGAATTGCTTGTCACCAGACAACCTCCTTGAGTCCTGTGTGGTGGTGTTACTGTGCCAGTACGTGATAGGAGAAGGATCTCTCAGGAGACTTCTCGGCAGCGCTCGGCTACTTCGTGCAGTGAGAGGGCCCCCCCCTTGGTGGTCTCACCGACTCCTCGGGGTCCGCCTTCCAACAGGCACGAAACCATTTACACTGCAAGTGGAATGGGAAAGGTTAGAAAGTCTAAAGTCTGCCGCCCTCATCTCTGATCTAGGTACCCTAGGGCTAAAACAACTTGTCACATCCTCTACCCATCAAGCAGGCCACATTTTAGACCCCATCTTTTCTAACCTAGAAGGACTGCAAATCACCAATATTTTGCCTATGCCTTGGACCGACCACTCTGCAATTTTTGCAAATATAGCCACCAATAATCACTGTAATAATAATCCTCAACCTATACCTAAACAATCTTTTAAAGAAGATTTGAAGCTCATACTAGAACAAACCCACCCAGTGTTCGCTTCAGACCCCAATTTAGCGCTCCAGCAATTATACGACTGGATGGGCCAGGCAACACACCAATCAGCCCCTTCTAAAGAACACTCTAGTAATAGAGCTAAACCCACCGCACCTTGGTACAATGACAAACTAAGGACACAAAAACAGATAAATCGTAGCAAGGAAAGAACTTGGAGAAAAGACTATGATGCTAGTAGTAAATCTGTCTATAAGGAATCCTTAGCACTATACAAAAACATGATAGCGGAAGCGAAAAAAGAATACTCCAGTGAAAGCTAAGAACTCCAGCAAACAACTATTCTCAATCACCAAAGCATTATCAGGCAATTCCCCAGACCTCACCCCCCCCGTCACAATCCTTGTGTGACTCTCTTGCCTCTTTTTTCTACACTAAAGTAGATGATATCTACCAGGCGTTCTCTTCCAAATCACCTCCGGGTTCAATCTCATCTACCACTCTCCCCCCAGCTAACCCGTTCCCTGGCTTCCAACCAGTCACCCCGGACCAAATAAAAAATACATTATCTACCATTAAATCAGGTTCACCCCTGGACCCCTGCCCTTTATCTGTACTTAGACCAGTAATGGATGCCATTATACCGGCACTCACGCAGGTTTGCAATTTAATATTGCTGTCGGGCAATCATCCGGACCCTCTCAAAAACACTTTACTAAAACCTCTGCTAAAAAAACCCTCACTGGACAAAAGTGAGTTAAAAAACTATCGACCAATTGCTAGTCTACCCTTCATGGCACAGATGATTGAAAAAATCATGAATACCCAGATTTCCGAGTTTATTGAAAAACATCAGCTCCTCGACAACACGCAGTTTGGGTTTAGAAAACATCACGGGACAGAGACAGCCTTGATCAAAGCCGCTGATGATATCAGGGTCATCAGGGACCAGGGTGGCACTGCCATACTGGTTCTGCTAGATTTATCAGCGGCTTTCGACACGGTCGACCACAACACCTTGGTCGACCGTGTCCAAGGACTTGGCATCTGCCACACTGCCAAAAACCTAATAGCGTCCTTCCTAGCCAAAAGAACGCAGGCTGTCATTCTGGGACCCTTTCAATCAGCTCAACTCTCTGCTCCCTGCGGAGTTCCTCAAGGCTCATCCCTGAGTCCGACACTTTTCAACATCTATGTGTCGGACCTTGCTAAGACCATCAAAGCACATGGGATGAGCCTAACCTCTTACGCCGACGACACCCAACTAGTGTTGGCGATTAAAGGCGACGGAGAGCAAGTAGCTGAAAAATTTAAGAAAGGGCTCCTAGATATAGGAGACTGGATGGCTACAAACTGCCTAAAGCTAAACTCGGAAAAAACCGAGGTACTCATCTTCGGTCCACTCTCTCCAGCCTGGTCCACCTGTTGGTGGCCAGAGACCTTCGGTACTCCTCCTACGCCCACCTCGAAGGTTAGGAACCTTGGTGTCATCTTTGATGATGGACTAAATTTCATGAACCACGCCAACAAAATAGTATCAACAGCACACTTGAAGTTAAAAATGATCCGGAAAATACGCCCTTTTCTCCCTGACTCTGCCATTAAGACACTGGTTTCTGCCCTGGTCCTCTCATCCCTGGACTATTGCAATGGGCTATTCCTCAATGCTCAAACCAGAGTAATTGCAAAACTTCAAACAATACAAAATGCGGCAGCTCGCCTTCTTACCAGCAAAACAAAGTTTGAACCCATTTCCAAAAACATAAAAGATCTTCATTGGCTTACTGTGCAAAAAAGAATTCATTTCAAATCACTCTGCATAGTATTTAAAACAATCAATAATCAAGGACCACATTTTCTAAGAGACCAATTACAATCTTACAAACCCACAAGAGCTTTACGATCAGCCACTCTTAGCCAACTGGTCGTCCCTCGCACCAAAACAGTTACCTGGGCTGACCGACGCTTTTTGGTGGCGGCCCCCAGACTCTGGAACACCTTGCCCCTTAACATCAGACAAAGTGTTACACTGCTTCAGTTCCGCAAACTCTTGAAAACCTGGCTGTTCTCTCATTAACCTCTTTTTCTTTTCTTCCCTCACATCTGTTCAATTAACTGGTTTACCCCCTCACATTTCCTTAGTCAATATTGGTTTTTTAGCGCCAAGACGCCTACGGGTATATGCAGCGCTTTACAAATATTAAAAATAAATAAGAATAAAGTTACTGATTCCGGAGTGATCCGATCAGTGGGACTAAACGAAAAAAAGGAACTGGACACTTGTAAAGCGAACCTGCGATGGAGCACCGAAATGCTCGAGTTACCTAGCCCAGAGGCTGCGGCTGCGGGAGGTTCGGCAAGATGTCGGGAGTCCTCGTTGTAGTCTCAGGAGCCTGAAAGATGAAGTTGCTGGCAGGCGACCAGTGTCGATGTTCAGCGAGATCCAAGCCTGGATCGGTGATGAAGAAAACCTGAAAGCAGAGGGGACTCAGTTCTCAACCGCTAGCCAGCGATCGTGTGGGTACCAGGACGGTACCGGCTGAAGTCACCTCGACCAGGTGAGTGGATGACGTCGGACTCGGCTGTTCCTCGGACCAGGAGGCGCGGCGGCGACCAGGATGGAGGGCGAGCTGTCCCACGAAGGTGTCTGCTGTCGATGATGCTGGGCCCAGGAATGGGGCAGCGGATCTTGACAGTGGCAACCCACGCGGGGGAGTCAAGATGGCGTCTGAAGTGGACCAGGAGGGTCCGAGGTACTCCTCTGTTGAAAGGGAGCAAGAGCCAGTCTGGAGTAACCAGACTAGTGATGAAACAATCGTGGTGCGTCGTGAAGGGGGCCACAAGCCGGTCGGCAAGTGGTCGGACAACGCGGTGAACAGCAAGGAGCGGAAGGGCCCCCACGCAGATCTCGTGGATGCTGGGGAGGCAGACTTCGGTGCTGGAGCCGCTCAGGGTTAGGGCTTCTCAAACCCTAGGTGCACTCACTCGAGGGTCCCTCGGTGGGCGTGCTAGATAAGCGTCGTGCAGGTTCTGAAGATGGCCGGTCCCACAGGTCTCGTTACACCTACGAATCTCAGCTGAGCTGATGATGTAGGTAGAGGTCAGAGATGGCAGGGAACCCGGGTCTCGTCGAGCTGGGCAGTCTTGATCCGTGGGAGAGACGTGCAGCAAACCGCAAGCGCTTAGGTGGTGCCTGCTGGTGCAGGGTGGCTACTCCTTAGCCACAAGGGAGAGTCTTCAGAAATAGTCAAGAGTTCCTTTCGTGGAAAGTAGTTCAAGATTCAGAATTATCCGATTATCCGATTATCCAATTTGGGAAGGGGACCCGCTCCCACCTTTATTCTAGGAAAAAGGGGCTGGCCTGTGACTAGGTCCTACCTATAGGTGGGACCAGGAGGGGGGTGGTTACACCCCTATCCTTTGTCCGGCTTTGCCCCAGCTAAGGGGCTGGTGTGCCCCCGAAACTGGTTTGAGCCGGGCTATGCACAGTGAGCACCGGGGTGCCACTTGCAATCACCTTCCTTTCAGCCCTGCCTACCTGGGATACACAAACCCTGTCTGGGATGGTGCTAACACCGCCCTCGACAGGAAACCCTTTGTCCAAGCTCCCTTCGCTGGAAGGTCTCCCAGCAGCAGGAGGTCAGACTTGTGTCTGGTGGCAGCATCCATTTTGTGATGCTGAGGCTTGAGTCAACTTTAACCGGGGTTCAAGGTTACTTCCATGTCGTGCCCCTCTAAAAGGGGGGAATGCTAACCCCGTCGCCAGAATTGGCGAGGGGTTCGTATTCCAATTCGTATGACACCTTACTCGACATGTGTAGGTGATGCGATGCCAAAGTTAGCAAATAACCGCAAGGATTATAATGCATTTTAAAGTAGTTGGCCCGCGTCACCATGGAACGGCTATTAGGACTTGGTTCCGCAAGCCGTCGACGGGCTCAGCTCGCGCCAGAGCACCGTCCCACATGATCCCCTGCACTCTGCCTTCAGGATTGATAAGGCTTGCCATAGTAGTGACTGATAGGAATCCATGTGTCCATTTAGGGTTAGGTGTAGGAATACTACACCTACAGCAACGGGTGATTACACCACTTTGCCCCAGCTGTTGTGCAGCCAGTTGTGTCAGATTTGGGCGGCCATCCAGGGGTGGCATAATACATGCTGCAGCCCCCGGTAGGCCCTGGGTACACCGATGCCCTGGATACCTGTGGTATGCTGAGACAGCGACCGACAAGGCGGCCCAGTTCCAATTAGTGGATGCACCTAATGTACATGTGTTTTAATTTCGAGAGAGAACAGCTAGGCTGTGGGTCTGATTGGCAGGCCCACAGCCAGGGAAAGTCGTAAACCAATGAAGCAAAAGCAAAAAATCTGGGTGATCATAGGATTGCAGACCCTACTCTCCTACAGTTACCACTCTGCAATGCAAGGAAGGCTCGAAGAATGCCAGATCCAGGCGAGGAAGGATTGTCAAAGAGCATCAGCGCTGCCATGGTTACCACTCTGCAATGCAAGGAAGGCTCGAAGAATGCCGGATCCAGGCGAGGAAGGATTGTCAAAGAGCGTCAGCGCTGCTATGGTTACCGCTCTGCAATGCAAGGAAGGCTCGAAGAAAGAATGCCGGATCCAGGAGAGAAAGGATTGTCAAAGAGCGTAAGCGCTGCTATGGTTACCACTCTGCAATGCAAGGAAGGCTCGAAGAAAGAATGCCGGATCCAGGCGAGGAAGGATTGTCAAAGAGCATCAGCGCTGCCATGGTTACCACTCTGCAATGCAAGGAAGGCTCGAAGAAAGAATGCCGGATCCAGGGGAGGAAGGATTGTCAAAGAGCGTCAGCGCTGCTATGGTTACCACTCTGCAATGCAAGGAAGGCTCGAAGAAAGAATGCCGGATCCAGGCGAGGAAGGATTGTTAAGGAGCGTAAGCGCTGCTATGGTTACCACTCTGCAATGCAAGGAAGGCTCGAAGAAAGAATGCCGGATCCAGGGGAGGAAGGATTGTCAGAGAGCGTCAGCGCTGCCATGGTTACCACTCTGCAATGCAAGGAAGGCTCAAAGAAAGAATGCTGGATCCAGGAGAGGAAGGATTGTCAAGGAGCGTCAGCGCTGCTGTGGTTACCGCTCTGCAATGCAAGGAAAGCTCGAAGAAAGAATGCCGGATCCAGGTGAGGAAGGATTGTCAAAGAGCGTCAGCGCTGCTATGGTTACCGCTCTGCAATGCAAGGAAAGCTCGAAGAAAGAATGCTGGATCCAGGTGAGGAAGGATTGTCAAAGAGCGTCAGCGCTGCTATGGTTACCGCTCTGCAATGCAAGGAAAGCTCGAAGAAAGAATGCCGGATCCAGGTGAGGAAGGATTGTCAAAGAGCGTAAGCGCTGCTATGGTTACCACTCTGCAATGCAAGGAAAGCTCGAAGAAAGAATGCTGGATCCAGGTGAGGAAGGATTGTCAAAGAGCGTAAGCGCTGCTATGGTTACCGCTCTGCAATGCAAGGAAAGCTCGAAGAATGCCGGATCCAGGGGAGGAAGGATTGTCAAAGAGCGTCAGCGCTGCTATGGTTACCGCTCTGCAATGCAAGGAAGGCTCGAAGAAAGAATGCTGGATCCAGGTGAGGAAGGATTGTCAAAGAGCGTCAGCGCTGCCATGGTTACCGCTCTGCAATGCAAGGAAGGCTCGAAGAAAGAATGCCGGATCCAGGCGAGGAAGGATTGTCAAAGAGCGTAAGCGCTGCTATGGTTACCGCTCTGCAATGCAAGGAAAGCTCGAAGAATGCCGGATCCAGGGGAGGAAGGATTGTCAAAGAGCGTAAGCGCTGCTATGGTTACCACTCTGCAATGCAAGGAAGGCTCGAAGAAAGAATGCCGGATCCAGGTGAGGAAGGATTGTCAAAGAGCGCAAGCGCTGCTATGGTTACCACTCTGCAATGCAAGGAAAGCTCGAAGAAAGAATGCCGGATCCAGGCGAGGAAGGATTGTCAAAGAGCGTAGGCGCTGCTATGGTTACCACTCTGCAATGCAAGGAAGGCTCGAAGAAAGAATGCCGGATCCAGGCGAGGAAGGATTGTCAAAGAGCGTAGGCGCTGCTATGGTTACCACTCTGCAATGCAAGGAAGGCTCGAAGAAAGAATGCCGGATCCAGGGGAGGAAGGATTGTCAAAGAGCGTCAGCGCTGCTATGGTTACCGCTCTGCAATGCAAGGAAAGCTCGAAGAAAGAATGCTGGATCCAGGGGAGGAAGGATTGTCAAAGAGCGTCAGCGCTGCTATGGTTACCACTCTGCAATGCAAGGAAAGCTCGAAGAAAGAATGCCGGATCCAGGGGAGGAAGGATTGTCAAGGAGCATCAGCGCTGCCATGGTTACCACTCTGCAATGCAAGGAAAGCTCGAAGAAAGAATGCTGGATCCAGGCGAGGAAGGATTGTCAAAGAGCGTAAGCGCTGCTATGGTTACCACTCTGCAATGCAAGGAAGGCTCGAAGAAAGAATGCTGGATCCAGGTGAAGAAGGATTGTCAAGGAGCGTAAGCGCTGCTATGGTTACCACTCTGCAATGCAAGGAAGGCTCGAAGAAAGAATGCCGGATCCAGGTGAGGAAGGATTGTCAAAGAGCGTCAGCGCTGCTATGGTTACCGCTCTGCAATGCAAGGAAGGCTCGAAGAAAGAATGCTGGATCCAGGCGAGGAAGGATTGTCAAAGAGCGTAAGCGCTGCTATGGTTACCACTCTGCAATGCAAGGAAGGCTCGAAGAAAGAATGCTGGATCCAGGTGAGGAAGGATTGTCAAAGAGCGTCAGCGCTGCTATGGTTACCGCTCTGCAATGCAAGGAAAGCTCGAAGAATGCCGGATCCAGGGGAGGAAGGATTGTCAAGGAGCGTAAGCGCTGCTATGGTTACCACTCTGCAATGCAAGGAAGGCTCGAAGAAAAAATGCCGGATCCAGGGGAGGAAGGATTGTCAAGGAGCGTAAGCGCTTGCTGCTGCTCGTTCGGGACTTAAATAGCTACCGGGAGGGTTGGGTTTCTTGATTGTTCCAGTAGAAAACGTGCTGAAAACGTGCTGCTCATGTGTTGCAACTGCCTTTAATACCACGCGCAAGCTTTGTACTGAACTCTGCTGCACATGTTTGAAGTGTCTGAGACAACGTGTTCTAATTATGCAAGGAGCTCAAGCACTGACAATTCCTACAAATAAGCATTGGCAATATACAGAGAATGGTACATACCTAATCCTGAAAACAAACAAACATTGTCAAAATACAAAAAACAAACAAGCATTGACAGGGTACAAAAGGCATTTCTTTATAAGGTAAAAAAAAAAGGAATTACAAGAAACCAGACGTTCCTGATTCTAAGTAAGGTTGAACATGGTTCTTTGTACAATTTATGATTGTCCATGATAAGGAGTACCAGGTTCAGGAAATGTTTGTCGGGAGAGGGTCCTTCCTTACGCCTAACACATATTGATGGGGGCGGTGGTCTCTGCATCAAAAAGTTTGAAGACCACTGGACTAGAGAGTTCTTTCATTTCCGGAATCGTGCGGGGATGTGGCCTTCGGGCGCGGTGACCAGGCTCAAATCCCGGCATCAGCTCAACAACCTGTGATTCTAGGGAAGTGACTCGACCTCCCTGTGCCTTGGATGTCTGCTTCCCATGTAGGGCGATCCAAGTCCTTTTGACCATTAATAAGAAACCTATGACTTACTGCAAGAGGGCATGAGAGAGGCCTGAGGGGGCATTTCTGGCTGTGCGCCCATCTCAATGGGGTGGGTAGGAAGAGGTTACTGTGAGCAGGCAGGGTGGAGGGGCCGGGGGGGTCTGTGCGCAGCTCATGACTCATGAGGGGTGTCCTCCAAGCCTGCCCCCATACCCCTGCAGGCGGAGGCACCGTGGAGTCGCGTCATTGAGGGTCCAGAGTGGTCACTTCTCAGGATGGCGCCAGAAAGGCCTGTTTGAGACGCAAGGTCTCCCTCTCTGTTTCCTCTGTGCACACATCCTTCAACTATGCATTTTTAGCAGGTCTGACAGGGGCTTGTACCACGGACTGTGGTATTGTAGCCCTTGGTCAGCATGTCTGGGGGTTAGGAAACAGCCTCTCAGTGTCCCACACAATCCCAAAAGGAGACCTTTAAATAGATCACCCTGGCTTTAGTGTCCCCCTCACCAGCCAGTGTCCAGACCTTTCAACCCCACCCTTTCCTCCTCCAAAGGACTTCATCCTATTTCGTCAGGACCTTATATTGTGCTCACCCGCACCCTTTATGTGCATATCTTGTTCAACCCATATATGTCTGGATTTGTATTGTGTGTGTGTGGGGGGCGGAGCCCATTCCCAGGCTGAGGACACTCAGCTCTTACCCTGGAGGTGTCTCCAAAGTACCCACCTGTCTCCACTTTACTCAAAGGAAGGCTCAGCTCTCCCCTCCATACGAAGAGTGAGTTTCGGGGTGTCTTACCCCGCGAGCTTTACTTCCTCCCTATACCACCGAACACACCTCTATATTGGCCTGACTGCTCCTCTGTGGCTCTTTTCTCTTTCTCCTCTGACAGGCACAGGGTGTGAAAAACCTGGTAAAAAACGCTAAAAAGACCAATCTGAAAAGAAAGATGAATTTGAATGTGGATTGGGGGCAGGACCGGGAGAGGAGTGGGCATAGGGCCAGTCAGCACTTTGCAGCTGCCAGGCCCTCGGAAAGAAAATGTAAAAATTAGAAAACAGGGGTAAGTTGATAAGAAACAGGATGGGTTGGGCAGCAGAGGGATTGAGGATCCGGGTGAGTGGGGAGAGAGCGCGTGGAGCAGAGAACAAGCATTTGCAATGCAATAGGTCTCACATTCACGCAAGTTTGAGCTATTGGCATTGTAAATGACAATGCCCTTTATTTACGGCTTGGGTTTTAAAACATTAATAAAAGGCATTGTCATTTACCATACTAATAGCTTAAACTCTCGTAAATGCGAGACCTATTGCATTGCAATAAAGGGCCTTCTCGACCGCTTGTTAGATTGTAAATATCAGAGGAAGAGACCGGCCTGTGACATCTTCAAAGTAGTGATAAATAGTGCAGTGAAGAAGATGTGTAAGTGTTATAAATTACACAGACACAAAGTGTGAAGTGAGTTACATATGTTCCGAGCTATGAACACTAACAAAGTTCTCCAATACCTTTCGCTCCATGATTATACTGTCTCGGCTCAGGAGGAAGAGTGTGAGGGGGGGCTATTTCCTGCCCTCTCCATGATTTGTGTGAAGTGTGGCATTGCGTAATGCCATTGCTGTCTTTGGCCTAATAAGAAACACTTCAGCTTCGGAAGGGCCCCGGCTTCACCTCCTGGTGCAGGGCAGGCTGTGCTTTATGGCAGGCATGGAGGGGGGGAGGGATGGTCTCGGCTGCAGCTCCGACCTCGTACAGTGCCCCTGCTATTACTAGTGAGCGAGAGGCCCTAGTATTGGTATTGGTGGTGGTATTGGTGATGCTGGTATTGGTGGTGGTGGTGGTGGTGGTATTGGTGGTAGTGGTATTGCTGGTGGTGACATTGGTTGTTGTTAGACAAGGGGTAGCATGGTGCAGAGCGGGTGGGCCAAACTTCAGAGGAAATGTGTAAAGGATCTGAGCAGCACACCAAGCGACACACCAGTCACACTACAAAAAGAGACCACACCAGTTTAGGTGAAAAACAGCATATGTATTATGCAAAACACAGCAAGAGGTAATCACAGTGGTAACACTTTGCCAGCTGGCACCAGGTAGTCAACTACAGGCGGGGACTATGTACAGGGAAGGGCAAATCGGGCCGCTTCCGGAACACCTCAAAGCAGGCCTAAACCTCATTAGCATGAAAAACACAACAGCATAAACATGTGAGCATAAATTCATTAACATCACCTTGGGCACAAACACATGAGCCTGGAGACATTAGTCATCAAACGAACATTGCAACCGTTAAGGAGGGCGTTGGGCATGAATAGATTATGCATAGAAATACATTGGCATTGCAACCCTGTGGGGAAAACAGCAGTTAACGTTATGGGCCTAAAGACATCATCAGTGGGAAGAAATCATTAGGCAGAACACCAACACTGTAGCCTTAGGGGAAAAGAACCCATTCGCATTATAAACACATGCCTTAGGCATGAAAGCGGTAGCATGAGGTATGAATTTGTGAACATAGGCATCACAGTTGGCATATAAACCCTTAGGTTGAGAAACACATTCCGCCTTTTGTCAGCATGCATCACATAACATTAGGCATACTTGCAGAGGTATCGCAAGGGGCATAAAACCATCAGCAGTGTGAGCATTCCCTTAGCATAAACAACACATTATGTATGCCGTTGGCAAAGAAAGCCCCATTTGCATTAGGCCTAAAATGAAAGTAGCATTGCATGAATCCAAGTGGGCCTGCGAACATAACCAAGACGTCTGGCATCAAATCAGCACTGCAACGGCCTTAGGGAACACGTTATCATACGGCCTTAAGGAGGAACACCTCATTGCATGACACTAGTATGAGGCATAAACCTAACCCAGCCATGTAGGCCTTAGGGGGGAAGCATTAGGCCTGAACCATGAGCAACACATTCATGTAAATAAAGGCACTCCCCAACACGTTAGCAGTCACAGTTAGTACAGTACCGGAGACGTGGGCGCCCCTCTTCTGGGACTCCCGAATCAATAATGCCCCCAAAATGGTAGCACCAGCACTCTGTGGGGTGGAGCCCCACTCTGGGACTCCTAAGTGCAAAGGGCCTCGCGGTGCAGCTGTGATGCCCAGATCAGCGCGGACACTGGGGTCCCCTCAGTGGGACCAACAGGGGAGGCGGGCACCGGCAATGTACCCCAATGCCCCCCTCCACACTCCCTCTTCAATGTCAGAGCGGCCTGCCGTCCTGCGGGGCCACTCAGTCGTACAGGCACCGGCAGGGTGTCTCCCGCTCGCTTCCCCGGCCAGCCCCACTCACCATGCTCTCGGGGCAGGCTCCGGGCGTCTGCTCCTAAGCCCCCTTTTCTTCTTCCTGGCCTGGAAACGGCCCGCTTCAGGCAGCAACTCCTCTCCTCACCTGGGTCCCGCTCCTGGGGCCCGGGACTTCGACTTGGAGCCTGCGAGGCTCCGGGCGGTGCGGGCTTCACGCAGGACTCTCCACTGCTCAAGGGGAGCCCCGCCAACGTTTGCACCTCGCTTGACTTCACCCGGGCCCCCTCCTGGGACCCGGGACTTCTAGGCAAGGCTCGCGGGGCTCTCCCTCCACCACTGGAGCCCAGCCGACAAGCAGCAGCACTTCCGCTGCCTCTGGCTTCCTGTCGGACCCTGGGCCCGCCCCCGGCGATGACGTGGCTCAGGGAATCTCGGTTGCTGGGCAAGGCCTGGCCTCCGTACGGCTCCCTCGCTGACTCGCGGCCGCGGCGGTGATTTCAGGCAATTTAGAAATGCAGGGTGGGCTCCCGCCTTCAGTTGAGAATGCGCCCAGATGCGGGGTAGGCTCCCGCGGGATGATAAAGCATCAAGGAGGGGTGGGCACCCGCCACAGTAAAGGCGAATGCGGGGTGGGCTCCCGCTGGTTTGAAATCAGCCTGAACAGCGCCGCAACAACATGGGGTGGGCACCCGTGATAAAAATAAACATGAGAGTGGTGAAAACGCAACACACACATGGGGATGGCAACGCTGGGATTCCGTCACAGCCCAGTGCTGCAGGCACCAGCTCCGTTCTTCTCCTGGGCACTTCGGGTATAGCGCTCCCAATGCGCTAGGGTGCAGGCAGGGAACAGTCACTGGAAATATAGCGCTCTCGCAGCACAGTGCTGCAGGTGTCAGCTCCTCACCTCCTGGGCAGTGAGGTAAAGCGCTCTTCTTCTCCAGGCGCTAGCCAGCAGGCAGGGCACAGTTGTAGCGCTCAAGAGGCGCTGGGCCAGGAGAGCAGGCAGGCAATACCGGGTAATATCCGCAGGCAGTTGGCACTCATCAATACAGGACAGCAGCTACTAGAAGCAGTCATCTCCCATAACGTGGCACTCCTCCTGGATCAGCGGTCTTCACTCCAGTAAGAGGGGATCTCCCTAGCCCTGTGGACAGCAGAGGGGTACAGTGGGGCACAGGGGCCAGCACACAGGTCCACGCGGCAGTACCTCCTGGCAGTATGTCCCCTCACAGTCAGGTCCACGCTTCATCTGAGCACATGGTGGCCCAGCCCCCCTATATATACACACCCCTCCTCCCACCTACCAGAAAGGGCTAGAACCTTCCAGAAGGCTCCTGGCAGTTTCAGTCCCAACTGTCACTGTGAGGGAGGTATAGGGCACCCTGTCACTTCAGACACTAGACCGCTAACCCACCTCAGTCAGGCGGCACATGTGCAGACAGGAATGGCGTCCATTTTAAAAGTGACATTTTATACAATGGTCAAAATAAACCTGCGTACACCATTGTATAACATTTAACATTTGTATTTCGAATACATCATGACAAGTTGATTCCCACAAAAGCGAAAAAAATTCAGGGAAAAAGGGCCAAGTCCAACAGTTGTTTTGGTGGTGGTGGTGGTATTGGTATTGGTGGTGGTATTGGTATTGGTGGTGGTATTGATATTGCTGGTGGTGGTATTGTTGTTATTGGTGGTCGGGGTAGTGGTGGTATTGGTGGTGGTGGCATTGGATCTTTTGGTGGTGGTGTTATTGGTGGTGGTACTGGTATTGGTGGTGGTATTGCTGGTGTTGGTGATAGTGATATTGGTGGTGGTGGTACTGGTGGTGGTGGTACTGGTGGTGGTGGTATTGGTCAGGTGGCTCAGTGCAGATGACATGTAACACAGATGTGCTGCTGTCCGCTTCAGCCCATTAGCAAACAATTGTGCTACCTGGAGTTCACCTGACTTAATTCGCGAATCATTTCTAAATCCATTTTACTTGACGGGGTTGAAACATACACGAGATAATACCGGGTTAAAGTGATTGAATGCGGGCACCCGTGTTACGTGGCGACCGTATGCTAAAAAAAACACAAGCGGTTTCAGCTGAAGCAACGCATTTCCAGCCTGCAGTAAGAGAAAGTCAATAAAGTAAATAATGCTTATAGACTAAATTACAGGTCCTGTGTAACAACCGAAGTAAAGGGGCCAGTTGCAATGGGGGGTTACAAATGAAGATAAGGCTGTACTAAGGAGTGACTAACAAGCCTATTTTCTAATCTGAAGGCTGCATTTATAAAAAACAATGACACAAGCCATCTGAAAAATATGGGAGGAGAGTGGACCCAGCTCCTCACCCATACTCTACTACAGCAGTCTCGCAGAGCGAGCAGCGCACGTGCGCTGCCAATAGGCTCGACCTAAAAAGAGGGAGAGAATAAGGCAACATATGTACTTCCATGGAGTAGGTAAACCGAAATATAAAAAAGCATGCAGTGGAAGGATACTAATCATCTAGGCAGAAATATAAGATAGGTGAACTACTTTGTTTGAGTTCCTTACTTTCCTCTATACTGGACCGTACGGACACTCCAGAGGCAAGGTCGAGATCTCCCTGTGCTAAGACATAGGGGAAATATAAAAAGTTTAATATATTTTATAATAATTTAGTAAAAATAAATGTATGTAAACTAATAATAAAAATGAATTGTATATATTTTAAATAATTTAGTAGTAAACTTTATTGTTTGGTCAATAAAAACCGCAACAACTGTGCGAGAAGCAGATAAATATGCATTTATAAAAAATACAGTTGCTGCTGTCCACTTGAACCATATATTTGCAAATTTCAAGTGCATTCATGTATTGTTCAACAAAAAGGAACCCCCCCCCCCCCCGCCTCCTGAAGGCAGATACATTTACCTCTACGCTCCCTGGTGAGACTTAATATCAATAATAGTAAAATTCAAGGAATTGTGAAGAACCAGTTTCAAATCTTAAAATAGCAGCCCACACCCCCATTGTCCTTGGTGACTAATTAGATTCCTGAGTAGATTTAATGTGGCAAACCCTCCCTCCCCCCCCACCCCCCCCACCCCCAGATCTGCGGTCCCGTTCCCTGTTTAGATCACTCTGTCGGTCGCTGTTCAGTCTGGCACAGACGGACCAGTGAGTTATCAGTTTTTAGCCTTTTTTTTGGCAGGGCGTTGCTACGGTTGGCAGGCAAACCTGGAACCTAGGTTTGTAATCTCGGCCGGGCTTGTGATGTAGAATGCGTGAAACATAACGATGATGCTTCCTGGCAGATGCATAACCTGTGTGTATGAAAAATCGCCTTTAGCGGAGATCTCTGAATCTCTAATTTGGGGAGCCACGATTCATGTCTGTAACTGCACAGCCTGCACCCCCTGTTTCACCTTGGCCAAGGCAAGCTGGCTTGAAGTCTGCTATTGGTAGCGCTAACAGTCGCATGGACAAGATCTTCCTGCATGTCGGCAGAGTTATGGCTTCACGGAGGTATGGTTGCGGCTTCCCCACCGAGTAGAAGTTGTTCAAGGTCTGATCCCGAGCAGCGGTGTCTGACATTAACTTCTGCTCCCGTGAGGATTCCCTCAGTTGCCCGTTTGTTACTTTCTTCCAGGCTGTAAATGATACGTTCCCCATTCATAGAGCTGATTCCTCTATCTGGAGGGATGCGATAGCGCACTTAAATTTGTTAGATCACAGATTATCTGGAGTCTGGAAGATAACAATTCAGCTGGGCCTTTAGTGGGAGTGTTAGAACCGGGGATCTCTAGTTGGCCCAGGTAGGTACTTGTGACAAATAGGGGCCATCTCCTCTAGTCAGGGTAAGGGGGTACACTCTTAAAATAACCCCTGCTGACCCCCTTGGTAGCTTGGCACGAGCAGATAGGCGTATCTCAGAGGCTGTGTGTAAAGCATTTGTGAACACATACAGTAATCAAGTGGCAACACTACAAATGGACACCACACAGGTTGTATATTTATAAAAATAAGTATCTTTTATACCACAAAACCATAAACGACAAATAATCCACAATACTATTAGAAATCAATAGTTCTTGTTAAAAAGGCTTAAATCAAAGTTCTGTGCGAGTCGGTAGCCCTGTCCGGCTACAGCGTTGCTAAAAAACACACAGAGTCTAACAAATCCAGGGGACCGCGTCAGTCCGGGCCCACTCAAATGTCGACAGACTCTGTCTCAGTACCTTTACTTGAGGCGTTCGTTGCGGTACAGAAAAGAAAGCGCTGCAGGACGCGTTGTCCCTCGATGCGGTGCAGGCAACGGCCCGTTGACGGAGTTGGTGGGTCCGAGGCGTACGTTGCAGGGCGAGACGGTGCTTCGATACGGTGCTTGCGGTGCGGCGACAGAGCCAGATTGCGGGAGCTGGCGTCTATCAGTCCAGACAGCGGTACGAGTCGGGCGGTGCGTCGCGAAGCCTGCGAGTGGTACCCAACTCCGATGCGCTCACAGGACTCGAAGTCAGCAACAGTGATCATGTCAGTCAGACCAGTTCGATTCGGTGTAGCGAGGCGTTGCACGTCGCGGTGTCCACAGGTTACGGGGCAGGCAACGGCTCGGTGACGGTGTCAGGAGGGAGTCGGTGAGCACAGAGCTTGAGTTGTTCGATGCGGACGTTGTTCGATGCAGTGCCTACAGGACACCGGGCCAGTTGTGAGAGTCGGTCACAGGAACTAGGCCTGGGCGAAGCACTACGCTACGCTCGCGTAGTTTGCGAAGTTCGCGCTACTTCGCACTACGCGAACTGCACGTAGCACAGTGCGAACACGCGTAGCGTAGTGTTGCGTAGTGCTGCGGTCATTTTTTGCTTGCTCGCGGTCCTCAACGTCAAGTTGGCGACCGCGAGCAAGCAAAATGACATCCTGGCGAGACTTTTTCCTTGTTCGCGATCGCGAGCATGGAAAATAAACCTCCCGGCGAGATTCCCAACGCGAGAAGGTCAGGTTTCTCATTGCGAGGGGTCGCATATGCTCGCGACCGCTCGCGATGAGAAACTACCAGTTCGCGTTGAGAAAGCTGCAGCTCGAGTAAAAATCTACTCGAGCAGCAGAAAACTACAGCTCGCACTGTGCAAGATGCCATTTTCAATGATTGCACAGTGCCGGTTGCTTGTCCGCACTGTGCAATCATTGAAAACAACATCTTGCACAGTGCGAACATGTTACTTCGCAGTTCGCGAAGTGCTACGCGTAGCTCGCGTAGTGCGAACTTCACTTTGCGTAGCTTCGCGAAGTGCTACTTCGCGAACTACGCCCACCCTTAACAGGAACCCTGCCTCTGTAGCCACTGAAACAGCGTTTCCAGCAGCAATCCACAAAGGCTGGTGAAGTCTACTGGTCCTGAGACTTCGGTCAGGGGGCAAGCTCTCTTCCAAGCCCTTGGAGAACTTTGCACAAGTTGATGAGGGTGCACACACAGTTCTCCTCCCTCTCTTAGGCAGTAAGGCAACCACTGCAGGCCAATTCCCCAAAACAGCAACCAGGTGGGGATAGCCTCTCCTTCAGTCTTCGCTGTTTCCTTCCTCAGCATAGGTTTCTTCTTGTCTTCCCAAAAGTGATCTAATTTCTTGGGATCAGGGTCCCAATATTTATACCCCAAAATCCTTTGTCCTCTGAGGGCAGAGGGGCCTTTGCCCAGTCCAAACCAGTTCTGGAGCACTCTGTTTACATGATTCCTTCTTTCCTTTCACAGTGCAGGGCAGAAACATTAGATGCCCCACAGGTGGTGAAGCCAGCATTGTGGAGGGAAAGCACAGCCCTGGAGCACTTTGTTGACATGATTCCTTCTCTCCTTTGACAGTGCAGGGCAGAGACATCAGACACACCACAGGGGGTGGAGCCAGCACTGTGGGGGGCAGGCACTGTCCTATTCAGGTCCCAGGTGCAACTCCTCCCTCCCATCTAGATGCAGATATCTCTATTCAGCCCTGTGCTGACTCACCCTGTCTCTGGGAATTCCCCAGCCCCCTGGAATTCCCCAGCCCCTGTCACTGAAACTCCAGACAAGGAATACACAGCCTAGCAAAGGCAGGTTTGGATGGTTAGACAAGAAAATACCTACTTTCTAAAAGTGGTATTTTCAAACACAGAATGTTAAAATCAACTTCACTAAAAGATGTATTTTATCATTCTGAGTTCAGGTATACTAAACTCGAATTTCTACCATGTTCCCTGAGTCAGTTTAGGATTATAAGATGTAATAATCAAACTGCCCATTCTGGCCTATGGAGAACAGGTAGCCTTGCAATAGTGAAAAACGAAAATAGCTGTAATTCACTATTAGGACATGCCACACACATCAGGGCTTGTCCTACCTTATACTTACAGTGCACCCTGCCCTTGGGCCTACCATAGGGATCACTGATATGAAGCAAAGGGAAGGTTTAGGGACTGGTAAGTGGGTGCACTTACCCAGTCGACATGGCAGTGCGAGACTGCACGCAGGCTCTGCGATGGCAGATGTGAGACACACGTTTACAGGCTGCTTCTGTGGGTGGCACAACCAGTGCCGCAAGCCCACCAGCAGCATTAGACTCGCAAGCCCTGGGCACCTCTTCTGCACTGTACTAGGGTCTGACAGTGAATCAAATATACCCAATCATGGAATCACTAATCCATACATCAATTTATAATAGGGAGAGCATATGCACTTTAGCACTGATCAGCAGTGGTAAAGTGCCCAGAGTAAAAAAATAGCCAACAACAGGTCAGAAAAAATATAAGAGGAAGGCAAAAATTTCAGGGATGACCCTGCAAAAAGGGCCAAGTCCAACAGAGAGCCATACGATTGCTGCCCACTGCTCCTGGGGTGCCCTTTGTACTTTGCAGGCCCTTTCCAGTGCAGTTATCCATTTGTGGATGTCAACCCCACTCTGGTAGGGAGGGACAATCTTATTCAGGTTTCTATGGTCATGAGACCTCTCCCTATCTCTAGGGATGTTGCTGCCACCATGGGACTCTAGTCCCAACTTTTTTCTAGCTCTGTAGAGCTCCAGAGCCTCCTTATCTAGGGCTACCTGCTTTCTTCTGATTTCAAGCAGAGCTTCCTCATACTTGAGCAGTCTCTCCCTTCTCTCCTGAGAGGTTTCCCTGCTATGAGAGGAGATTGAGGTCCCTACAGATGAGTTAGAATGGTTAGACTCCACTGAGGGAGATCTTGACCTTCTTGGCCCACCACCGACTCTCCCAGGAGGGGCAAAGAGGGGTCCATTTTGGTCCTCTCCATCACTGTCTAGGGGAACTGGATTTTCCAGGTTTAGATCATTGTTATCTGCCTGACCAGCCTCAGAGGTCAGGTCAGGTCATGGGGAATTTCACCCCTAGGCCTTTCCTCAGGTGCTGTCCCACCCACTCTGCCTAGCCCTTCAGATCCTAAAGATCTGCTAAGGTCATCCAGCCTGAGCATCTCTATGAGATGCTGGGTGGTTGGACTTTTGCCAGTCTTCAGTTTCCTAGTTGTGCATAATGCTCTCAGTTCCATGCATGGGAGATGATCATACTGGGAATCTTGAAGACCATTGGCTTCTGGCAAGGACCTACTGGTTCCTGGCCTTGAAGACATTACTAGTGTGGTGTGGTGTATTGCACTACCTACTCTAGTGTGGCCTACTAAACTCTCTTGAGTTGTGGAAAGGATGTGCTATCCCTTAACACACAACTCTAAGTTCAGTAGAACTTACTATATTCTAAAGCTTGTATTATATGTACCTAGGGTACCTTCAATGGTTTTCAGTTAGTTACTCAATTGAGATTATCTGGTAAAACAATAGCAAGCTGGAATCCCACACGCTGCACACCAATGTGAGAAGTTGGCCTGATATATGCTGTCCACTAGTTCTGGCTGTGGCCCTGCTAATCAGGAACCCAGCCTAGCTGCTTCCTCTCTAAAATGGTTTCCATGTACATTAGGTGCATTTCTAATTGGATTCTGGAGTGCCTTATAAGCCCCTAGTATATGGTATACTATGTACCTAGGGCATAGGTACCTCAGAGGCCTACCAGGGGCTGAATCATGTATTATGCCACCCCTGGGAAGCACTCCAAAATGACACCACATGTCTGCTACTGCAGCCTGGGTAAGGTGGTGCTTGCACCGCTTACTGTGGTATAGGCTACCTATATCACTACCATTGCACACACATATAAAACCAATAAGTCACTCCTATGGCAGGCCTTAACAATCCTGAAGGCAGAGTGCTTGGTTTTTATGTGAGAGGGTGCCCCTGCATGAGCAGAGCCCCTCTGCAGCGTTCGGAGTACCTCCTCTGATGCTGTTTGTGGTGCAGGCTGACCATATACTCTTAAGTGCATTATAACCTCGCGGTAAATGCTAGCTTTGGACTGGCTGCACGGAAACATGTTGTGTTTGGTGTCAAACGCTTTGGAATACTACTTCCCCGTTCCCCCCGCGCCAGTTCTGGCAGCGGCGGTAGCATTCCACCCTTCTAGAGGAAGAGACATGTTCACACTGGTCTAACCCAGTAAAGACTTTCTACAGCCCTGGCATCACAAAATGGATGCCTCTGCCACAGACACGGGTCTGGCCTCCTGCTGCTGACCGAAACTCCGGCAGGGGAGGCCTGGACAATAGGTTTCCTGTCCCAGGGATGTGTAACCACCTCCCCAGACAGGCAGATGTGTATTGGGGCTGGGCGGGAGCACGCTCTAGTGCTTTGAAGTCCTGCACTGGGGGCACACTTGGTGTCCCTGTGCATAGTCCAGTTCAAACCGGTTGCAGGGGCTACCTGCCCCTGCTCTGGCGCAAAACTAGACAAAGGAAATGGGTGTAACCACCCTTCTTTCCAAACCCTCCCATAGGTGGGTCCCTAGAGTATGTCCAACTCCCAAAGTTTGAATAAGTATGGGAACCCAGTCCTTGCGACTTTAAATTACCCTGGACGAAACTCTGCAACATATATCCTGGACCTTCGACATTCTACTTTGACAAGAAGACATCTCCCTTGGGGTCAAGGAATGACTCCCCTGCTTGGCAGGCACCAAAGAAGCAACTAACCTGAAGCTCCCGCCAGACGCCGAAGTCTTTGCATCACCAGAGGTGGATTACCAGACTTCCCCCAGGCTACTCTGAGTCCACAGCAAAGCTGAGGCCCATGGATATCGTCGGTGACATGGAACCGTGACCCCTGGACACCAAGAACTTTTGCAGCAACATCATCTTCCTGGTCTTCCTCTAAGTTGTGCTTTCTGCTCCGAGTAGCCCCAGCCTTGAGCAACTCCTGCACCGAAGATGTCTGGCCTCTACTCCACAAGTGACCCGTGGGCCAGTTTCCAGTGCAACCGCTCGAGGCTCCTTCGCGATCGCTAACCCTTTGGCTAGTAGGTCCCCACGAAGGCAACTCCTCTTCTTGCTGGTCTGCACCGACGATCTTTCTCTGATTCCAAGTGACTTGCTGTTGCCAAGGCTTGTTGGGTCCAACCTGGTCGCCAATACTGCAGCACTCGACAGACTTCGTGGTACAGCTCGAATCCAGCTCCTGGTTGTCATCGGCTCCTCCTGGACCTTGTGGCTGATGAGTCAAGACACCAATCAACTCACCTGAAGCACCCGACATCTGTGGGCATTGGTCTAACATGCCCTTGGTCACTGGTAAGTGACCCAGGCTCTGTCCCCTCTGCTTTCACGTTCCTTCCATCCTAGATCCGGGCTTGGATCTCTCCGGACACTTCTCCTCTTCACGGCAGCAGAACTCCCTGAGCAGCTTCCATTGTAAACAGCGACACGACCCGACACCATTTGACACCTATGCATCCGGCTTCCCAGGGTGAGGTAACTCGAGTACTCCAGTGCTCCCGTGGGTGTTGGCTCTAGACACCTCTAAGTCCAAAAGGGTTCGCTCGTAGATATCCTCTAAGTGTCCTTAAACTCTAAATTTCCAACCACGACATTCCCCATAGAAGTAAATGGCGAATCGCGGCTGTGTTCTCACACTGCACGTGTCCCCCGTGGGTCCCCTTTGTCACTACTTTGAGTGGTTCCTTGTGGTCCAAGCACTTCTACAGGCTCTAGGCCTTGTGTCTAGTTCAGTCGTGGTTCTTATACCACTTTATTGATATATGGTTTGGTTCGCCTCTAGGGCCCAGACGTGTATTTGTGCTATTACTGTTGCATACTGACTTGAAACTTAAGTACTTCGAACTCTGGCCTCATAAAGAGACTAGAGGGGTGTGTTTTATCTTAAATACATATATTTTAAATATATACCTGGTGTGGTTGTCCTTTCATTTGATTATTCAAGAGATTATAGACTGGTAAAACAAGCTGCTTTACATTCCTACAAGACTTAGCCTGAAGGCTGCTCTCCATAGCTACCACTAGGATAGCTTTGAATAAAGGTTGTCTGTTAGAAGGGCCAGCCTCAGGGAAGGACAGATTATGCTCCTGACCCCCCTGCGACCCACTTTTCCCGGGAGAGGTAGCCGAGCACTGGCAGGAGACCCCTTCAGGGTTGGGTCCCGTACCTAAGATTGTACACGCTGATTTAGCACCATGCAACACAGAGACACCACTCCGGAAATTCTCAAGTACATATTCTTTATCTAGAAATATCAGGACCTTTATGATCCGCAGAGGCGTCTGTACAAGTAGAGCAAGGGCTCACAAAGTCTCGATTGGGGTAGGGGTAGCGGGACAGTCTTAGGATCTGGGTCGATGCAGGGCGTATCCGGTGCACGGCTCTCAATCCTCGAGCCGGGGGATCCGATACGATCTTTGGGGTCCAGCCGGACCAGAATGTCTCTTGAGTGCGACCAAGTCTGCAGGGCTCGAGTTCTCAAAGTTGCAAGGGGAGCCGAGACCACGTCAGCAGGGCTCAGATGTTCTTAGGCAGAAGTCCGTCTCTGCCAGGTGGAGCTGCGACGCTGTCTGAAGGGCTCACCGAGGTTCCAAGAGTTCCGTCGGACCTTGGGAGGATGTTCTTTCAGCCGCGACCACGTCAGCAGGGCTCTTTTCGTTCCAGGATTCAACTGCCGAGAGTCCCAGAGCGCCCCTTGTTATAGGTCGACTCCTCTTTGATGTCCGGAGTCCTCACGGGCAGGGGTCTTAGCACCTGGGGGTCGTTTGTTGGGGGTCCCGGCCACGCGGCCCTTTGATCCTTTCAAGGCGGGGTCGGTAGGGATCCCAGACACGCAGCAGGCGTGGAGCCAGCCCTCAGGGTGGCCGGAGGGCGATCGAAACTATCTCTTGAGAGGAGGCCAGGTGTGAATGAAACTACTCCTCTCTTTCCTGCTCACCAGAAGCTCTCTCTCCCCCCAGCCGGCATGGCGCAACTAGGCCTGGGTTGCGCTTGGGCCGAGGGCGGCCATCTGGGGTGCGGGGTCTGGTCACTAGAGGCCGCGAGGCCGATGGAGGGGGGAGGGTGCCTGGTGTCGGGAAGATGGAGGGAAGTACGTGGGTAGCCCTGGGTTCTGTGGGGGACCAGGTGTGGACTGGGTCGGGTAGGCTGCATTAATCCGGGCCGTGTGGGGTGTAGAGGTCAGTCTGGTGTCGCTACTGGTCTGGTGGGGCCACGCCACAAGGCCGGGTCCAACATAGTCTTTAACCTATCACCGTAAGGGGTTGTTTGGACTGATACAAGGTGCCCACTAGAACTAGTGGACAGCATATATCAGGCCAACTTCTCACAATAATCTCTTGAGTCACTAAATGAAAGATATCCACACCAGGTATATATATAAAATACATGTATTTATTACTAAACACACCCTCCTAGTCTCTTTATGAGACTAGTGGTCAAAACACATAAATTACACTTCAATAATCACAGTAAAATAGCACAAATACACGTCAGGCCCTGGGGGCGAGCCAAACCATATACTAAAATAGTGGTATAACAACCACAACTTAACTAGACAGAAGGTCTAGAGCCTGTAGAATCGCTGGGACCCCAAGGAACCACCCAAGGTAGTGACACAGGGTCCAACAGGGGCCGTGTACAGTGTGTGAACACAGTCTCGAGCTCCCGTAAGCTTCTATGGGGAAAGTCGCGGTTAGATTTTTAAAGATTAGGGACACTTAGAAATGAGTCAGGACCAAACCCTTTTGGACTTAGGAAGTTCTAGAGCTAGCACCCACAGGAGCACCAGAGTACTCGTGTTACCTCACCCAGGGAAGCCGGGTGCATAGGTGTCTTTTGGTGTCGGGTCGCGTCGTCGATTTCAATGGGAGCTGGCAAAGAATTGCTGCTGCCATGAAGATGCGAAGTGTCCGAAGAGATCCAAGCCTGGATCAAAGATGAGAAGAACCTGAAAGCAGAGGAGACAGAGTCTGGGTCACTTGCTACTTACCAGGAAGGTGATGAGCATATGCCCACCGATGTCTGGTAATTTCAGGTGAAGGAGGTGAAGCTTGACTCTTCAGCCACGAGGACCAGGAGGTGTTGAGGATGACCAGGAGCAGGATTCGAGCTGTCCCACGAAGGATGTTGAGTGCTGCAGCGTCGGTGCCTAGATTGGACACAACAAGCCTTGGCAACAGCAACCCACGTAGAAACAAGAAAGATGCTTTGGTGCAGACCATCAAGGTCTGTGGGACTCACCACTTGGATCGGAGTCAGGACACATCTGCAGAAGTCAGGAAAACCCAAGGAAATGCAAAGTTACCTCCTCAGGGACCCACCAGTCAACAGGCCAGGGATCGCGAAGGGAACTCGAGATGAAACACAAAATGGCGGCCCAAGGGTCACTCGGAATGACCAGGCCAACAATCTTCAGTGAATTCAGTGCTTGAGGTGGGGGCTACAAGTCAGCCCAAGCACGACTTCAAGAAACGTCAAGAAGTCAATGCACTTGCAGAAATGCACAGTGACCAGGAGTTCGGCTTCCACACTACTCACGAGGGCTGCGGGTCTCAGCTTTGCTGGGGACTTGGGTCGGCCTCTGAGATGTCTGGAAATCCTCTTCCAAGGCTGCAAATACTTCGGAGTCCAGCGGGAGCTTTGATTATGCAGACAGGCAAATTGTTTTGTTGGTGCCTGACAAGCAGGGGAGTCACTCCTTGACCCCGAGGGAGATTTCTTCAGTCCTTTGGTCTTGAGCAGAGCATCGAAGATCCAGTATTCAGTGTCGGAGTTTTGTCCAGGATAATCTAAAGTCCTAAGTACAGTGGTCCCATACTTATACTAAGGTAGGGGGTTGGACATACTCTAGGGACCCACCTATGGGAGGGTTTGGAAAGAGGGGTGGCTGCACCCATTTCCTTTGTCCAGTTTCGTGCCAGAGCAGGGGCTGGAAGCCCCTGAACAGGTTTGAGCTGGACTATACACAGGGAAACCAAATGTGCCCCCAGTGCAGAACTTCAAATCACTCAGAGTGCTCTCACCCAGCCCCAATACACATAAGCCTGTCTGGGAGGTGGTTACACCTCCCTGTGACAGGAAACCTATTGTCCAGGCCTCCCCTGCTGGAGTTTCGGTCAGCAGCAGGAGGCCAGACCCGTGTCTGTGGCTGCAGCATCCATTTTGTGATGCCAGGGCTCTATTAAGTTTCTACCGGGGATACCAGTGCTGTCATGTCTCTCCCTTTAGAAGGGTGGAATCATATTCCCACACCAGTTACTGGTGTGGGGGTATGATTACAAGGTGTTTGAAATCAACCACAACATGTTTCCGTGCAGCAAGTCCAAAGTTAGCATTTACCGGTGGTTATAATGCACTTAAGAGTATATGATCAGGCTGCACTACAAACAGCATCAGAGAAGGGTCTCCGAACACTGCAGAGGGGCTCTGCTCATGCAGGGGCACCCTCTCACATAAGAACCAAGCACTCTGCCTTCAGGAATGATACGGCCTGCCATAGGAGTGACTTATAGGTTTATATGTGTGTATATATATATATATAGTGATATAGGTAACCTATATCACAGTAAGGGGTGCAAGCACCACCTTACCAAGGCTGCAGTACCAGACCTGTGGTGTCATTTTGGGTGGCTTTCCAGGGGTGGCATAATGCATGCTTCAGCCCCTGGTAGGCCTCTGGGGTACCTATGCCCTGGGTACATAGTATACCATATACTAGGGGCTTACAAGGGCACCTCATATCCAATCAGTAATGTACCTAAAGTACATAGAATCATTTTAGAGTGGTAGCAGCTAGGCTGGGGCCCTGATTAGCAGGGTCCCAGCCAGACTAAAGTCGCAAAACAGTGAAACACCAGCAAAAAGTGTGGGTACCCATGTGAAGCAGATCCTACTCTTCTACACCCTCAAAGGCCTTGACAGTGCACTCTCGCCACCCGTTAAAGTCCTTCACTGTGCAGCCTCGCTATCCCTCAAAGGCCTTCACTGTGCAGCCTCGCTACCCCTCAAAGGCCTTCACTGTGCAGCCTCGCTACTCCTCAAAGGCCTTCACTGTGCAGCCTCGCTACCCCTCAAAGGCCTTCACTGTGCAGCCTCGCTACTCCTCAAAGGCCTTCACTGTGCAGCCTCGCTACCCCTCAAAGGCCTTCACAGTGCAGCCTCGCTACCCTTGAAAGGCCTTCACTGTGCAGCCTTGCTACCCCTCAAAAGCCTTCACTGTGCAGCCTCTCTACCCCTCAAAGACACTCATTGTGCAGCCTTGCTACCCTTCCAAGGGCTTCACTGTGTGGACTCGCTACCCCTCAAAGGCCTTCACTGTGCAGCCTCGCTACCCCTCAAAGGCCTTCACTGTGCAGCCTCGCTACCCCTCAAAGGCCTTCACTGTGCAGCCTCGCTACCCCTCAAAGGCCTTCACTGTGCAGCCTAGCTACCCTCTCAACGGCCTTCACTGTGCAGCCTCGCTATCCCTCAAAGGCCTTCAGTGTGCAGACACACTACCCCTCAGAGGCCTTCTCTGTGCAGCCACGCCACCCCCTCAAAGGCCTTCACTGTGCAGCCTCACTCCCCTCAAAGGCCTTCACTGTGCAGCCTCACTACCCCTCAAAGGCCTTCACTGCAGACTTTCTACCCCTCAAAGGCCTTCACTGCAGACTTGCTACCCCTCAAAGGCCTTCACTGTGCAGCCTTGCTACCCCTCAAAGGACTTCACTGTGCAGCCTCGCTACCCTTTAAAGGCCTTTACTGTGCAGCCTCGCTACCCCTCAAAGGACTTAATTGTGCTGCCTCGCTACCCCTCAAAGGCCTTCACTGTGCAGCCTCACTATCCTTTAAATTCCTTCCCTGTGCAGCCTCGCTAGCCCTCAAAGAACTTCACTGTGCACCCTCGCGACCCCCACAAATGCCTTGACTGTGCAGCCTCGCTACCCCCTCAAAGGCGTTCACTGTGCAGCATCGTGACCCCTCAAAGCCCTTCACTGTGCAGCCTCGTGACCCCCTGAAAGGCCTTTATTGTGCAGTCTTGCTACCCTTCAAAGGCCTTCACTGTGCAGCCTTCTTACCCCTCAAAGGCCTCCTCTGTGCAGTCTCACTATCCCTCAAAGGCCATACCTGTGCAGCCTCGCTACCCCTCAAAGGCCTTCAGTGTGCAGCCTCGCTACCCCTCAAAGGCCTTCACTGTGCAGCCTCGCATCCCCTCAAAGGCCTTCACTGTGCAGCCTTGTGACCCCATCAAAGGCCTTCACTGTGCAGCCTTGCTACCCCTCGAAGGCCTTCACTCTGTAGCCTTGCTACCCTTCAAAGGAATTCACTGTGCAGCCTCTGTGAGAAGATGACCTGATATATGCTGTCCACTAGTTATAGTGGGAAACCCTGTATCAGTCCAAACAACCCCTTAAGGTGAATAGGTCAAAGACAACCTTTATTGAAAGCTATCCTAGTGGTAGCTATGGAGAGCAGCCTTCAGGCTAGTCTTGAAGGAATGTAAAGCAGCTTGTTTTACCAGTCTATATTCTCTTGAATGATGAAATGAAAGGACAACCACACCTTCGGCCTGGTCACCCCCACGCTCCTGTGCCTGCTGCCGCTCCCGCTGCACCAGCCTCCCGAGGGCCGCCGAGCCCACACCTGCTTTCCCGCTGCACCAGCCTCCCGAGGGCCGCCGAGCCCACACCTGCTTTTCCCGCCGCCCCAGCCTCCCGAGGGCCGCCGAGCCCACACCTGCTTTTCCCGCCGCCCCAGCCTCCCGAGGGCCGCCAAGCCGGCTCCAGCGTTTCCCGCCGCCCCAGCCCGTGGCCCCGCCCCCCGACAGCCGATTGGATCGCGCTCCCGCCTCCCCGCAGACCCTCCCGACCGGCTCCCTTCTTATGACGTCCCCAGAGCGACCGCGCAGCGGACGCGCGCAGCGGGAGCACCGATTGAGCGCCGAAGGTGCGCCAAAGGTAAGCCCGTCTGCGCCCGTCCGTGACCGGATCGCGCCCAGCGCCAGGACCCCTGGCCCACGAGGACCCCGACCGACCCGCCTGACGTACACCGCCGCCACCCTCATCACACTCAACACCGGCCGATTCCCAGGATGCTACCGAGCCACACCACGACGCACCCACGGACCATTCAGCTGCCACGCCTGCAAGTTCACCTGCATCCGGACCTGCCTCGCACCAGCACCCGCCAAGTCGAACACCAGCAGCACCCACCTCAAGTGCATCCTGCTCAACACTCGCTCCGTCCACAGACACGCCATCGAACTCTGGAACCTCCTAGACGCCACAGCCCCGGACGTTGCCTTCCTCACGGAGACTTGGATGAACGCCTCTTCAGCTCCCGACATCGCCATCGCCATCCCAGAGGGCTACAAGATCACCCGGAGGGATCGCACCGCCAACCAGATGGGAGGAGGCATCGCCATCATCCACAGGAACACCATCCGTCTCACGACCAGCACCGACAACACCCTGACCACTGCCGAACACTTGCATTTCCAGATCCACACCGACCCGAAGACCACCCTCAGAGGCACCCTGATCTACCGACCTCCGGGACCACGCACCCAATTCAGCGAGGACATCGCCGACTTCGTCAGCCCGCATGCCCTCCCCTCCGCTGACTACATCCTCCTGGGGGACCTCAACTTCCACCTGGAGAACAACAACGACCGCAACACCAGCACCCTGCTCGACAACCTCGCCAATCTTGGACTCAAGCAGCTGGTGTCCACCCTCACCCACCTCGCCGGACACACACTCGACGCAGTCTTCTCTTCCTGCACAGACATCGACTTCAGCCACGCCACAGAGCTTCAATGGACGGACCACAGCTGCGTCCACTTCACCTTCAAAAGAACGACGACCCACCACCACCAGCAACAGGCTGCCCGCAGAAGCTGGAACAAGATCACAGCCGACCAGCTCGCCACCTCCCTGAGCCAGCACCCTCCTGCCAGCTCAGCGAACCCCAGCCAGGCCGCCGACAACCTCACGAAGTGGATCAGCAACTGCGCGGACGAGCTCGCCCAGCAGACCCGGCAGCAAGAAAGCCCCATGGTTCACCGACTAACTCAAGAGCTCCAAGAAGAACTGCCGAGCCCTCGAGAAAGTCTGGAGAAGGGAACCTACACCGGACAACAGGACCTCCTTCAAGCTTGCCACCCGGAAGCACCACCAGCTGATCCGCGCCGCCAAGAAAACTGCATTCAAGGACCGGCTGGACAACAACGCACACAACTGCAAGGAACTCTTCAACATCGTGAAAGAGCTATCCAACCCCAGCGCAGGAAACAACGACATCACCCCATCGCAAGACCTCTGCAACTCCCTCGCCTCATACTTCCACAACAAGATCGCGGACATACACAACAGCTTCAACAACCAACCAACGCACACCACGACCGAACAACCACCCCCCACCACCACCCTCCACGCCTGGACCCCGATCAGCACCGAAGACACCATCCGCACGATGAACTCCATCCACTCCGGATCACCGACCGACCCCTGCCCTCACCACGTCTTCAACAAGGCCGACGCTGTCATCGCACCCCACCTGCGAGACATCATCAACACATCCTTCGACACCGCCACCTTCCCCGAGAGCTGGAAGCACGCCGAACTCAGCGCTCTACTCAAGAAACCCACAGCGGACCCCACCGAACTCAAGAACTACCGCCCCATCTCGCTCCTCCCGTTTCCAGCCAAAGTCATCGAGAAGACCGTCAACAAGCAGCTGGCCGCCTTCCTCGAGACGAATGGATCCCTCGACCCCTCACAGTCTGGCTTCCGAGCCAACCACAGCACCGAGACCGCCCTCATCGCCGCCACCGATGACATCCGAGCCCTGATGGACAACGGAGAAACAGCGGCCCTCATCCTCCTAGACCTCTCCGCGGCATTCGACACTGTCTGCCACCGCACCCTAGTACAGCGCCTCAGCAACGTCGGAATCCAGGACAAGGCTCTGGAATGGATCATCTCCTTCCTCGACGGAAGAACACAGAGAGTCCGCCTACCACCGTACAAGTCAGAGGCCACCGAAGTCATCTGCGGCGTCCCCCAAGGATCCTCGCTGAGCCCCACCCTCTTCAACGTCTACATGAGCCCCCTCGCGGCCATCGCACGCCAACACAACCTCAGCATAATCTCCTACGCCGACGACACCCAGCTGATCCTCTCCCTGACCAACGACCCCGCCGCTGCAAGAGCCAACCTGCACGAAGGGATGAAAGAGGTAGCCGAGTGGATGACGACCAGCCGCCTGAAACTGAACTCAGACAAGACGGAGGTCCTCATCCTGGGCTCTTCACCCTCCGCCTGGGACGACTCCTGGTGGCCTCCCGCCCTGGGCACCGCACCCAAACCGACAGACCATGCACGCAACCTGGGCTTCATCCTGGACTCCTCCCTCTCCATGACCAGACAAGTCAACAACGTCTCCTCGGCGTGCTTCAACATCCTACGCATGCTACGGAAGATCTTCTGGTGGATCCCCACCGAGACCAGGAAGACCGTCACCCAGGCCCTCGTCACTAGCCGACTGGACTACGGCAACGCCCTCTACGCCGGTACCACCGCCAAGCTCCAGAAGAGACTCCAGCGGATCCAGAACGCCTCAGCCAGACTCATCCTCGACATCCCACGAACCAGCCACATCTCCGGACATCTGAGAGACCTACACTGGCTCCCCGTCAACAAAAGAATCACCTTCCGCCTCCTCACCCACGCACACAAAGCCCTACACGACCAAGGCCCGAGCTACCTCAACAGCCGAATCAACTTCTACGCTCCCAAACGCCACCTCCGTTCAGCCAACCACGCCCTCGCCGCGGTCCCCCGCATCCGAAGAGCGACTACAGGAGGAAGGTCCTTCTCCTACCTGGCCGCCAAGACCTGGAACTCCCTCCCGACCGACCTGCGCCTGACCCAAGACCACCTCTCCTTCAGGAAGAAGCTGAAGACCTGGCTGTTCGAGCAGTAGCGGCACCCCCCCTACCCCCAGCGCCTTGAGACCCTACGGGTATGTAGTGCGCTCTAGAAATGTCTTTGATTGATTGATTGACATGTATTTAAGATAAAACACACCCCTCTAGTCTCTTTATGAGACTGGAGTTCGAAGTACTTAATTTACAAGTTAGCAATCAACAGTAATAGCACAAATACACGTTTGGGCCCTAGGGGCGGACCAAACCATATTCCAATAAAGTGGAATAAGAACCATGACTGAACTAGACACAAGGCCTAGAGCCTGTAGAATCGCAGGGACCCCAAGGTAGTGACGCAGGGGACCCACGGGGGCCGTGTACAGTGTGTAAACACAACCACGTGTTCCCGTTAGCTTCTATGGGCAATGTCGCGGTTGGAAATTTAAAGATTAGGGACACTTAGAATCGAGTCAGGCCCAAACCCTCTTGGAATTAGGCAGTTCTAGGGCTAGCACCCACGGGAGCACCTGAGTACTCGTGTTACCTCACCCAGGGAAGCCGGGTGCATAGGTGTCTTTTGGTGTTGGGTCGTGTCATCGATTTCAATGGAAGCTGGCGAAGAAGTGCTGCTGCCGTGAAGAGGAGAAGTGTCCGAAGCGATCCAAGCCTGGATCTAGGATGGAAGTAACCTGAAAGCAGATGGGACAGAGTCTAGGTCACTTACCAGTGACCAAGGGCAGGATGGACCAATGCCCACAGATGTCGGGTGCTTCAGGTGAGTTGACGGGTGTCTTGACGCTTTAGCCACGAGGTCCAGGAGGAACCGATGATGACCAGGAGCTGGATTCGAGCTGGTCCACAAAGTCTGTGGAATGCTGCAGTGCCGGCAACCAGATTGGTACCAACAAGCCTTGGCAACGGCAAGACACTGGAAGTCAGAGAAAGGACTGCGGTGCAGACCAGCAAGATCTGGGGGACTCACCCAGTGAGGGTAAGTCGGGGCCCGTCTGGAGCAACCAGGAAAGCCCAATCAGAAGAGGAGTTTTCTTCATGGGGAACTACTAGCCAATGGGCTATTGATCGCGAAAGAGCCTCGAGTGGTCGCACTGGAAACTGGCCCACGGGTCACTCGTGGAGTGGAGGCCAGGTCTCTTCGGTGCAGGAGGTGCTCAAGGGTGGGGCTACTCCGAGCCCAAAGCACAACTTCAAGGAAAACCAGGAAGATGAAGTTTCTGCAAAAGTTCATGGTGTCCAGGGGTCACGGTTCCACGTCACCCACGATAGCCACGGGCCTCAGCTTTGCTGTGGACTCAGGGTAGCCTTGTAGAATTCTGGAAATCCACCTCTGGTGATGCAAAGACTTCGGCGTCTGGCAGGAGCTTCAGCGATGCAGACCGGTCAGTTGTGGTAGTGCATGGGATTGGTGGTCAACATGTTTCTCGCAATGAGCTCGTGCGCTCGCGATTCGTCAGGACCTATCAAACTATCTACAATGGAAAAAGGGGACTATCTATAATATAATAGTCTCCTAATCACAGTGGGTCATGTGAACAAAAACTTGTTTCTAAAATACCTGTTAAGGTCTGGTGCTACCTGTAGAAAAAACGATACATTAAGTTGATCATTGATGAGACATATAGCCACAGGTATCAGGAAATACAAAACAAACAAAAAGGCTTGCAAGGTGATTCATCTCCAACATAGTTAAAACGCAACAGTGGTGACTGCTGGTGCTTGAGCGTCAACAACTGCTCCTAAAAGGTGGTGTACCAACAAGGTGAACTATAGTGGCTAAACACCTATGTGGGACATTAAAAACAATCAAAGCGGCAGAAAACATCAATGAACTCACCCTATTCAGTAGGACTGTAGACCACAACAGTGCTCGATGGACTCAGCGTGAGGCGAAGGACCTCTAAAAGTAGGTCTGAACTAGAAGGTGATAGCGGGCTTAAATAATGCAATAATCACAATTGATACATTTGGGGACATATGGCACTGTCAAGCTCTAGACATGCGCTGACTGATTAACCCCACGGTTAGGCTATACTCCCAAGGGATGTGAGGTGAAAAACCATGTGATTGAAGACCGTCTACTCGCGTTGCAGGCTATACTCCCAAGGGATGTGAGGTGAAAATCCATGTGATTGAAGACTGTCTACTCGCGTTGCAGGGGTAGTGCAATCCCATGCACTACAACTAGAGACATTACACTCTACCTAGTGCTACATACACCTTTTTAATCAGGGAAGGAGACCTTTAGAATAAATTAATTTGCCATACTGGTACTTTCGACCCTGTTTTAACTCACTTTTTGTATCTACAATAATCAGGCCCACACACCCGCACTTCACCTGACGGCTGTTGGATTAAAAGAACTCCGATAAAGTGCCCCTTTTTAGGGAGCCCGTTAGGCATTGCACCGCCGGCCCGACGAGGAGCAGCCCAGATGATGAAGCATGACACCTGAAAGGGTGTGTGAGGGCATTAAAATCCAACAAAAGGATTACCCACTCTACACATAGTGTACATGTAGTCCTTTGAGGCTCAATCACCGATTCACCTCCACTCCTCTCCTCTCTCTGAGGAACTACTGGTAGCCTTCTCTCTAAAAGTCTCATTGCCGGGGCACTTTACCAGTCTGGACCTCCCACTCACTCTTTGTGAGCGGAAAATGCCCCCCTGATCCCTCTCTTTTTGGTACCTACGTTCTGCACGGCTTAAAACCCCGTGGGATTCTCCTATTGGTGGGTGAGATTTGTTCTATCCCCCGACTTATCTAATCTTTTCCCTCTCCCCTTTGGGAAAGCATTACGGTTACCTATTTTGTAACGGTTTTTACACCCCATCCACCTATCCAACCCTTCCATCCATGGAGGGACAGGGTTTGAGTTATGGGGATGATCAAGCAGCAGAAATTCTCCGGACCCCGTCTATTCTGGGTCTCGACCAAGAATTGGCCACTGGCAGCCAATCAGCTGAATGGCAATCACTCTCGGATATGAAAAGAGAATGGGTACGCATCACACTACATGGTGCCCTTATGACAGAGTACTTCAGGGCCAATATCTCTCCTAATGGCCTCGTAGTGAAGAATTTTCCCAGAATTTTCTGGGAGGATGGGCAATTTAAAGTCGAATGGTCTCAGATATCGTGGAAGTGTACCAGGGACCTACTCATTCTGATAGTGAACACTGCGAAGAGATTGGCAGATGAGTTACTTACACGTATCCAGACGATGGAAAGTAATCTTAAACAAAACAACCCTGGCTCCCAGTATAAATCGAAACTAACTGAGATCAACAATGAGATAGCGGAACATAGAGAATACTTGATGAAACAGAAAGTAACAAAGCTTCAAAAAGACATCAAACGCTTTGATAAGGAAAAAGTCTACCCCTACCTGAAAGCAGATTATGTCCCGCCCAATACCAACTACTCATCAGACATTGATTCGGATTCCTCAAGGAGAGGATCCTCTACCAACAGCGACTCTAGCACTGAGAATATGAGACCTAATCAGGCTAGAGGGAAGAAAGGTAGACGTGGATACAATTACTTTCCACCCACACCGTATCAGGGACCAGCGTTCTGGCAATACCCTATGTACACACAGGGCCCCCCTCAATTTGGCCCCCAAGGTTTACCTCAATTTGCACCTCAGGGCATGATCCAGCCCTCACCTTTTTTAGGCAGAGGTTGGGGCAGAGGGCGAGGGCGAAGAAGAGGGGCCCCACAAGAGAAAAGAGTACAATGGGAAGAACCACCACAACGGGGAGTGGAAACCAGGAGTCACACCAGGAAACAAACTTAGTTGTCAATCTGTCTTCTAGACAATTGACAGCCACAGAGGACACCGTCCTACAGAAAGGACTAGGATTTGTCCCCACCCCCAGGGTAGACCCTTTCAACCAAACTTGCGAATTACACCAATTCTTCCGCAAGATCCGGTTGAGATTTTTCTTTGATGGCAAAGACTACATACCGGACAATGATTCAGGTTTACGTAACCCTTCCACCTTTACCCCCCACTCAGGGATGATACCAAATGAAGTACTTACTTATGAGCAGGCAGTACTTAAGGATATTAAAACCATTCCTACACATAAGCAATTCAATAACCTCAGCAGAGCAGAGAGGCTTGCTATTGCAACGCTGGCGGACGACCCGTCTATTACCATCAAACAGGCCGACAAAGGTGGGGCCACTGTTATAATGGCAACCACTGATTATGACAACGAGTGTTTGCGTCAATTGGGCAATAGGAAGTACTATACACCGATTCCGAACAACCCCACCCAACGTCTAAAAACTACAATCACTGGTTTGGTAGACTCCGCAGAGAGCAACGGTTGGTTAAGTGAGAAGGAGGCCTCCTTCTTAATCCAAAAAGAACCAAGGACCCCCTATTTCTATGTTCTACCAAAGATTCACAAGGGGGTCACACCAGTACCTGGACGCCCCATAGTATCGGGCATTAACTCAATTCTAGAACCCTTGTCGCAGTTTTGCGATCATTTCCTGCAACCTTTAGTGAAACGCACGCCCTCTTACATACAGGACACGACTGATGTTCTACGCCTACTGGACCAAACAGAGGATACCCACAACGTCAACTTCCTCATCACTCTAGACGTGGAAGCCCTATATACTAACATTCCACAAAGGGCTACTCTTGAAGTGATTGAGGAAGTACTTCGAGTTGAACCTTGGGAATCGCCTACTCCAGTGTCCTTCATCACTGAATGTGCCACCTTAGCCCCGACAGAAAACTTTTTCGAGTTTAAAGGCCAATTATACCACCAGACTCAAGGTACTTCCATGGGAAGTACCTTTGCTCCGAGTCTAGCCTGTTTGTACATGGCCTGGTTTGAGGGGTTACATATCTTCTGTGATACGAATCCATACCGTCAAAACATTCTACTATGGAGACGTTTCATAGATGACATTTTGATTTTTTGGTCAGGAGATTCTGGGAGCTACGAAGCATTCTATACATGGCTCAATCACTTGAATCCCCACCTTAACTTCACCATCACTGCGTCACCCTCACAAATCGCTTTCCTTGACTTAACCATTATGTTGACCGAGGGTACTCTTTCCACGACTCTTTACAAGAAGAGCACTGATCGCAACAGCCTGCTGCACTTTACCAGTCACCACCCGAGAGCTCTCAAGGAGAATTTGCCTTTTGGGCAGTTTCTTAGATTGAGACGTAACTGCAGCACTATCGATACTTTCAAAAGTGAAGCAGAAATCCTTTCCCATAAATTAAGAGAAAGACAATACCCGCTGAAAAGTATCACCAGGTCCAAAAAACGGGAACGAAATAACAAGAGAGAAGCCCTTTTGGAACCCAGAGAGAACATCACTGCTGTTTCTGACATCCTTACCTGTGTCACAACCTTCTCACCCAACACCAACCAAGTAGTCAAGGTTCTAAAGAAACACTGGAATATCCTTAATACTGGGAAAATGAACCTGGAACCACCTAGATTCGCATGCAGACGCACCAAAAACATCAAAGACTTGGTCATACAAACCAGACCCAGACCCAAAATAAAACCCACACAGAACACACTCTGGCAACTGCCTGCAGTAAAAGGACATTTCCCGTGTGGTATGTGTACTGCCTGTACATTTACATCTGTACATAAAACCGTCACCCTTAACACTACTTTTACTTGGGAATTGAGGTCACATACTAACTGCAACACCAGTAATTGCATTTATCTCCTTACATGTCCCTGCAATCTGTACTACATAGGGATGACGACTAGACCAATAAAATTGCGAATCTCTGAACATCGCAGCAATTTTCGGTGCAAAAAACAGAACACCAAGATCAGTGCCCATTTTCTAGAGAAACAACATTCCCCAGACTCTGTTAAATGGCTGATTCTAGAAACCAACCCTCAATTGTCACAACACAGTCTCTTTAAGAAGGAACAGAGATGGATACACCGTCTGTCTTCCAATGTTATTAGGCTTAATGATGATATTCCCTGGGGAGCCCTTAAACTCTAACGTGACATGCTCTTGGCTACTAATTCACTCTCCTGCCTTGATCTCCACTTATGCTTAAGACTAAATACCAATTGCTGTAACGAGTATGCTGTTTAGTGTATGCAAAGGTTCACATTATCAACCACAACCCGTTGTTACACCCTACTGAGGTTGTCTGTGCATCTTGCCTCCACTCTGCGCTCTATTGAGACAATGCAGAAAACTTTATTGACACCTCGCTTCCCAAACCAAGATGGCCGACAATGTCGTCCCTCTTTCCTTTATGGAAAGTAATTCTCTCACATCTACTGATTTTTTATCATTCTAAGACTGATTACACTGCGCATCAACATTTTACTGATACACAATCCCAGCTGGAAAATAATAAACCCCTCGCTACTCGACCGAGTTTTAGTTCCGATCATGTGACCTCGTCACGTGACATGACCGGATGCATTTAACCTTCACCCAGCGTCCAGGTCGCCACCTCCCAGACTCGGTGGCTCGGGTAGGTCCAGAGACAGAGCGTGAGCGGGGCAGATGTAAGTACTAATACACGGATTCCGTGTCTTCACATTTGTTAGAACGTTAAGTACATCAGCTTCGCCCCGAGCGCTTGTGACACTCTCGTAATATCAGCGCGAGCTATCGACTCTCCCGCTGACACCAGGCTGTCTGCATCGGGTGTAGTAACGATGCTCGGACTGTGGAAATATGGATTTTTCTGATCAGTTATGTCCCCTATCTTGGACCCCAACGGTTCCATGTATAAATCACAAGTACATGTATGTTCCCTCCAGTTCCAGTTATGAAGACGCAAATACATGTGCGTCCACCGTTAACATGTCCTCTTTCAGATCCGCCATGAATGGGCCGGATATTCCATTCCTAAGTACGAAAGGCCACCGGCTTTATATGGTTCACTTATGCCATTTTACAGTTCAGGCGAGTAGGCCCTGATTCTGCCATCAAGCTTTCCCTGCCTTCTGCCTCTGAGAGCTCCAGTCTGAGCCTGCATCTGTATCCATGAACTTTGTCCTCATTCTCTGCGCGGCTCACGGTGCCTGACATCAGCTTGCTGCCTGCCAAAAAAAAATGTATTTCACCTTCGAAATTATCTGCTCCGCTCCCTGCCCAACGCATTCCTGTCTAGTAGTTTAAGTAAACAGTCTTCCAGCTACCAAGCAAAGGCCCGGCTTCTCTGTCTTTATGCAAGTAATTCATAGCCCTATTATTATGGAAGACTTTCGCCCTCGCATCTAGTGTAGACACTTAGACGCTTGTACACGCACTAACAGTCAGTATAGTCAGTATAGAATAAGATTCTACTCTAAGAGACCTCTCTTTTGGATAACATAGTTCTTTAAACATAGGATGTTAGATATGATTTGGGATTAGGTTGACTTGACCCACCAGACATCTGTCGCCACATGTAGAGTTAAATGTCAAATCCCCTTCACCCCCTAGTCGCACGTCAATCATACGTCATGCTGCCGCGCGCGCATTTCTGCCAAGTATTTCTGCTGACATTGCGAAATTCCTTCATGGAACCACCCTATTATGACATCACACCTGATGACGTTCTTTAGTCACACCCAGTTACGCCCACTTTTGCTACGCATGTATGTTTTATCTACACTATCAATTGTTACGCCTCTTGCATTTGCTTCAATGTAATGCCTATTGTATAAAAGTGATTACTTATCAATAAAATATGTACTTCACTTCCTGAACCTCCGTGGTGATGGAACTTGGAGTCACCGATTCGAATCGTCCATTGGAATAAAGCCCATTCCGAACCTCTAATACCACGGATTCTGCCTCTTATTTACTGAGCTATTTCTATTATGTTTCTGTATCAAATTAAGTCCCGGTAATTAAATTATTTACCACATGAATGGCGCCCGAAAAGGGACACTTTCTCATCTCACGCGCCGGCGGTGCGTTGCAGGCCCGGTCTCCTGCCACAGCTGGACGGACAACAACGCGTACCAGCAGGATTTCCTGTATCTCCCTCCGGTCAAGCGGGGGCGACTGAGGCTGCGATCAACACCCAGACGAGGCGGTGAGAAGTGCGAAGTATCCCGACCAGAGCCTAGCTGAGAGAGCAAGATCCGAGGTATACAGAGGCCCACCAAGTTCCGAAGTTTCGAGGTTTCCGATGTTCCGAAGTTTCCGAAGTTTTCGAGCCGAGTCCAGTCCAGTTCAGTTCAGTTCCGTTCCGAGGCCTTCCGTTCCGAGCTACCCGGTGAGTACCATTACTGGGGAGGCGTTCTGGCGTGCACATAAGTTGTGCCGGTCCAGACGGGTTTGGGTACACAAATCCGGTCTGCACTGTTTTAGCAGTGTATCTGTACTGTTTAGCAGTATATCTAGTATATCAAGTATATAAATTCAGAATAATTCAGTTAAAATGCCGAGGATTATGTCTTGTGATAAAGTTTTCTTAGATCGTCATCATCATTGTTGCTCATTTAAACGTTAAATGTTAAATGTGTTAATACGTCCTGCATATTGTGGTGTGAATGACTGTTCATTATTGTGTTTATTGTATTAAGTTTGTTCAAGACCAAGCATCAGATCAGTTCTCAGTATGCCGCTCTTTTCGAAACTAAGACAGATCACAACTAGAAAAGGGGTACTCGAAGAAGCTGTTCCCATTCCTCCTAGGGACACTCCAGGGTACTTCATGTATCATAAACATGGCCTAGACGCCATATTATTTCTTGATCTATGGGTAGACTACACTAAGGAATTACCAGAAAGTCAGAGGTGGCCCGCAGCTGGGACCTGGGATGCAGATTGCATCGTGAAAGTAGAGGAAGAATTATGGAAAAAGAAAACTAGACAATCACAGAAAGACGCCATTGAATTATGGCGTAAAGAATCGTATAGACGTACAGAAAAAGCACGTAGACAGGAAGAGAAGAGTAAGGAAAATTCAAATAAAGTCCGAGAAAATCTATTAATTAAAGAAGGTACACGAGTGACATCAGAACAAGTAGACAGACAAAGAAATGCCCTTATGAATGGTATGTATCCCCTTCTGGCCGAGGGATTACCTAAGGCTACTCCAGAGATACCAAAAGACTTGCCACCCCCATTGTTCCCAATAAAAATGCATCCTAAGGGGCATCCTAGAACAGCAGAAGATGTTTTTCTTTCCTCATATTTAGATGAAGCAGCTCCCGAGTATGCTAACCCCGCCCCACATAGACCGTCTGCCGGGGAGGTTCAACGCCAAGACCCTGTATCTGTATCCCTACAGCATCAAATCCTGACACCAGTTCCGGCAAGCACATCTGTTTCCACGTCTGTTCCTACAGCTGCTTCTACAGCTGTGCCCACACCTATAGTTGCTGTATCGCGTTCAACGAATCCTTTCACGCCCGATACCCCAGACGGGGCTACCGGAGGTGCTACCAACATTTTTTCTACGCCACCCAGAATAAATAAACTTACTTTTCAAGAAACAGCACATCCACGTACCCCCAAACTCATAAATTCCCGCACGCTTAAGGAACTTCTTGTAGATTGTAGATATGACCCTGTGCCCGGCAAAGAGGGCGAAATGATCATGGCATCACTACGTATCAGACGAGCTGCGGTGTATTTAGGAAAGCTACCAGGAATGACTATGCATCTAGATAATATATATCATTTTGTCCAAACAGGGCGAGATTCTGAAAGTATTAACAGAGCTATGGAATACCAGAAAGTGGAGATACAGGGGGAACTGTTACGTTTCCTCATAAATTGTGTGATCAGAAATCAAGACCGACCGGGGGTAGACCCGGAAGCAATGCAAATTCTTACCAGATGGAGCCAGAATATATCAGAAGGGAGACATGATAAGCAAAAATTTATAATAGCCATGTGTCGAAAGATCCGTAAAGAAATAGAACGCCTACACGAAGAGAGATTAACGGTAGATCAGTTCGAACAAAGCGAGGAGGAAGGATCAGGACTGCCCACAGGACAGTCAGAAACCATAGCCTATGTAGGTAGAGGAAGATCTTGCAATAGTACTAGATGTTTTACTGACCCGACACGTCCGATATGTCCAGATAATAACAGGAATTTCCAAACACCTACAATAAATCTAAGGTCCCCCGAGCATTCGTTCCAAGCCGCTGACAAATTACTCCGAGAACGAAGGGGTTATCATTTACTCGATTCTATGGATGAACAAGAATTAGCCAGGTCAGCCGTTCATTGGGCTGACAGTCCCGGAAAATATGGTGATGATACAGTAGCACACACATTTTTGAACCTCACCCCAGATGAACAGCGTTTAGCTGGGATTTATATGATTCAACAACTTCTTATACTTTATCAAAGTCAACATTCCGATCCTGGTCCGTTACCTGATATATTGACTGAATTACTCACGAATAGATGGAGAGGTTCAGGTACTAAGTTAATTAGAGAAATACTAGAATCAAGAAAGCAGTACATTCTTTTTGTATGCCCAGAACATGTCTCACTGCCCATCAAGGAAAGAACGACGTATTACATGGACAGACAGAATCCCTTACGAGAAGTACACCCAATAAAGGGCGAGGACAATCAGTTTAAACGTGTATATGTATATACGCCCATATCGAAAATAGAATTGTTAGAAATGAAGAAAGTGGTACCCAGTCATGACAAAGACCCAGCGGGCTTTCACCGAGAAATTAAAGACATGTTACTCATGGGAGAGTATACCTATCCCGACATTATGACAATATTAAAGGTATTAATGCCTGCTGGCATTTATGAAAAACTCAAGGAAAAAGAGTGGGAGGTAGGAGACCAAAAGATAGACTGGACAGCATTAGAAAATGAAGAAAGGGCCCGAGGTCCAGGTTCGGGGCTTGGGGATAAAACTAAAGCACTACCAGGTTTACTAGTACAGGTACTGCCACGTTTATTAACCACGAAAAAGGAAGACTGGGGTGCAATCTCAGCCTGTAAACAAAAGCAAGATGAAGACACTAGTGATTTCTATGCCCGATTCGAAAAATGTTTTGGTATAAATAGTGGTATAAAAGCAAGTAGCGAGTCATACCCACATCTGTTTGTGACAAAATTAGTTGAAAATTCCTTGCCCCAGGTGAAGAATAGAGTATTAAAATTCGAGAGTACCTGGCAAGGTAATACCCCATCACAAATGTTACAAATGTTACAGTACCATTACAATAGAATTAGAGAGGAACAAGAACATGAACAGAAACGCATGAAAGACACAAAAATGAAAATGCTAGTCTCCCAGACAGTTCCAGCTGAAGGTCATAAAAGGGGTACGACACAGTCCGGTGATTCAGCAGGACCTGTAAAAGGGACATGCAACTATTGTAAACAACCAGGTCATTACATACACGATTGCCCAGTCTTGAAGCGTAATATCGCCACAGGTAAAACACAAGAAAGACCACGGCCACCTAGACAGGATCAGAATGAACAAGGAGCACCACAGCATGCACAGTCCATGCCAGCTCCACAACAGTCTATACAGTTTGTGCCAGCTGCACCAGCGCTGCCTGTTGCTGCCACACAAACCACGACACGACAGCTGTACCAGACCGCACAGTACGACTATCCTGATTATCAACGATACGCATGAACCAGCCTAGAGAGGGAAGTTGACTTACCCCTTATCGAGGTCCCTGTAGACCAAGAAGGACCTTATGTACATAGTGAACTATTAGGCCAAGATAGAAAATTTTTACTTGATACAGGGGCAAGTCGAACAACTATAAAACGTAGTGAAGTTCCAGGGGCACCCCTCTCAGGCTCACAGAATATTTCACTTGGTTTTTCAGGAAAACCTATTGTTAATGAAGTATCACAGCCTCTTCCACTTACGATAGGACCCTGACCCGAACTACAGATTTATTGCTTACTAAATCATGTCCAGAAAACCTGTTAGGTATAAAAACACTGAAAGCTCTAGGAGCTATAATATGTTGTTCTCCGGAAGGAGTAAGATTGTTTTTACGTGATTTCAAAGGTCACTATGTGTCTCGAGACATGGATCCCCGACTGCAGACTTTACCTACACATTTATGGGCACAAGGCCCTACTGATGTGGGTTGCATGAATATTACACCATATCGGGTTACATTAAAGGCAGGAGTGGTACTACCACGAATGCGACAATACAAGTTACCACCAGATGCTGTAGTGGCTTTACTGCAAATTATTGACGAGCTCATTGTCCAAGGAGTAGTTGTGGAAACAGACTCCAATGTATGTAATTCCCCGATAATTCCGATTCTTAAACGAACAGATCCAAAGGCTCCGCCAGTATATCGATTGGTTATTGATCTGCGCGAATTGAACAAATGCATTGTGCCACAATTCCCTGTGGTCCCAGATATCTCGTCATTACTGACAGCTATTGATTCCGAAGCAACATTCTTTACTGTAATTGACCTCAAGAATGCCTTTTTCAGCGTCCCAATAGATCCGGAAAGCCAATACTTGTTCGGATTTAGTTTAAATGGACGTAGCTTCAAATTCACACGCGCACCTCAAGGATTTACAGAAAGCCCCAGCATCTATAGCCAAGCACTGAAACGAGAACTTGACAGTATTCACATGCCAGTCAACACTGCCCTGCTTCAATATGTCGATGATCTGCTGATCACCGCTAGAAGCGAACCTGAATGTGAGAAAGCATCACTGACAGTTTTACAAGTTCTAGCCGAAAAGGGGCACAAGGTGTCCCCTTCTAAGCTGCAATTCTGTGTCCAGCGAGTTGTTTACCTTGGTCACTCGCTGTCCAAGGAGGGAAGGCAGCTTACACCAGATCGCATCCAGCTAATTGCAAATATGCCGATACCCAAGACACAAAAGGAGGTGCGGGCTTTCATAGGCCTCACTTCATATTGTAGGCAGTGGATCCCTCAGTATGCATTTCTAGCAAAACCACTCATTCAATTGACAACACAGGAGGCAGCCACATTGACTGTCCTCCCTTGGACTCAGGAACATACACACGTTTTTGAAAGTTTAAAGAAAGCTTTATGTCAAGCACCTGTCCTAGCAACACCATGTTACAATAAACAGTTTACACTCTTTGTTACAGAACGCGAAGGTACTGCCTTGTCAGTACTCACACAGGAACAAGCAGGATCACACAAACCATGTGCCTATTTTTCTAGTACATTAGATCCCGTAGCTCAGGCTTTGCCTGCATGCCTAAAATCAGTGGCAGCAACAGCCTTAGCAATCAGACAAAGCGATGCCATAGTATTAGGACATCCATTGACAGTACAAGTACCACATGCAGTAGAGGTTCTTTTGAACCGCACACAAACACAACACTTGACTATAGCACGACTCACCGGTTACGAATTAACATTGTTTCAGCCACATATAGAAATCAGACGTTGTAGTACATTGAATCCTGCCACACTGTTACCTGTAAATGGAACAGATCCACTTGCACATGATTGTATTGAAGTTATCACTATCACGACGAAACCCAGACAAGATTTAACAGACGTTCCATTATCAGACCCAGACCTGACGTTGTATGTAGATGGTTCATGTATGAGAACAGGTACAGGAGAGTTAGTGGCCGCTTATGCAGTCACAACAGACGCTGAAATCATTGAAACAAATTGTATAAATACCTTGTCCGCTCAAGCAGCAGAGCTCATCGCTCTGACACAAGCCTGTATTCAAGCCACAAATAAAAAAGTCAACATATACACTGATTCACGTTATGCATTCGGAGTTGTACATGACTTCGGCGTGCTGTGGCGAGAGAGAGGTTATTTAACTTCTCACGGTGCCCACATTCAGCACGGACCCCTCATTCATGCCTTATTAGATGCAATACATCTACCCACTGCAATATCAATTATGAAATGTAAAGCTCATACGAAAGTTACTGATATCATTTCTCAAGGCAATGATCTAGCTGACAGAACAGCTAAACAGACTGCTCAAACTCAAACATCCGACATGACAAAGACAATAGTCCCGACGCCAACACATTGCATGATGGTTAAGGATCCCACTCTTGACGTAATTGACATACAGACACATGCTACACCAGACGAAATAAAGAGATGGACTGAATTAGGAGGGATCCAAACGGATCAAGGATGGATGACGAAGGAAAAATCTGTGTGGTTCCTTCCTGATTCAATGGTCCAAGTCATTATTAACACTGTACATAGTCCAGCGCATCTAGGGGAAAAAGCTATGCTAGACAGCATTCAACACATTTGGTTCAACAAACATTTACGAGCAGCAGCTAAACAAAAAGTTCGTACCTGTATGATCTGTTGCCAGTTCAACCCAGGAAAAAGCATTCCCGTAGAACAGGGTGGATTTCAGCCTCCTGATCACCCTTTTGAAATCCTCCAGATGGATTATATCCAGATGGAACGATGTCGAGGATTCAAATATGTTCTCGTAGTTGTCTGTGCTCTTTCCCGTTGGACAGAGGCATACCCGGTTTCAGATTACACTGCCCCGACTACTGCCAAACAGTTAGTTCGAGAATTCTTCCCACGATACGGTTTACCACGTGTTGTCTACTCAGATAACGGCCAGCCGTTCTCATCCGAACTAATGAAACACGTTTCACTTTTGTTAGGTTATCAGTGGAAGTTTCACTGTGTCCGACACCCCGAGGCAGCAGGTCTCGTGGAAAGACATAATCAAACTCTGAAAATTAGATTGTCCAAAATATGCAGGGAGAAAGGTGTCGACTGGGTAGTAGCGTTACCAGTTGCACTCTTTTACATGAGAATGGTAGCACACTCTCGAACAGGGCTATCCCCTTATGAAGTGATCTTCGGTAGACCACCAAATATGTGGGGGACGCCTATACCACGCAAAATAACTGATATTGACTGTAATATGCTGACAGATTACTTGGCTTCCTTGATGTCTGCACTACAATCTTGTCGTTCACAGGTAGCTGCAGCTTTTCCTGACAATACTGAGGTGAAACCCCATGACGTAATTCCAGGAGACCTGGTCTTAGTGAGGAACTTTGATCGGAAGTCTCAGCTGGACCCTAGGTGGAGGTCGCCTCAGCTCGTGTTATTAACGACGAGGACAGCCGTGAAGATCGAGGGTCGAAAAGGCTGGATACATTCAAGTCATATCAAGAAATTTCATGGACTACCATCGGATGTAAATACCACACTTCGTGTGTCTTCACCCATTGACTCAAAACTTCCTTTGGTTGAATCAAGTAATCACGAACAATATAAACTGAAACTCAGGTCTAACCAGTCAGGCAATTTGATTGTTTAAGTCCTCTCCAAGGTGAAGCGGTTGAATTTGTCTCTGACATGTATCCCTTAGACCTGAATAGAGAAAGAAACAAAAGGATAAAACTGAAACGACATGCGTACTGTAAATCACTGCGTAGTCATTGCACAGTGACGTTATTAATTCTGTTTTTCCTAAGTCTTTTAATAATTACTGCAAGTATATTGTTGCACATATGTTATCCCATTTCTAGACATGTTTATAATGTTACTGCTGAACATTCTTTTAGTGAATTACCTCCGCATGAATTGTCATATAGATTTGCGCTGCGCAATAACACTTTTATTAGTATGTTACATCATTCCCATCAGGTTAGCAATGCTACAAATTGTTGGATATGTGGCCGACTCCCTCCCTATCAGAATTATAAACGAATTCTACCTCTCTTTCCATACCCATTCACACACAACGGCTCCTGTGGAGCATGGTTTAGTTTAATTAATTCCCAAGATTCGAATTCTGCAGTTTATCAAGACAACTGGGTATGGGGAAATTTGAACTTAGTTTTACTTAAAGTCTGCCACCCCAACAAGGAGGGACTTCCCAAAAGAACAGGAACTGATCTAGAAAATGAAGTATATGGATTAGGTAATTTTACGCTTAATCTTATGATCCTAAATGTCGAATCCGAAGCTACTCCAATTTTATCCGCCATGTCAGTATTTCGAGTAAAAGGTGAATTATGTGTAAGAAAGAATGGTTCCATACATATGGGCCATAGTAGATGCACCACTGTAATAGAATTTAGTGATCAAGGCAAGTCGACATTTAGAGCTTCCCGCCATTCCTATTTCATATGTGGTCAGACGGCATATGTACGTTTGCCTCTAGATTGGGATGGTACCTGCTACATTGGATTCCTTTTGCCACCTGTTTTCCTAGCTCCTCCTGATTATCACAGAAATACTCAGTTAGTACACAATAGAGAAAGGAGAGATCTCCCAATAGTCGATTACACTGAAACAGCATGGGAAAAATACACAGATTTCAATAAAGGTCTCTTTCCCTATATAGGTACCGTTACTAATAGTAAGCTGATACGTAGATTAACTAGAACCCTTGAAGCAGTAGTGAATGAAACTATTTCCGCCTTAGGCAATTTAACAGAAGAGCAGTCTGCTATGCGGATTGTTGTGCTTCAAAATCGTCTTGTCCTTGACGTCATCCTGGCTGATAGGGGCGGAGCTTGTAGGGTCATCGGATCAAGTTGTTGCATTTTCATACCAGAAAATTCGCCATCTGTATATAAAGCCATAACCCGCCTTCATAAGATTGTAAGCCAGATACACCAGAGCCCAGGCACCTGGACTTGGTCCGGTTGGTTTTGGAGTGTATTATCTACCTTTGGATGGAAGGTCCTATCCTTCCTAGGTATTGGCTTTCTCATACTATTCAGTTGCTGTCTATGTCTACAATGTGGACCAGCGATCTGTGGTCTGTGTGCCACATCGTGTATTCCACCACCAAGATTTCGTTCGTCCCAGAAGAAAAAAGAAGAACAAATGATGCTATATGAACAGATCAATGGATTGATGAAGATTGATATCTCTTGACGGGCAAGTAGGGGACAAGGAGGGAATGTGGAAATATGGATTTTTCTGATCAGTTATGTCCCCTATCTTGGACCCCAACGGTTCCATGTATAAATCACAAGTACATGTATGTTCCCTCCAGTTCCAGTTATGAAGACGCAAATACATGTGCGTCCACCGTTAACATGTCCTCTTTCAGATCCGCCATGAATGGGCCGGATATTCCATTCCTAAGTACGAAAGGCCACCGGCTTTATATGGTTCACTTATGCCATTTTACAGTTCAGGCGAGTAGGCCCTGATTCTGCCATCAAGCTTTCCCTGCCTTCTGCCTCTGAGAGCTCCAGTCTGAGCCTGCATCTGTATCCATGAACTTTGTCCTCATTCTCTGCGCGGCTCACGGTGCCTGACATCAGCTTGCTGCCTGCCAAAAAAAACTGTATTTCACCTTCGAAATTATCTGCTCCGCTCCCTGCCCAACGCATTCCTGTCTAGTAGTTTAAGTAAACAGTCTTCCAGCTACCAAGCAAAGGCCCGGCTTCTCTGTCTTTATGCAAGTAATTCATAGCCCTATTATTATGGAAGACTTTCGCCCTCGCATCTAGTGTAGACACTTAGACGCTTGTACACGCACTAACAGTCAGTATAGTCAGTATAGAATAAGATTCTACTCTAAGAGACCTCTCTTTTGGATAACATAGTTCTTTAAACATAGGATGTTAGATATGATTTGGGATTAGGTTGACTTGACCCACCAGACATCTGTCGCCACATGTAGAGTTAAATGTCAAATCCCCTTCACCCCCTAGTCGCACGTCAATCATACGTCATGCTGCCGCGCGCGCATTTCTGCCAAGTATTTCTGCTGACATTGCGAAATTCCTTCATGGAACCACCCTATTATGACATCACACCTGATGACGTTCTTTAGTCACACCCAGTTACGCCCACTTTTGCTACGCATGTATGTTTTATCTACACTATCAATTGTTACGCCTCTTGCATTTGCTTCAATGTAATGCCTATTGTATAAAAGTGATTACTTATCAATAAAATATGTACTTCACTTCCTGAACCTCCGTGGTGATGGAACTTGGAGTCACCGATTCGAATCGTCCATTGGAATAAAGCCCATTCCGAACCTCTAATACCACGGATTCTGCCTCTTATTTACTGAGCTATTTCTATTATGTTTCTGTATCAAATTAAGTCCCGGTAATTAAATTATTTACCACAGGACCAATTCCCTTTCCTTATTTGGAATTCCACAATTACTGGGTCCTAAAGCAAGGAACTCGTGATGTAAGATTGGGACCCCATTGACATATATTAGACCCCTGCAACGCGAGTAGACAGTCTTCAATCACATGGATTTTCACCTCACATCCCTTGGGAGTATAGCCTGCAACGCGAGTAGACGGTCTTCAATCACATGGTTTTTCACCTCACATCCCTTGGGAGTATAGCCTAACCGTGGGGTTAATCAGTCAGCGCATGTCTAGAGCTTGACAGTGCCATATGTCCCCAAATGTATCAATTGTGATTATTGCATTATTTAAGCCCGCTATCACCTTCTAGTTCAGACCTACTTTTAGAGGTCCTTCGCCTCACGCTGAGTCCATCGAGCACTGTTGTGGTCTACAGTCCTACTGAATAGGGTGAGTTCATTGATGTTTTCTGCCGCTTTGATTGTTTTTAATGTCCCACATAGGTGTTTAGCCACTATAGTTCACCTTGTTGGTACACCACCTTTTAGGAGCAGTTGTTGACGCTCAAGCACCAGCAGTCACCACTGTTGCGTTTTAACTATGTTGGAGATGAATCACCTTGCAAGCCTTTTTGTTTGTTTTGTATTTCCTGATACCTGTGGCTATATGTCTCATCAATGATCAACTTAATGTATCGTTTTTTCTACAGGTAGCACCAGACCTTAACAGGTATTTTAGAAACAAGTTTTTGTTCACATGACCCACTGTGATTAGGAGACTATTATATTATAGATAGTCCCCTTTTTCCATTGTAGATAGTTTGATAGGTCCTGACGAATCGCGAGCGCACGAGCTCATTGCGAGAAACATGTTGACCACCAATCCCATGCACTACAACTAGAGACATTACACTCTACCTAGTGCTACATACACCTTTTTAATCAGGGAAGGAGACCTTTAGAATAAATTGATTTTCCATACTGGTACTTTCGACCCTGTTTTAACTCACTTTTTGTATCTACAATAATCAGGCCCACACACCCGCACTTCACCTGACGGCTGTTGGATTAAAAGAACTCCGATAAAGTGCCCCTTTTTAGGGAGCCCGTTAGGCATTGCACCGCCGGCCCGACGAGGAGCAGCCCAGATGATGAAGCATGACACCTGAAAGGGTGTGTGAGGGCATTAAAATCCAACAAAAGGATTACCCACTCTACACATAGTGTACATGTAGTCCTTTGAGGCTCAATCACCGATTCACCTCCACTCCTCTCCTCTCTCTGAGGAACTACTGGTAGCCTTCTCTCTAAAAGTCTCATTGCCGGGGCACTTTACCAGTCTGGACCTCCCACTCACTCTTTGTGAGCGGAAAATGCCCCCCTGATCCCTCTCTTTTTGGTACCTACTGTCTTTTCATTTGATCATTCAAGAGATTATAGACTGGTAAAATAAGCTGCTTTACATTCCTTCGAGACTTAGCCTGAAGGCTGCTCTCCATAGCTACCACTAGGATAGCTTTCACATAAGGTTGTCTTTAACCTATCACCATAAGGGATTGTTTGGACTGATACAAGGTGCCCACTAGAACTAGTGGACAGCATATATCAGGCCACCTTCTAACATCAGGACTCTGCAGAATGGGAGCAGTGCACATGGCCTGCTTCAGGTCATCAAATGCCTTTTGACAGCGAGCTGTCCACTGAACTTTTTTGGACATCTTTTTAGAAGTTGTCATTCAGGCATGTCACTATTGAACCATACCCCTTGACAAATCTCCTATAGTACCCAGTCAGGCCTAAGAAGGCTCTCACCTGAGTCTGGGTAGTTGGAGCAACCCAGTCTATTATGGTCTGGATTTTGCTCTGTAGTGGTTGAACCTGGCCTCCACCTACAAGGTAGCCCAGGTACACAACCTGACTCTGCCCTATCTGGTACTTAGTAGCCTTGATAGTTAGGCCTGCTCTTTGCAGGGCCTCTAAAACATTCCTCAGGTGGACCAGGTGATCCTCCCCGATGGAGCTAAAGACAGCAATATCATCTAGATATGCTGCACTAAAGTCTTCCAGGCCTGTAAGGACTTGATTCACCAACCTTTGGAAAGTGGCAGGTGTATTCTTCAAACCAAAGGGCATTACCACAAACTGATAGTGCCCACTAGGGGTAGAAAATGCTGTCTTTGGCTTTGCATCATCAGCTAGTCTGATCTGCCAGTAGCCAGCTGTCAAGTCAAATGTGCTTAGAAACTTTGCTGACGCCAAAGTATCTATTAGGTCTTCTGCCCTGGGGATGGGATGGGCATCAGTCCTAGTGGATGCATTAAGACCCCTGTAGTCTACACAACAACTAATTTCTCTCTTGCCATCTGTGGTGAGAGTGTCTGCCCTGTTAACATATGATTTAAGTCTGTTGCCATGAAGTACCCTATGGGGAATCCTAGGGGTTCCAAGGTCTACCAAGTAGGTAACCTCCCCTTTCTGTTCAACTATTGTATGGGGGCCACTCAATTTGTCCTGGAGGGCTGCTGGGGCCACAGGCTCCAACACCCACACCTTCTGTCCTGGCTGGTAAACAGTCAGTACAGCCTTTTGGTCATGCCAGGCTTTTTACAGTTCCTGGCTAGCCTCAAGGTTTTTGGTTGCCTTTTTCAAGTACTCAGCCGTCCTGGAGCAAAGACCAAGTACATAGTACACTATGTCCTGTTTGGGGGGCTTGAGAGGTAACTTCCATCCTTCCTTAACCAGACATAATGAACGCATGACAGGGTGACCACACAAAAGTTCAAAAGGGTTGTAGCCAACCCCCTTTTGAGGCACCTCCCTGTATGCAAATAAAAGGGAGGGCAAGAGTATGTCCCATCTTCGCCTAAGCTTTTCTGGGAGTCCTTTAATCATGCCCTTTAAGGTTTTGTTGAACCTTTCAACTAAACCATTTTATTGTGGGTGATAGGGTGTGGTGAACTTGTAGTTCACTCCACACTCCTTCTACATAGCAGTCAAGTAACTAGACATGAAGTTTGCATCTCTGTCAGATACTACCTCCTTAGGAAAGCCTACTCTTGAGAATACACTCGAGAGCTCTTGCCGCCACAGGTGCTGCAGTGGTCCTTAGGGGAATTGCCTCTGGGTACCTGGTGGCATGATCCACCACCACCAGTATAAATCTGTGCCCAGATGCTGTTTGAGAATCCATGGGACCAACAATGTCAATCCCAACTCTCTCAAAGGGAACCCCCCCCCCCACAGGGAGTGGTATCAGGGGGACCTTTGTAGTGCTACCTGCTTTGCCACTGGGTTGGCAGGTTACACAGGAGTGACAAAACTCCTTAGTGTCTTCAAACATGTGGGGCCAGTGAAAGTGAGGGACAATTCTGTTCTAAGTCTGGTTCTGGCCCAGGTGTCCTGCTAGGGGAATATCATGGGCTTGTGTCAATAGGAATCCCCTTAACTTCAGAGGTATAACCAACCTCCTGGATGCACCAGGCTTGGAGTCTCTACTCTCCGAGTAAAGGAGTCCATCATCCCAATAAACTTTATCGGTACCACTAGCATTCCCAGCAGCCTCATCAGCAGCTTGCTTTCTGAAGGTTTCAAGAGAGGGGAAGGTTTTCTGCTCCTGGCTCAGATCAGACCTGGAAGGGCCCCCTGTCCCCAAGAACTCAACCTGGTCAGGTTCAAGCTCCTCTGGGACAGTTCCTTCTTCAGGCTCAAGATCATCCCCCTGAGGAGACTGATCAGTATCCTGAGACAGGTGGGAAGGCTCTGCCTTAACCCTACTGCTCTTCCTCTTGTGAGGCACCTGGTCCATTTTTCCAGAATCCAGGGCCTGTCCAGCTTTAGACATGTTGGCCTGTGACCTAGTCACAGCAAAGACATGAGCAGGGATCCCTAACATTTCTGCATGTGTCCTGAGCTCCACTTCAGCCCAGGCTGAAGTCTCTAGATCATTGCCAAGCAAGCACTGCACTGGTAGGTATGCACTTACCGCAACCTTCTTAAGGCCAGTTACTCCTCCCCAGGAGAAGTTAACTGCCAGAGAATGGTCTGTTGTGACATTGCTAGCATTGGTCACTTGGTACATTTACCAATTATAATCTGCCCAGGATCCACAAGATCTTTTATCACTATTGTGACACTTGCTCCTGTGTCCCTGAATGCCCAAGCTTCTACTCCATTTATCAAAGGCTGCTGTCTGTATTTGCCCAGGTTATTGGGACTCACACAGGGGGACATATCCATGCCCCCATCACAGAGAAGCACAGCCTAAGTTGGAACTCTGACTAGGCCATAGTCCATCTCAGAACCCAGGGTCAACCCTACTACACCCTTATTCTGAACATTGCCACCACCTACTGTAGCTGTACTAGGGGAAACAGTTGCCTTAGGGGCAATGGTGGCTAGAGTAGATTCTCTGGACTTGGTGCAGACACTGGTCCAGTGAGTTTTCTGTTTATAGATTTTGCATCAAGGTTTCTTTTGGCCTCTACCCTTTCCTGACTGTGACTCCCCATTAGAAGAAGATTTTTGGGGCCCTTGAGAAGACTTCTGGTCTTTACCTTTGTCCCCACCCTTGTAAGAGTTCTTAGAATCCTGCTTCTTTGGGTCACCACCTTGGTTCTGTACCTTCTGCCTCACCCTGGTTCTGACCCATTTGTCTGCCTTCTTTCCCAATTCTTGGGGAGAGGTCAGATCAGAGTCTACCAGGTACTGGTGCAACAGCTGATTTTGACAGTTATTTAGATCCTGCTCCCTCATGATCAGGTTGTACAATCCTATGAAGTCACACACTTTACTGCCCAATAACCAACCTTCCAGAGCCTTAGCAGCACAGTCAACAAAGTCAACCCAGTCTTGATTTTGTGCTTTTTGGGTATCTCTGAACTTTAACCTGTATTGCTCAGTGGTTAGGCCAAACCCATTGTGAGAAGGTGGCCTGATATATGCTGTCCACTAGTTCTAGTGGGCACCTTGTATCAGTCCAAACAACCCCTTATGGTGATAGGTTAAAGACAACCTTTTGTGAAAGCTATCCTAGTGGTAGCTATGGAGAGCAGCCTTCAGGCTAAGTCTTGAAGGAATGTAAAGCAGCTTGTTTTACCAGTCTATAATCTCTTGAATGATCAAATGAAAGGACAACAACACCAGGTATATATTTAAAATATATGTATTTAAGATAAATCACCCCCTTCTTGTCTCTTTATGAGACTGGAGTTCGAAGTACTTCAGTTACAAGTGTTTAAGCATCAGTAAAAGCACAAATACGCGTTTGGGCCCTAGGGGCGTACCAAAGCATATACTAAAATAGTGGTATAAGAACCACGACTGAGATAGGCAAGGTGCCTATCTCCTCTAGAATCACTGGGACCCCAAGGAACCACCCTCGGTAGGGACGTCGGGGACCCCCGGGAGCCGTATGCAGTGTGGAAACACAACCGCGGGTTCCTATTACTTTCTATGGGGAATGTCGCGGTTGGAATTTTAAAGATTAGGGACACTTCAAATCGAACTAGGACCAAACCCTTTTGGACTTGGACATTTCTAGGGCTAGCACCCTCGAGACTACCGGAGTACTGGAGTTACCTCACCCAGGGAAGCCGGGTGCATAGGTGCCTTTTGGTGTCGGGTCGCGTCGTCGATTCCAATGGAAGCCTGCAAAGAACTGCTGCTGCCGAGAAGAGGAGAAGTGTCCGGAGAGATCTAAGCCTGGATCTAGGATGTAAGTAACCTAAAAGCAGAGGGGACAGAGTCTGGGTCACTTGCCAATGACCTAGGGCAGGATGGACCAATGCCCACAGATGTTGGGTGCTTCAGGTGAGTTGTCGAGTGTCTTGACTCTTCAGCCACGAGGTCCAGGAGGTGTCGGCGAAGTCCATGAGCCGGATTCAAGCTGTCCCACGATGTCTGTCGAGTGCTGGGGTGTTTAGCGACCAGACTGGACCCAACAAGCCTTGGCAACGGCAAGTCACTGGAAATCAGAGAAAGGACTGCAGTGTAGACCAGCAAAATCTGGGAGACTCACCCAGCAAGGGTAAGTTGGGGCATGTCTGGAGCAACCAGGAAAGCCCAATCAGAAGAGGAGTTGCCTTCATGGGGACCTACTAGCAAATGGGCTAGCGATTGCGAAGGAGCCTCGAGCGATTGCACTGGAATCTGGCCCACGGGTCACTCGTGGAGTGGAGGCCAGGAATCTTCAGTGCAGAAGGTGCTCAAGGCTGGGGCTACTAAGAGCCCAAAGCACAACTTCAAGGAAGACAAGAAAGATGATGCTGCTGCAAAAGTTGTTGGTGTCCAGGGGTCATGGTTCCACATCACCCACGATAGCCACGGGCCTCAGCTTTGCTGTGGACTCAGGGTATCCTTGGGGAAGTCTGGAAATCCACCTCTGGTGATGCAAAGACTTCGGCGTCCTTCGGGAGCTTCAGCAATGCAGACCGGTCAGTTGCTTCTTTGGTGCCTGCCAAGCAGGGGAGTCACTCCTTGACCCCCAAGGGAGATTTCTTCAGTCTTCTAGTCAAAGTAGAACATCGAAGGTCCAGGATATATGTTGCAGAGTTTCGTCCAGGGTAATCTAAAGTAGCAAGGACTGGGTTTCCATACTTATACTAAGTATGGGGGTTGGACATGCTCTAGGGACCCACCAATGGGAGGGTTTGGAAAGAGGGGTGGTTACACCCATTTCCTTTGTCCAGTTTCACACCAGAGCAGGGGCAGGTAGCCCCTGCAACTGGTTTGAACTGGGCTATGCACAGGGACAGCAAACGTGCCCCCAGTGCAGGACTTCAAAGCACTAGACAGTGCTCCCGCCCAGCCCCAATACACATCTGCCTGTCTGGGGAGGTGGTTACACCTCCCTGGGACAGGAAACCTATTGTTCAGGCCTCCCCTGCCGGAGTTTCAGTCAGCAGCAAGAGGCCAGACCCGTGTCTGTGTCAGAGGCATCCATTTTGTGATGCCAGGGCTGTAGAATGTCCTACCAGGTTAGCGCAGTGTGAACATGTCTCTCCCTCTCGAAGGGTGGAATGCTAACCCGCCGCCAGAACTGGTGGAGAGGTAGTATTCCAAAGCGTTTGACACCAAACACGACCTGTTTCTGTGCAGCCATCCCAAAGTTAGCATTTACCACGAGGTTATAATGCACTTAAGAGTATATGGTCAGGCTGGACCACAAACAGCATCAGAGGAGTTACTCTGAACACTGCAGAGGGGCTCAGCTCACGCAGGGGCACCCTCTCACATAAATACCAAGCACTCTGCCTTCAGGATTGTTAAGACCTGCCATAGGATTGACTTATAGGTTGATATGTGTGTGCAATGGTAGTGATATAGATAGGCTATACCACAGTAAGGGGTGCAAGCACCACCTTACCCAGGCTGCAGTAGCAGACCTGTTGTGTCATTGTGTGCATAATACATGCTTCAGCCCCTGGTAGGCCTCTGCGGTACCTATGCCCTAGGTACATAGTATACCATATACTAGGGGCTTATAAGGCTCTCCTGAATCCAATTAGAAATGTACCTAATGTACATGGAAACCATTTTAAAGAGGAAGCAGCTAGGCTGTGGTCCTGATTAGCAGGGCCACAGCCAGACTAAGGTCGAAAAACATTGGAATACCAGCAAAAAGTGGGGGTACCCATGTGAAGCAGATTTTACTCTTCTACAGCCTCGCTACCCTTCAAAGGCCTTCACTGTGCACCCTCCCGACCCCCTCAAAGGCCTTCACTGGGCAGCCTCACTACCCCTCAAGGGACTTCACTGTGCAGCCTCGTTAGCCCTCAAAGGAAATAACTGTGCAGCCTCTTGACCCCCTCAAGGGTCCTCACTGTGCAGCATCACTAGCTCCTCGATGGCCCTCAGTGTGCAACCTCCCTACACTTCAATGGCCTCGCTACCCCTCAAAGACCTTCACTGTGCACCCTCGCGACCCCCTCAAAGGCCTTCACTATGCAGCTTCGCTACCTCTCAAAGGCCTTCACTGTGCAGCCTCGCTACCCCTCAAATGCCTTCACTGTGCAGCCTTGTGACCGCCTCAAAGGCCTTCACTGTGCAGCTTCGCTACCGCCTCAAAGGCCTTAACGGTGCAGCCTAGACACACCTCCAAGGCCTTCACTGTGCAGCCTCGCACCCCCCTCAAAGACCTTTACTGTGCAGCCTCCCGAGCACCTCAAAGGCCTTCACTGTGCAGCCTCGCTACCCTTCAAATGACCTATTTGTACAGCCTCGCTGCCCCTCAAAGGCCTTCACTGTGCAGGCTCACTATCCCTTAAAGGATTTCCCTGTGCAGCCTCGCTACCCCTCAAAGGAATTCACAGTGCACCTCTGTGACCCACTCAAAGGCCTTAACTGTGCAGCATCGCTACCCCTCAAAGGCCTTCAATGTGCAGCCTCACTACCCCTCAAAGGCCTTCACTGTGCAGCCTCACTACCCCTCAAAGGCCTTCACTGTGCAGCCTCGGCCCCTCAAAGGCCTTCACTGTGCAGCCTCGTGATCCCTCAAAGGCCTTCACTGTGCAACCTCTTGACCCCCTCAAAGGCCTTCACTGTGCAGTCTTGCTACCCTTCAAAGACCTTCAGTGTGCAGCCTCGCTACCCCTCAAAGGACTTCACTGAGCAGTCTTGTGACCAACTCAATAGCCCTCACTGTGCAGCCTCACGGCCCCCTAAAAGACCTTCACTGTGCAGCCTCGCTACCGCTCAAGTGCCATCCCTGTGCAGCTTCGCTACCCCTCAAAGGCCATTCCTGTGCAGCCTCGCTACCCCTCAAATGCCTCCCCTGAGCAGTTTTACTATCCCTCAAAGGCCATCCCTTTGCAGCCTCGCTACCCCTCAAAGGCCTTGACTGTGTAACCTCACTACCCCTTAAGGGCCTTGTTAGAAAGGCTAGCCTCAGGGAAGGTCGGAATAGGTACCTGACCACCCTGCGCCCCACCCTTCTGGGAGAAGTAGCCGAGAACTGGCCGGAGATCCCCTCAGGGCTGGGTCTCGTACCTAGGATCGTACACGCTGATTCAGCACCAGGCAACACAGAGACACCACACCGTAGATTCTGGAGTACGTATACTTTATCTAGGAATATCAGGATCTTTATGATCCGCAGAAGCGTATGTACAAGTAGAGCAAGTTGCACCTCTTGGCAACTTGATGGAGCCAAAGCGTTAGATGCAAAGCCCCAATTTCTCCGTAAGAGTGCTTGGAAGATCCACCTTTAGGCATTTTCGCCGTGATTTCATTTCTACTCCCAGAGCTATTGGTAACGAAGGCCCCGCGCAGCCCCCGCAGTGCGAGGGGGGGCCCCAGCTCCAGGGGCACCCTTCGGCGCACTGGGGACTGACGAGGGGAGAGAGAGACCACACGGCCGGCGCAGGCACCGTTTATTTACAATACTCCGTGCTTGTGCAACTGCGGCCGATCTGTGTCAGCCAGTCTGAACAAACCTTCCCCTTTCGAAGGTTTGCTGCACAATTTTGTCCCTGTGACACCCCCTTTGAAGTAGAGTGCAGACATGATTGAGGGAATCAAGCGAAGTGGGGTGCAGTCGGGAGTCAAGGCGCGCATGTCATCTGTATCTGCCTAGCCCTGCTGCCTAGCCCTGCTACCTACCCGAGCGTAGATCGAGGCTGCGCAGGGTGAGGGTTTTCAATCAAGCTGCAAGCCAAACCTGTAGGCAAGCCCTTATTGCAGCACTCATGCTCTAACAGTGCCGCTACTTGGGTGTCCCGGGCAGCGTTGCCACTGATTGGCTTCATTCACAGCATGGCATGGCAGCACTTGGATTCAGACTCGAAGCTGCTTAGAAGCCGGCAGCGGCAGCAGTGTAAAAAAATTATTATTGGAATTACAGGGCTTCGCCCCCCCCCCGTCGTGTGTGGCAGCCCGGGATGAGACTGGTTCCTGGCGCACATACAGCCGCACCCGAGCACTTCACAGGTCTTTAAAAGAACATTTGCATGTTAATGAGGCCTCGCTGTTGTTTCCCCCCTTCTAAGAGCCCCTGCAGCCCCACTCTCCCTATGGCCTGAAAAGATTCAGCCCCCCCGAAAATTTGGCATGGATGTTCTCGCCAAGACCCTGTCTACATCTCTTTCTTTCTTACAAAGTCGACAATCTATATTTATTAGACGTTGTGTTTCATGAAGAAGGTTAACTTGTATTCTGCACACACTAGTTATTTTGCACATGTAATAAATATGCTGATTTTGTAGATTGGAGAGTAACTTGTTTTTGGAGTGCTGTTGTTTTATTAAGGAAAAGTGCAAAACAAAAAAGCTGACTGACAGTTAGTAGCAAAACCACAACGCTTCTCCTGTGCAAAGTTAGATTTACCCATAACTACAGAGGCGCCAGTAAAGCCTCTAAATAGTATGTTTTTTGTGTGCGTGCGTGTTTATCAATAACATCTCCATGTAAATTCATTACATAGTGGTTGCAGCTTTTCTGTAGTAAAGGTTAGAACATGTAATCCGTAGCAAATGTATTTTGGGTTTTGCTAAAAAACCTCTTTTCTTAATTCGACGAACATGCACGTTACGTTGCCATAAAATGTATTCCACGTTTGCTTGACCACAAAAGGTTTTCAACCAATTGATGAAAGGGTTCAAAAGTTATAGGGAAGAAGTGCCTATTATGGATGGGTCTTTGCGAAATGTGTATGTTAATTGTTTGGACAGCATGATATAACTGCCTGACCAGTATGTCATCGAACGTTGTACACAGAGGCCTCTGGCTTCAGTGTGCTTTGCTGAATTTGGTGAAGTCTTGTTGAGAACATTTGGCGTACGTTTAAAAATGGAATGTATAAGTTTCTGGGCAGGAAGTGTAAAATCTTTGCAGGCATTCCTGGGCCTAATTTTTCAGGGGGGAGGGTTTTATATAGCGCACACAAAAACCCGGAGGAATCAGAGTGCTTTACATGAGCACCAGTTGCGGTACAACCTCTCCTGACATTGTTTAGTGCAACACAGAGTCTGTCTTACTACAGCCGCACCTGAGTACTTCACAGGTCTGTAAAAGACCATTTTACTTAACGAGGCTTTCTTGTTTTTCTCCCCTTCTTAGAGCCCCTGCATCTCCATTCTGCCGATTGCTGGAAGAATTCCCCCCCCCCCCCCGAAATTTGACTGTAGTTGCGCATCTGGGAGCTATGTAAGTATATTTACGCCGCTGGTCCTTATTACTGTTGAACTGTATATGAATGTTTCATACTGTACACATGGATTCAACATTCCCCTTTCATTAAGCTGCCAAGTATTAATCACTTTTAGGCAAGCTGGAGGTTAGCTAATGTGCATACACCCAGAACCGATTTTTTTTAACAGCATGTTGGTTAAAAAGCATTTAGGGTACCAAGGATACAGATTTTTAATGTTTTAAATCAAAAGCACTTAGAAACTGCAATTTGCCAGTTTTCGTGAAGGTTCCTGTTAGAGCCCTGATGGCTGAAGGTTTTGCTTCAAGGTCAGCTATTGCAACAAACACATTTTGAAGACTTTCGCATCCTTAGTCAATTCAAGGCCAAGAGGACAAGGGAGAGAGTCCCAGAGCAAGGAATCTGAGCCACATTGTGCCCATCGTTGAAACGCATTTTTCATGTCAGATTGGACTGAGAGTCTCATTAGGGTGGCTGGGTAGACTTTTTGTTTGGTGTCATCAGGCTTTAAAGATAAAATGGATTCTTATGCTATGCCTCAAATATGTGTTCGTCAATTTCACCAATTGGTTGGCAGCCTGTTTAGTGGCATCGTTATTTTTTCCACAGTACACAACCGGTTTCTAAGTGTTTCTTTTATGATCTAGTTTGCGCAGAACAACATGCCCCGCAGAATAAAGACGGCAGAAGATTATGTGCTGGAAAACAAAGATTTCATGGTTGAAGAAGTGCGTGGGCAAAAGATGTTAATTTGCAGGTTTTGCAGAGTGACTGTCCCAATAGTAACTGGGAAGACTGCAAGACGAATTGCTGAACATCTTGTCACCAAGACCCACTTGAAATTGAAAGAGCCACCTAATAGCGACAGCCTATGCCAGATGTCTCTTGCTGAGACAATGACACACTTCAAAAGAAAACGTGAGGAAGAAATGGATGCGGCACATGAATTTGTACGTGCCCTAGTGCAATCTGGAACCAGCTTACACCAAGCCGATGGACCCATTGGGAATCTGTTCCGCAAGCGTGCACCAGCATGCAAAACATTACCAAGAGCAACACAAATGTATGACAAATACCTACCAGAGGTGTTCCTTGCAGATATTGAACATATTTCAGAGTTACTCCAAGGTGATGTAAAGATCTCTGTTACGCTTGATGAAACCCCAGAGATGCGTGGCGACCCAGCAGTGGCAGTGCTAATCACATTTTGTGATACAAAAAATGGATGGTAGAGACGTACCATCATGGCAGATCTTGATGTACTGGAAACATGCAACGCAGTGTCGCTTGGAATGCTGCTGCAGAGAGTTCTTACCAAGTTTAACAAAGATTGGAGTGATATTGTTTGTATTTGCAGCGATTCCGCTACGTATATGAAAAAGTTATGTGATGACCTGTCAAAAGCAATTCCTGAGCTGAAGTGTTTCCCTGTAAGAGATCCTTGCCACTTGCTAGATGGTTTGCTGAAAGCATCTCTACAATCTTCTGATTTAGTGAAGAATGCTATTGATTTTGTAGTCCATTCAGGTGCACTGTTTCGGTATGCGCGGGAACTAAAACGCGAATATTTCTCATTTTGTGTTTTGTGTGGCAGCAAAGAAAAAGTAATCCCAACTGTGTCATTTAGTCGGTGGTTCTCAGTCCTAGAGGCCGTGAATGCAATATTATCTATGTGGCGACCGTTTACTGATTTTTTGCTTAGTGATGATGCAAAAGGCAAGAAATGTGAGGATCTTCGGGTGCATATTGATAGTGATGTAAAAAAAAGTACATTGTACTGCATTCTTAGATTCCTACAGGAAAACATGACTGCTGTAGTGGACATCATCAAAAAACTAGAGTCAGAAAACACCCTGGTCTACCAAGTGTTCAGAATAATTGGTGTAGATGTCAAACATCTCCTCGAGAGTAGGCTAGGCGACACTTTTAGTGACTTTGGCACTGCAACATGTTCCCTGTTAGAATGTTTGCCACTTGGTAAGCAGAGAAGTGTTGAGGACCAATTCAGGAAATTTTATTTCACAATGCATGAGAAATGGCTAGCTATGATGCATAGAAATGTCCCTTCACCAACCATGGCGTTTGAAGCCAATGAAGCCTCACTTTGGTACTCTGCGCAAGTGTTAGATCCCTTCCGTAAAGGGGAATTTTCTCCAGACTTGGCGAAGTACAGCTTCATTTTTGACCGCTTTAACACCTCGGAGGGCATATGCACCCAATTCAACGCATATGTCGCAGAACCTGGCCCAGAGAATGTCAACCTTGAGGTGCACCAGTATTGGCATGGAAAGCTACGTCAGTGGCCAGAGTTGGCAAATTGTGTACTGTCTGTTTTGGCGTTGCCAGTCTCAAGTGCCAATGTCGAGAGGGCCTTTTCCCAAATAAAAGTGTACATGGGTAGGAAAGAGAGAGCGCGAATGACCAAAGATTCACTGAAAAAATATTGTATGGTGTACTACAATAAATTCGACTTGTAAAAATGTATTTTAACCTCATATACACTGTACATAGACTGTCTATATTCCATGCACCAATTAAGAAAGCAAACAATAATAAAAGCAAAGCGTCCCATAAACACCGGTAAAACACCGTTTCAGTTGTTTTTTTGGGGCGAAAGTGAGTAACCACTGAAAAGCACTGTTTTTTTGAGGTTTTGAAATCACTGGAAAACACTGAAAAAACACCACCGGAATTCACCAAAAATAGAAACTGAAAACAGGAAAGCCTAGGTATGGGTAACGGGACAGTCTTAGGATCTGGGTCAATGCGAGAGCGTATCCGGTGCATGGCTCTCAATCCTCGAGCCGGGGGATACGAGACGATCGTTGGGGCCCAGCCGGACCGGAATGCCTCTTGAGTGTGTCCAAAACTGCAGGTCTCGAGTCCGGGTGTCGGAGGTCGGACAATCTTCCGGGAGCCGCGAGTCACTCAGCAGGGCTCAGAGTTCTCTAGGGTGCAAGGTGAGCCGCGACCACGTCAGCAGGGCTCGGATGTTTTAGGCAGAAGTCCGTCTCTGCCAGGGGGAGCCGCGACGCTGTCTGCAGGGCTCACCGAGGTTCCAAGAGTTCCGTCGGGTCTTGGGAGGATGTTCTTCAGCCGCGACCACGTCAGCAGGGCTCGTTTCGTTCCAGGATTCAACTGCCGAGGGTCCCAGGGCGCCCCTTGTTATTGGTCGACTCCTCTTTGATGTCCGGAGTCCTCACGGGCAGGGGTCTTGGCGCCTGGGGGCTGTTTGTTGGGGGTTCCTGCCACGTGGCCCTTTGATCCTTTCAAAGTGGGTTCGGGGAGGGATCCCAGACACGCAGCAGGCGTGGAGCCAGCCCTCAGGGTGGCCGGAGGGCCGATGGAAACTATCTCTTGGGAGGAGGCCAGGTGTGAATGAAACTACTCCTCCCTCTCTGGTGGTAAATAATTTAATTACCGGAACTTAATTTGATGCGGAAAAATCTATAATAATAGCTCAGTAAAATAAGAGGCAGAATCCGTGGTATTAGAGGTTCGGAACGGGCTTTATTCCAAAATCAATTCGAATTGATGGACTCCATATTCCATCACCACGAAGGTTCAGGAAGTGAAGGACCAACTTTATTGACAGGTAATCATTTTTATACAATAGGCATTACAGTGAAACAGATGCAGGAGGCGTAACAATTGATAATAAAGATAAAACATACATGCGTAACTAAAATGGGTGTAACTGGGCGTAACTTAAAGAACGTCATCAGGTATGATGTCACAATAGGGTGGTTCCATGAAAGAATTTCGCAATGTCAGCAGAAATACTTGGCAGAGATGCGCGCGCAGCAGCATGACGTGTTATTGACGTGCAACTAGGGGGTGAAGGGGACTTGACATTTAGCTCTATATGTGGAGACAGAAGTCTGGGGTTATGTCAACCTAATCCCAAATCATATCTAACATCCTATGTTTAAAGAACTATGTTATCCAAAAAGAGAGGTCTCTTTAGAATAGAATCTCATTCTATACTGACTATACTGATTGTTAGTGCGTGTACAAGCGTCTAAGTGTCTACACTAGATGCGAGGGCAGAAATCTTCCATAGTAACAGGGCTATGAATTACTTGCATAAAGACAGAGAAGCCGGGCCTTTTGCTCGGTAGCTGGAAGAATGTTTACTTAAACTACTAGACAGGAATGCATTGGATAGGGAGCGGAGCAGATAAACTCGAAGGTGAAATACGGTTTTTGGCAAGCAGACAGGTTGAGTCAGGCACCGTTAGCCGCGCAGGGAGTAGGACAAAGTTCATGGATACAGATGCGAGCTCAGACTGGAGCTTTCAGAGGCAGAAGGCAGGGAAAGGCTTAATGGCAGAATCAGGGCCTACTCGCCTGGATTGTAAAATGGCATAAATGAACCATATAAAGCCGGTGGCCTTTCATACTTAGGAATAGAATATCCGGCCCATTCATGGCGGATCTGAAAGAGGACATGTTGGCGGTGGACGCACATGTGTTTGCGTTTTCATAACTGGAACTGGAGGGAACATACATGTACTTGTGATTTATACATGAAACCGTTGGGGTCCAAGATAGGGGACATAACTGACCATAAAAATCCATATTTCCACATTCCCTCCTTGTCCCCTACTTGCCCTTAAGAGATATCAATCTTCATCAATCCGTTGATCTGTTCATATAGCATCATTTGTTCTTCTTTCTTCTTCCGGGATGAATGAAATCTTGGTGGTGGAATACACGATGTGGCACACAGACCACAAATCGCTGGTCCACATTGTAGGCATAAACAGCAACTGAATAGTATGAGAAAGCCAATACCTAGGAAGGATAGGACCCTCCATCCAAAGGTTGACAATACACTCCAAAACCAACCGGACCAAGTCCAGGTGCCTGGATTCTGGTGTATCTGGCTTACAATCTTATGAAGGCGAGTTATGGCTTTATATACAGATGGCGAATTTTCTGGTATGAAAATGCAACAGCTTGATCCGATGACCCTACAAGCTCCGCCCCTATCGGCCAGGATGACGTCAAGGACAAGACGATTTTGAAGCACAACAATCCGCATAGCAGACTGCTCTTCTGTTAAATTGCCTAAGGCGGAAATAGTTTCGTTTACTACTGCTTCAAGGGTTCTAGTTAATCTACGTATCAGCTTACTATTAGTAACTGTACCTATATAGGGAAAGAGACCTTTATTGAAATCTGTGTATTTTTCCCATGCTGTTTCGGTGTAATCGACGATTGGGAGATCTCTCCGTTCTCTATTGTGTACTAAATGAGTATTTCTGTGATAATCAGGAGGAGCTAGGAAAACAGGTGGCAAAAGGAATCCGATGTAGCAGGTACCATCCCAATCTAGAGGCAGACGTATATATGCAGTCTGACCACATATGAAGTAGGAATGGCGAGAAGCTCTAAATGTAGACTTGCCTTGATCACTGAATTCTATTACAGTGGTGCATCTACTATGGCCCATATGTATGGAACCATTCTTTCTTACACATAATTCACCTTTAACTGGAAATACTGACATAGCGGGCAAAATTGGTGCAGCTTCGGATTCGACATTGAGCATCATGAGATTAAGCGTGAAATTCCCTAATCCATATACCTCATTTTCTAGATCAGTTCCTGTTCTTCTGGGAAGTCCCTCCTTGTTAGGGTAGCAGACTTTAAGCAAAACTAAGTTCAGGTTTCCCCATACCCAGTTGTCTTGATAAACTGCGGAATTCGAATCTAGGGAATTAATTAAACTAAACCATGCTCCACAGGAGCCATTGTGTGTGAACGGATAGGGAAAGAGGGGCAAAACTCCCTTATAGTTCTGATAGGGAGGGAGTCGGCCACATATCCAACAATTTGTAGCATTGCTAACCTGATGGGAATGATGTAACATACTAATAAAAGTGTTATTGCGCAGCGCAAATCTATAGGACAACTCATGCGGGGGTAATTCACTAAAAGAATGTTCAGCAGTAATATTGTAAACATGTTTAGAAATAGGATAATATATGTGCAACAATATACTTGCAGCGATTATTAAAAGACTTAAGAAAAACAAAATTAATAGCGTCACTGTGCAATGACTACGCAGTGATTTACAGTACGCATGTTGTTTCAACTGCAATTTTCTGTTTCTTTCTCTATTCAGGTCTAGAGGATACATGTCAGAGACAAATTCGACCGATTCACCTTGGAGAGGACTTAAACAATCAAATTGTCTGACTTGTTAGACCGTAGTTTCAGTTTATATTGTTCCTTGTCATTCAGTTCAACCAAAGGAAGCTTTGAGTCAATTGGTGAAGACACGCGAGGTGTATCGTCTACATCGGACGGTAGTCCATGAAATTTCTTGATATGACTTGAATGTATCCAGCCTTTTCGACCTTCGATCTTCACGGCTGTCCTCGTGGTTAACAGTACGAGTTGAGGCGATTTCCACCTAGGATCCAGCTGAGACTTCCGGTCAAAGTTCCTCACTAACACCAGGTCCCCGGGAATTACGTCATGGGGTTTCACCTCGGTGTTATCGGGAAAGGCTGCAGCTACCTGTGAACGACAATATTGTAGTGCAGACATCAAGGAAGCCAGGTAATCTGTCAGCATATTACAGTCAACATCAGTTATTTTGCGTGGTATAGGCGTCCCCCACATATTTGGTGGTCTACCGAAGATCACCTCATAAGGGGATAGCCCTGTTCGAGAGTGCGCTACCATTCTCATGTAAAAGAGTGCAACTGGTAAGGCTACTACCCAGTCGACACCTTTCTCTCTACATATTTTGGACAATCTAATTTTCAGGGTTTGATTATGTCGTTCCACGAGACCTGCTGCCTCGGGGTGTCGAACACAGTGAAATCTCCACTGATAGCCTAACAAAAGTGAAACGTGTTTCATTAGTTCGGAGGAGAACGGCTGGCCGTTATCTGAGTAGACAACACGTGGTAAACCGTACCGTGGGAAGAATTCTCGAACCAACTGTTTGGCAGTAGTCGGGGCAGTGTAATCTGAAACCGGGTATGCCTCTGTCCAACGGGAAAGAGCACAGACAACTACGAGGACATATTTGAATCCTCGACATCGTTCCATCTGGATATAATCCATCTGGAGGACTTCAAAAGGGTGATCAGGAGGCTGAAATCCACCTTGTTCTACGGAAATGCTTTTACCTGGGTTAAACTGACAACAGATCATACAGGTACGAACTTTTTGTTTAGCTGCTGCTCGTAAATGTTTGTTGAACCAAATGTGTTGAATGCTGTCTAGCATAGCTTTTTCTCCTAGGTGGGCTGGACTATGTACAGTATTAATGATAACTTGGACCATTGAATCAGGAAGGAACCATACAGATTTTTCCTTCGTCATCCATCCTTGATCCGTTTGGATCCCTCCTAATTCAGTCCATTTCTTTATTTCCTCTGGTGTAGCATGTGTCTGTATGTCAATTACGTCAAGAGCGGGATCCTTAACCATCATGTAATGTGTTGGTGTCGGAACTATTGTCTTTGTCATGTCGGGTGTGTGAGTTTGAGCAGTCTGTTTAGCTGTTCTGTCAGCTAGATCATTGCCTTGGGAAATGATATCAGTAACTTTCGTATGAGCTTTACATTTCATAATTGATATTGCAGTGGGTAGATGTATTGCATCTAATAAGGCATGAATGAGGGGTCCGTGCTGAATGTGAGCACCGTGAGAAGTTAAATAACCTCTCTCTCGCCACAGCACGCCGAAGTCATGTACAACTCCGAATGCATAACGTGAATCAGTGTATATGTTGACTTTTTTATTCGTAGCTTGAATACAGGCTTGTGTCAGAGCGATGAGCTCTGCTGCTTGAGCGGACAAGGTATTTATGCGATTTGTTTCAATGACTTCAGTGTCTGTTGTGACTGCATACGCGGCCACTAACTCTCCTGTACTTGTTCTCATACATGAACCATCTACATACAACGTCAGGTCTGGGTCTGACAATGGGACGTCTGTCAAGTCTTGTCTGGGTTTCGTCGTGATAGTGATAACTTCAATACAATCATGTGCTAGTGGGTCTGTTCCGTTTACTGGTAACAGTGTGGCAGGATTCAATGTACTACAACGTCTGATTTCTATGTGTGGCTGAAACAATGTTAATTCGTAACCGGTGAGTCGTGCTATAGTCAAGTGTTGTGTTTGTGTGCGGTTCAAGAGAACCTCTACTGCATGTGGTACTTGTACTGTCAATTGGTGTCCTAGTACTATGGCATCGCTTTGTCTGATTGCTAAAGCTGTCGCTGCCACTGATTTCAGGCACGCAGGCAGAGCCTGAGCTACGGGATCTAATGTACTAGAGAAATAAGCACATGGTTTGTGTGATCCTGCTTGTTCCTGTGTGAGTACTGACAAGGCAGTACCTTCGCGTTCTGTAACAAAGAGTGTAAAATGTTTATTGTAACATGGTGTTGCTAAAACAGGTGCTTGACATAAAACTTTCTTTAGGCTTTCAAAAGCTTGTGTATGTTCCTGAGTCCAAGGGAGAACAGTCGATGTGGCTGCCTCCTGTGTTGTCAACTGGATGAGTGGTTTTGCTAGAAATGCATACTGCGGGATCCACTGCCTACAATATGAAGTGAGGCCTATAAAAGCCCGCACCTCCTTTTGTGTCTTGGGTATTGGCATGTTAGCAATTAACTGGATGCGATCGGGTGTAAGCTGCCTTCCCTCCTTGGACAGCGAGTGCCCAAGGTAAATAACTCGCTGGACACAGAATTGCAGCTTAGAAGGGGACACCTTGTGCCCCTTTTCGGCCAAAAATTGTAAAACCGTCAGTGAGGCTTTTTCACATTCAGGTTCGCTTCTAGCGGTGATCAGCAGATCATCGACATATTGAAGCAGGGCAGTGTTGACTGGCATGTGGATACTGTCAAGTTCTCGTTTCAGTGCTTGGCTATAGATGCTGGGGCTTTCTGTGAATCCTTGAGGTGCGCGTGTGAATTTAAAGCTTCGTCCATTTAAACTAAATCCGAACAAGTATTGGCTTTCTGGATCTATTGGGACGCTGAAAAAGGCATTCTTGAGATCAATTACAGTAAAGAATGTTGCTTCGGAATCAATGGCTGTCAGTAATGAAGAAATGTCTGGGACTACGGGGTATTGTGGTACAATACATTTATTTAATTCGCGCAGATCAATAACCAATCGATATACTGGCGGGGCTTTTGGGTCAGTTCGTTTAAGAATCGGAATTATCGGTGAATTACATACATTGGAGTCGGTTTCCACAACCACTCCTTGGGTAATAAGCTCGTCAATGATTTGCAGTAAAGCCACTACAGCATCTGGGGGTAACTTGTATTGTCGCATTTGTGGTAGTACCACTCCTGCCTTTAGTGTGACTCGATATGGTGTAATGTTCATGCAACCAACATCTGTAGGGCCTTGTGCCCATAGATGTGTGGGTAAAGTCTGCAGTCGGTCATCCATGTCTCGGGACACATAGTGCCCTTTAAAATCACGTAAAAACAATCTTACTCCTTCCGGAGAACAACATATTATAGCTCCTAGAGCTTTCAATGTTTTTATGCCTAACAGGTTTTCTGGACATGATTTAGTAAGAAATAAATCTGTAGTTCGTGTCAAGGGACCAATCGTAAGGGGAAGAGGCTGTGATACTTCGTTAATGATAGGTTTTCCTGAAAAACCAAGGGAAATATTCTGCGAGCCTGAGAGGGGTGCCCCTGGAACTTCACTACGTTTTATGGTTGTTCGGCTTGCCCCTGTATCAAGTAAAAATTTTCTATCTTGGCCTAATAGTTCACTGTGTACATAGGGTCCTTCCTGATCTACAGGGACCTCAATAAGGGGTAAGCCAACTTCCCTCTCTAGGGTGTTTCATGAGTATCGTTGATAATCAGGATAGTCATACTGTGCGGTCTGGTACATCTGTTGTGTCGTTGTTTGTGTGGCAGCAATAGGCTGCGGTGGCGGAGCTGGCATAGACTGTTGCGGAGCTAGCATGGACTGTGCATGCTGCGGAGCTCCTTGTTGGTTCTGATCCTGTCTAAGTGGCCGTGGTCTTTCTTTTGTATTACCTATGGCGATATTATGTTTTAAAACTGGACAATCGTGTACATAATGACCTGGCTGTTTACAATAGTTGCATGTCCCTTTTACAGGACCTGTTGAAACACTGGACTGTGTCATACCCTTTTTATGACCGTCAGCTGGAACTGTCTGGGAGACTAGCATTTTCATTTTCGTGTCTTTCATGCGTCTTTGTTCATGTTCTTGTTCCTCTCTAATTCTATTGTGATGGTACTGTAACATTTGTAACATCTGTGACGGAGTGTTACCTTGCCAGGTACTCTCGAATTTCAATACTCTATTCTTAACTTGGGGCAAGGAATTTTCAACTAATTTTGTCACAAACAGATGTGGATACGATTCGCTACTTGCTTTTATTCCACTATTTATACCAAAACATTTTTCGAATCGGGCATAGAAATCACTAGTGTCTTCATCTGGTTTTTGTTTACAGGCTGAGATTGCACCCCAGTCTTCCTTTTTCGTAGTTAATAAACGTGGCAGTACCTGTACTAGTAAACCTGGTAGTGTTTTGGTCTTTTCCCCAAGCCCTGAACCTGGACCTCGAGCTTTTTCTTCGTTTTCTAATGCTGTCCAATCTATCTTTTGGTCTCCCACCTCCCATTCCTTTTCCTTGAGTTTTTCGTAAATGCCCGCAGGCATTAATACCTTCAATATTGTCATAATGTCGGGATAGGTATATTCTCCCATGAGCAACATGTCTTTAATTTCACGGTGGAAACCCGCTGGGTCTTTGTCATGGCTGGGTACCACTTTCTTCATTTCTAATAGTTCTATTTTGGATATTGGTGTGTATACAAACACACGTTTAAACTGATTGTCCTCACCTTTTATCGGGTGGACTTCGCGTAAGGGATTCTGTCTATCCATGTAATACGTCGTTCTTTCCTTGATGGGCAGTGAGACATGTTCGGGGCATACAAAAAGAATGTACTGTTTTCTGGATTCTAGTATTTCTCTAATTAACTCAGTACCTGAACCTCTCCATTTATTCGTGAGTAATTCAGTCAATATATCAGGTAAGGGGCCAGGATCGGAGTGTTGGCTTTTATATAATATAAGGAGTTGTTGAATCATATAGATACCAGCTAAACGCTGTTCATCTGGGGCGAGGTTCAAAAACGTGTGCGCTAATGTATCATCACTATATTTTCCGGGACTATCAACCCAATGAACTGCTGACCTGGCTAATTCTTGTTCGTCCATAGAATCGAGTACATGATAACCCCTTCGTTCTCGGAGTACTTTGTCAGCGGCTTGGAACGAATGTTCGGGGGACCTTATATTTATTATAGGGGTTTGGAAATTTCTGCTATTATCTGGACGTATCGGACGTATCGGATCAGTAAAGCATCTAGTATTATTGCAAGATCTTCCTCTACCTACATAGGCCATGGTTTCTAACTGTCCTGTGGGCAGTTCTAATTCTTCCTCCTCCTCGGTTTGTTCAGGCTCGTCTACTGCTAATCTTTCTTCGTGTATTCGTTCTACTTCTTTGCGGATCTTGCGGCACATAGCTACTATACATGATCGTTTATCATGTCTCCCCTCTGATATATTCCGACTCCATGTGGTAAGAATTTGCATTTCTTCCGGATTTACCCCTGGTCGGTCTTGATTTCTGATCACACAGTTTATGAGGAAACGTAACAGTTCCCCCTGTATTTCCACTTTCTGGTACTCCATGGCTCTGTTAATACTCTCAGAATCTCGCCCTGACTGGACAAAGTGATATATATTTTCTAAATGTGTAGTCATTCCTGGTAGCCTCCCTAAATATATTGCAGCTCGTCGGATACGTAATGATGCCAGCAGCATTTCGTCCCCTTTTCCGGGCACAGGGTCATATCTACAATCTATTAGAAGTTCCTTGAGCGTGTCGGGAGGTACTAGTTTGGGCGTACGTTGGTGGGCTAATTCTTGAAAGGAAAGTTTATTTACTCTGGGTGGCGTGGAAAAAATGTTTGATGTACCTCCTGTAGCACCACCTGGGGTGCTGGATGTGAAAGGATTCGTTGAACGTGATATAGCAACCATAGGTGTGGATACAGATGTAGAAACAGATGTGCTTGCCGGAACTTGTGTCGGAGTTTGCTGTTGCAGAGGTACAGACGGAGGAGGGTCTTGGCGTTGAACCCCCTCGGCAGGCGGTCTATGTGGCGCAGCATTAGCATACTCGGGAGCTGCGTCGTCTAAATAAGAGGAAAGAAAAACATCTTCTGCGGTTCTGGGATGCCCTTTGGGATGTGCTTTTATCGGAAACAATGGGGGTGGCAAGTCTTTTGGTATCTCCGGAGTAGCCTTAGGTAACCCTTCGGCCAGAAGAGGATACATACCATTCATAAGGGCATTTCTTTGTCTGTCTATTTGTTCTGATTTTACTCGAGTACCTTCTTCAATTAATAGATTTTCTCGAACTTTATTTGAATTCTCCTTACTTTTCTCTTCCTGTCTGAGCGCTTTTTCTGTACGTCTATATGATTCTTTACGCCATAATTCAATGGCGTCTTTCTGTGACTGTCTAGCTTTCTTTTTCCATAATTCTTCCTCTACTTTCATGATGCAATCTGCATCCCAGGTCCCAGCTGCGGGCCACCTCTGACTTTCTGGTAATTCCTTGGTGTAGTCTACCCATAAATCCAGAAATAATATGGCGTCTAGGCCATGTTTATGATACATGAAGTACCCTGGAGTGTCCCTAGGAGGAATGGGTACAGCTTCTTCAAGTACCCCTTTTCTATTTTTTATCTGTCTTAATTTCGAAAAGAGCGGCATATTGAGAACTGATCTGATACCTAATTTTGAACACTTTTAATACAACAAGACCCAATAATGAACAGTCATTCACACCACAATATACAGAACGTATTTAAAAACATTTTAACATTTAACATTTAATGAATAAACAATGATGGCCATTTAGGGAACTAGTCACTAAGCATAATACTCGGTACTAACTAGATAATTCTGAATTATATACTAGACATACTTGATATACTGCTAAACAGTACAGATACACTGCTGAAACAGTGCAGACCGGATTTGTGTACCCAAACCCGTCTTGACCGGCACAAACTATGTGCACGTCAGAACGCCTCCCCGACAATGGTACTCACCGGGTAGCTCGGAACGGAAGGCCTCGGAACTGAACTGAACTGGACTTGAACCGGACTGGACTCGACTCGAAACTTCGGAAACTTCGGAAACTGGTGGGCCTCTGTATACCTCGGATCTTGCTCTCTCAGCTAGGCTCTGGTCGGGATACTTTGCACTTCTCACCGCCTCGTCTGGGTGTTGATCGCAGCCTCAGTTACCCCCGCTCGGCAGGAGGGAGATACAGGAAATCCTGTTGGTACGCGTTGTTGTCCGTCCAGCTGTGACAGGAGACCGGGCCTGCAACGCACCTCCGGCGCGTGAGATGAGAAAGTGTCCCTATTCGGGCGCCATATATGTGGTAAATAATTTAATTACCGGAACTTAATTTGATGCGGAAAAATCTATAATAATAGCTCAGTAAAATAAGAGGCAGAATCCGTGGTATTAGAGGTTCGGAACGGGCTTTATTCCAAAATCAATTCGAATTGATGGACTCCATATTCCATCACCACGAAGGTTCAGGAAGTGAAGGACCAACTTTATTGACAGGTAATCATTTTTATACAATAGGCATTACAGTGAAACAGATGCAGGAGGCGTAACAATTGATAATAAAGATAAAACATACATGCGTAACTAAAATGGGTGTAACTGGGCGTAACTTAAAGAACGTCATCAGGTATGATGTCACAATAGGGTGGTTCCATGAAAGAATTTCGCAATGTCAGCAGAAATACTTGGCAGAGATGCGCGCGCAGCAGCATGACGTGTTATTGACGTGCAACTAGGGGGTGAAGGGGACTTGACATTTAGCTCTATATGTGGAGACAGAAGTCTGGGGTTATGTCAACCTAATCCCAAATCATATCTAACATCCTATGTTTAAAGAACTATGTTATCCAAAAAGAGAGGTCTCTTTAGAATAGAATCTCATTCTATACTGACTATACTGACTGTTAGTGCGTGTACAAGCGTCTAAGTGTCTACACTAGATGCGAGGGCAGAAATCTTCCATAGTAACAGGGCTATGAATTACTTGCATAAAGACAGAGAAGCCGGGCCTTTTGCTCGGTAGCTGGAAGAATGTTTACTTAAACTACTAGACAGGAATGCATTGGATAGGGAGCGGAGCAGATAAACTCGAAGGTGAAATACGGTTTTTGGCAAGCAGACAGGTTGAGTCAGGCACCGTTAGCCGCGCAGGGAGTAGGACAAAGTTCATGGATACAGATGCGAGCTCAGACTGGAGCTTTCAGAGGCAGAAGGCAGGGAAAGGCTTAATGGCAGAATCAGGGCCTACTCGCCTGGATTGTAAAATGGCATAAATGAACCATATAAAGCCGGTGGCCTTTCATACTTAGGAATAGAATATCCGGCCCATTCATGGCGGATCTGAAAGAGGACATGTTGGCGGTGGACGCACATGTGTTTGCGTTTTCATAACTGGAACTGGAGGGAACATACATGTACGTGTGATTTATACATGAAACCGTTGGGGTCCAAGATAGGGGACATAACTGACCATAAAAATCCATATTTCCACACCAGGAGCTCTCTCTCCCCCCAGCCGGCATGGCGCGGCTAGGCCGGGGTTGCGCTCGGGTCGAGGGTGGCCATCTGGGGTGCTGGGCCGGGTCACGGGAGGCCGCGAGGCCGATGGAAGGGGAAGGGTGCCCGGTGTCGGGAAGATGGAGGGGAGGACGTGGGTAACCCCGGGTTCTGGGTCGGGTAGGCTACGTTAGTCAGAGTCATGTGGGGTGTAGGGGTTAGTCTGGTGTTGCTACGGGTCTGGATGGGCCACGCCACGAGGCCGGGTCCAACAACAACATTCTATGAACTTGTGCATTGGACCATGTGTGGTTCAAGCCTCCAGCAAGATTTCTCTAAAAAATCAGAGGCCTACCTCATCCTGAGTGACCGTGGGCTCCTGTGAAGCGAATCCTCATGAGGCGTCTTTGCGATCCCTTGCCGGCTAGCTTGTGGGTCCCCTGAAGACTTTCTCATCAAACCAAAGGGCTCCCCTGGTTGCTCCAGGCCTGCCCTGACTTACCTTCGCTGGGTGAGTCCCTCAGACCTTGCTGGTCTGCACCGCTGACTTTCTTCACTTTCCACAAGACTTGCTGTTGCCAAGGCTTGTTGGCTCAAATCTGGTTGCCGACACCTCAGTAAGCTGTAGATTTTTTGGTACACTCCGAATCCAGCTCCTGGTGATCATCGACACCTCCTGGACCTTGTGGCTGAAGAGTGAAGACACCCGTGATCACCTGAAATCACCCGACTTCCGTGGGCATCCATCTTCCTGACCCAGGGTCACTGGCAAGTGACTGTGAACACTGTCCCTTCTGCTATCAGGTCTTCTTCATCTTGAATCCAGCCTTGGATTCCACTGGACACTTATTCAGTCTCCACAAGCAGCAAAACTTCTTCGGCTTCCATTGAAAACTACGACGCGACCGGACACCAAAAGACACCTATGCACCCGGCCTCCCTGGGTGAGGTAACTCCTGTTGGTGTTGGCCCTCGAACTACATACCTTGTAAGTGGCTTGCTTGTAGACTCTCTAGAAGTACCCTAAAACTTTAAAATTCCAACCGCGACTTGCTCCATTGAAATCAATAGGGAACCTGTGGCTGTGTTCTCACACTGCACGCGTCTCCTGTGGGTCTTTTACTTACCTGCCTTGGGTGGATTAGTGAAGCCCCGGCGATTCTAAAGGCCCTAGGCCTTGTCACCTTGCAAGTCGACATTCCTAAACCTCTTTTTTAGTATATGGTCTGGTGCGCCCCTAGGGCCCCCAGCCATATTTGTGCTTAACTTATTGTGAAACGTTGATATTTGCATATGTTCCTGACTTCTAATCTCATAAAGAGATTAGTAGAGTATATTTAGAAATAAATACATATATATTTGATATATATACCTGTGTGGTGTCCATTCATTTGGTAATTCAAGAGATTATAAGGTAAAACAAGCTGCTTTACATTCCTCTGAGACAGCCTGAAGGCTGCTCTCCACAACTACCACTAGGATAGCTTTCTTTAAAAGGTTGTCTTAAACCTATCTACCATAAGAGTCGTATTGGACTGGTGCAAGGTGGCCACTATAACTAGTGACCAGCATATGCCAGGCCAACTTCTCACAGGCTCTGTCGCCGCACCGCAAGCTGCAAGCACCACATCGAAGCACCGTCTCGCCCTGCAACGTATGCCTCGGACCCACCGACTCCGTCAACTGCCCGTTGCCTGCACCGCATCAAGGGACAACGCGTCCTGCAACGCTTTCTTTTCTGCACCACGACGAACGCCTCAAGTAAAAGGTACTGTGACTGAGTCTGTCGACATTTGAGTGGGCCCGGACCGACGCGGTCCGCTGGATTTGTTAGACTCTGTGTGTTTTTTAGCAACGCTGTAGTCGGACAGGGCTACCGACTCGCACAGAACTTTGATTTAAGCCTTTTTAACAAGAACTCTTGATTTCTAATAGTATTGTGGATTATTTTTGTTGTTTATGGTCTTGTGGTAACTCTATATAAAAGATACTTATTTTTATAAAAATACAACCTGTGTGGTGTCCATTTGTAGTGTTGTCACTTGGTTACTGTATGTGTTCACAAATGCTTTACACACTGCCTCTGAGAGAAGCATGTCTGCTCGTGCCAAGCTACCAAGGGGGTGAGCAGGGGTTATTTTAGGAGTCTACCGCCTTACCCTGACTGGAGGAGAGGGCCCCTATTTGTCACAAGTACCTACCTGTGCCAACTAGAGACCCCCAATTCTAACAGGCCTTCACTGTGCAGCCTCGCTACCCCTGCAATGGCCTTCACTGTGCAGCCTCGTGACCTCCTCAAAAGCCTTCACTGTGCATCCTTGCTACCCCTACAATGGCCTTCACTGTGCAGCCTTGTGACCCCCTTATAGGCCTTCACTGTGCATCCTTGCTACCCCTCAAAGGCCTTCACTGTGCAGCCTCATTACCCCTCAAAGGCCTTCACTGTGCAGCCTCGCTACCCCTCAAAGGCCTTCACTGTGCAGCCTCATTACCCATCTAAGACCTTCACTGTGCAGCCTCGCTACCCCTCAAAGGCCTTCACTGTGCAGCCTTGTGACCCCCTTAAAGGCCTTCACTGTGCAGCCTCATTACCCCTCAAAGGCCTTCACTGTGCATCCTTGCTACCCCTACAATGGCCTTCACTGTGCAGCCTTGTGACCCCCTCAAAGGCCTTCACTGTGCAGCCTCATTACCCCTCAAAGGCCTTCACTGTGCAGCCTCGCTACCCCTCAAAGGCCTTCACTGTGCAGCCTCGCTACCACTCAAAGGACTTCACTGTGCAGCCTCGCTACCCCTCAAAGGCCTTCACTGTGCAGCCTCGCCCCCTCAAAGGCCTTCACTGTGCAGCCTCACTACCCTTCAAAGGCCTTCACTGTGCTTCCTCGCTACCCCTCAAAGGCCATCCCTGTGCATCCTCGCTACCCCTACAATGGCCTTCACTGTGCAGCCTCGCTACCACTCAAAGGCATTCACTGTGCAGCCTCGCTACCCCTCAAAGGCCTTCACTGTGCAGCCTCGCTACCCCTCAAAGGCCTTCACTGTGCAGCCTCGCTACCCCTCAAAGGCCTTCACTGTGCAACCTCTGTATCCCTCAAAGGCCTTCACTGTGCAGCCTTGTTGTGACCCCCTCAAAGGCCTTCACTGTGCAGCCTCGTGACCCCCTCAAAGGCCTTCACTGTGCAGCCTTGCTCCTCCTCAAAGATCTTCACTGTGCTCCCTCGCCCCTTCAAAGTTGTGACCTCAAGAGGACGGTCTTGGCATCACGTGAGCTCGCAGTAGCTTCAGCTTCCTGTGTTTCCAGTGACAGCAGCCAGTGCTTGTTGCAAGCACTGCCTGCTGCCCCGTTGCCTCTTAGTGACCCCGGCCTCACACTGACTGAGGGTGATGTATCCGGCTCGCTCTTCGGGTCCTCACCCCCTCCCTGTACCATGCAAATTACAAACTGCTGACCGAGCGGATGTGACGTCAGATGCAGAAAGTGTAGTCTCAGAGATCCGGGGAGAGATGGGGCCGAGCTGGGGAAGGGAGATGTTCACCACAGATTAGAGGAGAGTGCTTGCGTTCACTGATGCTTTACAATAAAAAAAAGAACCCCTCGAGCCCTCAGGCTGAACATGAGGCCTGTGGGGCCGCAGAGGAATGTTACAAAGGGGAGCCAGGTCGGTGATCAGGCACCTGCGCATCAGTGTGGCAAGAGTGTCATGGGCCATGGTGCAAGGAAGAAGGGCCCGTGGACCTGGTGCCACTGCACCTGCTGCACCCATGCAAGCCACGCCCCTAGCCAGTGCGTCATGGGCCCTAGTGCATGGAAGGAGATGGGCCTGTGGACCCGGTGCCACTGCACCTGCTGCACCCATGCAAGCCATGCCCCTAGCCAGTGCGTCATGGGCCATGGTGCAAGGAAGAAGAAGAGGCCGTGGACCCGGTGCCACTGCACCTGCTGCACCCCTGCATGCCATGCCCCTAGCCAGTGCGTAATGGGCCCTAGTGCAAGTAAGGAAATGGGCTCATGGACTCTGGTGCCACTGCACCTGCTGCACCCATGGAAGCCGCGCCCCTAGCCAGTGCTTCATGGGCCCTGGTGCAAGGAAGGAAGGAGATGGGCCTGTGGACCCGGTGCCACTGCACCTGCTGCACCCATGCAAGCCATGCCCCTAGCCAGTGCGTCATGGGCCATGGTGCAAGGAAGAAGAAGGGGCCGTGGACCCGGTGCCACTGCACCTGCTGCCCCTGCAAGCCATGCCCCTAGCCAGTGCGTAATGTGCCCTAGTGCAAGGAAGGAAATGGGCTCATGGACTCTGGTGCCACTGCACCTGCTGCACCCATGGAAGCCGCGCCCCTAGCCAGTGCTTCATGGGCCCTGGTGCAAGGGAGGAGAAGGGGCCGTGGACCCGGTGCCACTGCACCTGCTGCACCCATGCAAGCCATGCCCCTAGCAAGTGCGTCATGGGCCATGGTGCATGGAAGGAGATGGGCCTGTGGACCCGGTGCCACTGCACCTGCTGCACCCATGCAAGCCATGCCCCTAGCCAGTGCGTCATGGGCCATGGTGCAAGGGAGGAAATGGGCTCATGGACTCTGGTGCCACTGCACCTGCTGCACCCATGGAAGCCGCGCCCCTAGCCAGTGCTTCATGGGCCCTGGTGCAAGGAAGGAGATGGGTCTGTGGACCCGTGCCACTGTACCTGCTGCACCCATGGAAGTCACACCCCTAGCTAGTGCGTCATGGGCCCTGGTGCAAGGAAGGAAGGAGATGGGCCCAGCGGACCCCGTGCCACTGCACCTGCTGCACCCATGGAAGCCACGCCCGAGCTAGTGCGTCATGGGCCCTGGTGCAAGGAAGTAGGGCCCATGGACCTGGTGCTACTGCACCTGCTGCACCCATGCAAGTCACGCCCCTAGCCAGTGCGTCATGGGCCATGGTGCAAGGAAGGAGAAGGGGCCGTGGACCCGGTGCCACTGCACCTGCTGCACCCCTGCAAGCCATGCCCCTAGCCAGTGCGTCATGGGCCCTAGTGCAAGGAAGGAAATGGGCTCATGGACTCTGGTGCCACTGCACCTGCTGCACCCATGGAAGCCACGCCCCTAGCCAGTGCATCATGGGCCCTGGTGCACCGAAGGAAGGAGATGGGTCCAGCGGACCCCGGTGCCACTGCTCCGGCTGTACCCATTGAAGCTGCGCCCTTAGCCAGTGCGTCATGGGCCCCGGTGCAAGGAAGGAAAGAAGGAAGGAGATGGGCCCGTGGACCTGGTGCCACTGCACCTTCTGCACCCATGGAAGTCACACCCCTAGCTAGTGCGTCATGGGCCCTGGTGCAAGGAAGGAAGGAGATGGGCCCTGCGGACCCTGTGCCACTGCACCTGCTGCACCCATGGAAGCCACGCCCCTAGCTAGTGCGTCATGGGCCCTGGTGCAAGGAAGGAAGGAGATGGGCCCATGGTCCTGGTGCCACTGCACCTGCTGCACCCATGGAAGCCACGCCCTAGCAAGTGCGTCATGGGCCCTGGTGCAAGGAAGGAAGGAGATGGGCCTGTGGACTCGGTGCCACTGCACCTGCAGCACCCATGGAAGCCACGCCCCCAGCCAGTGCGCCATGGAGCCTGGTGCACAGAAGGAAATGGGCCCATGAAGCCGGTGCCACTGCGCCTGCTGTACCAGTGTGTCATGGACCCTGCCCTGGTGAAAGGAAGGAAATAGATGAATTATAAAGTCATGTAATTAAGACAGGTGACAGGTGCTCTGTGAAAGAGTTGCATTCAATGGCCCTTAATGCCTCCTTGTCTGTATTTTCGGTACTAGGGAGCTCCAAGGCTTTAAGTGGGATGAAAAAACTGGGGGGTCTCTCAGCGGGGCGTGCCCGATGTAATTAAGGGCGTGGCTTAAAAGCACTTCAGCTAAAAATCTGAACTTAGCACAGTGTGCCGCCCGACTGGTGTTCTGCTGATTGTGCCATTGCATCAAGGATATGTAACAAAACGAGTAACAGTTCACCTACAACAAACCAGGGCTATTGGCTTTGCCAGTGGTTGTTAGTTGTAACAACCACAGCTTCGTTGTGTAGAATATTGGCGATGCTTCAGTTCTGGAGTGACGAGACTGCAAGAACTATAGCGAGTCTCTCTGAAGATACATCGAAGGCTTTAAGTCATGAGCTGCTGCAGAGCTGAGAGGAAAGGAGAGCCCGAAGGGACCTGTCTCAACACCTGCTCTCTAGATCCGCCGGAGCGGAGCCCCGGCAGGAGCCGGCTCACTTAAAGCCCTGGGAGCGCTCTCCATCACTCTATTCTGGAACCGCCGGGCTGAGCCCCGGCAGGACCTGGCTCACTTAAAGCCCTGGGAGCGCTCTCCATCACCCCTTTCTGGAACCGCCGGTGCTGAACCCCAGCATGACCCGGCTCACTTAAAGCCCTGTGAGTGCTCTCCATCACCCCATTCTGTGCCCCTCAGTAAATGCTGCATTGCTGTCCTCTTTCTATTTCTGCGGGATGTCCAGTTTGTTTTTTTAGGCCTCGTCTAGCGATGCAGCGCATGCGCGCTGCTCGCCTTGGCGAGATCTATTGTTGTCGGTTTCTTGGCAGAAGGGGGACAGGACATGTGCGCGCCTGGACAGCCGATGTGCACGCGCACGGCATCTCTCTGAGTTTTAGCCCAGACAGCCGATGTGCACGCTCACGGCGTCTCTCTGAGCTTCGGCCCGGACAGCCGATGTGCACGCTCATGGCGTCTCTCTGAGCTTTGGCCCGGACAGGCCATGTGCATGCTTGCACGCTCACGACGTGTCATGCTCCATCACTCTGCTGGTGCGAGGTCAATGGACAGGCCATGTGCACGCTCGCACGCTCACGGCATGTCAAGCTTCATCACTCTCCTGGTGCGAGGTCAAGGAGCCGTGGGGAGAATGTGGTGGAACAGTAAGCTTGGATCACGGCGAGGGAATTAGGGAGTCTGGGAGGCACCCCCTCCCCCCCCCCCGTAGCTGCTGAGTTTGGCGATGCTACTGGTAAGGAGAAGGAGGTGGCCACGCCACATGGCCCATCAGGATGACTCTGAGTGTGGCCAGTGTACGGGTCGCTGGTGGGGTGGCTCCCGGACTCCCTAATTCTGTGCGTTCCTGGGGAGGGAGCGGGCGGCCTAAGAAGTGCAGGTTGCGGCACTTACTTCATTTCCGCTTCTGCCGCTCCATCTCCTATCTGCACGTCACTGCCCCCAGGCCGCACCACTGCCTGAATCCGGGCCGCAGGACACGTGGGGAGAGATCCGGGAGATCCCAGGGGTGCCCCTGTCAGCTCCGGCAGGGGCCTTGATTCCTCATTTATATGGGCCACCGAGCCCCCCACCACACAGTCACTCGTCTGCTCCAGAGGACGACACAGCCTGTATTGGGGGTAGGCCTCGTGCCAGTGTGCCTCCTCACTATTCCTCCGGGCGCTCCACTTGGGACTCCGCGACGATCGCCTCTGGCTTCGGAGCCTGGCGCTCCTCCCCCATGGATTTTGCTAAACGGGGGATGCTTTTGGTGGTGCTGTAGGCCAGGTGGGGACAGTGCTCCGGCGAGGCACGTCTGCTCACGCCGCCATCATGGCCACGCCCCCTGAGGTTTCAAAATCACAACATTTGTGGCTCCCTGCAAGTCATGTTGCAGTTCTCCCTGTTGCAGTTCTCCCTGTTCCAGTTCTCCCTGTTGCAGTTCTCCCTGTTGCAGTTCTCCCTGTTCCAGTTCTCCCTGTTCCAGTTCTCCCTGTTCCAGTTCTCCCTGTTGCAGTTCTCCCTGTTGCAGTTCTCCCTGTTCCAGTTCTCCCTGTTGCAGTTCTCCCTGTTCCAGTTCTCTCTGTTCCAGTTCTCCATACTCCAGTGCTTCCATGTACATGTCTTACAATGGTGTGATGAGGCATGAAGCACACCTCTCAAAGAATTCCAGTGGCTAGCTTTTGGGGCCAGGTGTTTTTGCTGTGGGGAGTGATTGGATGGCTGCTGATCATTCGGCCACCGTGAGCGGTTCTTCAAGACTTTGTCTGTGTCACTGAGATCTGGTAAGATCAAGTCTTCTACGATCGAGTGTGATCATTTGTGTGCGTCTCCACATACAGGCGCTGGTTGTAGGCTTCAAATTCCTGTGCTTTCTTTTGGTGATCAGTGATAGGGTGTTGCATGAGTTGTGTGATGCTGGGGAGTAGGTGCAGGGCTTGTTCCCTGTTGGCCAACCAGTGCAGCAGTTATCTTGCGTTCTCTCCAGCTTCATAAGTTATGCGGCACTTTGCAGCGGCTTCCATCAACTGGTGGCGATGCGTCATCCTCACCTTTTCTGTTTGGTGTCTAGTTTGCTCGTCTGCCGTTACCTCTAACTTCCCTTCGCCTCCACCATGTCGCGTTCTAGCTCTACTATTTCGCTCAGTGTTTTGTGCTCAGCTCCTGTCTGTTAGGATATTGCCTGCCCTCTCAGGACTGTTTTCAGCTCCTCCCAGAGGGTGACTGAACTCTTAACTGAGTCCTTGTTAATGTCTAGCTATTCCCCGGTGTGGTGTTGTCAGCGAAGGAAGCGTCTCGCAGCCACCGGGTGTTTAGCCTCCAGAGTCCGAATTGCCCTTGGTCTGGGTGTTTTTTGAGTGTTACTGTAGCTTGGTCAGAAAGGGTTCTCTAAAGTATGCCCGCCGAGGCCAGTGCAGGGTGCCGCGGAGGGCAAGAATATATGTACTTCTTGTTAATGGCAAAATCCACTAACCGGAGAGAATATTTTACATCTAATTTGACAGAAAAACAGTATTGAGTTGCTTGTTTTTAAAGGGTGCATCCATAAGAAAAGCACAAAAAGGCTCCAAATATTATCTTTTTTCTCGGAGGATGGGGAGTGCTCGAAAAGCCCAAGGGTTGCATTGAGCTTCGAAAATCTTTTCACTGTTCCTGGGTCTTTGTAGTGAGAATGCACAGGTTCGAACCTTAGATGCTTAGGAAAAATATTGTCTAAAATCCGTGGGTAAAAAATGCACATCTTTGAAGGTGAGAATGTATTTTTTATTCCCATTGAGCTGTAACTAGTGAGTGCAGTCAGTCAGACGTCTTACAAAAGCGACTTTTTGCTGTGCTTACTCATCTCACCGACCGACTCGTCCCTCTGACATTCCTACAAAGTTTGCGCCTGTTTCGGAATTTTCCGAGGCATCCTTCGCAGTCCAGCAGTCGGGAATGTGCTCTGAAGATGCCGGCACTCGTTTATTGAATGGCGGCGGCAGGCCGGCTCGCTCCCCCGCTCCCGCGCATTCGTTTCCTGGCCTTGGCTCCTCTGACCTGCTTTTCTGAGCGGGGAGCCCTCTTGCGCGGTTTCCCATCCCCCACCGGGGCGTGGCCCATCCCAGAGGAGTGTACATTGTTGCATTCATTAGGACGCTATATTATTGAACCAGCAGCCTGCGGGTTGGCAAGCCATAAGTGGCCCAGCGGGCTCTTTGAGGAAATCCAGCAGCTACACTTGCAAAGCAGGACATGACTGGCAACACTCTCGCGAACGAAGCAAACAAACAAACAAACAAAAAAAGCATTTGCAATGCAATAGGTCTCGCATTTACGCAAATTTGAACTATTGTCAATGTAAATGACAATGCCTTTTATTTACGTTTTGGTTTTTAAAACCTAAATAAAAGGCTATGGTGCACATGCATCAACAAATCCAATAGCAATTCCTTAATAGCGATAAATAAGGAATCATTATTAAGGAATCGCTATTCAGGATGCATCAACAGATTCGGCAAAAATTAGCGATTCCTTAAAAATAAACAACAGCGAGTATAACAAACACCGATTTAGCTAATTGCGATATCGGTATTACAGAAATCGCTAATACCGATTCCGGTAATAGCAAAATCGGTAATAGCGAAATCGGTAATAGCGATTTCGCAAAAAACGGGTCGCTCCGGGAACGGGCTAATGACATCACAACCAGGAAGTACAGCAGCCCCACCCTCATTCACTCGGCAGAGGAGCAAACAGAAGCAGGAACTGGAGACAGCCTGAGCCCAGTGATACACCACTGACAGGACTACCACCCTACCCAACCAGGATGGAGAAAGATGCACCAGCCAGCGCAGAATCTGCTAGAAAGAGAAAGCGCAAGTTCTCCGACCGGGAACTGGAGCACCTGATCGAGGGGGTGAGCAGCAAACACGATCGGCTGTTCGGGAAGCTGTCCCTAAAGGTGCCAGAGGGTGAAAAGCGTCGCATATGGCTGCGCATCAGAGAGAGGGTCAATGCGGTGGGTGTGACGCCCCGCAGCATCGACGATTTAAAAAAGAGGTGGTACGACCTCAGGAAGCGGGCCAAGGAGAGGATCACTGAAAGGCTCCGGGAGGCTGCTAGAACAGGAGGGGGACCATCTACAGTGCCAGAAAACACTGCCCTGGAGGAGCTGGTAGAAGGGACCATCGAGCCAGAGGCCGTGGTGGGAGTCACACAGATGGACACCTCCGGCGCAGCCCCAAGTGCCCAAGGTAAGATGCATGGCTGTGCTTATACTCAGCATTGCGTACAACCATTCCCAAACCCCCAGCACAATCACAGTGTGCATGCAGAATTGCCCCACACATCTTCACTCATAACAATAGTGCTTCATGGGAGTCGTAGTCATGTCAGGCCGGTGTGCATGTACAGCAAGAAAAAATATACTGTAGTCAAGACATCTGTAGAAGCAAGAAATAGACTTTAATTTCGTGAATCATAGTAGGACATGTATGTAGTGAATTACACCTTAGGAGTAACAATCCCGCTAACCATGCACTGTTTCACACACATATGCATCTCCTGGCGACTCCGATGACAGCGGCCGACTAATCATATCAGAGACACCAGCCGATTCGGACGTCGACACTCCGGCAGAGCCGCATTCCCCACCTCCACCACCACCACCACCACCACCACCTGCTGATGCGCCAACTGCAACAAGACAGCGGAAACGCAGGTCACAAGTCCCACCCATGCAGGTGATGGATGCATGTCAGACACCTGCAACACCATCGGGCCAAAGTCCAACATTCCTCCCACCGCCTGCAGCACCACCAGCACGTGTCCGACTCCCACTGCGCCGCAGGTCTCTGCGCAGTACACCAAATGTAGGCGACGATGCAAGCTCCCCAAATGGTGGCATTGAAGAACAGATGCTGCGTGTCCAGCGCCTACAGGGTAGACACATGGCTACCATCAGCAGTCACATAGCGCGCCTAGCAAAAGAAATGCGCACCCTGACTGCGGCAGTTAGGGACATGACCACTGTGGTGGCAGAGGGCAATGGGAACCTGAGGGAGGACATCCAGGAACTCACCCGTGCCATGAGAGCAGGGCATGACAGCGAGAGAAGGAGGCACCGGCAGAACTTGCTCCGGTCCGCAGCCTCTACGAAGACAATCACTAGGCTGTGCAACAGCACAGCTGTTTTGTCACGCCGCTCGGTGTCACTGCAGGTGGACCTGGGCCATTATTGCGGTGTTGTTGCCAAGGCCCTAGGCCAGGTGACCGCTGCAGTGGAGCACCTGCAGAGCGGTACTTTCAGTGCTATCGCATTGGGAGGGGAGGACGGCAGTGAGGCTGCCTCAAGTGTGAGCAGTGTTTCCGTGGAGGAGGCCAGCACCAGGAGGCGCAGTTCGCGCTGCTCCACAGCCACAGGGACAGGCCGTGGTGAGGTAGAGGAGACACCTGAAAGGAGGCTGGGCATTTGTGGCAAGCGCCACTAGACTGACTAAAGGCAAGGCCATCCATGACCTTGGTGGGGTAACCAGGGTCCTCTCCTATTTGACACTTGCACACCCGTGACTACAACGGGCATGTTTTGTTACACTTGTTTTGGGGACCTCTTATTTTCTATCATGTCTGCCCGCACATGCCTCAGTGCTCCTGTGCATTAAACAGTAGCACCACAAATGCAATCGTCATGGTTCATTCTTACCTGGATCAGAAATGATGTTGCGTGATGTATGTCCGCCTCCTTTGCCCCTCAGCTGTGTTAGAGACGTGTGCCTGTCGGTGTTGTGCGGGTGGTTGGTCATCCCGGAAGTCATCATTCCTGTCCACCTCTATGGGTATCCCCCTTCTGGTTGCGATGTTGTGCAGCATGGCACATACAGCAACAATCCTGCAGCAGGTGTCAGGTTTGTATTGCATGGCACCGCCAGTCTTGTGTAAGATTCTAAAGCGACTCTTCAGAATCCCAAAGGTCCTTTCTATTACATTCCTGGTGCTTATGTGGGCCACGTTGTATCGTTGCTCCTGTGGTGTTGCTGGATTGATGTAGGGGGTGAGTATATATTCCCGCAGGGCGTATGCACTGTCACCTAAAAGATGGAAGCAAAGGCTTAGCAACGGTGATGTATATACATTTGTGGTGCTCATGTTTGGAAGAGGTATGTATACGTACCAAGCAGAAGTCCCTCTCCCGTTGAGTAGGCGCCTGTGGATGCCACTGTGTCGGAATATGTAGGAGTTGTGTGTGCTCCCCGGAAATTGGGCCACTAGGTCCGTGATGATGTGCTTGGCATCGCACACAACCTGCACGTTGATTGAGTGGTATGACTTCCGGTTACGGAATATGTACTCCTTGGCAGAGGGTGGACAGATGGAGACATGCGTGCAGTCGATGCATCCAATGACATGGGGGAAATGGGCCACCTGGTAGAATGCCTGTTTGTTGTGGTCCAACTGCTGTGGGGTTGTTGGGAAGCTGATGTGGGTGTGTATCATTGTCAGCATGGCATCAATGAATTTGTGGAAGAAGCGTGAGAGTGCGCTTTGCGATACGCCTCCGGCTACGGCGATAACCCCCTGGAAACTTCCTGAGGCCAGTAGGTGCAGGCTGCATAGGACCTGGACGAGCGCAGGAATTGCATTGGTCCGATGTGTCTGGTGCTGCAGTAGTGGTTCGAGGTCTGCTATTAGGTACATGATCATGGCACGATTCAGTCGGTACTTGTCGTACACCTCGTCCTCATTCTGTCCTAGCAATGTGATGCGCACTCTGAAGACTCTCTCCTGGACCCTTCTCCTGCGCTGTCCTGCTGCATTGATTTGTATCCTCCTTGCTAGCACGTAGAGGGCTGCCATTTTGTGCAAGCCAACAGGGTATCCTGGGCCAATTTTAAGGGCTTACTGATTGGTGCCATCTGTGGCACATGTATTTTTTTTTTTCTACATTTTTTTATTTTTTTGTAACTTTACCTCCAGGTTCTGATTCCCCTTAATCTGCTCATGCTAAATAGCGATTTTGGGGATTTTCGCTATTTGCGATTTTTGATGCATTGAGTAGCGATTCGTTATTAGCCATTGGCACTTGCCGGTAGCTAATAGTGATTTCGGTGATAGCGAGTTCGGTATTTAGCGATTATTTATTTTGCGGGTTGGTTATTAGCGATTCTTTATTTTGCGGGTTGGTTATTAGCGAGTCTTTATTTTTCCGGGTAATTAGTTTGCGATTCTTTATTTTGTCCCGATTCGTGTTGATGCATTGGGATTCGGTTTTTGACACTCGCTAACGGCTGATTTTACCGATTCGGTATTTTACCGACTGGATTTTAGCTTGATGCATGTGCCAGATTGTCATTTGCAATTCTAATAGCTCAAACTCTCGCAAATGCGAGATCTATTGCATTGCAAATGCTTGTCATTTTCAGAGTCTGGTGGCCCCAAACCAGGCCCCAATACCCAGCCTCTGCCTCTTGAGAGGAGCACGAGAGACAGTGGTGAGGGGCGCTCCTCCGTGGGGCCCCAGGGGCCCTCCCGCCTCTCATATCCAGGTGCCTAGAAGCAGTGTGTAGCGCCGAACGAGAAGTGTAGATGCACCAAGGAGTAATGAAATAAAGGACTCTTTAGAAAGTGTTCAGGCCAGACTTCATGTTTTCTGGATTTTTATTTATTTATTTATTTTATTTTTTTGATGCATTTTTATATAGCGCGGACTTTACTCGAAGCTGTCAGAGCGCTGTACAATAGAGCCAGTTACGTTACATGAGAGAAATGGTACACAATAGAACGTTACATAAATAAACAGGAGAGTAGAAGAGGTCGGGTAAAACCATATAGGCAATAACACAATATAAAACACAGCAATCACGGGTGGGGAATGAACAAGAAAATATTACAAATTTACAATGATGAACTAACTTCCTAGAGGGGTCTGAGAATGAGGGTATTAGTTCTGAAAGTGTCTTTCGAAGAGAAGCGATTTGAGGTCAGCTTTGAAGAGGTGGTGGCACGGAGCAATAGTGGAAGCGAGTTCCAGATTCTCAACGCATTACCTGAGAACGATTGAGCCATCGATCTTTCCCTTTTGAAGGAGGGGGGCTCAAGCAGAAACTTTTCCGCATTCCGAGAAGGTCTCGAGCCTCCTGACATTTTCAGTTTATTCGCCAGGTAACGAGGGGAGGAAGTGATGCAGGCAGTTTTGTAAATAGATCTTGCCTCGATGGGGCTGGGTGTCGCATAACTAGGATTGCAATTCATGTTTCGAGAATTCACTACACGCCTCCTTAAGGTGCCCCGTGGCTCCCAGGAGATCACTACACGCCTCCTTAGGGTGCCCCATGGCTCTTGGGGGCTCATTTACACACCTCCCTCGGGTGCCCTGTGGTTCCCGGGGTTCACTACACGCCTCCCTAGAGTGCCCTGTATCTCCGGGGGTTCATTACATGCCTCCATAGAGTGCCCTGTGTCTCCGGGGCTTCACTACATGCCTCCCTAGGGTGCCCCATGGCTGCTGGGGGTTCATTTCACACCTCCCTAGAGTGCCCCATGGCTCTCAGGGGTTCACTACACGCCTCCCTAGGGTGCTCCATGCCTCTCGAGGGTTCATTACACACCACCCTAGGGTGCCCTGTGGCTCCCAGGGGTTCACCACATGCCTCCCTAGGGTGCCCTGGTGCTCCTGTGGGTTCACTACATGGCTCCCTGGTGTGTCCCGTGGTTCCCAGGGGTTCACTACATGCCTCCCTAGAGTGTCCCATGGCTCCCAGGGGTTTCATTACACGCCTCCCTAGGGTGCCCTGTGGCTCTTGGGGCTTCACTACACAACTCCCTAGACTGCCCAGTGGCTCCCCGGGGTTTAATACACCCCTCCCTAGGGTGCCCCATGGCTCCCGGGGGTTCATTACACACGTCTCTCAGGTGCCCTGTGGCTGCCGGGGGTTCATTACATGCCTCCCTGGGGTGCCCCATGGCTCTCGGGGGTTCATTATACACCTCCCTCGGGTGCCCTGTGGCTGCCCGGGGTTCACTTCATGCCTCAGTAGGGGTCCCTATTGCTCCTTGTGTTCACTACATGCTTCCCTAGGGCCCCCATGGCTCCCAGGGGTTCACTACACGCCTCCCTGGGGTGCCCCATGGCTCTCGGGGGTTCACTACACCCCTCCCTAGAGTGCTCTGTGTCTCCGGGGTTCATTACACGCCTCCCTAGAGTGGCTTGTGTCTCCGGGGGTTCATTACACACCTCCCTAGGGTGCCCTGTGTCTCTGGGGGTTCATTACACGCCTCCCTAGGGTGCCCTGTGTCTCCGGGGGTTCATTACACACCTCCCTAGGGTGCCCTGTGTCTCTGGGGGTTCATTACATGCCTCCCTAGTCTGCACCGTGGCTGCTGGGGGATCATTGCACACCTCCCTAGAGTGCCCCATGGCTCTCAGGGGTTCACTACACGCCTCCCTATGGTGCCCCATAGCTCAGTAGATTCATTACACACCTCCCTAGGGTACCCCATGCCTCTTGAAGGTTCATTACACGCCTCCCTAGGGTGCCCCGTGGATCTGGGGTTTCATTACACGCCTCACTAGGGTACCCCGTGGCTCTTGGGGCTGCATTACACGACTCCCTAGACTGCCCAGTTGCTCCCTGGGGTTCACTACACGCCTCCCTAGGTTGCCTCATGGCTCTCAGGGGTTCACTACACGCCTCCTTAGGGTGCCCCATGGCTCCCAGGGGTTCACTACACGCTCCCTAGTGTGCCCCATGGCTCCCAGGTTACACTACACGGCTCCCTAATTTGCCCTGTGGCTTCCGGGGATCACTACATACCTCCCTAGGGTGCCCCATAGCTCAGTAGATTCATTACACGCCTCTCTAGGGTGCCCCATGCCTCTCGAGGGTTCATTACACACCTCCCTAGGGTGCCCTGTGTCTCCGGGGGTTCATTACATGCTTCCCTAGGGTACCCCGTGGCTCTTTGGGCTTCACTACACAACTCCCTAGACTGCCCAGTGGCACCCGGGGGTTCACTACATGCCTCCCTAGGGTGCACCATGTCTCCCAGGGGTTCACTACACGCCTCCCTAGTATGCCCCGTGGCTCCCGGGGATCACTACATACCTCCCTAGGGTGCCCCGTGGCTGCCGGGGGTTTATTACCCACTTCCCTAGAGTGCCCCATGGTTCCCAGGGGTTAGTTACATGCCTCCCTAGAGTGCCCCATGGCTCCCAGGGGTTCACCACATGCCTCCCTAGGGTGCCCTGGTGCTCCTGTGGGTTCACTACATGCCTCCCTGGGGAGCCCCGTGGTTCCCAGGGGTTCACTACATGCCTCCCTAGAGTGCCCCATGGCTCCCAGGAGTTCATTACACGCCTCCCTAGGGTGCCCCATAGCTCCCTGGGGTTCACTACACCCCTCCCTAGGGTGTCCTATGGCTCTCAAGGGTTCATTACACACCTCCCTCGGGTGCCCTGTGGCTGCCCAGGGCTCACTACGTGCCTCAGTAGGGGTCCCTATAGCTCCTTGTGTTCACTACATGCTTCCCTAGGGATCCCCATGGCTCCCAGAGGTTCATTACACGCCTCCCTAGGGTGCCCCATGGCTCTCAGGGGTTCACTACATGCCTCCCTAGGGTGCCCTGTGGCTCCGGGGTTTCATTACACGCCTCCCTAGAGTGGCCTGTGGTTCCGGGGGCTTAACTACACGACTCCGTAGACTGTCCAGTGGCTCCCTGGGGTTCACTACATGCCTCCCTAGGGTGCCCCATAGCTCCCTGGGTTTCACTACATGCTTCCCTAGGGATCCCCATGGCTCCCACAGCTTCATTACACGCCTCCCTAAGGTGACCCATGGCTCTCAGGGGTTCACTACATGCCTCCCTAGGGTGCCCCATGGCACCCAAGGGTTCACTACATGCCTCACTAGAACATTAGAACAGGTGGATTCATTCACATACCAGGGCATCAAACGTGCACCTAATCTATCCTGGGGCCAACACATTGATGTTGCTACCATAAAACATAGGCAGAGAACGGGAGTGATTTCAGAAGAACATCGTGCTTCACATGCCAGGCCGGGTGCACCTGCTTTGAAAATTTATGAAGCGAAAGCTTTGGGAGCTGCCATGTACGGCGCTGAGTTGTGGGGGGGAGTCAGGCGATATCACAGGCCTTAGAAAGTCTGAGAATAAATTTGTCAGAGAACTGTTTTCTCTTCAAAATAGCACTCCCTGGTGCCCTTAATTCATGGATTTGGGCTTGAAAAAAGTAACCCAAAAAGCCGTTTTGCGACCCCTTTTATATTGGCGTATGCTCTGGGCCACTCCGGAACTGAGGCGTTATGCTGCTGCCTTAGAGGAATTACTCAAGTTGGATAAAGCTAATACATTTCCATGGCTGTCCTCAGTGAGGCAGCATCTGAAGACAAGCGGTCTCAGTGACCGAGGCCTTTGCCCTGAAGTTGAGAAGCTTCCCTCGAAAGACATGTTGAAAAATTATTATAGGACTTAAGCCCTCCAGCAGGAAGAGCGTGCGGTGGGGGGTGCAACACTGATGCGCACGTTTTTAGGTCTCGGCTAGCGAAGGCTGCGCTTGCGCAGTCTCGCTCGCGAGATTTAATGACTTGGAGTAGTGGGGGGTTGGACCCGGCCTCGTGGCGTGGTCCTGACTTCCCTGGGGTTGGGCCCGTTCCCCGCCCTGGCCTCCACGGGCCACCCGTTCGAGCCGCACGAGGTCGCATACACCTCGGGGCTCCACCATTTTGTTGCCTGCCACGTGACTCTGCACACCAGTCCACCTGACTCCGCTCAACCCGGCCTCGGCCCCAGCGAGGCCCAGACATTGAGGCACCAAGAACTGGCCAGGGGGTATCACGTGAACACCTCATCGCCCTGGCGGAGGGCGGTATCGATGGGACCCCCAACCGTCCCCACACACCGAGGTGCGATTGGCCTCCATCTCTCCGGGGCCCGGCGCCTCTCCTGCTGGGCGTCTGGCCGCTCCCAACCCGGCCTCTCCGCCCCTCCGGGCGCAAGGGTCCGGACTTCAAAGGGCTCCAGGCCTATATCTGGGGCGACCCCGCAACAGACTGGCAGTTGTATCCTGGAGTCGAGAGCCCTGCTGATCGAATCGCGGCCGACCCTACGGAGAAGAACTCTTGCTTGAATCCACCACGAGCCCTGCAGACTGCGTCGCGGCTCCTTCTTGCTGAACTTTGAAGCCCCCCGGAACATCGGGGCCCTGCTGACGCTGTCGCGGCCCAACCTCGCTGAATCCTCCCTCGGAGCCCTGCTGACGACGTCGCGGCTCGAGCTGAGCAGAAACCATCTTGAGAGCCCCGCTGACCTGGTCGCGGCTCTCCACGAACTGAACGCCAGAGCCCTGCTGACGCCGTCGCGGCTTGACCCCTCCGAGATCCGGAGGTCCTCCGGCTTGAGGATAAGAACTGGGCCCCAGGTACCCTCGTACCGAGCTCCTGCCAAAGACTGTCCCGCTACCCCTTCCCTTCTAAAGAGACACTGAGACTTTTGTGGATCCCTTGATCCTTTTCGTGTAAATATTGATCCCGTAACCTTTAAGTGCTGATAAAGATTTGCTCGTCTTGAGACAACCTCCTCGAGTCCGGTGTGGTGGTGTTACTGTGCTAGTACATGATAGGAGAAGGATCTCCCTCGGAGGCTTCTCAGCGGCGCTCGGCTACTTCGTACAGTGTGGGGGCCCCTCTGGGTGGTCTCTCCGACTCCCCGAGGTCCGCCTTCCAACATGGGGCTTTAACCCGCCCCTCTTCTCTCCTCTTCTCCATTGGCTGGCCTCTGAAATGCTGGTCAGCCATTGGAGAAGAGGTTTGTCTCTCCAAACAAGCCCCATCCTTTTGCGATTTGGGGGCGTGTTTTTTCGATTCTTTCTCTCCTCTGGAATGTAAACATTCCAGCCAATGGCAAGAGGAGAGAAAGAAAAACACGCCCCCGATTCCGAAAACGCCGCTGCGTTTCTCCGAGGCATTTCTGCTTGGCCTCGGAGAAAGGCGGCGGTGTTCGATGACTGCTTGGAAATATGCTTTTTACAAAACGCTGCAAGTACTGAGGTACCAAAGATTCTCTGTTGCAGCAAGGCACTGAGTGGAGGTAAAAGGAGTTTGATGTAAATATACATGCGTCAGCAGCGGAGGTGCAATACGTGTACTTGCTGATGGTGCAGTGTTGTGGATATATGTAATTAGTTGTCGATATTCCCTCTCGCCACTTCTCTGAGCCCGCACCAGGTCCTCAGGAGGTGCCCGCACCCCCCCCCAGCCGGTCGGCGTACCACCTCCGCAGCGTGGACACGGTCAGGTTCCACACGAAGCTGCTGCCGTTGAAGAGCAGGTCCTCCACGCAGCACATGAAGGCTGAAGCCATGGGTCCGGCGGCCCCCTCCTCAGAGCCGCACCGCGCGCCTCTGCCTCCGCCGAGGGCTCGTGCCGCACTCCGCGCTCTCATAATTAGGATGAGAGTCAGAAGCTCCATTGACATGAATTGGTTAAAAATAATAGCATGCTGTAGAGATATATATAACCTTTAAAAAAATTGTCTTTCCTGGGTACTGCTGCTCTCCTTATTTGCTAACCTTTGTCAACATGCAGCATGCTTCCTCCGCCCTGAACGGACTTTCCCTTCGACCTACCTCCCAGTGGTATTTTTCATTGGAGCCTGCGATTCTTGTAAATAGAAAGCGTAAGCGTGTATCTCAAACAGAAACTGAAACTTCTCTATCAAGGGGAAACATCACTGCCAAAGTTCAGAGCTTGTGAAAAAGCGACCAGTGAAATCACTTGCTAGTTAATGTTCGGCACGAACACAACAGCATTCATGGACGAAGTTGTCAGATTGTGTTCTTAAAGGCGTAGAAATGAGCACGGAACAGGAGAAGAGCTATGACCCGGAAGACAGCGCCTTGGAATATGTTCTTGGAGTACCAGACAGTATCACAGGCAAATGCGGGAGAGAACGGGGTTGTTGAGCAGGGCTGGGCTGGCTTGCCCGGGCATCGGGCGTTTCCTGTAGCAAAAGTGCTTCACAGTTAACCTCCCCCACGACCCTCCAGCTGGTCCGACATAATTGCCAGGCCTACTTTGGGGTTCCAGTTCGGCCCTGTTGTTGAGTATCCTACCCAGGGCTTTAAGTGGGATAAAAAAAAATGTGTGGGGGGCGGGAGGGGGGGGGGCGGTGTTGCGCGGGGTCTATACGACTTGTATTTTGCTGTCTCTTTTGTCATTGCATCCAGGCATAATGATACAACAAGTAACATGATACCTACAACAAGTTAGGACTATTGGCTTTGTCAATCGTTGTTAGCTGCATAAAATAAATTAGCAGTAACTGTGGCTTGGATATAACATTGAAAAAGCATCCACTTGAAGCCCTAGTGACACCACGACAATGTTACTGCTCCTGAGTTTCAAAAAGAGACAACAATATAATCATGCAGTGGCTGAACTCGACAGATTAAGAAATATATCCCAAATTATATATAATAGTCGGTAGACGCATGCCTCTACAGTGTTCTCTTATATTTTGAAACCAGAATTGGTCAAGTTCGTATACTTTCAAAGTTCCCTTTTCAAACAATCATTATCAACGCCAAGTCTGGCCCTGGCACGGTAGTGCGATTTTTGTTTAGTATTAATAAAATTTGACACTTCGGGCAGCAGTTTCAGCAGAGAGGACAAAGAAGCAATGGGCATGGAATCCAAATACTAATCATGCATATTAGTCTGTGCCACTGGCATTTTGCGATTCTGCAGCTGCAGCGTTTTCCTCATAATTATGGATTTGCCAAACTTCCCAAATAATGCTCGCATAATAAATCTCGCTTTTGAGAGTGATTAAGCTATTGACATTGTAAATAACAATGCTGTTTCTTTAAATGTTTAAAAAACAAAAACATAAACAAAAATAATGTCATGAGCAATGCCAATAGCTCTAACTTTAACAATGCCAAGCCCGTTGCATTGTAAATGCTTGTTAAATGTGTCCACGTCTGCATTGGAGCCGTATTGGGACTTAGTCACTGCTCCTCTTGACAGGAAGCCTTACCATCAGTTTAGAGTCAAAGGGGCAGATTTACAAGCCCCTTGCGCCACTTTTGCGTCATTCTTAACATGGGAAAAGTGACACAAAAGTGTCGCAAGGAGCTTGTAAATCTGCCCCAAAGTGTTTACAGCAAAATGGGAAAGTTCATCCGGTCAGGAGTGCCCACTCTGTGTAGGCCAACAGGAAACTGTCCCGCATGTGTTGTTTGCACGTGCAGCATACATTAGGCTTTGTTGCTTTTGGATTGCACCAGTGTGCAGGTTGCTGGGTATCTCAAGTCACATGATCGCCCTAAGAACATTACGCACGGATGCATCTCCGCTGTTGCAGAATTCTTGGGGCTGATTTGGGTAAAAGGAGGGCACCATTGCTGCTAAGGGACTGTAAGGGTTGAATAATGCACTATTTTAATAATATTAAAAAAAATAAAACGGGTTTCATTATTATATATATTGAGCTTTTATTATATATTGATACCTTTGTAGTAGGAATTTGAATGTAGCTATTGATTTTTTAATTATGGACGTGGATAGCCAGGTACTGATAACTTCGATAACTTTTTGTGCTTAAGAATGATCTGTATTTATTTATTTATTGTGTTCACTTTTATGGCTTAAGCCGAAATAAAGTTATTTGAAATGAAATATCACTTTATTTATTGGAAGACGTGGGGGAATGCGTGGTGGGTGTAGGTTTGTGTCTCGCTGCAGATTCCAGAACTTTTCATCACTGAAATGTGAAGGAAATGTGTTTTCTTTGGACACATTTTCAAGTTTGCAAGGGGTTCTGGGTAACATAAGCTAGTGATAGTGTCACAAGTCACTCCATCCTGCATTCCCCTGGGTGTCTAGTTTTAAAAAATGTATAGGTTTGCTAGGTTTTCCTAGGTGCCGGTGGAGCTAGGGTTTCAAAATCTACAGCTAGGCACTTTGCAAAAGAGGGCTCAGTTTTCAGTGAAAAATAAAATGATGTATCCAAGTTGCGTTTTGGGCCGTTTCCTGTCGTGGGCACTGGGCCTACCCACACAAGTGAGGAACCGTCTGTATCCGGAGGCTAAGGGAAACACAGAATAGTAGAACAAGTCTTATTATCAGTTGTCTTTCTAAGCATTTCTGCCTTCCAAATGTAAGACAGTGTGCAAAAAATAAGACATTTTCAAAAATGAATTATAATTCACATGCTCATATGGCTACCCACAAATTCAGAGATGTGCAAATAAACACTGCCTCTAAACTCCATATCTTGTTTCCATTTCGGAAATCCATAGGTGTCCTTAATACCTATTTTTCTGTCTCTATATTTTACAAAATGATTTGCTATATGCCCGGTACTCAATGAACATAACATTTTAAGGTGCAGCTCAGTTATTGGCTCTGGGTACCTCTGGTTCTTGGTGAACCTACAAGCCTCATTTATCCCCACAACCAGAAGAGTCTCACGGATGTAACGGTATATTGCTTTAAAAAATCTACCATAGTTTGAAGAAGTTACAAGTGAAAATGTAGGCACAAATATCTGTTTTTTTTCCCAACTAAATTTCATTTTTTATTTCAACTGTTACTTTCTATAGGAAAACCATGAAGGATCTACACAAATGACCCCTTGCTGAATTCAGAATTGTATCTAGCTTTCAGAAATGTATAGCGTTCCAGGATCTATTATTGGTTTCACACCCATTTCTACCACTAACTGGAAGGAGGTAGAAAGCACAAAAAATAGGACAAATAGGCTATGTCCCAGTCAAGTGCCAAAACTGTGTAGAAATTTTTGGTTTTCTGAAACAAGTCTGCCTGTTCCAAAAAGCTGGGAAGATGGTGATCTTAGCACCACAAACCCTTTGTTGATACCATTTGCAGGGAAAGAAATGGATACTTTCTTCTATAGCACTTTCTTCCCATTTCCCCCCCAAAACTCCAAATGTTTCTGTATTTTGCCTAATGTCTCAGTCGTCTCCAAGGGAATCCACACACCCTGGCTACCTTTAGAATTATCAGCATTTTGGAAGAAAATGGTGCAAATTTGGCATGCATACCTTATGAGGACAAAGAGTTATGGGTGCCTTAGCGCAAACTATCCCAAATAGCAAAAAAAGGGCGAGGCACGGGGGGAAGGACTGGCAGTGAAGGGTTTAACAATGAACTCCTGCAATTATTCAGACACTAGTCATGCACTCATCTAATCAGCCAGGCACTACTGATGCACTGCCTCAATTAACCAGGCTCCACCCATGTACTTATATAATCACCAGGCACTACCTGTTCACTCAACCAAAAACCCATTGGCAGCAGCCATGTATTCATCTAATCACTGAAACACTATTCATGCACTCATCCAATCTGCCAGGTGCTATGCATGCACTCAATCAATCATGTACGCACTATTCATGCACTCTATAAATCACCTGTATACTATCTAAGCACTCCTTCAATCATCCAGGCCCTAGAGTTGCACTCATTTAATCATCCAACCACTATCTATGCATATTTTGAATTATTAAGGCATAATTCATGCACGTATCTAATCATTCAGGCACTACTCATGGACTCATCCACACACCCAGATAGTAGTGATATACTCATGCAAACACACAGGCACTAACTATGTAGATATAGAACAATTAAGAGTTCCTACATACTCAGAGAATCATTCACGCACTACCTATGCACTCATTCAATCATCTTCTGAGTATAGATGTATTCAACCATAAACACGTATTTATAATTTTTAGTGAGGAATATGTTGTCTTTTTGAACCATTTGGTGAATTATTTATGCAACCTGTCACAAACTCTTTGCATTTTCAGGAGAATTAGTTAGCTATATGCTCTGACAGAGATTAATGTTCAATTTGTTGTAAGCCGTTTTCCCCAAAATTTAAATCTGATGCATCTAAGTTAAAAAGTACTGAGACACTAAATCCACCCCTGAGAAAGTGCTAGAGAGGTACACAAACAGCTCTTATGTTGTGTTTTTGGACACTGAATGTACAGCTACACTTTGATTTATGTTCATTTTAAAATTTACTACAAAGGGATAAACTGCTCTTTCACCATGTATAAGTGAGAACTGACATATGGTGCAGCTGTGTTGTAGGAGACGCCTCTATCATGCTAAAAGGTATCTAATAAATAACATTTTGTGTTTTCCGTTGGCTTTGGTATATTGAAGTGCATGTCGTTATATAGCTAGGTTCGTCTGTAGAATTGAAACTGTAACATAACATAAAAACTGTTCTTGTATTATGTGTAAGTCAATAGTAAAGTAGTGGGTACATCGGCTAAAGTAAACATTTAAATGTACGTATTGTCTTAAGAGAACAATATATACAGAACTACAGACAGTTAGAATGCCTACAAAAGCTTGGTGAAAGAAGTAACAGAAACAACTACAGTATCTCTGCAGAACTGAGACAAAAAAGGGGGGAAATGCAGACAAAGTGGTGAAAGATAAAAGAGCTACTTTTAAGAAGACAAAGTCATTTCTTAAAAATATATGTGGACACCTGCAAAGATTACAAAATATTGAAAATAAAAAGAAAACTATGAGAAAGAATAAGAGTAGACACAATCTATGTTACAAGAACAGGAATGAATGTAACAAAGATGGACACACCTTAGCCAGGAGACAGAAGCAGTTTAAGGAAATCAGAGCCAGGGTGTTTCGTAGTTGAGTGGTTGTAAATGTAGTGAGAAATTAAACAAGCATTTGCAATGCATCGGTCTCGCCTTTGGGACCTCTTAAGTGTTTAGACAGAGCTATTGGCACTGCTAATGTGTTTAAGTTATGTTTGAGACAAAAATATCAAGCATCTGCAGGATACTAATTTTCAGTCGTATACTCTCTCGTAAGAGTCATCTCCTCAACAAAACAATTAAAACTAGGGACATTTTGGGTGAAAATGAAGAATGTATGCACAAATCAGAGGGAAGAAAAAGCTAAGGAAGAAATACCAAGCAAAGGCCACCTAAACAAACACCATCTTCCTACAATGTATACTGTAGGTGTTGTGGAATATAAACTTGCAGACATTAAGCAGGATAAAAGATGTTGCAGCCAGGAAACTTTGAGGAGTTCAATTCAGAAAACTCCAAGTGACTTTCTGCTCAACTAACCCGAGACCAGCGAGGATGTCCCAAATCACTCCTACCTGTCGCAACTCTGCCTGATCGCCCTGTTTGCTCCTACTGACTGTTCACTCTGCCTGCTTCTGCTGCACAGTCACTCTGCCTTCTCCTACTGACTGCACTCTGCCTGCTCCTACTAACTGTTCACCCCGCCTGCTCCTACTAACTGCTCACTTTGCCTGCTCCTACTGACTGTTAACACAGCCTGTTACTGCTGGCATTTCATTTTGGCTGCTCCTCTCGACTGCTTGCTCTGCCTGACCGTCTCGTTTGCTGCTACTGACTGCTCACTCTGTCTGCTCCGGTTGACTGTTCGCCCTGCCTGATCAGTCCCCCTCCTCCAACTAACAGTTCACTCTGCCTGCGCCTAATAGACAGCTGCTAATGACCACTCACTCTTTCTGCTACAACTGACTGCTCACACTGCCTTCTCACACTGCAGTGACTGCTCGCTCCGCCTACTGCTGTGGAGTGCTTACTACTCCGCACACTACCAGGTCCTACTGACTACTCACGCTCCCTACTAACTGTTCTTACTGTCCTAACTCACTGCCAGCTCACGCTGCCTCCTCACGCATACTGTGCCTTGTGCTCCCTACTACATAACAACGAGCTGCTCATACGTTCCACTCACTCTGACTACACACTGAATTCTGACTGCTCCGGCTGGCTGCTTACACTGCGCACTCATGCCCAGCACCAGTCTTAATTGGCTACTGCGCACCCCTACTGACTGTCGCCAGCTTTTAAAGTACTGCCTGCTTGTACTCACTGTCCAGCTCCTAAAACCTGATCCATACACCACTGACTGCTCCAATTGTATGATCAATCCGGAACGTCCTGCTCTGACTGACAGCTCCGTTTGAATGTGCATCTTCACTGTTCATACTGCCTGCTTCCTCCGGTGAGCACTGCCTGCTCCTGCTGCTTGCTCTGGGAGTGAGAGAAGCTAGGACTCCAACTCGCTTATTTAAACTGTTTTGGTGAATTTTCCTGGGCAGTGTTTTCAGGAGCACTACAATTTTACATACATCAAACGAGCGCACTGAATGACGATGCTCATTAGCAGGGAACTACAGAAGAGGCACACGGAAAATAAATAAACAGCAATTTTTATAGCCAGTATGATACCCGTTACTTAAATTGCTTTGTGTAAACACACCGCACACAGCTTTCCGTCAGCTGTCAATAAAAAAAAAACGGGACATGAGTTAAATCTCCTGAAATCAGTCAGAACTGCTGGTGAAAAGCAGGGACTGTCCCGGCAAATTCAGGGTGGCTGGATGACCATATTCAACTCAGAACAGGCATCAGGACCTGGGCTACTTACTACCCGGTTGCCCTAATGCGTTACAAACGTCACAAGCGCATGCAGGAAATACTCAGGGCACCAGGGATCATTATTACGTGCATCTGATTACGTTACAACAAACTAAGGTGAAGCGCTATAAATCATGCAGATACATACATCAAGAAAACCAGTTAAAAAAAACAAGATTTAAGCAAGCCAAACACCAAAGGTACCGGGGGCACAGGGCATACTTACCATCCTCATACGGACATTTACCCCACAGTAGAGATCGACAATAGAACCATACAACAAGTGTGAGACAATGAACAGTTCAACGGCATAGAAAAAGGACAAGGGAGTCCTCGATGTAGTCAATGGAAACCGGCAGACATGTTGATATGGGAACGCCTCCTATACGTGGTTCGATTAGAAAAAATAATGCATTTTCCTAAAAGGCATCGATAACGTGATGGCTGTTAAAATTACACAATTTAGTTTTAAAAGTAAGTCGCAAGGGTTTACATGAAGGTGATAATTTAATTTTAAATTCAAACGTGTTTGAAAAGAATACAACATCATTATAATTAGATTTTTTTTTTTTTACTTAACTTGGAAACTATTTAATTCCAAGTGGACAGAGGTTCGGTGGTGCTTTCATTTATGTTGTTTTGGCTATATACTCTTTCACTCCCATTAAACAAAGTGAGCGGATTTGGTCCAACGGCTAGATTGCTGACTTTGGTGCTGGAGACCATGAATCGAGCCTCGGGGTCGCATCCACATTCTGTGATTTTGGGCAAATCACTTTATCTCCTCGTGCCTGAATGTGTCCTTGTGTAATGTAATCGGTGCTCATGTAAAGCACTTCAATATCTGGGGAAAGTTTGCGCTATATAAATCTATAAAAGTCATCTGTTTCCCGGAGTGAAAACACGCCGATGCGGTTTGATGGGTATGCGCGCAGAGGCAGGGGGAGCGCTTACAGACGTGGAGCTAAAAACAACAAAACACCGGCCAGGAAGAGAGCAAGTCATCAAGTTCGCACTATTGTGATCAGGCCGGGTGCCAGAAGAAAGTGCGCAAGTGAAGGGGCCAGTAGCCTTGGAAGGTTACAAATGACGACATAATAGTCATGAGGAGGGACTAGCAAGCCTTAAACAAATCGGAAAGCAGCATTTACTGATCTAATCCAATGAAAAAGATGGGCGGCGAGTGGGCGGAGCTTCCACGAAGCTTCCCCACTAAAGTGTATACTGCATGTCTCGGAGAGACAGTGCAAGCACTGTCTAGGCGAGACCTAAAAATGTATAGCAGGAGAGACGCACTGAAACAGTTGATAAGACCTTTGCTTATAAGAGGAAGCTTTTCATTTTGATTATAAATAGAATGAAAGCTCTTGACAAAATAGTGTTGTGCATGAGGAGACAAACCCAGAAGAAAGGATTAGTGAATAGAAGTAACTTTTGTACAGTTGTTAGTGGAGAATGGCTGTATACTTCCAGTACAGATCCTTTCTTTAATGAAGAAAGCTATTGCCAAGATAACCAATTAGTTCATGCTATTCATGATAGAGGATGATGTTACGAGAGTAAGAATGGCACTCCTATAGCAAAAGAGGTGATGGTATCTAGAAATGTAGAAGACGTCATTGCAGAAGAGGCACAAGGAGGAGTAGTAAACACCTGTATGCAAATAGAATTGTAGTAGTTTTTGTAGTATTCAACAGCAATCCATTGATATACTAAGAACATTTCTTCATATCTTTCCAAGGCACAGTGTACAACACGAAATAAGTACTTTACAAGGGTTGGATCCTTGCAAGGTTGGAAACTTACACATTTGGAGGGACACTCACTACCTTCTTTATCAAAGAAACTGTGCCAAAGCACCTCTCATCATTTTGGGATGATAGCTGTACACCTCTCAACAATGCAAACTTTAGTTAGGAGGCTGTGCTATGTGAACATTCCTGCTTTATGTTTAGGATAAATGAATAGAACATTTTTGCATGGTACTGTGGCAGAGGTAGAAAAGATTTGCAGCTGCAATCCTCTGCACGTTATCCTTTTCTCCGCTCTTATGTATTGTATGTATATGCAGTGTTTTTAACTTTCTTTTACTCACTTTTACCTAACTCAGGGATTTTTAAGAATCTGCTCTCTGTACCTACCCTTCGTTGCACAGTCTCTCGCCTCTCTCCTCGCTCCCCGGCCCACCGCAGCAGATAGCTTGCTGTTTGAGTGGAGGGAGTTTCTTTTCCTGGGAGAAGGATCTCCCGTCTTCCACTCACTTCCAATGTGCCATTACAGACTGCCATCTTGGTGGTGAGATGCTCTAGTCTCCCTCCATAGACTCTGGTTCCTGACTATTTCAGGGCCAATGGCGCTGACGCCCAGCGGGCGTGCAGGTTGCGTGCCGAAGGCAAGCCCGTCTGCGCCCATCCGGACCGCAGCCAGGGCCAGTTATGCTGTCCAAAATTCTGCTGACTGCTTGCGTGACTGGGATCGAGATGAGCTCCTAGCTCTTAGACCCCGCCACCTGCCCGGACCAGGCACCCACATTACTTGGGGACTCAGATAAGATTTTTTCTTGCCCCTGTTGCAACTTTTTCCTTAACCCTAGCCACGCTTCTTGGCTGGATAAGGAGTTGCCCTCGACCCTTCCAAAGTCCCCCAGGCCCTCTGGCTTAAAAGCCTGTCTCATTAATTTTAGGTCACTGTCACAGCACACTCTTGACATACACCAATCCCTAGTGGCCAATAACTGGGGCCTTATGTCCCGGACGGAGACTTGGTTGCGCGAAGACTCTAACCCAGCAGTGGCCTTAGCTATTCCCCAGGGCTATGGTATAGTCTGTGCGAATAGGCAACATAACAGACCAGGGGGTGGGCTGGCAAATATCAACAAAGACACCTGGGAGATGTCAATTACCAAGTTTGGGCAGATAGGCAGTATTGAAAGACTCCCCTTCTGCGTTAAACTTTCCTCCTCTGCCTCTTTTGCGGAGCTCCTTCACTACATACCCTAGGACTGCTGCCATAGCTCCTCCCCCATCCTGGCAGACTATATCGCCCAGGGTAGCACCCACTATTCTAACTTTACAGTCCTGGGAGACCTTAATTTACATGTCGACGATCCCTCCTGCTCTCATAGTGTAAATTTTATTTTGTCACTTGCTGGTTTTAACCTGATCCAATAGGTCTCTTCTCCTACGCACAAAGCAGGCCATATACTGGACCTTGTCTGCTCTAATCTACAGGAGGTTATAGTGAATACTCCCTCTCCAGTAATTTGATCGGATAATTTCTTGGTCCCTTTCCAGATACACCTGAAGGTTAGGGCTAGGGTCATCTCTCTTCCCAAGGAATTTAGGAGTGACTGGAGTAGGGTTGCCCCTGAGTCCCTAACCCCTCTCCTTAAGGACTCTGAGCCCCTCCTCTCAAATACCCTTGATGACAGCATTGCAAACTTGAATGCCTGGTTCAGGGAGGCCCTGGATAAAATCACGCCACTGGGGCCTGTTAGCTCCTCAAGAGCAACCTCTTCCGCTCCTTGTTTCTCCGAAGACATCAGAGCCAAAAAAGTGATTGCAAAAGACTGGAGCGTAAGTGGAGAAAATCATATACTATGAAGAACAAAATTGGTTATTGAGCGGCTCTGAAAGAGCACCACAAACTCCTCATTATTAAGAGAAGAGATTTCCTGGTCGATCGCATTGCCAGTGCTAAGAACTCCTCTAGGGAAGTTTTTAAGATTGTGAAATCCTTCACCAACCCCTCGGCACTTTTGCACCCAATTATCCCTTCATTGGAGATGTGCAACAGTCTTTCGAATTTCTTTGAGGAGAAAACCAGATCTATGCCTCGTTCCCGGCGGCCCCCACCCTAACAGGGTAGATGTCTATCATGGCCTCAGACAGAACCAGCCAGTGTTTTCTGAATTCACAATGATCCCATGGATGCTTCCCTGGTCGAACTTCAGAAATGCAAATCTGGGCGACCTGGTGATCCCTGCCCAATAATACAGCTTACTGGCAGAGTGGCTTAATCTGTCACTTGATGCCATCTGGAATTCCTCACCCAGTCTAGGGGTTTCCCCACCTGCCTGGAAACATGTGTTTCTTCTCCCTATACTGAAAAAACATAACGCTGACCCTGAAGTCACAGGTAATTTCAGGCCCATTTCTATGCTCTTGGCCCCCGCAAAAGTCCTAGAGAAATTAGCACATCAGCAGCTGATTGATTTATTGATTCCAACAGGCTACTGCATGACTCCCAGTCTGTCTTCCGCCCTGGCTACAGCACTGAACCCGCGCTGATTGAGATGGCGGATTCCATTTTCTGGGCGGTGGATGGAGGTTCTGCGGCCATGTTGGTACTCCTCAACCTGTCAGCGGCATGTGACACGGTGTCTCACTCCATCTTGCTTGATCGCCTTATGCAAATTGGCATTCGAGGGAATGTGCTGAACTGGGTCGTGTCCTACCTTCATGGCCGAGAACAACAGGTCTTTCTCTACCCCTTTACCTTGGCCGCAAAACTATTAAGATGGGGGTGCCTCAGGACTTTTCCCTAAGCCCACTGCTCTTTCGTATCTATTTGTCACCACTGGCGGAGCTCATTGCTAATACCGGGATCAAGGTGATATCCTACACGGATGCTACCCAATTGATGTTCGCTTTGAGTGGGGTACCGGCATCAGTCTTTGACTCCTTCAAAGATTGTTTAGAAAGCATATCCGTCTGGATGAGCAGCAATTTTTTAAAGTGCAATGCCGATAAGACAGAGGGTCTGTTTTTTAACCAAGCAGTGCCACCCCCAGCTAGGATCTGCTCCTGCACCTAAGGACTCAGTTAAGAATCTTGGAGTCAGATGGGACAGTAACTTATCACTTGCTACACATGTTCAGCATGTATCTGCGGCCTGCTTTGGCAAGATGAAAACTATTAGAAAATTCATTGACTTCTTGCCAGAGATAGCTCGTAAAACTGTAGTCCATGCGTTAGTCACCTCTCACCTTGGCTACACCAACGGACTCTACATGAGACTGCCCAGCGGCTTGATCCGTAGGCTCCAGATAGTACAAAACGCGGCCACTAGATTGTTCGGCAAGATCCCCCTCCGTCAGCATATTTCCCCCCACCTTTGACAACTCCATTGGCTCCCAGTGGCCAAAAGAATTGAATTCAAGACCCTCACATTTGCATTTCAGGCCTACCAGTGTAGAGGCCCCAAACTATCTGAGGAAGAGACTTCGCCCTTACCAGCAGGACAGATCACTGAGGTCCAACCATAAACGCTACCTCTCCATCCCCCGTTTTGCTAAAGCAAGAATAGGGGTTAGGACATTCGAGGTGGGAACTAGTAAATGCTGGAACGACTTGCCTTTTCAACTACGTATGATGCACTCTGAACAGGAATTTAGAAAGGCCTTGAAGACCTGACTATTTAGTCGTTAAGACTAGATCTGCACCGCCACTGCTCTGTTGTTGTCCGTTTTAGCACCGGGACACCTCAGTCGAGATAGCACTCTCCAAATGCCTTTATTATTATTATTATTATTATTATTATTGATATTATTATGATGTGAAGTTTTGTTTCTTTGGTCCAGAACAGGACTGTAGGGAAATTGAAGAGTTAATAGCAGGAGGAGTTGCAGAACAGGACCCAGGTGTCACAGTTGATAGCTTTAAAGAAGAGATTACAAGATTTAACACTGTGTGATCTGAAAAAAACAGAGTATGTTTGCATATGTTGTCGAGACACTCACTATATGATTCAAACACGGACTGTTGAATTGTATTTAAAAAGAGAAAAAGAAAGTAATGATAACTGAGAAAAGTTTGCTGTGTCCTTATTTGTAGAGGAATGCTTTGTGCTGTCCACACAGCAATTTATATGTAGGTATTGTTACAATACTTCAAGGTTTAAATGTTTATGAGTCAATTCTTATCAGAAGAATACATCGATTTCAGGCTATAGTCTATATGGAGCTAAAGAAGGGCACGTTAACACCAACAGAGCTGCTGAAAGGTCTAAAAGGTAGAGCGCTGAACTGGATTGCCAGTGTTTTCTCAAAATATTCAGCAGGATGCTCAATAATTTCTAATGGTAATGCTAGGGCTATTATATAAAGAAGATGCAAATATCAATACATTATTTGTTATAACTTATAAATGGAACCATTACTGTGAACATTGTAAATTCTCCTCTAGCACTAAAATGAATTCAGAACGATTCCTCTACTTGACATTACCAGATTGTAAAGCCACGTCCTTTGAAAATGTAACCCAAAACGCCCATCAAGGTATGACCTGTCCAGACTGCAGATCAAAACTTAGGTCAACGTTGTTTCTACAAATATATGGAAAATATCTACTAGTCATGCTACAGTGATGTAGAGTGGATGGTACTAAGTTAGAAACTGAAATTACAAACTTTAAAGCTGCACAAATTTCCATTTCAAAAGGAAGTTTCACAACTATAGCAAACATATTTCATGAAGGAGTTAATATAACCTCTAGGCACTACACAATATATTAAAGATATCAAAGAGGATGGACAGAGTGCAATGACATGGAAACGTAATTCAGAGCAAGACTAAGTAAACAGTTAACAAACATATTTGCTTTTTCTATAACCGAAGTTCCAAGGATAGTTTAGGATAACAAAATGTGGTATTTACGTTGAAATGTAAATGAATTATGAGTTCCTGAGACTTAATTCATCCTATTAGGGGTATTGTCTACAACAAATTATTAGAGATGAAAGACTCTTTTTAACTGGAGGAAAGAAATTTATAAAACATTACAGGACTACATTCTGTTACTACAGATAAAAACTAAACGGGGGTGCTATAATACCAGCAGCCTTAAGTTGCTTTTAAGAAGTTTCTTTTCCACTTCACTATTGTATCTTGTTTTGGTTGCCTGATGCTCAAAATGAAATTTGAATGCATTTTTCTTTGTTTACATTTGTTCACAGTGCTAGAACTGCTACAATAAAAGAAGAATAAAAATTAACAACAATTTTTTTTCATAATCTGGTAAATTACATGCACAGACTGCTCCTGGCTGTTACAATGGTGTTAAAGTCCATGCAGAAGGTACCAAAACGCTTTAGCTCTGGTGACATTTCACTGCATCTCCACTTCAGTTGAAACATTGTCACCAGGGCCTGGAGGTCTGGAGCTGATGATCCCTCTAATTTTTTTCTCTGTGCAATTTTAAGTTGCTTCTTTTGGTATGTTTTCATGTGGTACAACATGGTTGTTCTACCACATGAATATTTTTTTGCTGTGACCTGAGATAATGTCTCTTCACGTATGCTGCACCTCACCAATTCAGTTGTGATCTTCGATTCACCCGATATAATAGAGAAAATATCCTCAGATATGCTTTGTTTGTTCATTGCTGGTTCTTCATCAGAAGGCTCTTCATGTGCAACTGAGTCCTCCTGCTGTCCAACAACTTCGACCAGTTGTAGGTCTTCCTCTGGTTCTGCTGATTCCATTTTATTTTGTAGAAATAGCCAAAAAAGTTAAAAACCAGCACAATTTATAAAATCAGTGTGGGTGACAATGGGTAGTTTGATGGGTGTTTGGTAATTATATTTGATTCATGATTTCTGATGTTGAAAGTTATTTTTTGGAACTCTTGTTTTTTACAAATGTGTTTTTAAAATAAAGCTAAACCAATATGTTACAAAACAAGTAGACTCAAACTTTATGTAAAATATGTCTATTTATCTGTCTTACACTTGGTCATTTGTATTCGTGACTACTGACATCATTGCGACCTGCTGTGTTGCTGTCAAGAAGGAAAATGCATTTCTGATTTATTTTTTTCTACAAACAAATACAAAGGGGAAAGTTAAACTAGTATCTTACTAATTAGCTACACTGAAACTTTATCTAAAATACGTCTAAATGTGTGTTTTATCGCAATCACAATATCTTTATAAAAATAAAAACTATCTTGAAGTAAGATGATTAATGTACTTTTTAAATAGGTAGATCACGAATACAAGAATAAGTGATACACCATGCAGATGTAATGTTTAATATCTAATTATAGATATCAAATACAGGGACGTTATAGTTATGAAATACAATTAAAAAACAACATTAGACATGCACGGAAAAAAACCAAAAGGTTACAGGGCTGCTATAGTTAGGAAATAGAATTAAAAATTCGATAGAAATTCGCAGAAAAAAACAAAGATTACAGGAACGTTATAGTTAGGAAATAGGATTTCAAAAACCTTAGAAATTCACTGAAAAAAATAAAGGTTATAGGGATGTTATAGTTTGGCTGACATTTCACTCATACAGATTCAGCAGTTATAGTTAGCTGAGCTAATTATAACTTGTGCCCCCGCAATACACTGCTTATGACCTCACAGATTACATCACTCATGACTGTGTCTGTGACATTACTGATGACATCACTGATGACATCTCAAATTACATCACTGGTGACATAATTCACAAAACCACTCACATCCCATACAATATCTTGTATGCCTATTCACACACCCACACAACCCCTCACACACACACATTCACAGACCGATACTAGTACTCACACATCCATTTAATTCTCCATAAAGTCACTCATACACCCACTCACTCACTTGTACAGCCACCCATATAACCATTCACATACCCATACAACCATTCATACAGCTGGTCACTCACCCACTCAGTCACTTAGACACACACTCACCCATACAGTACCTCACACACCCACTTAATTACATACACAGTCACTTTCACAGCCACTCACTCACCCATATAGCCTCTAAACACAGTCACTCACTCACATATACAATAGACGCGCCTTACCTGATTTAGATACCGGACACGCCGTGAGGGGAACGGCTGGTGATTTCTGCTCCTGCTGTGGGCCTCTCTTGTCCTGCAACCATTCGCCAGCGCCGTGAGGGGAACGGCTTGCCCTGCAACTACACTACCCAGGGGGCACCGCGAGGCGCACGGAGAGCGTCATTACAGGGCGCCAAGGCCCATAAACAAAAAGAGCGCCTCCCGCTGCGCGGGACGCGCCTTACCTGATTTAGATACCGGACACGCCGTTTAGGGGAACGGCTGGTGATTTCTGCTCCTGCTGTGGGCCTCTCTTGTCCTGCAACCATTCGCCAGCGCCAGCGCCGTGAGGGGAACGGCTTGCCCTGCAACTACACTACCCAGGGGCACCTCGAGGCGCACGGAGAGCGTCATTACAGGGCGCCAAGGCCCATAAACACGAAGAGCGCCTCCCGCTGCGCGGGACACGCCTTACCTGATTTAGATACCGGACACGACGTGAGGGGAACGGCTGGTGATTTCTGCTCCTGCTGTGGGCCTCTCTTGTCCTGCAACCATTCGCCAGCGCTGTGAGGGGAACGGCTTGCCCTGCAACTACACTACCCAGGGGGCACCGCGAGGCGCACGGGGAGCGTCATTACAGGGCGCCAAGGCCCATAAACACGAAGAGCGCCTCCCGCTGCGCGGGACGCGCCTTACCTGATTTAGATACCAGACACGCCGTGAGGGGAACGGCTGGTGATTTCTGCTCCTGCTGTGGGCCTCTCTTGTCCTGCAACCATTCGCCAGCGCCAGCGCCGTGAGGGGAACGGCTTGCCCTGCAACTACACTACCCAGGGGGCACCTCGAGGAGAGCGTCATTACAGGGCGCCAAGGCCCATAAACACGAAGAGCGCCTCCCGCTGTGCGGGACGCGCCTTTCCTGATTTAGATACCGGACACGCCGTGAGGGGAACGGCTGGTGATTTCTGCTCCTGCTGTGGGCCTCTCTTGTCCTGCAACCATTCGCCAGCGCCGTGAGGGGAACGGCTTGCCCTGCAACTACACTACCCAGGGGGCACCGCGAGGTGCACGGAGAGCGTCATTACAGGGCGCCAAGGCCCATAAACACGAAGAGCGCCTCCCGCTGCGCGGGACGCGCCTTACCTGATTTAGATACCGGACACGCCGTGAGGGGAATGGCTGGTGATTTCTGCTCCTGCTGTGGGCCTCTCTTGTCCTGCAACCATTCGCCAGCGCCGTGAGGGGAACGGCTTGCCCTGCAACTACACTACCCAGGGGGCACCGCGAGGCGCACGGAGAGCGTCATTACAGGGCGCCAAGGCCCATAAACACGAAGAGCGTCTCCCGCTGCGCGTCCTTGCCCGTCACTGACCGTACCTGGCTGGGCTGGGCCATCCCCCTAATGAAGAGTTTCTGCCGACAAGGACGTAAGGTACTGGGGAGCTCATTCCTAAAGGGACAGCGCTGTGCGTGCATTTCTTGTGTTGTGTAGCGTTAGGGCTTTCTCATATTATTATACCTGGCCTTGTCCTGTCTTCCCCCTACGCGCTGACTTTAACTGGGAGTAGTTGGTGCAGGGGTAATTGACTATCAATAATTCTCTATTCCCACGTTCTCCCAGCTATGGCATCTGGCAATAGCGCTGCTAGTTAGCGCCGGAGAAAGGACACAAGCATATTGGGTCACCTGTTTAGTCTAAGGGTGGACATTACTTAGACCAAAGAATCTACAAAAAAGAAAGAGGCCGGGACTTTCTGCTTATCTTGGAGGCTGTTTGATTTGTTAACATATTATTTTTACTAACGTGTTGGTTCCGCAATGCCCCCTAAAGACAGTAGAGGCAGAGGGGCCAATGTCCATCTTTCAGGAACTATGGACCAATTTATCACCAAGGTAAACTGTGTCATCGACCAAGAGATTACATTGCGGTGGCAAGAAGGTCCTCCATGGGTCATATTGCGCTTGTGCAGTCTCCTGTTCATCAAGTCATAAACGGCGATGACGCTCTTTGTTCACATTTTGATTCTCCAACCATAGATTTAACACCTAGCGGTACAACTGCTGTATCTATGGGGGACCAGTCCACGGTTTCAGATTCTTTGTTGACATCGCCCTGTCTGCTACCATTTCCTTCCAGCAAAGTGCCAGAGCCTAGCACCAGGCAACTACGTGAGAGGAATCCTGGTGCCATTTCAAAAAAACAAGCAAGGGCCCCGTACTAATAATGGTGGGAAGCATAAGACTGGTAGAAAGAAGCTGATAGCTGTTAGTCACACTCAAAACTCTGGTATGTCTTTGCAAAAGCAACCCCCTTTGGCGGCAACAGCAAATAAAGTTGTATCCTTAGACCATTCATTATCCACCAGAAGGGCAAACCAAGCTGCAAATGGAGGGATCAGCATAGATGGTAAAACGGAGGGAGGGGCCCCTGAGATGTCTAACCTGTACGATGCAATTAGGCTTCTCCTCCGCCCCATTGAGGACAGAATTTCTAAGATTGAGCAGCATTTACTTAGGATAGAGCAAGATTTTGGGGGAATTGTAGACTCCTTAAAGCATGTCTGTCACCACAGGGCCCTAAACCACTGGTTACTGCTGGAGCAGAAAATGTTCCGGCTTCTTTAATTAAACCCCCTGTACTGTCTATAGACCACCAGGCCTCCTCTGCTGTCATCATGGGCACAGTTGTGCCTTCTGCTAATAAACCCCCCCGGGCTACTAGGGAGGATAATATCCCAAATTTCCCTCCAGAGGCTTCTCCCTTTGTGGTGATCCTTACAGGGGTCCCCGTATTGGGTACCCATGTAGTAGAATCTCCCACTACTTTAAAGAATAGGGTTGTGCATTGGCTCAGCAAAAATAGACCATTGCCAACACACATAGTGTGTAAGATTCTTATGGTCAGGAGGGTCTCATGGGTAGGCCATTTGGCCAAAAATATTAGTGGGGATTGTGTCTTAATTAATTTCAACGACCCCAAAATAGTGGAGTACATTTGTAATTGGAGACAACCTAGCACAGGAACATCCATACGTTCTCTCCCTCTGACCTATTTCTATCCTCCTGGTCATTTCACCTCACCAATGGATGGGTGGACATTGGTCCAGCGAAACGGGAGGGGTTCGCCGCAAAGGGCCTGGCCCAAATCTATACCACCTCTTGATCCTACTGTCACTCACAATCGCTTTAGTACCCTGGAGGCTGTTGATTGACTCCAGGGCAGTGGTGGAGTACCCCCCAGTCTTTTGCTTTCCCAGAGCTGCTACACCTCCGGACCCATAACACCATCAAATTCTCTGAGTTTAGATCCACCCACCCCCGTTATTCCAACACAGAGGGTTATCATTAATAATATTGATTCACATCTGGTCTATCCCCTAAGTATTGCAGGTCCACGGGATGATTCTTCTAGCCACCTCAAGCTTGCCTCATGGAACGTGGCAGGTTTGCGGAGCAAGCTTTCTCTTCCGGACTGGAATGCTTTTATTGATGGTCATGACTTGTGTATGTTCCAGGAAACCTGGAGCCTTGAGCCATTGTATAAGTCGGGGTTTTCATGCTATTTTGTCCCAGCCACCACGGTGGGCCGAGGCCGCCCATCTGGCGGACTTATGGTTTGGGTTAGGGCAGAACTTAATCTTAAGATAACTCAGCATATTTGTTCCACACTGGATTTAATGCTGCTATCCATTAAGTGCTCCAAGAGCAGGCACACCTGGGAAATCTTTAATGTATATGTACGGGGAACCCAAGGGGGTGCAAAATCATTTACCATCTCTGCCCTCTCCGACCTGCTTCACTGTTGCCATCCAGACTCCTTTCTTTTGGTTGGCGGTGACTTTAATTGTTCATTTGAGCCACTTGCAACTGATGACGTCCTGGGAACTTATGATGAGGACGCCAGATGGGGCGTTCCGTCTCTGTCACTCAAGCCAGTGAAGAGATGGTCACCAGTTGTTATCCAAATAAATGCTCTATCGTTAGAATTTGGGTTAAGAGCTGCCAATGGACGCACAATTTCCGATGTATTGGGAGCTAACACCTTTAATAGGGTTCCCTCCCAAAGTAGAATTGACTACATAATGATCGATAGAAGGGCATGGAAATTCGTCATAGACATGGCTATTATACCAACAATAAATAGTGATCATAATGTTGTGATCCTCAAAATGCGGGAAATATGGCTCAGTAAAGAGTTCATACCCACTCCCAAAACACGCATGTTGTCCAAGACAGTTTTACCATCTAACTGCAAAAGGTTTCTTAAATGGCCTAAATTTATCTTGAGTGACTCAAAACTTATCACCCTTGAGGAAATTCTCGCTGACCAGACTCTCAAGCTCTCTGCAGTTTGCAGGGATAGGGCAGGCCCTGCTGCTGCAGTGAAAGTCCACGTGGAAACTATCGATTCGATAGGTTCTTTATTTGTTGACCATAATAAAAAAAGCCAAATGAGTGTCAAGCCAGCGCAGAAGTGGTTTAATAGGAATTGTAGATTAAAAAAAAGACAGCCTGGTCCTTGCCATCAAAACTAATAATCCGGGTGATGTTCGGCTGGCAAGACTGCATTATAGACAGTCCATTGCAGCTGCAAAACAAGATTGGGAAGAGCAGCGTTGGGACAGCCTAAAAACCGCGTGCCATTCAAAAAATGCCGAGCTCTTCTGGTCCTTAGTGAGAAGATTTAACAGATGCGAATTGGACCAAATTCCCAACCACATAACAGATAGGGAATGGTTTGAGCACTTCAGGAAACTATATGTAGGGGACGAGCAAATAGGTGATCCTTGCCTAAGAGTTGGGAACATAGTTATTGACTCCGCACAGCCCCCATTTACTAAGATAGAGAAAAGGGAGGTCGAAGTAGCAATTAACAAGATTGTATCTGCAAAAGCCCCGGGACCTGATGGTATCCCAAGCGATGTATTTAAAGCTAATGTGGAGGGATGGGCCTCTTACTTCGAGCTCCTTATTAATGCCTTGCTGGAGGGCTCACCGGTACCAAACTCATGGAAAGGAGCCGAAGTAATCCCTATCTACAAGAGGGGCCCAGGGGGGGACACAGCTAATTACCGCCCAATTAGTCTTATTGATACTGGGCAAAAGTTGGTCGGTAGGGTCCTCCTTGAGAGGATCCACACATGGGCAGACGACAACGATATAATCTCACAGTTCCAGGCGGGTTTTAGGAGCTCCACAAGCACGATTGACCAGGCATTCAGGCTGGTGCTACTGTACTGGAAGGTGGTCACCACTGGCAAGGGTGGGCTGTACCTGGCGTTTATTGATTTAAAAACCGCCTTTGACCTGGTCCCCCGTGATCGCCTGTGGTCGATTCTGGAGGAGATGGGGATTCCTCCATATATTCTGAATCTTTTGATTCGGATGTATGAAGGAAACTATGCCTGTATTAGATGGGGGTCGCAAGAGCAAAAAACTCAAAAAATCCCGGTGAATAGAGGGGTTCGTCAGGGCTGTGTACTAGCCTCTACACTCTTCACACTATTTGTGAATGGTGTGGTATCTTTCCTGCTCGAAATTAATGCTGATGTCCCAGTCCTGGCGGGGGTCAAAGTTCCTGCTTTACTTTTTGCAGACGACACACTTTTAATTTCGAAAACACCTGCGGGCTTACAGAAACTATTGGATCGTTTTTCCCTGTTCTGTAAGTTGTGGGGCCTTGTTATCAACACTGCTAAAACCAAACTCCTCTATTTTAACCCAAGCAAATCATCCAGATCCACCTTGACCCTTGATGGGAAGCCATTGGAGCGCGTCAAAGAGTTTGATTATTTAGGGATCAGAATCTCTGATAAGCTCAAATGGCAGTCCCATATTGACAAAATGGTGTTAAACCATAGGCGAGTATTGGGAGCCATAGGGAGGAAATTCCGTGCCTCCACTACGAAACCCATTGCTCCAGCCCTGGAAATTTACACTGCTCAAGCCGTAGGTTGTGCCATTTATGGTGCAGAACTATGGGGCTTTGGTTGCGTCGATGCTTTAGTTACTGGTGAAAACAAGTTCTTCTTTGAACTTCTATCGCTCCCAACGGGTACCCCCACTAAACCTTTAATGAGCGATTTGGGCCGGCGATCTATTAAAGATATAGTAACTTTGCGCCCCCTATTATACTGGGCACGGCTTTGGCGCACTCCCGAGCTCTCTAAATATGCTGATGGCCTAAGAGAGGTCATGAATCTTCATGGAGCTCATAAAATAGGTTAGCTTGTCAACATAAAGAAGCTTCTGGTGGCAATTGGCCTCACATCTGCTTGGGACTCTGGGGCACTATTGACAAAGGAAGCAACTAAGAGAGCCTTTTGCGCCTGGGTCAATCTCCAGGAGCAGAGGGATCCAAACACTGGTCGATTGACTGACGAGTTTCGCCAACATAAGGATATTCCCCGCTTGGAACCTTACCTAGATTTTATTACAAAGCCCAGGGATAGATCTCTCTTTGTTCAGTTCAGGTTTGGGACCCTCCCCCTTCGTGATCGTACTAGCAGGTGGAACCCCCCGCATCAAACTTCCGCTGACTGCCCATACTGTCCAGGAACAGCGGAGAATGTATCCCATTTGTTTTTAGGATGCCCAGCTTATCTAAAACCCAGACTGAAATGGCTCAAACCTGTGTGCCTGCAGCTGGGGACGAGGGACCACACTGTAGCACTTAGAATCCTTAAAACTGATCCTACTACCACAATAGCATGCGGTGTGGCTAAATTCCTTGCCTGGGCATGGCTGATTAGGCAGAAGGCCATCTGACAGATCTAAATTTTTATGTACTATTTACAAAGCAGCTTATGTTACATTTTTAATTATTTATTGTATTTGAAAACCTTTTTACGACTTGTTCTTATATGTATTTTTATTGAATTTTGTCACCATGTGTAAATGCGCTTTTATAATATTACTTGTCGAAATAAAGCTTTGTTGATGATGATGACATATACAAGCACTCACACACTCACTCACATATCCACACAATAACTTACATACTCATTCACACATCCACACAAGCACTCACACATCCACGCTCTCACCCATAGAGCCATTCAGAGACACTCTCCAATACAGCAACTCACACACCAATTCACTTAAATAAACAGCCACTCAAACAGCCACTCACTCACCTACACAGACACTCACTCTTACAGCCATTCAGACACCCATTCACTCACCTATAGTCACTACACACCCACTTACCGACCTACACACCTATGGAGCCATTCACACCGCCACTCACCCATACAGCCACTGACATGCCCACTCACTCACCAATACAGCTACTCACACAGAATCTCACTCACCACACAGCTACTCACGAACCCACTTATATACCCAGACAGCTACTCATACAGCAATACACATACAGTAACAGAAGTTTTATCACTCAGTAATAGTGCACCTAGTATACTAATTTTACTTTTGCAGTGTAGGAAAGTAGGATCCGCGTCTTATGGTTACCCCCCACTTTTTGCTAAATGTGATACTGTTTATGACTAGTCTGACTGGGATCCTGCTAATCAGCACCCCAGTCTATCTGCTTTCTCCTTAAACTGTTATGTCATTTACTTAGGTATACTCCAGATTGGATACTGGGTACCCTTGTCAGTCCCTAGTATATGATACCCATGTACCCAGGGCATAGGTACCCCAAGACCACCCTTGGGCTGAAGCATGTACTATGCCACCCATGAGAGGCTATGCAAAATGGAACCTACAAGCCTGCCATTGCAACCTGTGTCAGTTGGTGCATGCACCACTTACTTAAGATATAGGTTTACTATGTCAAAGGGTCACTGCACTTAAAATCAATTAGTCACCCCTCTAGCAGGCCTTTACAATCCTGATGGTAGGGTGCTTGGTTCTAAGGGAGAGGGCACCACTGCATGAGCAGAACATCCATGCAGCCTATGGAGTCCATTCGCCTGGGTTGTCAGTGAAGCAGCCATTTACTACATATAGAATGGCATTATGCGACCGTGTGATGACCAACTCTAAAACGGCTGAAACAAAGCCTATTGTGTTTGGTGTCAAACATGTTGGAATCATACCCCTCACACCGGTTACTTGTGTGGGAGGTATGATTCCACCCCTCAGAAGAGAGCTTTGTGAGGTCCCATGTGTTCCCTGTACCGGCCTTCTAGTCCTGGACAGCACAAAATAGTTGCTGCCAACCAGAGACACACTTCTGCCCTCATGCTGCTGAGCCAAGCTCGAGTAGGGGAAGGCAGAACAATAGGCTTCCTGTCACTAGGAGGTGTGACCACCTCCCAGACAGGATTTAGTGTATTAGGGCTGGATGGGTGTGCTTGCCAGTGACTAAAAGTCTGCACAAGGGGCAGATTTGGTGTCCCTGTGCATAGTGCAGTTCAAACCAGTACTGTGAGATGTTGGCTCCTGCTCTAGCATAAAACTGGACAAAGGACATGGAAGTAACGTCCCCACTGTCCAGACCCTCCCGTGGGTGGGTGCCCTGAATCTTGCCAGCCCTCCTCCATGGGTACAAAATGGCTTACCTGGCTGTAGGACCTTAGATTTGATGTGGACAAGATTCTGAACAAGAAACCACTGAACTTCGACCGTCTGGACACTCTGGACTTTGCTGGAATTCGTTTGGGCCTGACTTCATCTCCCACTCAGTCTACTGCATTGTTTTTGCCCGTGCACCATACAGGATCCTTGAACGACCTGTTGAGCATCAAGGACAACCAAAGATATCTCCCTTGGAGTGAAGGAGTCACTCCCCTGCATTCGCTGGCACCTCAACACTGCTGACTGGTCTGCTGATCCTGAGCTCCTATGGACTCTGAAGGCTCCAGCAACACAGGACATTGGTTTCCATGTCCTGCAAGTTCCAAGCTGTCCTCTCACCAAGATTGAGGTCAGAATCCCTCTTGGGGTATGCAATACTCGAACCCCTGTGCACCATGTACATTTACAAGTACATATGCTAGTTGGCGTTCCCCGAACAAGTGCATTGGGCTCTGAGTAGCCCTAACCTCTGGCACCATTTCCTGTCAAGAACTTTGACCTCCTTGCACTGAGTGCTCCATGGGCTGTTTGGTCAAATCGCTTGAGGTCTTCTTGTGACTCCTGTGCCTCCAGCCTGTGGGTCCACTTGAGGGTCAACTTTAATTTTCTTGAACTCGCCTGGTTGCTCCAGGCTCGCCCTGACTCCCTTGTGTTTGGTGATTCTTCTGGACCTTGCTGGTCCAAACCATACACATCTTTGACCTCTGCTTGGGTTGCCATTGCCAAGGCTTGTTGGTACTCCCGCTGGACACGACCCCTCAGAACTTGACATCCTTTGTTGGACAGCTCGTACCTGGCTCCTGGTCATCCTCGAAATTTCATGGTCCCCATAGCTGCAGAGTCAAGGTCTCCCTCTTCACACCTGAAACACCGGACATCAGTGGGTATTCGTCTACTGGGCCCGTGGTCAGTCCTGAGTGGCCCAGACTCTGTCTCCTCTGCTGTCAGATACTCTTCAACAAGAATCCAGCTTTGCATTCCAAAGGACACTTTTCTTGCAGCAGCGGCTCTTCTTCAAAGTCCTCCATTGGGTTGGACAGAGGTTTCCGACGCCACTTCAGACCAATGCACCGACTTCCCTGGGATAGGTAACTTGGGTACCTCGGTATCCACGGGTGGGGTGGCTCTCTAACCTTTTGTCTTATGTTTATGTTTATGAGTTTCTAAAGCGCTCGATGCGTCTTGGCGCTGCGGTGTAGTAGCAGGGAACAAAAGGAGAATCACTCATATGGTTTTGAAAAGACGAGTTTTTGATCCTTTCCTAAAAGCCTGGAGGTCGGGTTGCAGTCTCATGGCCTGAGGTAAGTTATTCCACAGCCTGGCCGCACAATATGTGATCATCCGACCACCCCAGCGTGATTTTCTGATTTTTGGGACTCTAACAAGACCCTGCATAGCTGATCTAAGGGGGCGTTCAGGGACATAGAGTACAAAAAAGTTCTCTAGATCCTCTGTGGCGCCACCGTAAATTGCCTTGTGCACATAGGTAAGCGCCTTGAATTCTACACGTTGTTTTATGGGTAGCCAATGAAGAGATCGTAGTCCTGCTGAAGTTGGTTGTCCTCTATTTAGACCCAGCAGCAGCCTAGCTGCTGCGTTCTGTAATGATTGCAGCCTCAACAGTTGACACTTATCGATCCCCAAAAATAAGGCATTAGAATAGTTCAACTTAGAAAGAAATAGGGTCACCATCACTGTTTTTTGGAGTTCTAATGGTATGAAAGGAAAAACCTTTCTCAAAGTTTTCAAGAGAAAAAAACAGGAAGACACAAGACCGTTGACCTGGGCCCCCAGATTAAGTTTGTTATCAAAAAGGACGCCCAGATTTCTAACCTTCTCTACTGGGGTCGGACATATTCCTGCCTCTAATGGCCACCATGATTTATTCCACAGGGGCGAACCTGGCCCGAACTCCATCACCTCTGTTTTATCTGTGTTTATCTGTGGTAAATTTAAATTACCTAGACTTAATTTATGCGGTAAAATTCAAGAAGAATAACTCAGTAAAAATAAGAGGCAGAATCCGTGGTATTCGAGGGTATAAAAAGGAATTTATTCCTTACAAAGGAATTATGATGGTTCGAACCAGGCAATCGAGTTCCGTCACCACGAAGGTTCAGGAAGGGATCAGCAATACATTATTGACAAGTTGTCATATTTATATTAAAGTGCATTACAGTAAAGACATATGCAGAAGGCGTAACAGTTGATAAGAATACACATACGTAATAAAAAAGGCGTTACAATAGGCGTGCATAAAGGCGTATACTAGAAACGTCATTAGGATGATGACACACATGGGTGGATCCATAAAAGAATCCTGCAAAGTCAGCAAAAATATATGGCAGAGATGCGCGCGCAGCCGCATGACGTGTGATTGACGTGTAACTAGAGGGTGAAGGGAACTTGACATTTAGCCCTACATGAGGAGACAGAAGTCTGGGATGTCAGGACAACCTAGTCCCAAATCATATCTAATATCTTGTGTTTAAGGAACTATATTATCTGGAAGGAAAGGTCTTTTCGGACAGAGTCTATTCTATACTGACTGCTAGTGCGTGTACAAGCGTCTAAGTGTCTACATGAGATGCGAGGGGGCATGGGCCTACCATGGTAACGAGAGTCATGAATTACTTGCACGGAGACAGTAAGGCCGGGCCCTTTGCTCTGCAGCTGGAGGGATGTTTACCTAAGCTACTTAGACAGGAATGCATTTCTCGAGGAGCGGAGCAGATAACTTGAAGGCTGAATACAGTTTTGGCAGGCAACAGGCCGAGCTAGGCACCGTTAGCCGCGCAGGGAGTAAGACAAAGTTCATCGATACAGATACAGGTCCAGGCTGGAGCATTCAGAGGCAGAAGCAGGAAAAAAGCTTGATGGCAGAATTCAGGGCCTACCTTGCCAGAGCTGGAAAACGTGAAAAGTATACCATATAAAGACGGTGGCAAGGCATACTTAGGGACGGAATATCTGACCCATTCATGGCAGATCTGAAAGAGGACATATTAACGTTGGACACAATTGTATTTGCGTCTTCATAGCTTGAAGTGGAGGGAACATACATGTACTTGTAGCATGTACATGGAGCCGTTGGGGTCTAGATAGGGGACACAATTGACCATAAAAATTCATATTTCCTCATTCCCTCCTTGTCCCCTACGGACCCTTCATGAAATATCGATCTTCAGGAATCCATCAATCTGTTCATGTAACATCATTTGCTCTTCTTTCTTCTTCCGGAATCTTGAATGAAAACTTGAACGTGGAATACACGATGTGGCACACAGGCCGCAAATCGCTGGTCCACATTGTAGACACAGGCAGCAACTGAATACTATGAGAAGGCCAATACCTAGGAAGGATAGGACTTTCCATCCCCAGGCTGACAACACGCTCCAGAACCAACCGGACCATGTCCAGGTGCCTGGATTCTGATGTATCTGGTTTGCAATCTTGTGAAGACGAGTTATGGCTTTATATACGGACGGCGCATTTTCTGGGATGAAAACACAGCAACTTGATCCGATGACTCTACAAGCTCCGCCCCTATCGGCTAGGATGACGTCAAGGACAAGACGATTTTGGAGAACAACAATCCGCATCGCAGACTGCTCCTCTGTTAAGTTGCCTAGGGCGGAAGTAGTTTCATTCACTACTGCTTCAAGGGTTCTGGTTAATCTACATATCAGTTTACTGTTTGAGACAACACCTATGTAAAGAAAGAGACCTTTATTGAAGTCTGTATATTGTTCCCATGCTGTTTCAGTGTAGTCAACAATCGGGATATCTCTCTGGGGTCTATGGTGTACTAGATTGGTATTTCTATGATAATCAGGAGGGGCTAGGAAAACAGGTGGCAGAAGGAATGCAATGTAACAGGTGCCATCCCAATCTAGAGGTAGGCGTATATATGCGGTATGACCACATATGAAGTAGGAATGACGGGAAGCTCTAAATGTAGACTTGCCTTTATCACTGAATTCGATCACAGTAGTACATTTACTATGACCCAGGTGTACTGAACCATTCTTTCTTACACAGAATTCTCCTTTGACTGGTAATACTGACATAGCAGGCAAGACTAGTGCAGCTTCAGATTCAACATTCAGAATCATGAGGTTAAGTGTAAAATTACCTAATCCATATACTTCATTTTCTAGATCAGTTCCTGTTCTTTTGGGAAGTCCCTCCTTGTTAGGATAACAGGCTTTAAGCAAAACTAAGTTCAGGTTTCCCCATACCCAGTTGCTCTGGTAAACTACAGGGTTTGAATCTAAAGAGTTAATCAAACTAAACCATGCTCCACAGGAACCATTGTGTGTGAACGGGTACGGAAAGAGAGGCAGAACTCCTTTGTATTTCTGATAGGGAGGAAGCCGGCCACATATCAAACAATTTGTAGCATTGCTGGTCTGATGGGAATGATGTAACATACTAATGAATGTGTTGTTGTGCAGCGCAAATCTATAGGACAACTCATGTGGAGGTAGTTCACTAAAAGAATGTTCGGCAGTAACATTGTAAGCAGAATGAGCACGCTTGAAAATAGGATAATATATGTGCAACAGTATACTTGCAGCAATAATAAAAAGACTTAGAAAAAACATAATCAACAATGTCACTATACAGTGACTATGAAGTGATTTACAGTATGCATGTTTCTTGAGCTGTTTTTGTCTATTTCTCTCTCTAATTCGGTCTAGAGGATACATGTCAAAGACTTAATTCAACCGATTCACCTTGGAGAGGACTTAAACAATCAAATTGTCTGACTTGCTAGACCTTAGTTTCAGTTTATAGTCCTGAGATTCAGTCTTTTCAACCAGGGGGAGTTTTGAATCAGTCTCTGGAAGGGGGCAGGGCTGAGAGTTCAGATCAGATGGTAGTCCATGAAATTTCTTGATATGGCTCGAGTGTAACCAACCCATGCGACCCTCGACCTTCACTGCTGTCCTCGTCGTTAGAAGAACCAGCTTTGGTTGTTGCCAGCGGGGCTCCAACGGGCTCCTCCTGTCGAAGTTTCGTATAAAAAATAGGTCTCCAGGAACCACTTGATGGGGCTTTACCTCGGTGTTGTCAGGAAAGGCTGCAGCTACCTGTGAACGGCAAGATTGTAGTGCAGACATCAAGGAAGCAAGGTAATCTGTCAGCATATTACAATCAACATCAGTGATTTTACGAGGTATAGGCGTCCCCCACATATTTGGTGGCCTACCGAAGACCACCTCGTACGGGGATAGCCCTGTGCGAGAATGTGCTACCATTCTCATGTAAAATAGTGCAACTGGTAAGGCTACTGTCCAGTCGACACCTTTCTCTCTGCAGATTTTTGAAAGTCGTATTTTCAGTGTCTGATTATGACGTTCCACGAGACCTGCTGCCTCGGGATGTCGGACACAGTGAAATTTCCATTGATAGCCTAACAAGAGTGAAATGTGTTTCATTAGCTCGGATGAGAACGGCTGGCCATTATCTGAGTACACGATACGGGGCAAACCATACCGTGGGAAGAATTCACGAACTAATTGTTTGGCAGTAGTCGGGGCAGTGTAATCTGAGACGGGATATGCCTCTGTCCAACGGGAAAGAGCGCATACAACTACGAGGACATATTTGAATCCTCGACATCGTTCCATCTGGATATAATCCATCTGGAGGACTTCAAAAGGGTGATCGGGAGGTTGAAATCCACCCTGCTCTACAGGTACGCCTTTACCTGGATTGAACTGACAACAAATCATACAAGTTCGGACTTTCTGTTTGGCTGCAGATCGTAAGTGTTTGTTGAACCAAATGTGTTGAATACTGTCTAACATAGCTTTCTCTCCTAGATGTGCTGGACTATGTATTGTGTTAATGATAACTTGAACCATTGAGTCGGGGAGAAACCATATAGATTTTCCCTTCGTCATCCATCCCTGATCTGTTTGGATCCCTCCTAATTCAGTCCATTTCTTTATTTCCTCTGGTGTAGCATGTGTCTGTATGTCAATTATATCAAGGGCGGGATCCCTAACTGTCATGCAGTGTGTCGGCGTCGGGACTATTGTCTTTGTCAAGTCAGTTGCATGATTCCTATTCTGTGCTGTTTGCTTAGCTATTCGGTCTGCTAGGTCGTTACCCTGGGAAATAATATCGGTGACTTTTGTATGAGCTTTACACTTCATGATAGATATCGAAGTAGGTAGATGTATTGCATCTAATAGAGCTTGAATGAGGGGACCGTGTTGAATGTTGGCACCATGAGAAGTTAAATAACCTCTCTCTCGCCAAAGGACTCCGAAGTCATGGACAACTCCGAAGGCATAACGTGAATCTGTGTATATGTTAACTTTTCTATTCTTGGCTTGAATACAGGCTTGTGTCAAAGCAATAAGCTCTGCTGCTTGAGCTGATAATATATCAATACAATTTGTTTCTATGACTTCAGTGTCTGTCGTGACTGCATAGGCTGCCACTAACTCTCCTGTACTTGTTCTCATACATGAACCATCTACATAGAGTGTCAGGTCTGGGTCTGGTAATGGGACATCTGTCAAGTCTTGTCTGGGTTTCGTCGTAATAGTAATGACTTCAATACAATCATGTGCCAGTGGGTCTGTTCCACTTAATGGCAAAAGTGTGGCAGGATTTAATGTACTACAACGTCTGATTTCTATGTGTGGTTGAAACAATGTGAGTTCGTAACCTGTCAGTCGTGCTATAGTCAAGTGTTGTGTTTGTGTCCGGTTCAAGAGAACCTCTACTGCGTGTGGTACTTGTACTGTCAATTGATGTCCTAATACTATGGAATCGCTTTGTCTGATCGCTAGAGCTGTTGCTGCAACTGATTTCAGACACGCAGGAAGAGCTTGAGCTACGGGATCTAATGTGCTAGAAAAGTAAGCACATGGTTTGTGTGATCCTGCTTGTTCTTGAGTGAGTACTGACAAAGCAGTACCTTCACGTTCTGTAACAAAGAGTGTAAAAGGCTTACTGTAACATGGTGTCGCTAAAACAGGTGCTTGGCATAAAGCTTTCTTTAAGTCTTCAAAAGCTTGTGTGTGTTCTGGAGTCCAAGGGAGGACAGTCGATGTCGCTGCCTCCTGTGTTGTCAACTGAATGAATGGTTTTGCTAAAAATGCATATTGGGGAATCCACTGCCTGCAGTACGAAGTGAGGCCTATGAAGGCCCGTACCTCCTTTTGTGTCTTGGGTGGTGGCATGTTTACAATTAACTGGATGCGGTCAGGTGTGAGCTGTCTCCCCCATTTGGACAGCAAGTGCCCTAGGTACACAACTTGCTGGGCACAGAATTGCAGCTTCGAAGGGGACACCTTGTGTCCCTTGTCGGCCAGAAAATGTAAAACCGTCAGTGATGCTTTTTCACATTCGGGTTCGCTTCGGGCGGTGATCAGCAGATCATCGACATACTGAAGCAGTGCAGTGTTAACTGGCATGTGGATACTGTCAAGTTGTCTTTTCAGTGCTTGGCTGTAGATGCTAGGACTTTCTGTAAATCCTTGAGGTGCGCGTGCGAATTTAAAACTTCGTCCATTTAAACTAAATCCGAACAAATATTGGCTTTCCGGATCGATTGGGACGCTAAAGAAGGCGTTCTTGAGGTCAATTACAGTAAAGAACGTTGCCTCCGAATCAATAGCTGTCAGTAATGAAGAGATATCTGGGACCACGGGATATTGTGGTACAATGCATTTATTCAATTCGCGCAGATCAATAACTAATCGATATACTGGGGGTGCTTTTGGATCCGTTCGTTTAAGAATCGGAATGATCGGAGAATTACATACATTGGAGTCGGTTTCTACAACCACTCCTTGTGCAATGAGCTCGTCAATGATTTGCAGTAAAGCCACTACAGCATCTGGAGGTAACTTATATTGTCGCATTCGTGGTAATACCACTCCTGCTTTGAGTGTGACTCGATATGGTGTAATGTGCATACAACCTACATCAGTGGGGCCTTTTGCCCATAAATGTGCAGGTAGATTCTGTAACCGGTGATCCATGTCTCTTGACACGTAGTGACCTTTAAAGTCACGCAAAAATAGTCGTACTCCGTCCGGAGAACAACATATTATAGCTCCTAGAGCTTTCAATGTTTTTATACCTAACAAGTTTTCTGGACATGATTTCGTAAGCAATAGATCTGTAGTCCGTGTCAATGGACCAACTGTAAATGCAAGTGGTTGCGATACTTCGTTAATAGTAGGCTTTCCTGAAAAACCAAGGGAAATATTTTGTGAGCCTGAGAGGGGTGCCCCTGGGACTTCGTCGTGACTTATAGTTGTTCTGCTTGCCCCTGTATCAAGTAGAAACTTTCTGTCTTTCCCTAATACTTGACTCTGTACATAAGGACCCTCTTGATCTACAGGAACCTCAATAAGGGGTAAGCCAACTTCCCTCTCTAGGCTATTTCATGTGTAGCGCTGATAATCGGGATAGTCATTTTGTGCATACTGGTACATCTGTTGTGTCGTGTTTTGTGTTGCAGCAATAGGCTGTGGCTGTGGTTGTGGCTGTGGTACCACTACGGTCTGTTGTGGAACCGGCATAGGCTGTACATGTTGAGGTGCTTGTTGTTGGATCTGATCCTGTCTAGGCGGACGTGGTCTCTCCTTTGTTTTACCCGTAGAGATATTATGTTTCAGAACTGCACAGTCGTTTATATAATGACCTGGCTGTTTACAATAGTTGCATGTCCCTTTAACAGGAACCGCTGAATTACTGGACTGTGTCGCACCCTTTTTATGACCGTCAGCTGGAACTGACTGAGCGACGAGCATTTTCATTTTCGTGTCTTTCATACGTCTTTGTTCGTGTTCTTGTTCTTCTCTAATTCTATTCTGGTGATACTGTAACATTTGTAACATTTGTGAAGGAGTGTTAGCTTGCCAAGTGCTCTCAACTTTCAATACTCTATTTTTAACCAGTGGCAGGGAATTCTCGACTAGTTTTGTTACAAAAAGATGTGGATATGAATCGCTACTTGCTTTCAGGCCGCTATTAATACCAAAACATTTTTCAAATCGGGAATAAAAATCACTGGTGTCTTCATCGGGTTTCTGTTTACAAGCTGAGATTGCTCCCCAATCTTCCTTTTTCGTAGTTAATAAACGTGGCAATACTTGTACTAATAATCCTGGCAATGCTTTTGTTCTCTCCCCAAGCCCTACGCCTGCAGTTCGGGCAGTTTCTTCGTTTTCTAATACCGTCCAATCAATTTTTTGGTCTCCCACTTCCCACTCTTTTTCTTTGAGTTTCTCGTAAATACCGGCAGGCAATAATACTTTCAATATTTTCATAATGTCAGGATAGGTATAATCACCCATGAGTAACATGTCCTTTAGTTCACGGTGAAAACCTGCTGGATCTTTGTCATGGCTGGGCACTAATTTTTTCATTTCCAATAGTTCTATTTTGGTTATGGGCGTGTACACAAACACGCGTCTAAACGTATTATCATCATTTCTAACTGGGTGTACTTCGCGTAAGGGATTCTGTCTGTCTATGTAATACATTTTTCTCTCCATGGAAGGAGCTGGATCATGTTCTGGACACAAAAAGGCACTATATCTATGTCGGTATTCTAGAATCACTTTAATTAGATCGGTACCTAGACCTCTCCATTTATTCATGAGTAGTTCTATCAGTATATCAGGTAGGGGACCAGGATCGGAGTGTTGGCCTTTATATAATATAAGGAGATGTTGTATCATGTATATACTAGCTAAACGCTGTTCATCTGGGGCGAGATTCAGAAACGTGTGTGCTAGTGCGTCATCACTGTATTTTTCAGAGCTGTCAGCCCATTGTACTGCTGACCTGGCTAATTCTTGTTCATCCATAGAATCGAGCACATGGTACCCCCTTCGTTCTCGAAGTAATTTATCAGTAGCCTGGAATAAGTGTTCAGGGGTCCTTGGATTTGAGATAGCTGTTTGAAAAATTCTGTTACATTCTGGACGTATCGGACGTATTGTATTATTAAAAGATCTTCCTTTTCCTACATAAGCTATCGTTTGTCTAGCTGGTAATTCTAATTGTCCTGTGTTCATTTCTGACTGTTCCTCCTCCTCCTCCTCTGATTCAGTTTTATCTGCTTCTAATCTTGTTTCATGTATTCGTTCTACTTCTTTTCTGATCTTTCGGCACATGACTTCTATATACTTCTGTTTATCATGTTTTCCGTCTGCTATATTCTGACCCCATCTGGTAAGTACTTGCATTTCCTCCGGCTCTACCTCAGGCCTATCTCTGTTTCTGATCAAGCATTTTATAAAAAAGCGTAACAATAATTTCTGCATGTCTACTTTCTGGTATTCCATGGCCTCGCCAATACTTTCAGGACCTTGCCCTGTTTGGACAAAGCGATATATTTTGTCTAGATGTTCAACCATTCCTGGTAATGTCATTAAATAGTTTGTAACTCGTCGTAAACGTACTGAAGATAGCACCATTCTGTCGTGTTTACCTGGCACTGGATCATATCTACAATCTGTAAGAGGCTCATTTAATATATTGTCATTAGCTCTTTGGGGTGTACGTTGGTGTGCTAAATCCCTATAAGTCAATCTAGTTGCTGGCGGTGGCGTGGAAAAACCTCCTGTTGCACCTCCTGAGGTGCCAAGTCCAAAAGGATTTGTTGGGTGTAGGGTAGAGAGTGTGGGTGCAGGAAGGACTGTAGAAACAGATGGAATGTTCCGAACGTGAGGAGGAGTTTGTTGCTGCGGAGGTGGGTGCAGCTGATTTTGGGGTTGAGCGTTGTTAACAGGTGGTGTGCGTTGCTGCGCACCATTAGCATATTCGGGGGCTGCATCATCTAAATAGGAAGAAAGGAAAATGTCCTTTGCGGTCTTGGGGTGTACTTTAATCGGGAGTAATGGAGGTGGCAGATCTTTTGGTACCTCCAAGGTGGCCTTAGGCAAACCCTCGGCCAGAAGAGGATACATACCATTCATAAGAGTGTTTCGTTGTCTGTCTACTTGTTCTGTTTTTACTCGGATACCTTCGTCAATTAATATGTTTTCTCGGGCTCTTTCTGAATCTTCCCTACTTTTCTCTTCCTTTCTGAGCGCTTTCTCTGTGCGTCTATGCGATTCTTTACGCCATAGTTCAATAGCATCTTTCTGTGACTGTCTAGCTTTCTTTTTCCATAATACTTCTTCTATTCTCATGATGCAATCTGCATCCCATGTTCCAGCAACGGGCCATCTCTGACTCTCTGCTAAATCCTTGGTGTAGTCCACCCATAGATCAAGATATAATACGGCATCTAGGCCATGTTTATGGTACATAAAGTACCCTGGAGTGTCCCTAGGTGGAATGGGAACAGCTTCCTCGAGTATCCCTTTTCTAGTTTTTATCTGTCTTAATTTTGAAAATAACGGCATCTTGAACCTTGCTACTTAATTCTTACTCGGTCTTGAACACAATAATTACAATAAACACAATAATGAAGATCAAACAATCACTCATACCACGATATTTAAAACATATCACAAACTTTTTTAGAAACGGACAATAATAATTAGAATAAAACTAGTTAACTGCATAATACTAAATATACTGTATGTACTGCTAAACAGTACAGATACACTGCTAAAACAGTGCAGACCAGGTCTGTGTACCCAAACCCGTCTTGACCGGCACAAACTAATGTGCACGTCTAGATGCGTCCCCAGCAACGGTACTCACCGGGAAGCACGGAACGGAAGGCCTCGGAAGTCTGGACTGGACTAGACCAAACTGGACTGGACTCGACTCGTGACTTAGATACTTCGGAATCTGGTGGGCCTCTGTATACCTCGGATCTTGCTCTCTCAGCTAGGCTCTGGTCGGGATTCTCCGCACTCCTCACCGCCTCGTCTGGGTGTTGATCGCAGCCTCAGTCGCCCCCGTTGGCCTGAGGGAGATACAGGAAATCCTGCGGGTACGCGTAATTGTCCGTCCGGCTGTGGCAGGAGACCGGGTCTGCAACGCACCTCCGGCGCGTGGGGTGTGAGAGGTGTCCCTGGTCGGGCGCCAATTATGTGGTAAATTTAAATTACCTAGACTTAATTTATGCGGTAAAATTCAAGAAGAATAACTCAGTAAAAATAAGAGGCAGAATCCGTGGTATTCGAGGGTATAAAAAGGAATTTATTCCTTACAAAGGAATTATGATGGTTCGAACCAGGCAATCGAGTTCCGTCACCACGAAGGTTCAGGAAGGGATCAGCAATACATTATTGACAAGTTGTCATATTTATATTAAAGTGCATTACAGTAAAGACATATGCAGAAGGCGTAACAGTTGATAAGAATACACATACGTAATAAAAAAGGCGTTACAATAGGCGTGCATAAAGGCGTATACTAGAAACGTCATTAGGATGATGACACAAATGGGTGGATCCATAAAAGAATCCTGCAAAGTCAGCAAAAATATATGGCAGAGATGCGCGCGCAGCCGCATGACGTGTGATTGACGTGTAACTAGAGGGTGAAGGGAACTTGACATTTAGCCCTACATGAGGAGACAGAAGTCTGGGATGTCAGGACAACCTAGTCCCAAATCATATCTAATATCTTGTGTTTAAGGAACTATATTATCTGGAAGGAAAGGTCTTTTCGGACAGAGTCTATTCTATACTGACTGCTAGTGCGTGTACAAGCGTCTAAGTGTCTACATGAGATGCGAGGGGGCATGGGCCTACCATGGTAACGAGAGTCATGAATTACTTGCACGGAGACAGTAAGGCCGGGCCCTTTGCTCTGCAGCTAGAGGGATGTTTACCTAAGCTACTTAGACAGGAATGCATTTCTCGAGGAGCGGAGCAGATAACTTGAAGGCTGAATACAGTTTTGGCAGGCAACAGGCCGAGCTAGGCACCGTTAGCCGCGCAGGGAGTAAGACAAAGTTCATGGATACAGATACAGGTCCAGGCTGGAGCATTCAGAGGCAGAAGCAGGAAAAAAGCTCGATGGCAGAATTCAGGGCCTACCTTGCCAGAGCTGGAAAACGTGAAAAGTATACCATATAAAGACGGTGGCAAGGCATACTTAGGGACGGAATATCTGACCCATTCATGGCAGATCTGAAAGAGGACATATTAACGTTGGACACAATTGTATTTGCGTCTTCATAGCTTGAAGTGGAGGGAACATACATGTACTTGTAGCATGTACATGGAGCCGTTGGGGTCTAGATAGGGGACACAATTGACCATAAAAATTCATATTTCCTCATATCTTTAAATAATTCTGAGCCATCCAGGACATAATCTCTGTAAGGCAAGAATGGAATCTGCCTGCTATAGCTCCACGCTGATTGTTGGTGGCTAAGACAAGTTGAGAGTCATCAGCATACGAGACCAAGACAAAGCCATGTTTCCTGACAAGATTAGCCAAAGGTGTCACATATAGTTTGAACAGAGTGGGAGATAGGGCTGACCCCTGTGGAACTCCACAGGGAAGGAAGAAATCATCCGATGTCGTACCTTCCCAGTGGCGTAACGAAACCTGAGGGGGCCCCCCTGTAAAGTACAAGGAGGGGGCCCCCTGACCCACCGCCCACCATTTTGCCTCACCGCAAAAAAATCTGGTATATTTTGATTTGTAACCTCCAACATTTAATGAAATGCCTCTATATTTGCGTACTCAAATTTCGAATAAGAAAGTAAGAAACACTCACCATATAAGGCACACCATTTGTAAGATTGTCAAGATCAGATTATTTAACAGAGACAGGAACCAGAGCAATGCCAAGGAACGGTTGTATTGTTTGAGGAACTGCCTATCGCTGAAGAACAAGGAACAACTACATAGGGTCTGAATTAGAATTGACATTGATGGAAAATAACTTAAAACTTTGAAAGACAAACCCAAATCTGCAATTTAACAGACTCGACTGACAATATACATGAGCAGTACACAAGATATAACCCAGTATCCTGCCAGCTCCAAGAGTAATAAACTGGTGTGAATTATCTGCATGCCTGTTACTTGCGTCTGTCAGGGATTTTGTACGATATTAACCACTCTATAGTATTTAAAATGAACTGAGGATGCAATTTCAATATCTGCCATCAGGGCTTTATTAGTAAGCAGGGCATACACAGGCAGGCACACAAAGCTGAGGATGAAAACTGCCTGGATGCTTCGGAACATTGATGCAGATGTGTGTCTGTATTTATCATTTCTGTGTTGTAAGCAAAGGTAATTACACGAATTCAGGTGCACATATTATAGACAAGTGCAAACTGCACCATTAATACGGCATCATGTAGGATAAAAACAAACCATATTAGCAAGTACCTAATGACAGAATCTACACTAACTGTAGCTGGTGAAGCAAAGGAAAAGTGCAAATACTTTCAAAGTGCATAATAAAAGAATCAGCAATCCAGCAATATACAAAACTCAAGCGTGTTTTGTAAAGCAATCCCCCTTTCTTCTTGCATCAAGGTGAAAACACTTTCAAAGTGCGTGATAAAAACAAGTGACTGGTCAAACAATAACATGCACAACAGCATACAAAAATCAAATCTAAGCAGTTTAATCAGACAATGGCCCTTTGGTTTGTGAATGAAGGCGCAAATATTTCACAATAACTTTTTAAACAATAACAAGTACAGCTGGAAGCAGCATACAAAAATCAAACCAGTTTAGTCAACCAATGCGCCTTTGGTTTGTGCATGAAGGTGCTGATTTTTCAAAGTCACTGTTTAAACAATAATAAGTACAGCAGGCAGCAGCACATAAAAATCCCTGTACTGCACCCTTCCCAGGCGCACACACATCTAGCGCAGAGTCACTGCTCCTGCGCAGCACTGCACATCTGCCTGATTTAGGAAAAGGGTGAGTCAAGCACATAGCAGCTGAACTTTTAGAAACGTGTAGGCCTCACTCCAGTGACAGGGTAAAAAGGACCTCCTTTACTAACACTGATCACAGTATGCTGCCACCAGCGCGCTTGTGCTGCTTAACACCTGGCAAAGGCTGTATGTAGCCTTCCACCACTATAAGGATAGCACTTTGGGTGACCCTTCTGGTCCAACAAGACCGCATACCGTGAGACAGACCTGTGTCATGGCGCCCCCGCATGATATGTGCTCACCTATGCGAAAAAAATCAGCATTAGGGTCCAGTGCTTCAAATGTGCCGGTACTCACCGGTACTGAGTACCGGCACTTCTCCGTTTTATCCCCCTGAGTACCGGAACTTGTTTTTGGGCAAGGAATGTACCGGTACACCCAGAAGCAGCAGGGCTCATGCCCTGAAGTATGGGTACGTGCAATGCAAAAAGTACTGAAAAGAACACTTTCAGATGGAGCCGCTCTGGCAGGCAACGGGTAGTGTATTCCTGCGCTGGGGTGCTCCTGCAGTGAATGAATGAATGAATGAATGAATTAACTTTATTTGCGTGGTTACTCAAAACCATTACAATAGAAAAGAAGAGAAAAGCATTCAGATTAAAATCTAGAAGTCTAAAATCCAAAATCTAAAACAGTATAAATCTATATGCACAGCAAATATTAAAATGAGATGAGGATGTGGCCAGAACTGACAACAGTGGAACTGGAGAACCAGGTTTGAATCCCGACGTTGGCTCATCATCCTGTTATTCTGGACAACTCCCTTAACCAGTGGTGCCTTAAAAAAAAGTAAGCTTTAATGCAAATGTTCCAACTGGCATGAAAAGTGCTTAAATGTCCATGGCCCAAATTCGCGCAATATCAAACTGCCAAAAATTAGGCCCTGCACCTATGTCATTGGAGCTGATGCGTGCCATGTCTCCGATGTAAGGAGGCAGTTTCATATTGTGCGAATTTGGCCCATGGGCGTTCAAGTGCTTTACATGACAATCAGAACATTTGCATTAAAGCTTACTTATGTGGCTATTGTTAAATTCCTGGCTCATAGCCACGCCCCTAACGGCCCACCTAGTTGATTAGTGAGTACCGTCACTTCTCATTTTCCATGTAAAGCACCGACTCCAATTAATTGCCTCCCTCTTCTCCTTTTGGGGTGATAGCAGTTCTGTTTACTCCAAGGAGAATGCTGCATTTGGAACCCAGATGTGCCTTAATATAGAAGATATGTATCTGCACGCAAAGTTTGGCCAGGGACTACGCTTAATCATTTGATTAATCATTCGAGGAAGAGGGAGCCTTGTGTAGAAACTCAGCTTAAGTATTCCAAGTTTCTAGAGTATAAAGAGGTTATTTGGTTTGAATAACTTGGGGAAAAGAGGAATCTACAACTAAGCATTTGAGGTGCTGAATCTGAAACACCAATACTCTACGTCCCAATATAATGTTGGTAATATACTTATACATATATACAGTGCTTTAAATGTGCCGGAACTCGCCGGTACTAAGTACCGACACTTCTACATTTTCTGCTCTTGAGTACTGGAACTTCTCCGTGTCCAAAGAGAGAACCGGTACTCATGCGGTAGCATGACAAGCTCAGTGAAATTTGGCATATACAAAAAGAAGCGCGACAGACCTGACTAGTCAGTTAGTTTCCGTGAAGCACTCTGATAATCGAGTGCTAATCTGCCCTCAGTGTGCTAACTGCGGGGCGGCTCGTATGCATTTATTTAGAGCTGGCAGGAAGTTTGGGAGGGACCCGCGTCACACTGTGATATTTGACACTCAGGCTCTATGGTGTCAATAGCACTGTAGATGTGCAAGCAGGCCGTTCTAATAGGCATATTGCCACTGTGGGGAATCTAAGAAAGGATTCCTGCTGGCATAGAAGATTACGGATGCACTTGTTTGAAGTCAGATTGAGGAGGAAGGTGTTGTTCTCAGCAGAGAACTAAATCAAATAAACTTAAACTTGAAACTTGAGGAGAAAGGTGCTGATAGTGAAATAGTAGCACAGCAGATGGGAATCAAGGTTAATAATGTGGGCAGCAGCCAAGGATGGATTGGCAAAGCGCATGGGCCCTGTCTTAGTGTCACTTATGGGTTGGTTTCCTGGAGGACAACCAACCACAATATCCTACTGGTCACCCAGCCCCCTCTATGGCCACCTGACTAGACCACTATGCAAGGCCGGCTTTAGCGCTGGTGGCGCCCTGTGCGACAATGTCTATTGCACCCCCCCATCCCCCATGACCACCTCTGCCACAGATTCCCTCACTAGCACCCTTTAACAGTGCCATTTAGTTTTATAGCACCACTCATACCAGTGTTAGGTGTCAGAGCACTTTACACCACACACACATTGCACAGACACAATCATATGTGTGTAAATCAGTATATAGAAAATGTTACATCAGATAGGACTACAAGCCAGGAAGGCCTCTGAATAGTACCTGCACTCCCCGCCTACCACGGGATGAGTGTGAAGCGCCTGCCTGGGAGGGAGCATGGGAAAAACACAACCTTTAGGCTGCCGAACGACCAGCCAGGTGTGCTGTTGGCGCCATTGGGACATTTTAAGCTCGACCCCAATTTCAATAATTAGGTTACCTGCACATGTTCCGTTTTTCAAACGCCAACAAAAGTACTTGTCAAAAGATCTGTGCTTTATCTGATACCAGTTTTGACTCATCATAAGTTAGCACAGAGGGTTCATGTGCTTGCTGAAAAACACAACATGCTGATCCCAGATTTGTATTTTATGTACATAGGCATGTGGGTTACTAGTATTGCACACCAATTAAATCTCAATCAAATCAAATGTGTGCCCCTGGCCGGGTCCCTTAGCCATCCCCTTAGCCCTGCCCCATAGCCCCCCTCCGCCCAAGCCCCACCCACTAATCACATCTTAATATGGTGAGTACCTGCACTTATTGTTTTACATTTAAAGCATTCCATATATATGTACATCCATCTATGTCTATAGTGTGATTTTAATTATCTTGAAGCTCTGGAAAGCTACCTTGGCCAGAAAATAGTAAGCCAAAGCCCAACCTTTTGTTGAGTGTGGAAGCAGAACACTGCTGCTTTAAATACTATTTGTTCTTTCAAACATATCTCATGCTGGCTTGTTTTTCAGCCCTTAGTAACATGCTCTCTGAAAGCTGGCCTGGCTCAATATTCATTAGCCTGGGCAGAGAAGAGGTAAAAGTCAGCAGCACATTTCAGAGTCTGTCTGAAACACATTTTGCACAAAAGCATATTTGTTCACAAGGCAACGCGTGCGAACCCGCGGGCACATGACCCCTTGTTTATTATGAGGCTGGCTAAGCATCATGCCCCAGACATACTGTATACCCTTATTGCAAACCACAATGAAGTTTCATCTCAGCACCCATTCTTCATATGCTCACCTCCACCCCACTCTCAGCTCAGCGCCCTCTTCGCTTGAGGTTGCCTCCACTTCCTTCACCTCCGTTCCAAGAGTGCGTCCTGGGACCTGGGCACATAGAGAACTGAATAAGAGGAGTGAGGGGGTCTGCAGAGGGGCCTCTCGAGCAACGGACTGCCGGCTCTCTGCACACGAGAGACATTCGGCCGTCGCCATGCTCCTAGTAGTGCCCTTAGGACTTTAGAGGGGGGAGGAAGCGCAGTGCAACAGGAGGCAGCCGATAAAACTCAATCTGACAACAAAAAAAGACGCACTTCCCTGCATTAATGTAAAAAAGACAACGTGTGTTGCTAATCCGTTGCAGGGGTGCTGGCTTTCTAATGCACCTGCCTGTTTTGTTGTTGTGGCAGTTTGTGTGTGGAGGCAGGTGGGGGATGCACACAGGGCAAGCACCATGCACCAGTTTGGGTCAAGCAAACACATCGCCACTGCGTCGCCTGCGCAAGCTCAACGGGTAGAAACTGTGGCACGCCATGGGCACAGCAGGCCACAATGCCAGCAAGGGATGTATGCCTTCAAACCCCTATTGGGTAATAAAAGAAATAACAGTACTGGGGTTCAACTGCCCCGTTACACTCTTGTACTCCGGCACCAGTGCGCCTGCTGCACTATCTATAACTACGACTCTGGTGACTAAGGTTTAAATCATAGCGGCCAAGGTTTCGTATTGCTTATGTGTGACATTTTCATAACTTCAGTGTAATTATGAGTGACATTCAGCGACTATGAGTGACACTTTGTCGTGATCAAAATCCAACAAGGAAGACGAGAGAAACATATAAATCTCAGAAATTACACCCATTGAAGCAATGAGAAACTCTAGGAAGAGCTTAAAACTGCTAAATAACACCAGAAATAGAAGGGCACTAACCTAGTGCCCTTACATGGGGGTGCTGCGCGGAGGGTGTTCATCGCTGCAGCCGGGCTCCAGATTCAGGGGTTTTGAGGGAAGGAAGAGGTGTGAGAAGGCTACATACATGGGTTTGCTGCCTGGAGATTGTGTGTCGCTGCAGTCAGTCCCCAGGTTTATGGCCGGACTGGCCATAGCGGGCACCGAGCATTTCCCCGGTAGGCCGCTAGGGTGGGGGCCGTTTATGGGCCCCTGGGGGTCGTTTTTGTTACCGGGGGTCAGTATTATCGGCCCCCTGTAACAAAATCGCCTGAAACCGGCCCTCGCAAACTGCTCGGCTGCACTCCCCCTCACCCTCGGGGGGGGGGGGGGGAGGTGGCTGAGCAGTTTGTCAGGGCCGGTTTCTGTTCCCAGTCCGACCCTGCCCAGGTTGAGGGGTCTTAGGAAAGGAGGAGGTGGGAGAAGGCTCCATACATGGGGGTGCAGCCTGGAGACTGCCTTTGCTGCAGCCAGGTCCCAGTTTCAGGGGTTTTCAGGGAAGCAGAGGGATGTGAGAAAGCTTCATACACATTGCTGCCAAGTTTTCAGACTGTGTGACATTTCCATGGTTAAAGTGCATGAGTGACACTCAACTGCCAAATGTGCGTCACTTAGTGTAACATTTTCCTGCGAGCAAAACCAAGCAATAAAGTGGTTGGTAAGAGAGAAATATTAGAAATTACACTTCTTTGATCAACGAGAAGCCCTAAAATATCTTTCCACTGCAGCAAAACCCCTGAAATGGAAGGTTAAAATTCTGATACAAAGCTTTGTATACCAAGAAAATATAAAAGTAAAGCAATCATCATAAAACATCTCACTTCGCCCCTACCCATGTCATTGCAATACATTGCATCCTAATAATACAGTTAAGTACCTGCTGTAGAGATCAAATAAACAGAGGGTGGATATTCTGATGTTCCAGCCAGTACAAGAAAAGCAAAATCACAGCTGGTACATATATATTTTTACAGTTTATCTGCATACATCACGGAAAAAATATAAATAGAAAGCACGTTTAAATGTGTTACAGGGACTAATACTCAAACACAGAAATTGCAGTTACAAATGAATAAATACAATTTTGTTTCCAGTTGGTATAAGTCATGTCCAGGATCCAGGCCTTTGCAGACTTGAAAATACAACTAATGGCCGTAATTTTCTCTCCGAAAGCTGTCAACACTAAACAGAGAGGTATGACTCACCCGAGTGCTGCCTCTGTGTGACCGACTCGCCGTGTGCTCTGAGACAACTTTAAACTGCACCCGACTGCGGAATGGCAGCACTCGGGTGAGTCATGCCTTTCTGTTTAGTGTTGACAGCTTTCGGAGAGAAAATTACGGCCATTAGTTGTATTTTCAAGTCTGCAAAGGCCTGGATCCTGGACATGACTTATACCAACTGGAAACAAAATTGTATTTATTCATTTGTAACTGCAATTTCTGTGTTTGAGTATTAGTCCCTGTAACACATTAAAACGTGCTTTCTATTTATATTTTTTCCGTGATGTATGCAGATAAACTGTAAAAATATATATGTACCAGCTGTGATTTTGCTTTTCTTGTACTGGCTGGAACATCAGAATATCCACCCTCTGTTTATTTGATCTCTACAGCAGGTACTTAACTGTATTATTAGGATGCTGGTATTTCATTTCATTTCATTTCCCCACCTCCCAAAGCAAAATAAAAAAAAGGGAAACCCCTCTGCTGTTTACAGCAGAGGGATTTTTTGAAAGTGTGCTCATGACAGTATGGTTCCGTCATGAGCACACTTGCACTTATGCTCATGACGGAACCATTCCATGGAAGGTGTTAAGAGGTCAAAGATAACCTTAGAAAGCTATCCAAGTGGTAGCTGTGGAGAGCAGCCCTCAGACTTAGTCTTGAAGGAATGTTAAGCAGTTTGTTTTACCAGAATGCAACCTTATAGTATTGGTTGAATGAAAGGAGAACCACACAGTAGTTATAAAATATATGTATTTATTAATATAACACTATCAGGTACGACACAGTATCTCCTACACGGAGATAATCACAAAGCACAGAAATGACAGTAAATAGCACTAATACACAGTGGGCCCCATGGGGGGATCAAACCATATACTAAGAAAGTGGTATAAGAACTACGACTTGAGTCAAGACAGTGTCGAGAGGATGTAGAATTGCTGGGACCCCAAGGAACCACTCAAGGTGAGTAAGTAGGGACCCCACGGAGGACGGGTGCAATGTAGGAACATGACCAGGTGCTCCGAACAATTCTATGGGAAAGTCGCAGTTGAAGTTTTAGAGTTTAAGGACCCCTCCCAGTGGACTTCAAAGAATCCCCGGGCTTATTTAGATACCAACAGCTTGTTAGACCCTTCCCAACACGGCTATCGGTCGCGACATTCGACGGAATCAGCTCTGGTTAAGACAGCTGAAGAGATCCGTAGAGCAGTAGATAGCGGTGGAAAGGCAATTTTAATTGGGATAGGAGGAACAGCCCTGGCCCTTCTGGTATCCTTTCTTAGTAGCAGGGAGCAGAAGCTGTTTTGGGAAGGTACAGGGGCGTAACACAGGCCCCTGCAGCCCCCGCGGTGCGGGGGGGCCCCCAAGCTCCAGGGGGCCCCTTCGGGAGAACAGACACCACACCGCCACAGTGGTGTTTGTGATTATATGTTGTAGTTCTCAATTTCCTAAATCCTCCCGCGGTAGACCTGCACTGAAAGAATCGGAAGCGGGGTGGTGCCTTGTGTTGGTTATAAACTCCGTCACTGGCGCCACCCGGCACTATCATCAGTTTGTGCTGCTATCATTGTAGCCAATAAATGAAGAAGGCAAATTCAACTTTCGCTTTGTTATTCCGCCACAGATTGAGAGCGAGCGCATGCGAGGCTCAGGTTCACGTGACAGGTAATTGGCATGCGTGACTGGCGCCTCCTGATTTGGTATCCTGCCTGCTTCAATGCTGCTTGGCCCGCCAGAAAATAAAATTCGAATGGTCCCCTAATCACTGAAAACTACCGCCAGCCAGAGCGAGATACTGTTGAGAGCTGCCTCTGTGTGACCGACTCGCCGTGTGCTCTGAGACAACTTTAAACTGGCGGTAGTTTTCAGTGATTAGGAGACCACTCGAATTTTATTTTCTGGCGGGCCAAGCAGCATTAAAGCAGGCAGGATACCAAATCAGGAGGCGCCAGTCACGCATGCCAATTACCTGTCACGTGAACCTGAGCCTCGCATGCGCTCGCTCTCAATCTGTGGCGGAATAACAAAGCGAAAGTTGAATTTGCCTTCTTCATTTATTGGCTACAATGATAGCAGCACAAACTGATGATAGTGCCGGGTGGCGCCAGTGACGGAGTTTATAACCAACACAAGGCACCGCCCCGCTTCCGATTCTTTCAGTGCAGGTCTACCGCGGGAGGATTTAGGAAATTGAGAACTACAACATATAATCACAAACACCACTGTGGCGGTGTGGTGTCTGTTCTCCTGAAGGGGCCCCCTGGAGCTTGGGGGCCCCCCCGCACCGCGGGGGCTGCGGGGGCCTGTGTTACGCCCCTGTACCTTCCCAAAACAGCTTCTGCTCCCTGCTACTAAGAAAGGATACCAGAAGGGCCAGGGCTGTTCCTCCTATCCCAATTAAAATTGCCTTTCCACCGCTATCTACTGCTCTACGGATCTCTTCAGCTGTCTTAACCAGAGCTGATTCCGTCGAATGTCGCGACCGATAGCCGTGTTGGGAAGGGTCTAACAAGCTGTTGGTATCTAAATAAGCCCGGGGATTCTTTGAAGTCCACTGGGAGGGGTCCTTAAACTCTAAAACTTCAACTGCGACTTTCCCATAGAATTGTTCGGAGCACCTGGTCATGTTCCTACATTGCACCCGTCCTCCGTGGGGTCCCTACTTACTCACCTTGAGTGGTTCCTTGGGGTCCCAGCAATTCTACATCCTCTCGACACTGTCTTGACTCAAGTCGTAGTTCTTATACCACTTTCTTAGTATATGGTTTGATCCCCCCATGGGGCCCACTGTGTATTAGTGCTATTTACTGTCATTTCTGTGCTTTGTGATTATCTCCGTGTAGGAGATACTGTGTCGTACCTGATAGTGTTATATTAATAAATACATATATTTTATAACTACTGTGTGGTTCTCCTTTCATTCAACCAATACTATAAGGTTGCATTCTGGTAAAACAAACTGCTTAACATTCCTTCAAGACTAAGTCTGAGGGCTGCTCTCCACAGCTACCACTTGGATAGCTTTCTAAGGTTATCTTTGACCTCTTAACACCTTCCATGGAATGGTTCCGTCATGAGCATAAGTGCAAGTGTGCTCATGACGGAACCATACTGTCATGAGCACACTTTCAAAAAATCCCTCTGCTGTAAACAGCAGAGGGGTTTCCCTTTTTTTTATTTTGCTTTGGGAGGTGGGGAAATGAAATGAAATGAAATACCAGCATTTGTAAAGCACACAGCTACCTCTGGAGAGGTGTCCCAGCGCTGTGGCCCGTCAGGAAGATTAAGCGAGCTATTGCCCTGAGTCACATGGTGCTGGGCTAACCTGCCACCGGTGCCGGGGATCGACCGCGAACCCCGTGGTCCGGAGTCAGGCACCCTGGCCGCTGAGCCACACCTCTTTCACAAAGGGCATCCCCAACCCCCCAAAGCATGGTTAGGGTTTTCATTGTGATGACGAACATGCGCATGGCGCGCTGTTGTCATTACAATGAAAACAAAACTGACATTTCGTTTCAGTTTCACAGTTTTGGTGCTTGTGGGGCTATCTCAGCCCCCAAGCACCGAAAAACATTGGAGAGTTATCGTTGGAAAGGGGAGAATGTCCCCTTTCCAGTGGTACCTGTGGTACTTTGAAATTTGGGACCACGTAGGAGGCATGGCCCTACCCTGCCTATTTCGGTATCAGCGAACCGCGAATGGCCAATGCGGTATGTACAAGTGTTTTGCATAGCGTTTCATTGATACATGCACTTTGTATACGATATTACACATTGACTTCGTGGGTTCCATTTTAGAGCGGTAGCCATCTTATGGTTGCCCTCACATAGGCTGCACATTAGGGACAGGCACAGGCCACAGAACACATGTGACTTCTATTGACTTCTCTGTGACCTGTGCCAACTGGCTCCACTGCCCGAGGTCAGTCCGGTCTCACGAGCTCCCCTTCCTGCGGCCACCTGTGATTAGCGTCAGGGTTTGACACACCATAAAGCCTTTTCATCCCACACAAGCCTCCGGCTAATCTCTTTCACACCTGACTCTTCCTGCTTTATGGCTTGTTTTACCAACAGGAGGTGCCCGTGTTTATTGGGGTCTGCTGGTATCTGATGAGGGATCTGAGCCTTGCTGGGTAAATAATTGTGGGCTGGCTGAACTGGACTGTGGGATGGTCATCATGACTCTGCCTTTTCGTTTGTAATGAATACATATGAATGACCATATCGGTTCGGTTCAAAATCTTTATTCGATTCATACAATGAATCATAAAAGCACAAAGTTAAAAAACATAATACACAATAAGGTGATCCATCCGTAAAACAAAGATTACAATTCAAAAAATCCATCATACAGCATAAATACAAATCCAATGGCAAAGCACAGTTCTACAGCTAAATTATCCATAGCGTTTCCTAATCTGAAGTGCAACTCGTATAAAATTTAACATGGCACAGCAAGTATCAACAGAAGATAATGACAGCAAATAATCATAGCCTTCTTTATAGGTGCATGGTTGCCGCCCCTTCAGGATAGGCTTAATAAATCTAATCCTTGGATTTTGATATAAGGAGCAAAACAGGACAACATGTATAGTACTTTGGCTAACTCTGTCATTACAGGGACAAGGGGGTAGCTGCTCACACCAACCCCCTTGTTTAGGAAAGGCAAAAAGAAAATGAAGGATATTTAGCCTAAACCTCGTGAGGTAAAACCGCCATTGGACATTAGTTGTAAAAGTTAGATAAAATTGATGCTGTAACTTAGGTACATAGCCAATAGGGCCTCCCAGACAAGGTGAGCCTAAAAATTTCCAGTAATTTGACTTAATTTGGGTTTTTATGTTTCCCTGGATATTTACAGGATTTTCATAGACATGACCCAAACCTATCTTATTCAACATGTCACTGACGTATGACAACCAGGGGATTTTGTTTGCATTATCCAGGCTCAAGCAGTCTGAGAGAATTTCTCTCGAGAGCTGCAAATCGTCAGATAACCATATTTTGCCCCATAATAATAGGGGCGACAGACGAATAATGTCAGTCACTTTGGTCATTCCCATTTCATTATGACAGAAGCTATTCGATGAACCCGATGGGATCAATAATACCCGTTTTAGGAATTTATTTTCCATCACTTGTACCACTGAGGGGTTTTCGATCCCCCATACTCCTGCCCCGTAGGTAGCCACAGATAAACATTTAGATATGTAAAGAGTTTTAAGGTGCGCAACAGGTTTTTGACCCAACTTACCACAGAAGCGAAAAAGACCTTCTATGGAGCGGGTAGCACTCTGGACTCGAGCCTTCATTAAAGGGGCCCAACTTAATTTGCTATTGAAAAGATTTCCAAGGTAATTAAAATTTTCCACCTTTTCAATAGTAGAGTGATTCACCACAAATTTTCTTGGTTTTGTTCCTTTTGGACCACAGACCATTGCAAAAGATTTTCCAAAATTTACCTTCAGGTCAAGATCCAGCATGAAGGTGTTAAAGGCATCTAGGCACGACTGCAAGCTGTTTCCAGTGAGGGTCATTAAAACAGTATTGTCTGCATATGAGAGTATAGGAATACTCCTACCGTTTACCTTTGGAAAATCACAACAGTGGTCCAACAAGTACTTCTCTAGTCCATTTGTTTGCTGGTATCTGATGAGTGATCTGAGCCTTGCTGGGTAAATAATTGTGGGCTGGCTGAACTGGACTGTGGGATGGTCATCATGACTCTGCCTTTTCGTTTGTAATGAATACATATGAATGACCATATCGTAAAACGAGGAATGTGTGCTTGAAGCATGATATTTTGTATATAAGGAGAAGGCCGTTTCTGTAAGCTTGAGCAGTCTCCTGAGAACATACCCGTGTGTACTTCTAGGATTGCTGTTACTGGCTGCAGTCAATAATAAAACGATCTTTGACGCCACCGCAAGACTCTGTGTTTCTGTGGTCCAAGACAGGAAGAACTCGAAGTCATAGGGTGCTACCCCTGGCACCGCTGGGTTCCTAAAATACCACAGACTTCAGTTGGCGCCCAACTCGGGGCGATTTCAGCGGTACTGGTCCAAGCTAGAGGTTCGTGAGGAGCTTCGTGTGGAAATTCTGGAGGAAGGCCGCCACGTCATCGACCCCTGCATGTCGACGTGGTCCGAAAGTCTTTGCTGCGAGGTTCCCCGCTTGCTGATGGCTACGAAGGACTGCTGCCCTGACCATCGCCCTGTTTTGGACCCTTGATAATTTGGTAGAGCGAAACGATTAACCGAGTCTTCTGGTGACGTCATCGATACCTCAGTTAAGTATAAGTGGAGCGTCTCCTAATTCTTAGTTTGGTTCTTAGTTTTGGTATCCCTTCGGGATCGCTTTGATTTGGAGCTTGCAAGCGCCAAAGCCGAAGGACTCGTGTATTCACGAGACTATCGCATTTTGATAATCCTTTGAAGTTTGAAACTAGACTAGTGAGCAAAGATGCCTGGTTCTAGTATATTTGGAAACTTGTTTTGTTTGGGTTGTAAAAGGGATTCCCAATTGGAGGATTCGTGTCCGGTTCCTCCAATTGGAACTCCAACTTATGAACTTTATGTAAAACATGGCGTGGGCCCCATTGCATATAATGAAGTATGGATCCGTTACACCAGAAAGGACGGTGTTTTAAAATGGCCCTAAATTGGTAGTTTCGATACAGATATCTTAGACAATTTGGAAGTTAAATTATTTAAAAAGAAAGCCCGGCCGGCGATGTTTGATTCTTTCCGCCTATGGCGAAAGGAAGCCAAACAGAAGGAAATCAAGTTAGCGAAGAAAAACAAAAGAGAGAGAGGTATGTCGGTTATGCAAGCAGCTGTACAATTTAAGGATAATGAGGAGGAACAAAAGAATGAGCAGTTACATAGACAGCGTAAACTAGGGATCGATAAATGTTACCCAGTTTTACCGCACCTTCAACAGAATGTGTTAGAAGAAAAGGAGAAAGATCCCCTCATGTCCCATTTGCCAAGTTCGCCACCCCCGTATGCGCAAAACGCCACAGCGCCTCCACAGCTCGTAAATGCACAGCCTCCAGTTAATGTGCCACAAGCCTTCCTGCAGCTGCCAGCTCCTCCTCAGCTGGCTCCAGCTCCTATGGTGCAGCCCTCTCAAGGGCCGCCAAGTTCGCTACCTGTCTCTTCTGCCCTTCCTGCGACTTTGCCTAGTACATCAGCTGCCTCCCTTGGCGCTCTTCCTGATACTACCACTGTACCCGTATCTGCACCCGTTTTTCTTCCCTCTGTCTTTCCCGCCGTTCTTGCCTCAACTTCTCCTTCTGCACGACAACGAATAGCTAGTGTAGTCACTAGTTTAATGTCGCCTCTCTTTGGGTCATCTAGTATGACCCCTGGTTCACAGCGTAAGCAGTTGCGTAGTCAGCTGCCTGATTCTGGAGAGAAAGAGGTATTAGACCATATGGCACGTAGGTGGATTGTTTTTTCTTCACTCTATGATGTAGAGTCAGTTGTTAATGTTTTTCACCAATGGGACGCCCCAAAACAGAGGTATGTGTTTGAGAAAATGTGTGAATTCCTCTGTGAGGAATTGGAAGATCATGGTAGAGACACAAGCTCACAGGAGTTGTGTCGAGTGCGATTTGATTTTGGAACAGGTACGATTGTGGGTCCCGATGTAGATAAAGCAGTTGCGACTTTACTGTCCTTCAGGAATGATGATTGTCATCAGTCATTGTTCGAACAGGAGTCCCCTGTGGGGGAAAAAAGGTAAAAGCGCGCCAATATCCGATGCGTGAGGTTCCCCCAGTTTGGAGACCTGGTGATGCTACTGCTGTCCCACCTGTTCTGCCACATTTTCAGCGTGTTTGGGTGCATGTCCCTTGGAAACGATCTGAAGTAATAGCGCTTAAACAGACATTGCCTGATCCCCGTAAAAACCCTGCAGGATATTATAAGGAGCTGTCACAGACGGCAGGATCATGTATCATGAATCTAGCCGACATAGATATGTTGTTTGGAAATGTTGTTCCACAGCCTTTGTGGGGATCAATTCGTGATATAGATCACGATGCAGAACTAGGTGGCACATGGGCTAATATCATTGCTGCAGACACTAGACAAGTTGGTGGTGCGAAACCTGAGCCCTTAGTAGCAGAACTCCGTGGTAGAATTATCACCTACATGAAAACTTTAATGCCCGCGATGCGTGTGAATTGGGATAAACTATCGGCTTGCAAACAAAAGAAAGATGAAACAGTGTCTGATTTCTTTACAAGGTTTGAAGAAACATTTATTGACCACAGTGGTCAAGATATGAGTACAGAAGGTGGTCAACGATTATTTGTTGATAAATTTGTGCATAATTTGCTTCCCGAATTTTGTAAGAAGTTAAAAGATTCAGAGAGTTATTGGGCTGTATTCTCATCAGCGCAAATACTGGCTACTGCACAGTATTACGAAAATAGAGAGAAGGATGAGAAAGATAAATCAAACAAGAAAACGAAAGAATTAAAAACGAAGGTCCTTTTACAGCAAGCTTACCCGCCACGTGGTGGCCAGAGTAATTATCAGCAACCGCCACAGTTTCAGAGAAACGTGCAAAGGTACGAGTATTCTCAACCGCGCGTTCCTGTAGGCCCTAATCAATGTTCATATTGCAAGGAAGAGGGTCATTTCAAGTATAGTTGTCCTATTTTGTTACAGCGCGCTAATGGCACTTTTAGCACCAGAGGTAGAGGTGGTCGACAAGCTCCTAGGGGTAGGGGACGCGGGAGTGGTCCCAAGAACGCGCATCCTCTTCCATCTCAAAATACGATTAATACTTTTGATCAGCAAGCAAATACAACTGGTAGGACAGCTCAGTACTATAACGATGACTATTATGCAGAAGATGAAAATGTAGAAAGTAATGATTACTAGAACAGCCGTAGACAGAGAGAGGGAGTTGTTTCAGTACCAGTGGATCAGAGTGGACCGTATGTCAAGGTGACTACAGCGGGTGTAACAGAGCCCTTTCTGCTGGATACTGGTGCTGCACAAAGTTCAATTATGCATTCAAAACTCCCTGGCGCGCCTTTGTCTGGCGGCACGAATGTTTCAGTAGGTTTTTCTGGCGCCCCGGTTAGGAACCCGATCTCTAGTCCTATGCCCCTTTCTGTTGGACCTTATGAACTGAAAGCACCCCTTATCCTAACGACAGGTTGTGGTGAGAACCTGTTAGGATTAGATTTGTTAAAGAGATTACATGCGACATTATATTGTTCCCCCTCGGGAGTACAACTTACACTGGGTAGGGAAGTGATTTCTCCAATGTATTTGTCAAAGAATAAACTGCCAGCTGAATTGTCGTCTCTTCCGGCTGACCTTTGGGCTACTGGTCCTAATGATGTGGGCCTTTTGGAAATATCGCCGTACGTGGTAACTTTGAAAGCCAATGTTAAATTGCCACGCATTCCCCAGTACAAGATCTCTAATGAAGGTGAAAAAGCGTTGCTAGCGATTATCTATGATCTGACTGAAAAGGATGTAATTGAAGAGACAAGAGGTAACGTTTGCAATAGTCCTGTTTTACCTGTCTTAAAACGAACTGACCCTTCACAGCCACCAGTTTACAGATTTGTGATCGATCTTAGAGAGGTAAATAAGATTGTTGTGCCACAGTTTCCAGTTGTCCCTGATATAACTGCTTTGTTAACTATGATTCCAGCTTCCGCTGCTTGGTTCTCAGTGATTGATTTAAAGAATGCTTTCTTTAGCATCCCAATTGCAGAGGAAAGCAGGGACATTTTTGGCTTCAGTTTAGGAGGTCGTAGCTACCGTTTTAAACGCGCTCCGCAAGGCTACTGTGAAAGCCCATCAATATACAGCCAAGCTTTAAAAGCACAGCTTGATGCAATTGTTTTACCTAGTGGTGCCACCCTTATCCAGTATGTTGACGATTTACTAATCGCCGCGGATACTGAGGAGATTTGTAAAGAAGCTACGGTGTCATTGTTGCGTCATTTGTCTGCCTTCCATCACAAAGTGTCTCTCTCAAAACTGCAATATTGTCGACAAGAAGTGATCTACTTAGGTCATCTCTTTTCGAAGGAGGGAAGGAAACTGACCCCAGAAAGAATTCAGGCCATTGCAAAATTGAGCGTGCCAACAACACAGAGAGAAGTGCGTGCTTTCTTGGGTATTACTTCATACTGTAGGCAGTGGATCCCGAGTTTTTCTTTGCTGGCAAAACCTTTAATAGCATTGACATGTAGAGATACACCGAATCTCGTCCCATGGTCTGAAGAGTGTCAGAAAAGTTTTTCCGAATTGCGTGAGGCATTATGTTCAGCTCCTGTGTTGGGCACTCCCGACTACAGCAAGCCTTTTACGTTGTATGTTCACGAGAAGGAAGGTTGTGCATTGTCAGTGTTGACACAGTCTTTTGGAGACAAACAGCGCCCATGTGCGTATTTTTCATCAACCTTGGATCCGGGAGCTAAGGCCTTGCCAAGTTGTTTGAGAGCCACAGCGGCAGCAGCTGTCTCTATTCGACAGTCTGCTGGGTTAGTAATGAATAACACGTTAATTGTGATGGTTCCACACGCAGTGGACACGTTGTTGAACAGGACCAAGACACAGCACTTAACTAGTGCTCGATTGTCAGGTTATGAGTTGACACTATTAGCGAGTCATGTACACATAAAAAGATGCAACACATTGAATCCAGCTACTTTATTGCCGATTGCAGCAGACACAGACGAGATTGAACAGCATGATTGTCTATTTAGAACAGAAGAGGAAACAAAAGGGAGAGTGGATCTTAAAGATACTGCCTTGACTGAGTGTGATGGTACCTTATGGGTGGATGGTTCATGCTTCAAGCTTCCGAATGGTGATACGACTGCTGCATATGCTGTCACGACTTTGCACACGGTTGTTGAGACCGCACGTGTACCACATAACTCGGCTCAAGCAGCAGAGCTAATTGCACTTACGAGAGCATGTGTGTTGTCGAAAGGTATGAGGGTGAACATATACACAATAGTCAGTATGCTTTTGGCGTGGCCCATAGTATTGGGCGCTTGTGGAAAGAACGTGGATTCCTGACTTCGCATGGAACCAAAATTCAGAATGGTCAGTTGGTGAATGATCTCCTTGAGTCGCTGACCTTGCCGCTACAAGTTGCGATTGTAAAATGCAGTGCACACAAGAGAGTTACAGATGATGTTGGTCGTGGTAATGCATTTGCTGATGAAGTTGCGAAAGAAACAGCAAAGAATGTAAATAATCGAATGTATGTCGCAGGCCCTGCACGATGGGTTGGTGATGTTGGAATGTGTGAAGACACGATAGAGAGCGTAAAGTCCCTTCAAGCTGAAGTCACAGAGAAAGAATTGAGCAAGTGGAGAGAAAGTACGGGTAAATTGGATGAAAAAGGTTGTTGCGTTGATTTGTCAGAACATCAGCGATGGTTGTTACCCGATGCGTATGTGCTTGCAGTGGTGACGATGGCTCATGGAATGGCCCATATTAGTGTAAAAGGGATTTGCAAGTTGTTGGCTCCAGTATGGCAAAATGCTGGAATTCCTGAATGTGCAGAGAATGTGGTCAAGAATTGCATGGTGTCTGAAATACAATCCTGGTAGGGGAACCCCAACTCCAGCTGGTCATTTTGCACCTCCAACGTATCCGTTCGAGGTTTTGCAGCTAGATTTCATCCACATGGAAAGGTGCAACAATTTAAAATATGTACTCGTTGTTGTCTGTGCCTTCTCAAAGTGGATAGAAGCCTATCCCCTAAAAGACAATACTGCCTTTCCACAGCTAAAGCCCTTGTCAAAGAATTTTTCCCTAGGTTTGGAATGCCGAGAATGGTCTGGAGTGATAATGGGAATGAATTTGTGGGTCGAGTGATGAAAGAAGTATGTGAGGGACTAGGCATTAAGCAAAAGTTCCACGCTGCAAATCACCCCCAATCAGCTGGGCTAGTAGAGTGCTACAATGGCACTCTGAAACTTAAATTGGCCAAAATCCAGGCGAGCTCCGGTCTTAAATGGCCTGACGCCCTGCCTTTAGCACTTCTATCAACAAGAATGACTGTGCATTCACGAGTGGGACTTAGTCCCTATGAGATCATTTTTGGCCAGCCAGCCAACATATGGGGTGTGCCAAGACCAACAAAATTCAGTGAAATCGAACATCCAATACTGCTTGACTATCTGTATGAATTGACGGCTAAATTGCGTGTTTTACACCAACAGGTGCACAATACTCTGCCCCAGGCCTCTGAAGCTCCAGGACACCCTATCGACCCTGGCTCGTGGGTGCTTATTAAAAACTTTCAACGAAAGAACAATGATGAGCCCCGTTGGATCGGCCCTCACCTCGTGCTTCTATCGACAAGATCAGCGGTTCGAGTGAGAGGGAAAAAGAATTGGATACACGGTGCCCACTGCAAACGGATCCCTTTGCCTCTACCATATGACCGGTGGGTCCAGGAGGGTATCGCTGATTCCGAAACTGACACTGTTCCCCGTTTTGTGCCATTTAGTGATGCACATGTAAAGGGAACGACTTCAGAACGAGAAAGTGACAATATTTTGCAAGAAGCTGTGCCACCGTCAATTCGATTGGACACCACAGAGCCTGAACGCTTGTTTCAAGACCAGACAATACCTGGCCGGATTCGCTATAACTTGAGGCCAAGGCCTATGGACAAATAAAAATTCCCTTCCCTTACTATTTTTTGATATCATAGCTCACCCGCCGCGAGCGGCACGATTAGAGGATGGAGTTTTTCAAGATGGAGAGACCCGCTGGGGAAATGAACTTTAAGACGAAAATATGTAAAATAATGAAGAGCAAACGTTTTGTATTATTATGTCTGTTTATACTATGTAGTATGATAGTGTTTACTGTAGGTTATGTATTCTTCTCCTCTCAAGTGCCATTTGCACCCACTGTACAGCCTATACCTCCTCCTACTGTCTCCTTACACTCTTTCCACCCTCTGCCTGAACACGAACAAGCTAGACGGTCTGAGTTCGTAAACAACTCTTTTATTCAGCTCCCACACCAGCACCAACTAGTTATGAATACAACCAATTGCTGGGTGTGTGGTTTGATGCCACATACCATTAACAAGGGTATTCCTTATCTAGTGCTGCCGTTTAGTTACAATGGATCATCATGGGCATTCCAGACCATGTTTCTCTTTGCATTGGATGCCTGCTCCCCGCGACAACCGCGTTCCATCAGACCTAGCACCAATAATAAAGCTTTAATGAAAGGAGTTGCCGATATGAGCAGAGATATACAACGCATACTCATCTATTCCCAAAGAAGAGTTGAGAGCTTATGTAGGATGGAACGCGACGGGGTATAGTATTAGTCTGGGTGAAAGACAGCGGAAAATCTCATCCCCAATTTGGGTCGTACCCCACATAGGTCGGTTCTGTTTACAAGGTAATGGTCAGAATCCAAGAGCTCAACTAGGGAAGAAGTGACTGTACTGAAATGTACACTTTCCCGTCACAGTTTTCCCCTGCGTTTTTGGCTGCCAAGGGCACATATTTTATCTGCAATGACCGAGCATATACATGGTTGCCCCCTGATTTCTCGGGCACATGTTATATTGCAAACTTGCTACCGCCAACATTTACTGCTGCCTCCGATTATCATCATCATCATCAAAATCAAAAGAATGCGACGTGAATACAATAGTAATTTGAACATAGAAGAATAAAATAAGTAATGATAAAAGCCATTAAACATTCAATAAAAAACATTTCTCATTTAACAAATGGTATTATTGGACATAATAAATCGATTACGGATAAACCACATTGCTGTTAAAAATTTGGCGAGTGCAAGAACAATTGGGGCGGATAAGTCTGACTTTAAAATTCTATATGCAGGGTAATATGTCCTAAAGCCTAAGGTTTCTAAGGAGTGGGACAAGCCAATATCTCCGGGGTATGTTATATGCTGGGCAAAAAAAGATAATATGTAGTTCGTTTTCTCGCAAGAGTGGGAATACTTGACAATTCACTGTGGAGTGTGCGTTAGACCAGTGTTCAGTGTGTGCCCTCAGGGGAAGAGTCCCATAACGCCACTGCATATACAACTTCCTTGTTATTGGTGGGCCTACATCATCAAAGACTAGTTCCAAATGATAATGATCTTTAATGTCAAGGAAGTGTTTAGATAGGGATTCTTGGTGTAGAGACTCGGTTGTGGCCCGCAGCTTGTACTCGTAATATACCTTTGCTAAGGATCTACGAGAGATCCTGGTACAAGCATTTTCCGGGTCAAACCACATTTCCCGTCTCCCCATCATTTCGAAAGAGTGCTTTATGTAATTAAGCCAAGGTATTTGTGACGCTTTAGGAAGGCGCAAAATTTCTGCAAGTTCTGCTCTATAGCTAGATAACTCCAGCGAGCTCCATATTCTGCGCCAAAAGGTTAGAGGCTTGAGTCCCAACTCCTCTGTAATTGGTCTTAGGCCAAGGTCGAGTCTTAGCGGGAGGAGTGGGCTGCTTGAGGGTAGTACAGTCAGTTGTCTGATGAAATTATTCTCAGTTATCTGTAGTTTCTGGCTCGCTATATGCCCCCATATCTCACCCCCATATGTTACTGTCCCTCTAGCCTGCGTTTTGTAAATATGGAGGGGAGGGCCAAAAGGTTTATAAGACGACCTGGATGTCATCCTGCATATACCGCCCGTTAACTGGACAAGTTTCAAGTTCGCCTTGATCATGTGCGAGTCCCAGGTCATAGATTGATTGAGGGTCACCCCTAGGTATTCAAAGGTGGAAACCCGGTCTAGTCTAACAGTCCCTATCATGGGGTTAGGACGGGATGAGAGGGGTGGGTTGAAAACCATAAACTTAGTTTTACTCGCATTGATTTCCAATCCACGTCCCTCACAAAAGTTCGTAAACCCGTCCAACACCCGTTGCAGGCCCATGGGGGATTTAGAAAGCAGCAGGGTGTCATCAGCAAACATAATTGCCGGCACCCTGCTGCCATTCAGCTTCGGAGCATCGGTATTACTTAACCCTATCAAAAAATCTATGACCCCATCCACAAAGAGGCAGAACAGGGTCGGTGCAAGCACACAACCCTGTCTCACCCCTGTGTCTACGGGGAAGCTATCTGTTGGAAGGCGGACCCCGAGGAGTCGGTGAGACCACCAAGGGGGGGCCCTCTCACTGCACGAAGTAGCCGAGCGCTGCCGAGAAGTCTCCTGAGAGATCCTTCTCCTATCACGTACTAGCACAGTAACACCACCACACCGGACTCAAGGAGGTTGTCTTGTGACAAGCAATTCTTTATCAGCAATAACAAGGTTACGAGGTCAATATTTACACGAAGGGATCAAGGGATCCACCAAAAGTCTCAGTGTCTCTTTGGAAGGGTCGGGGTAGCGGGACAGTCTTTGGCAGGACTGCGTTACGAGGGTACCTGGGGCCCAGTTCTTATCCTCAAGCTGGAGGACCTTCGGATCTCGGAGGGGTCGAGCCGCGACGGCGTCAGCAGGGCTCCGGCGTACAGTTTGTGGAGAGCCGCGATTCAATCAGCAGGGCTCTCAAGATGGTTTCTGCTCAGCTCGAGCCGCGACGTCGTCAGCAGGGCTCCGAGGAAGGTTTCAGCGAGGTTGGGCCGCGACAGCGTCAGCAGGGCTCCGATGTTCCAGGTGGTTCAGAAAGGGTTCACAAGAAGGAGCCGCGACGCAGTCAGCAGGGCTCGTGATGGTTCCGACAAGAGTTCTTCTCCGTAGGGTCAGCCGCGATTCAATCAGCAGGGCTCTCGACTCCGGGATACAACTGCCGAGCTGTGGTGGGGTCGCCCCAGATATAGGTCTGGAGCCCTTTGATGTCCGGACCTATGCGCCCGGGGGGGCGGAGTGGCCGGGTGGAGGTGGCCAGACGCCCAGCAGGAGAGGCGCCAGGCCCATGGGAGTTGCAGGGCGATCACACCTCGAGAGGGGAGGACAGTTGGGGGTCCCATCGATACTGTCCTCCGCCGGGGGCGATGAATGGTTCCTGCGGCACCCCCTGGCTAGTTCGTGGTGCCTCGATGTCGGGGCTTCGCTGGGGTCGAGGCCGGGTTGAGCGGGGTCGCGCCGGCTGGTGCACGGTGTGACGTGGATGCCAACAAGATGGCGGAGCCACGAGGAGTATGCGACCACGTGCAGCTCCGGGTGAAGGGCCTTGGTGCAGTTCAGACGGGTGGCCCGTGACGGCCGGGGCGGGGAACGGGCACAATCCAGGGGGTTAAGGACCACGCCACGAGGCCGGGTCCAACAGGCGTCCCCCCCAGCCGAAGGCATGGAGAGTCACCCATCTCCTTGGGGATTCTCCTCGTCAAGGCGGAAGAAGCGGGACAGGCCGTCGGCGTTGGCGTGGTCATTGCCGGGCCGGTGTTCGACGTCAAAGTCCATCCCTTGTAGCGAGATGGACCATCGCAGCAGCTTGGGGTTCTCGCCCCGCATTCGCATTAACCATTGCAAGGGCCGGTGGTCGGTCTGGACCCGGAAGTGGGCGCCAAAGAGGTAGGGCCGGAGCTTCTTGAGGGCCCACACCACAGCGAAGGCCTCGCGCTCAATAGTGCTCCAGCGTTGCTCTCGGGGCAGTAGTCGTCGGCTGATGAAGGCCACTGGTCGGTCGAGCCCCTTTTCGTCGGCTTGGGATAGGACGGCCCCGATCCCATACTCGGAGGCGTCCGTCTGTACCACGAACTCCTTCTGGTAGTCCGGGGCCTGCAGCACCGGAGCAGTACACATGGCTGTTTTTAGGGTGTCGAAGGCTGTTTGGCAGCGGGGTGTCCAGTGTACCTTCTTGGGCTGCTTTTTGGACGTTAACTCTGTGAGGGGGCCAACAATGCTCCCATAGTCCCGGATAAACCGCCGGTAGTATCCGGTGAGGCCCAGGAAGGCCCGGACAGCTGTCTGGGTAGTGGGGGGTTCCCAGGTCTGGATGGCCTCTATCTTCGCTTGGAGGGGGGCCACCTGCCCGCTCCCCACTTGATGGCCCAGGTAGGTCACGGATCCGTGGCCGATTTGACATTTGCTGGCCTTGATTGTGAGCCCGGCCTGCTGGAGGGCGGCCAGGACGGCCTTCAGGTGGAGGAGGTGCTCGGCCCAGTGGTTGCTGTACACGGCAATGTCATCTAAGTAGGCCGCGCTGAAGGCCTCAAGCCCGGCCAAAACCTTGTTCACCAGTCTTTGGAAGGTGGCCGGGGCGTTCTTCATTCCGAAGGGCATCACCCGAAAGTGGTAATGCCCATCCGGAGTCGAAAAGGCGGATCTTTCTTGGGCGCCGGGGGTGAGCTGGATTTGCCAGTATCCGGCGGTGAGGTCCAGCGTGCTCAAGTAGCGAGCGGCCCCTAAGCGGTCGATGAGTTCGTCGGCCCGGGGTATCGGGTGTGCGTCTGTCTTGGTTACTGCATTCAGGGCTCGGTAGTCCACGCAGAATCGCAACTCCGGGGGGTGTCCGGGAGCTGCGGCCTTGGGCACCAGGACGACAGGGCTGGCCCACGGGCTGTCGGAAGGCTCGATGACCCCCAGGGCCAGCATCTTCGCTACTTTGGCCTGGATGCAGGCCCGCACTCGGTCAGGCACCCGGTAGGCTCTGTGTCGTATGGGGGGCTCTCCCCGGTGTCGACGTCGTGGACGCACCAGTGGGTCACCCCCGGGGTGA